>NW_026947503.1:3110000-4310000 GCF_034190915.1 Cavia porcellus
ATTATATATAAAATTTATAATCATATAATTTAATTATATATATTACTTAAACAAGTGCATAGACTTGCAATAAAATCAAGAAAGACACAAAGTACTTAATTCACAGATAATGATGATAATTATAAACAATTCTTGAAGGAAACTACAGATCCTAAACTAAATGAAGAGGGCATGTATTCCTAAATATTTACCAATTTGTATACTTACTAGATAATATTTTAATTTAAATAAAAATAATTATTTGTTCCTGCATTCCTAAACATATTATCTATAATTCAGATTTGTAAGCTAAGTTCTAAAATATGTAATTAAAACGCAGACCCCTACCACCACCAAGTCAAAGATCCAATCCAAAAATGAGCATTGGAGATACATGCACATTTCTTAGATGAAGAAATAAAGATGGCAAACAAATATGTGAAATAAATTTAAAATCATTGATCATTTGAGATATGAAACTTAAAGCAACACTGAGATTGCATCTCACCCCAGAAAGAAAGGCTGTCATCAAGAAGTCAGCTAAAAACAAATGCTGCTGGGAGTGTGAGGAAAAAGAAAGCCTTCTGCACTGTCAGTGGAGTGTAGACTGGTACCACCACTGAGGAAATCAGCATGGAGATTGCTCAGAAAAACCAGGACTCATTCAACCCTGCTATTCCCCTTCTGAGTATTTTCCCAGATGAATTAAAAACATGGTACTACATTAATATATATGCACCCATATTTACAGTAGCACAATTTGTAATAGCTACATCTTGGAAACAATCCAAATGCCCATCAACCAAGGAATAGACTAAAAAGGTGTGGTATTTTTGTGTAATGGAGTACTTCTCAGTTATAAAGAAAGACAGACTCTAGGCTTTTGTAGGTAAATGGATATAATTTTTATGGTTCATACTCATAAGTTATATAAACTGCCCATGTGTGTAAATATTGTATTGCCTCCACAGTGTAAGAAACTGAAAAAGTAAATAAAATCTGAAATCTACAGTAGATATTGTGAAAGGAAAAAGAAACAGCTCAAAAGTAAAGAACAACTGGGATGGATAAAACGATAAAAGAAGGAAGGGAAAAGGAAAAATATATACATACAAACGATAGCTAAGACAATTATACTACTGGTTTAGTTCATTGAAAAAATGGTTTGTGCTTCACTATTAAATCAGTTATGCTTTCCTATATCTTGTAATCTGCACAATGACTTTAATGATAACAATATGCAGTATATTAACCATTGTCCACTTCCTATTATCTCATTCTTGAAATTCTGTAGCTTTGTTTTTATTGCTTCTTTCTGTTTAAAATAAAACAAAAATAATAAAATACATTATTATGAAAAAACTATAAAGTCAACTAGCAAAGAGGGAATATCAGGCTCAGCAAAATAGCTAACTGGAAACCTTAAGGTATATTAACAGAAACTATTCTTATTAAACCTGTCACCCTATTGGTGGGATTTTGAAGAAATGACAAAGGTAGTTGAAAAAAATTGTATGTATTTGAAGAATATTAGTAATGAAATTAATTCCAGGACTCCTATTCAAATATACTACCATCCTGAGACATATTAACTCTAAGAGTAAATTCCTTCCAATAAAATTACCAAAGTGCAAGTTCTATGAAAGCAGGAATGTGGCAGTATCCAAGATGATGTCGGCTATAGTGAGCATGTGTTGTGCTCACCAAAATAAGTGCCAGAAGGTTGATCTCTTGTGTGACAGTGACAGTGTGGAGGAAGAAGGAGCTACATGAGGTAAAGGCTAGTGGATGAGACTGTGTCGTGAACACAGCCTTTAAAGAGATCAGTACAGGTTGTTTGGACTGCATTAGAATTCATTCCTCTAAGCATGAGATATTATGAAAAAAAAGCAAGCCCAGCCCAACCCACTCTCTTGCTTCCTATATTACCATGTGACATTTCTGTACGAGAATGCACTACCACCAACACCAACCACCATACTGTCAGTGTCTGGAAAGCCTTCTGAGCAGATGAAATGAATAAACGTTGTGTCTTTTATAAAGTATCCCACTTCGTGTATTCTGTTACCGCTGCACAATACAGATGGCCAGTGCTCTTGGTGTTCAGGGACACACGTGATAAAAGTAGTGCTTAGCAAGTATTTATTAAACAACTGCATTTTGAATGTGGTACTTGGTCTTCTACCTGCACAAGTTTTTATCTTATTTAGCATCATGTGAACCAGAAATACATTCATTTGTCAGTTGGCATTATAACTGGCACAACCCAACTCACTCAGAAACTGTGTGACGTGTTGACCAAGGGAAGTTAGCACAAGAAGATGAACGGATTTCACTCGCAGTATTCGGTTCACAAACCAGGGCATGGGGATGGCAGGATGGCACAACATCCACAGATTTCCTGTCATTCTTCCTACTCACTGGACGAAGGAGAATAACATCGAAAGACAGGAAAACTGCCATATTCAGATAAATGTTAATTGGTTATAAAAATAAAGGACATTGAACACTTATATTTCAATAACAGCACATTATATTGACAAGAGCAACTGAGACGCTGTGATCATACGAAATTATGAATAAAATTATTAAATCTTGACAAACATCTTATGTGATTAGAAATGTAAGGAATTTATAAATCACAGAAGCTGAGTGATACAACAAAATTATGAAATGATTTGTATTGTACAAACCAACTAAAATATAATATATAAGGAAATTATTAATTGGCTCAGATGGAAATTATATTAGGTGACTAAAAGTCAATTATTCATGATGTAAAATATGAGGATAAAAATATACACTGTTTCTCTGTATGAATGGATTTATATAGGTGTGTTATAAGCAGTAATTAATGGTTGTTTTGTTTTGTTTCAGTACCAGGAATCAAACTCATGACCTCACGCTTGCCAGGCAGGTGCTGTGCCATTGAATTATATCCCCAGTGATGAATGAATGTTTATTTTGATGTGGAGATAAATAAACTTTACCAATGTATGAAGCTTTTCCTTTCCAACTTTTTACATGAAAGAAATATATTTTCCATTTCTATTTTTAAAAGTTTAAAGATAAAAGTTATCTGTTTCTAATACCTGGCATTTTAAAACTGAAAATAGGCTTAGGCACACATATATATGACTGCACAGGCAGACTGGGCCAGGCTTCCTGGGACCATCTAGTTTGCTTTCTGTAGCAGTGGTCAAGGTAGCTCAGCTGGGACTAAGAATCTGTGAGGTGCTGTTTGCTGCTTGTGCCTTTCCATGCATAGCTGTCCTCGGAGAAGCTAGGGCTTGCTGCCCACACTGTGGCCAGGAGGATACAGAAAGCCTGGAAAGAAAATTAGGTGCTCACAGTATCACCTTTCAGGGTTTACAGTAAAATTATAACAAATTTTGATGCTATGTACTTACAAAGCAGGATCCCATCAAATTTATATGACAATGAAAATAACATATTATTTTATCAAGTTTTCTAACTGGTAAGGAAATGCTACTTTGGGCGTGACTTTTTTAGAAATTGTGTTCTGTTGATATTTCTAGGACATTTAATCTACTCATGTTACTGCTTCCTAAGGCTCTGATATAGCAAGTCCCCAAATATGTCCCTGATTCACTTACACATGTTTGAGTGGACTCAGCAAATCTTTTCTAGCCAAATCGGAGTTGCTATTTGAAAACTGAACAAAGTAAATCTCATCCATATTAACACAAATATGCACAATATCTAAAACTGAACAAATTAGCCATATGTTAAAGCAATCGGCAATGTTACATGTGATGTTTTTAATTTGTTTTACTATGCTGTTTATTTTATATTTCAATACCAAAACTATGATGGGGAATCTTTGAAGATTTGGCCCCCCATCCACTTCTACCTAGCTGCAGACTACACTAAACAGTATTCCCATGCAAGTCTTTGTCTTCATCTATTAAATTACAAGTTGGCTTCAGTGGACTTAAATATCTTCTGCAGGTCCCAGATGTTATGATAAATCAGTGAAATGGCATGTTGCATTTTGATTCCTGTCACTTAGGCACTAAATACTTAAGTACAAATGCATATTATGTACCAGCATCTATAACCCTAGTAAGACTGCATTTGACTCTTATACACTGCATTTCTTACACTAGCTTACTTAGCTGACTTTGTTTGGAATTTGTTGACATTTACCATTTACAAAGTCAACAAATTTACATAGGAGCCTGTCACACATCACATAGCTGAAAGGAAGGACACACTGTGGTGATTAAAGCTTACCCAAGATTGAAAATATGCATCACTGCATACCATCCCCAATTTGTATGCACAGTGATAAGGCCCTTAGTTTTGTTCAGTCAAAAGCTTTTCATAAGAGTCTTTCTCTAATAAGCCAAAAAGTGTTCTCTGGAAAAACAACTCTTAACAAATTTCCTTCCCAATGACACCTGAAAAAATCATGTTGTGTGTATGGGAAGAGGAGGAATATGCGTGACACTAGAATTTGGCTTCCTTGTCTTAGTAAAAATAAATGTATGATGATTGCAGTGGTAAATACATAAAAGAATTGCCACTGTTCTTTGTGGTCCTATTTAAAACCTAGAGTGAAAATATTACAACAAAATAGAAAGTCATAGAGTAAAAAGCTAATAATAAATAAAATTGAAAAAGGGCATTCTATTTAACTCTAAAAGTTGAAGGTGTATGTGGTTGAATGATTAAAGATTTGATGATGAAGTGTTGCACAGCTGTAATTTTAATGTGAATGAAAAGGTTTGGGTGCCTGTCCGGTGACACACTCACACGTACCACTTGGGATGAGCGTGAATTCCAGATTACATGAAGAGCCCTTCTGAGCCTGCATTGTCTCAGTGTCATCGCAGAGAGGTCAGGTTAGGTTGGGAGAGCAGAAAAGAAAAACACTTTCCATTACCAGCAGGGTCCTGAGTACAATGAGCTGGAAAACAAACCAGGAAAGGTCAAGCCTGTCATTCACTAACCGTCCAAAAGAGAAATTTTGATTTTTTAAAAATAAAAGGTAATTTGATCCATCATGGATGAATGTTACATCAGAAGATGCTTCACTTTGCCCTGATATACACACAATAGTGCTTTAGGGAACAATGTCCAAGAAACCCCCAGGTCTAGGTGGCGATATTGATTTCATCTGAGTTAATAAATGTGCAACAATGAGCCTTCTAATCAGGAACCATTGACACAAATACCACCCTGTCCTCCTGAGGAATGGCAGCAAACCCATTTTTACTTATGTGCAATTTCTTTATTCATATTCACAATCCCCCAACATGGTTTCAACAAAAGAACTTTTCAAGTTGTTTAAGAACTGCCAGTCAAGATTCCAGCTCAGGTGGAAACAAGAGGAGACTGCTGATTAGTTTATGAGGGCAAAAATAGGAGACCAGTGTTAAACCATTAAAAATAACAAGCAAAACAAAGCATCCACTGCTCAACCATTTCTCAGCTCTGTTTTCAGGATATGCCACAGAATGTCCTCCTTTTCAGCCCATCTGGACATTGAAGAGAAATGCTACTCTTCCATTAGCAATTAAGTGTCTGCCTTGAGCAGAACTCCAAGGAATATCTACCACTGCATCCGCATTATTGACCACAGCAGCCAGAGGAAGCAAGCAGCATACCATATATCAGAGCACTCTTCAAGCCTACTTGTAGACCACAGTAAAACTGTGTTCTCAATTGGCTGCCTGGCACACTGGTTCAGTTCCACCTTTGGGTCATCCAGCCTTGAGTCTTTATTAATCAAATGGGGCTTTAACGTCTTCATCTGTGCAGAAAAGGCTGCTGGGACAACTTAAATTGCTTTCTGCGGAAACACCCACTTCCTGATTTCTGTGAATTAATTGATTTAACTGAAGTCAATGTTCTAATTCAAAGAACTGCTCAGGAGGCTCTGTGGGAAAACAAGCTTAAGTTTCTAAATTTTTTGTAGTTTAGAATTTGGGAAGCTGCAGACACAGCTCAGATGTAGAGCACCTTCCTAGCACAACCAAGATCTTAGGTTTGCTCCCAGCACCACCAGAAAAAAAATCAGAATAAAATCTAGCATGGGCTCTAAGATTTTATAATTATATTCCAGATTTTTCTTCAAGCAAGCTATCGTACAACCTGTGTCCTATAGTATACACTAGACTGATTTCCACAGGGTGTTTCTGTGTGCTGTGGAATGAGCTACAAAGCAGGAAAAAAAAAAAAAAAACACCAACTGATAGACAATAAAGATCTGATTCTTTGAGATGCAATTTCTTACACAACACTATGATTGTTTATGTTTTTCCTATATTTATCAGTTCAAATTAACTTTATAAAATACTGCAGTTCACTGTGGCATTTTCATACATAAATATAAGATACCTTGATTATATTCACATTCCATTAACCTCCATTTCAGACCTCTCCCGTGGTGTTTACATTGTGGTTAAAAGGCACATGCATGAGAGCTCATGCTCTATAAAAATAAATGTCATTATTGTGTTAGCAAACTGGCTCTAATCTTTGAAAGTACCTTGGCCAAAACATTCTTTGACTTTGTACAATTTTTTTCCTTCTATATTCTGGAAGTTGTCAATCTCTTTACCACAATTTTACTATCTGTATCACTCATAATTATCCTGATTTTTAAAATTCTTATTAGGCTCTGGGGCACTTCATACATACTCATCCAATCTGAGGAATTCATCTCTTTTGATGTGTTTAATGATTTCCTTCTTAGACCTTGGTCTAAGAAGGCTCCTGTTACCTGAACTTATGCTAGAACACCCTAGTTAGCTGTAGGATACATAGTTGTTGTTGCTGTAATTTCAGTTTCTTTTGTGTGCAAAAATTGTTCATAGAGGCTTAAAGCTACATCTACGGATATCTTAGAACAAACAACAAAAACAGAAAATGCACACAGTCTTCAGAAGATGAATTTTTTTAGTGAATTAGGGAAGAGGTTCAAGTTACAGGCATCAACCATGCTTCAATACTTAGGGCACAGAACTCTCCACAGAGACCTATTCCTTCAGTCCTCATTGGTGGTAGTTTCTGGAGAAAGTCACCAAGGGTCTCCTGTTTTACTGGAAGTAGACTTAAAATAACTACTGTTGCAAATTGACTGATCTTACAAGGACACTAGACATATAGGAGCTGTTGAATGTCATGAAATAAGGCATGGAATGCAGATCAGCAGCAGATAAATCAGTGTGGCCCTGGGCAGTTGCTCCATTCTCCAAGCCTTACTCTCATTAGGCAAAGTCAAAGATAAAACCATATGCACTACTGTGTGACTGAAGGTACTCAGAGATGTTTCTAGTCCTAGTGAAACCCTCAAATGAACTGTGGATATCACCTTTGGATGGGGATTATTTTATATGTAGTATTTACCAACTAATCTTAGTCTGGGGGAAATCAGATGCAAAATAACTCCTGTTTTTCTCTTTATCCTTTCTAAATAAACTTGCAGTTTCTTTAATGGTAAGGATACTGGATCCTTACTACTTGTCTGGCTAGTAAAAGGAAGAAGAAAAATCGAAACATGACCCTGATCACTGTGTCACAGGATGTGCTCAGAACCCTAGCGCAGCGCAACTTACCTCATGGGAAGAAGAAGAAGGCATGTGGAAAGCACAGAGCTCTTGTTACTAATTTATTAGCTTTGTTCATTAATTCATCAGACAATATCAAATGGCTGGAGATTTCTGACTTGACTAAAGAGGGAAATATGCGTTCTTTTTTTGCTCTACACAATAAAAGTAAAGCTGAGAATAGATAATAGGCCACACATGTGCAATTTGCAGGGTGAGAATGCTTCAGAGAATTGGAGAGAATAAATAAATAATTTCTCAGTTGAAAGGAATGGTAGCTGAGAGCACTGAACATATGTTAGCTAAAATGCCTCCTCTCTTTCTAGGCAGAGCACTTCAGGGACATTTTTGTTTGTTGCTGTTTTTTCCTCTTCTTATTTTCTTCTCTTTTCAGGATATCACTGAAGGGATCGTAGCAGGAAATTACTTGTGCTTGTCAGTTGATTGTGCAGTGAAGAGACCAGTGGGGCTAAGAGCTGAAGATCTCTATCCCCGGCCAGGGAGATTGAAAGGCAGCGGCAGCACTAGCAAAGCCAGCACCGAGCTGCTTGACCTCCTGCTTGACCTTGACCTAGAAGCTCACGCCCTCCCAGTGAGAGCCAGATAAAGCACACAATTCCCAGCACTGATCAAAGCAGCCTTGACCATCACACCCTATAGACGCCCTCTCCCCCAGCCTGCCCAGGTTTGCAGATGGAGGTTGGCCCTGCCGTGTCTGAATCAGCATTTCCAAGGACTGACCATGTCCAATTGCCTAGACTCTGTTTGGCTGTTTTATTAGATAATGCTCCTCTCTTCAGGGACCTAGAAAGGCTTGCCTTGGAATAAACTAAAAGGTCAAGCATCCTACACTGATCCACCAAGCAAGAGATGCCAGACTAAAAAGCCAACAGACAGCTCTCTTTGTCCTGGACTAGGATGTTTCTGGGGTTGTGTGGCTCAGTTATATGCTATGGTGTCATGTCTTGGTTTGAAATGTTAGTACAACAGATCTCTAAACACAAATGTCCAGGTGCTAAAGGACCTAATTGCTCGTACACAGAAGTGTATTAGTTTTCTAGGCAGATTCACATATACAGTAGGTGGTCATCAGACACAGCTTTGAGTAATTTTGTGAATGACATCAACATGAGGGCAATATGCTGTGATGAAACCTTGAGATAACAGCCGATTATCTAATGCCCTCAGCATCGCGCTACCTAACATCCTTGTTGTTCACAGTCAGAGAGTTAATAAGTTGACAATTTTTGAATAATGAAGAAAATTCAAATGGTTCTCTGAAGGCACTGTTTTTAGACAAGAGACATAGAAATATTGGAGGTCTTTCCAGTTAACACAGTGGCTGTGAACAGTTCTCCCAGCTACAAGCTGCCATGGCTGAGATGGAAGACCAGTGCTCATGCAGGTGATTAATTCTATGAGCCAGACAGGAACATGCAAGCCCG
This sequence comes from Cavia porcellus, assembly GCF_034190915.1. Taxonomy (NCBI): domain Eukaryota; kingdom Metazoa; phylum Chordata; class Mammalia; order Rodentia; family Caviidae; genus Cavia; species Cavia porcellus. Next base: position 3,119,002 of record NW_026947503.1, read on the forward strand.
AGTGAGGACACTATGATTCCAGATGCCCCCAATTCAGGCCCCCAGTTTCAGAGTAAGTAAAATCAACAACGCTATAAATGTTGTGCCCCAGGAGCACATCCTGAGAAGAGCTCCTCTGAACCCTCTATGAAAGGAAATAGTGGCTCCCTGAAGAAACCTCAGACAAAGCAATGGAGTTGTGCACAGACCTTCAGGGAATAAGCACTGAGGAGGTTTAGCCAGGAGATCTGAGGTCCTTAGACCAGTGAACATAGGGCTCTGGAGCTCCAGAGCTGAGCTGAAGTACGGGGCTGTGTGAGTCATGCATAGCTAGCAGGGCACAGTGGGTTCCAACACTGCAGTGTCTGCTGGGATGAGCTTCTAGCCAAGCCACATGGACTCACATTCCTCCAGCTCCACAAAAGACATCTTACTCTGTCTATGATCCTCATTCAGACACATAAAGAAAGGGCACTGGGTTGGCCAATCACAGTGGCTTTGTTCAAGCAAGGTCCTCTTTCACTCCCCTTTGTGCAACGTCAGTGTTCTGGTGCTTAGAACTCTGGGCAGGTGGCATCAGATGACGCAGGACCCAGCTTCTGGGGCTCTCCTTTTAACTACCCATGAGCAGGGGCAATGAGAAGCAACCTTAGTGTAGTCTTTCCTGTAGGAGTGGAACCACGAACATTACAAGCTTCTTAAAAAGTCTCGACAGTTCTAAGAATTAGACATCTTGATAATATTATTCCCATCTTGCTTGTTCTTGCAGATTTTCAATCTTATTCTCATCTTCCTCCCTGTTCACCTGCTCCACTAAGCTTAGCTTCACTTTTTCTTTTTGGCTACTCAAGTGCCAGCAGTCTTATATTTAATTACATTGTCTTAAGGAAACGTTAGGCCTAGGTTAACTGAACAGTGCCTTGCATGTACCTCCATTGCTCAGTGATTCAGATATAATAATGATTAAAAGCAACTTCTTAATTCTTCTAGAAATGTATAATTTATACCAGTTGACATTCCTATACAACTTCATGACTCTTCAGTTATCATCTTCTCTTTTCTGGGCTTCCAAAAGTGATTTAGCTTGTAGTTCACAGAGAGGATGCCGCCAGCAGGCGAGGACAGCGCTCCTCACTTACCCTCCTGCAGGACACAGAGGCATGCTGCAGAGTGGATCTCTGTCATCTTGTCCCACTGCATAAGGAAGAGGAATCCAGCTTCACCTAATTTAGGATCACGGTACCTCTGCTGCTGATTCCACCCTAGAATCTCATGATCTCCGGGTGTCAACTAGATTCTGTGTCTCACACGCCACCTTGAATTCTTATCAGCTGTTTAAAAATCAACTTGTGCATTATAAAAGACTCCTCTAAGAGCTGTGCTATGTGCTAGCCCACACACAGTGCCTTACTTCCAGCCATAATCAATGCCTCAAAAGTGCTTTAATACTCAGTGGGACATGGGCATACCCAACATTCACTGCTTAGTCAACAAGAACAGGTATCTTCCAGGTGCAGCCTGGGTAGATCGCCAATGACTTTGATGCCACCAATTCCAGTGGACAGTGTTTAGCCCTCACTCTCTCCGACTTTCCAGGGACATTCAGCATGACTGAGTACTGCTCTCCTCTTGTTTCAAGTCCCATGTTGCACATTGGTTATTCCCTTGGTGTCCTGGGGAGACTTCTTATCCCTCTACAGCTGCCCGGAAGCCATTCATCTGAGGCCCCAGTCAGTACTCAGAAGCTCACACATCAGAGCTTACAAGCCTCATCCAGAGTTGATTTGAGCTCCATTCAGATTTGAACACCAGATCTTGGCAACTCTGTTTATATTTCTCATGTAATTTTTTAAGAGGTTAAAAAATACATCTTTCCTCATGAGTGATAGAGTTGATGGTGCAGGGTCACCCCTTTTTTTCAGTAATGTGGTGGGTGACAATAACAACAACTAAAATGTATGTGTAGGATTACTGAAGTAAGTGAATGGTTAACATGAGAAATCCTTAGAGGTCAGCAGCAATCCAGAAATGAAAGCATAGAAGAAAAAGTGAGCTGAGTGTCATGGTTTATGTCAGTGGCCCCCAAGCCTCATGCCTTTGCATTATGCATTTGTGATTGGTTCATTGTCTAGCGCTCGGGCTGCAAGTTTGGAGAAGAAAACGGAGAACAGTAAGAATAATAAAAGAGGAAAGGAATAATAGAAAGAGACAAGAGGGAAGGGTGAGGCAGGGGAAAGAGTCAAGCTTGCCTACAACCCAGTCCCATGACACAGCAGAAGCACACTGGTCTTCTGGAGCTATTCACACTCACAGTGGGCAAGCAATGTCACCATAACTTGACGTCACTTTTAATGAAACTGGAAGAAAAGCATAAAGTACCTCAATATGTAGAGACAAGCGGGAAAACAACACAGCAGAAATAGATTCTCAAGTAATGAGGCATGGAATGTTACTCACATACATACACATATTCAATACATATATGTTAATATGTTTTAAAAATAAGGTAAAATATTTTTATCAAATACTTCCAAAATGGCAAAAAGATTAGTAAAATGTATAATATGTAGAGAGATAATAACTTAATAATTTCCAAGTTAAAGCTACTGACCCTCAGATATCAACATATAATTAAATGAGACATTTGAAAGAAAGTCCTCACAATGAATTAAAGCGCAGTAAAACTAGGTACTAGTATGTTGTGTTATTACCTGATTCTGTGTACTTTACAAGGAAGAAAAGTTTATTTAGTTCACAGCTGAAAGCCTGAGGTCAGGCAGCCCTATCTGCTGGTGCTCTGCTGAAGGGCTGCTTCACAAAGTGGCAGGGAACAGAAAGAGAACCAGGCACATGCCGAAGGAGCCAGGCACGTGAGCAAGGCTTGCTCTGTGACAGCCCGTGAGAACCGTTCTAATCCCCCTGTAAATGATGGCCTGGTGATCTCAATACCCCACATTAGGAGCTGCCTCTTTAATACCCCACTGCCTCTCTCATTACCACTGAGACCAGGCCTGCTGCTATGCCTGTGGATGCATGAAGACCATTCCAACCCTCAGCACGCTACAAACACAAAAGAAAAAGAAGTGGCATTAAAGGGAGCACATTATCCTGCAAGCTGAGTTCTTATTGGCTACGCTGGAAAACAGAAGAAAGTGAAACAGTGACTGAAGGAAAAATGACATCACAGTGGAAGCAAACAACCAGCAAAATTGCCCTGTAAGTGGGATTAGGCCCATGTGGTCCCTGCTGCAGAGCAGATACATTTTTCCTGATGAAATGTGCAAGTTGTATGAAAATTGATCAAATATATGCTGCCAAGTCAATCTCGATGCTTTCAGAGAACTGATATAACACAGGTAGCATAATAGCCCTCAATTCTGGACACTTAGGAATCAACCTCCAGAACTAACCAGCATAAAAGGCATGCATATGAAACATTAAGATTCACAATTCCAAACACAAACAGGGAAATATATACTGGCCAAAAGCAGTTAGAGTAAAAAGTAGGAAGTATTTTCAATGAAATGGCAACTAAAATATTACTCCAGAAAAATTGTATTGAACATGAGATGTTATAAAAATAACTTCTGAATAAACCCAAAGTTGCAGGAATGAAATTACAAAGTACACAAATTAATAATCCAGTGATGTGTGCAATGATGAGATAAAGAAGTTCTTTCAAAACACATAACTTGCTAAAATTGCCTCAAAATAAATAAAGCACATGGGTGTTGATACGATGATAAAGCATGTTGAATTGGTACTTTAAATTCTCTCTACCAAGACTATCCTGGTGAGACAGTTTTATCAAACACAAAATCTCAAGCTAACACAGTCTTCCAAGGTATAGAAAAAATATTCCAAATTAATTTATATGAAACTAAAACTAACCATGCAATCAAAATCAATAGAATAATAAAAAAACAAAGTAAGGAGCTAATTAACAAATTGTAGAAATGACTGAAACTTTTTCCCAAAAAGCACATAAAAATTCTAAGAAATATTTTGGAAAACCTAGTCTATCAATATAGAGACTATTGTTAAAACCTGAGTTTATTCTATAAATGCCTGATTCACTTAGTGAGTAAATGGACTAATCTCATTTACAAGAGAAAAATTCTAAAATAAGTAATAGTCATAGAGATACAAAGAACAGTAAAGGTCATTCACTTTATTTCAAAAATTAATGAACTAGATATATTTTAAAATACTGAGGATACATCTAAAGGCTCATAATTAGTGAAAAACTCAGATAGCACAAGGATGCCCAGGAGCAAAGATAAAGCTCCATGGCAGAGATTCACCTAGCATGTATGACACCTGGGCTGGAACTACAGCACCGACTGAAAAGGGATTTTATTTAAAGTTCTTTTATTCAAAGTTTCTTTTAATGTTTAAGACAGTAAAGTAATTGCAGGAATTGAAAAAACAGAGATAATTTTATGATGTCTTACTTAGCAAAGCCAACGGTCTATAGATTATTCAAATGAATCAGATAGCTTAATGATAATGCAAGAATAACATTAACCAGCATCTTTTAGTTGTTTCTCTTATATATAAAAGCAAATAAAAAGAGTAATTACTATTTGAAATTATTCAGCTACCTGAGAAGAAGTATAATAGAAGACAATGGCTATGTATATCATGCTATACAACATAATTGAGAAACATTAAAAAGACAAACACATGAAATGTTTTACAATGGAAAAGTTAGCATCAAAAAAGAGGAAAGTTTTCTCAGTAATTTTTTAATAGAATCAAGTAGAAAATCTTAGCTTTTGGTGGTTACAAGTTAACAAAGTTATTTTAAAACTATGTATTGATAAATATCTACAGAACTTCAATTTATGTTCAGGAAAGCTATGGCCCTGCATACCATGAGGAAAAGGAGCAGCTGCCAAACACAAGATGTGGGGACAGTTAATCAGACATATGGAGAAAAAGCAGGAGATTGGATTCCTACTTCACACCTACAGCTAATACCAGCTAATCTGGGTGGGTTAAGTTATCTAAAGGTGAAAGACACACCTTGGACCATTTCAGCTAAGCAGTTCACCACAGATGAACATAGAACATTTGTTAGTCAGTATGACTCAAATAATGATAAATGTAGCTACTGAAAATGAAAACTGTCTGAGTAACAAAGACAACACTAGGAGAATAAGAAAAGGCAAGCCACCAACTATGTGAAAATATTGGTTACAACGAGGAGGTAAATCTTTCACGAATGGAAAGGAACCTCAGATGGAAGAAGGAGCAAAGGGAAGAGAAAGGGAAATGAAAATATTTAAGATATGTGTGCGGACCCATTTTCCATGATGAATGTAATCATTATGTACTGAAAACGTGCACTAGTAAAAATAAAAATTAAAAAAAAGAATATGTAAGTGGCCAGATTCCAGAATTTGTATAGAACTCCTGTACAACAAAGAAAACCTTTCAAACTGCAATTGAAAAATGGTCCAAACTACAAATGGCAATTGGTGGAAGAGTAAATTTATGGCCAGTAAATACATGAAACATGTATATGAAATATTTATTAAATCAGCAAAGAAGTAGAAAATATAAAACTGTATTTCACGTCTCTTGTGGATTAATGTATCTAAAAATATCAAGCACCCCCAAGAGCCATGGAGCCATGTACTACCAAGTGGAGCTGGCCCTGCTCAGGCCCTGGAGCAGGGATTCCCATTTGAGACTGCAGTGGAGGCATCCTGTGAACCAGCACTGCCTTTTTAGTCAAGGACCTTACATTAGTCAGCTTTCCCATTGTTAGGACACAAGGTTTGATGTCTTCACCTTACAGATGAGAGATTTAGTTTGTCTCACAATTTCAGAAGTGTTCAATTCATGATCACCAAACTCCAAGGCAGGACCATTACAGCACCAGAGAGCATCAGAGACAGGATGTAGGCTACACCTCCACCACTCACCCAGATGCTCCTGGAAATGTGCTGTAACAGTGCTCTGTGAATCCCAAAGCGACACAAGTTTACACTACATTCTAACCGCCACAGATGTAGAGAAACCCTGAGACACTCCAAGAAGTCCTCCAAGGTGGCAGAAGTCTGTACACACCAAACGTCCAACTGTGCAGGGGACAAGTGAACTGCAAGCACCCTCGATGTGATCCCACACACCCACACACGGTGAGAATGGGATAGCATTTACACACCGCTGCAAGGATGCGTCCTTGGGTACAAACCATTGTTCTACTTATGTTTTGTTAACATAGTGCTATATATTATTGAAAATTGTATGTATTTGTGGTAGAACTACCAAGATAATAATAAATATTCTAAAAAGAAAATTCAGATCACTCATTGCTTAGGGAGCAACAAGAAGCAGCCAAGCACAGGGCCCACACTGAGCTAGGACTGGATTCCTGGTATCAAGTTCATGTCCATTAAGTGACTCATATGCTGCTATAAAAGGCAACAAATTCAATTGTTAACTTTTATTCACTCCATTGTGCTCTTGTCCCAGTTTTAGCTGGGCTTTTCTTGCCTTCATTGTATCATTAGATAGGCAAAAACTAGATGGGAAGCTATGCTTAAAGCATCCGCCTCTCACAACCTTGCTCAGTCACCAGCTCTCATGGATTCTGTCTCATACACATCTCCACGTTCTGACTTCTGACCTACGCTCCATCACCAGTAGTGCCTCCCTCCCACAAACCACTGAGGTACCTTCTGGCTGCTTTTCTTCTACCTCATCCTACATTACTGTAATCAATCCTGCATAGCAGCTAGAGTCAAAAAATCACACAGCTCAGTTGCCTAAACCAAAGCTTCTCTTTGCCCAGAATACTGTCCAAATGCCTTAGCATATCAATAAAACTGCATGATCAGTCTCATGAGCTTTTGTAATTTTGTAGGTTGCCTTTCTCCTTTGTAAAACAAAAACAAAAACCCTTTCCCTCCATGTAGCCCTTTATTCAACTCTTTCAAAGTCCCACTAACTTTTTCAGTCTTACATTCCTTTCCCTGACAGTTTTTTCCCTTTGCCTACCTAGATTTGTCTCATTATTCAGCTCTCAGATTAAACATCACTTTTGTAGGAAAGGTTTTCTTAATCTCCAATGTAATTTAGATCAGCCTGATATAAGGTCTTATAGCTTCCTACACTTGTTTCTAGGGGCCCTCCTGACAATTGTAATTACCCATTAGACCGTCTTCCCCATTAGTTTGTCACCCATATCTCACCTGGGCCAGTCCAACAACCTCTTAAATATAATCTGTCCTCCATGATTGCCTCCCTCCAAACCATTCAACACCACAGCCAAGTTGGCCCCAATCCCAGGGGGACAGGAAATTCCTTATATCTGGGTGGCCCGTGCCGCACTGCAGACAAAATCCAGTATGTAACACTGATGCTGTGTTTCCAGCTCATCCTACAGTGCTCTCCTGCACCAGTCCTGCTCACCGCATTTAGTTGTTCTGGTCTCCAATTCAGTGTTCACTAAGTTCATTTTGGGGTCTTTGCTCCATACTCTTCATGGGAAGGACAAATGCTTATACTCCAATACCATGTCTGTATATTAGCTGAGGAAGCTGCCTTAGCCACAGATATGTATTTGAATGGTAATTTGTAATTTACTTTGAATGGTACTTTTCAGTCTGATCTGAAATGAACTGCATGTTCCACAAGGCTGGTGGTGATCAGACCTCCTTTGCTCGTGATCACTTCCAAAGTCTCTAACAAGTACCCGGAGCAGACACTTAGTTGTGTTTTTTTTTTTTTCCCCCACCAAAATAATGTAAGCCAACAGAATAGAGGTCATGATGCTCAAAGGAATATCAGCTATTGAGTTTGGTTCAACCAAAATCTTTCAATAAAATGTTACAGATGAAAACAACACAGGAGCCAAATGATTTGGCATACTCAGCAAAAAATGGATGCAACCCTTAGAAGTTGTAATCCACAAAATGATCAAATGTCCCAGAATTACAGATATGGACTAACCATGGAAACAGAAAATCAGATGATTACTGTTATTTCTCCAAAGCTCTTTAGGACTTATGGGAACAAGAGTTCTAGCAAAGAACTCCAGCACTATGTGGACTCCCTCTGTGATGCCTGGAGAGCCAGAGGCTTCATCAGCTGTGCAAGGACCAACAATTATTTTCACATCCGAAGGTGAAGACTGCAGATATGTATAATAGTCCCTGATTATTTCTTTGAGAAACAATGAGTTAATGCATGTGAAGGTAAAAGAGGACTGCACAAAAATAAGCATTCAATAATGATTTGCTGCTTTAATTATTAGGTCCACAACTTCAAGAAGATCATCCATTTACCAAATATCCTGTCAATCACATCAGTCACTTTTAGAAAGACTTTATTCTACACCTTAAATATTTCTGAGGCAATTATGCATGTATTGCTAAACTGTCTTTAAAAAAATTTGCACAGTAACAAAATTCTCATGAGTACCAGATGAATATACTTGTTTTTGACGTACTGTCAGTTACCTGTATTGCTGGTTATTATTATCACTTTTAATTTTTAAATGTGCATTTTAAGGATCTTAATTATGTGACTCTAGTAAATAGGATATACTGATTTTAAAATTTGTATTAGGTATTCTAGTTCCTCTTTAAATCATTTTAAATCTTGTCCAAATCTATAATTTTTCTTCTGGGATATTAACAGAAATTGTGTTAAGTTTACAATTTGGAAAGATTGAAATATTTGCTATGTTGAGCCTTTTAATCCATTAATCCTGTTTATGTGGGTGTTTTCAGTTTTCAAATTCAAGTAATACATATTTTTGGTAGAATTTACAAATTAAGTCTTCTTTTCTGGTTCATGACACAAAACTCTTAAAACTTCTTTAATTCTTGATAGACAAAAGCATCTTTTGTTAAATATTTTCTTTATTCTGGGTTTTTGATGGACAGCTCCAATAGCCCTGAAATTCAAGGGTTAAAGAGTCCTTTCGCATCTTAATGAGGTGGCTGATGATTGCAGGTCTCCTAAGTAGTTTCAGGTTGGGGACTGGTAACCAAGGAAACAGGAGATTAGAGGATTGGACTTTTCAACCGCTCCTCTGGGAAGAAAGAAGAGGCTAGAAATGGAGTTAGTTACCAATAGCCAACAATTTAATTAAGCGTGCCCAGATAACAGGACTCCTATAAGAAGATGGGGTTTAGAGTACTCCTGGCCTCCTAAGCACATCAAGATTCCGGGAGGGTGGCACAGCTGCAGACACATGGATGTTCCTGCTCCTTTCCACATGCCTTGACTTATGGAACTCTTCATCAGGTTGCTCCTGAGATGTGTCTTTTGAAGAAAGCCAGTAACAGTAAGTAACCCACTTTCCAGAAGTCTCAGTCATTCTGGCAAGTTACATCCTTCACTGAAGGGGTTTCAGGAACTCATGGTTCATACTTCTCTGGATGGAAGCACCACACACCAAAGACTTGCAGTCAGCCCCAGAAAGTGGGATCAGTTCTGCACAACTAAGTGTTTCAATTGTAGGACCCAATGCTAACTAAGTAGGTGGGGTCAGCATTTAATTGGCATTGAGAACAATGACAGGGAGGAAAGTTTGAATACCTCCAAGTTCATCCTGCAAATTCTAACACCCCGTGAGATGATGCACGATGGGGCTTCCAAGGTAATGACATAATGAGGTGGCCTCATGAAGTTATTTGTTCCTTTATGAGAATAAGAGAACTAGCACTCCTATGACCCAAAGAGTATGCCATGGGAAGTTGGCCGCTGGCAGAATGGAAGGGAGCCTCCTAACATCTCAACTAAGCAACACCTTAATCTCAGATTCCCACCACAAGAATACAGGAAACAAATCTCTATTTGTCATCAGCCACCAATTTACAGTGCTTTACTATTGCATCTGACTAAGGCAGGCTGTCACTGGGATTAGAGAATTGGTTGGTGTGAGGAGCAGGTGGGCCTAACAGATGATGTAAACAATGTGAATGAAAAATATCAACACTTATTTTCTCAACACTTTCATTCTCTTTCATCCTCCCTCCTTTCCTCTCTCCTTCCCTTTCCTCTCCCCTTTGGGATAAATTTTGCACAGTATATATTATTTAATTTTTATTTTTGATATTTACATGTTCGTGTTGTTCATGGTTATATGTAGAAACTCAGAGAATTGGGCCAGTGACTCAGAACAATTGTTAACCACCCCCGCACTTCCTAGCTGAACTTCATAAAGATCCTCAGCGTCAGTGCAGATCACAGAAAGACTCCAACCTTTCAGCACCTGAGCATCAGGAAGCCCCCCTCTCCTGGGAGAGGAGAACTCACCACCGCCCATCAAAGCCTCACCGAGGGGAGAATCCGACCCAGCCTTGCGGCACATCAAATTCCCTGCCAAGCCTTCAAACACCAAACAGCTCACCAAACGTAACAGCTCATCACCCACTCCTTCAGGATGCCTGCAGCAGACAGACCGTGAGGCTTGCCATTTACTGAACAGCCAGAGTTTGGCTCAGTCACCTGAGAACCTTTTTTTTGCAACACTTACTCTCTTAGCAGCCACAGTATGGTTTCCTACTATTCAGGGGGGACGAGCACTGGGCTTTCATACCTAATCCACTTCTTCCTAGAGCCTTAACTTGGATGGACAAGTCACCCCGAATTTTCCATTCTATAGAAAGTAAAAATCTTATATTTATCATCCTGCCAGCCCTCATATTTTTGTTTCTATAAGAACAAACTAAACTAAAGATTACCTCTCATTTTGTATATCTCTCCTTATGTGTAACCCAACTACAGCAAGATTCTAGCCCTGTAGATCACGTTTGGAAGATATCACCATCTAAAGGATGATTTGCCTTGCTGGCCTTAATGTCTACTGCCTGAGATGGTACCCTTGTTAGAGGAGTCAAACCTACATTCGCATCTGTATTCCAGTATCTCATGGTCCTCATTTCACAAGCTGATTTGGGTCCTTGGGAGTCTTGCAGAGACCCACACTATGGACGGATTATATACAAATTTAATTATTCTTTTATAGACTGCTGCCCCAGGGGATTACTTATGGGGAAAGATCAAGATTGGTGTGAGATTTCTGTTTCAGGCTCTCCCAAAAACATAATAACCTCAGAAGCCTTGTCTAGTATTACTTGGTCAGGTAAAGGCCTCAATTCTTCCGTTCCTAGACATTATCAATGACAACGCTGAATCCAAACAGCATACTTTATGGAAGTTAACCCTGCTTTTTCATGCTGGACAGCTATAGACTGGGCATCCGCAACCAGTTAATGGAGGGAAAGTCAAAATACTATTGTAAGGTCATAGGGATATGAGAGTAAACATACGTGTTTATGATGCTCATGTACTGTTGACAGGAAAGGTGGAACAGCAGCAAATTATGTTCTCATGTTCTAATTGTTATCTAACCCATTGTATCATACCTGAGTTTCTTCCTCAGGATTCCACAATAATAATCATGAGCAGGATGCCTGGAGTTTGGCTTCTGGTCAATTTAATGGAGCCTTGGTATCATTCACCTCCTGCCCTCTAGTAAGAGACTTTGATTAAAAGATTTACCAATAAAACCAAGAGGATGGTTGGGTTGATTATTGCAAGGATTACTTCCCTAGTCCTTTTGATAGCCAGCACGGCTATTGGCTTCAGAGCATTAGCACATTCAGTACAAATTGCTCACTTTGTAGATAATTGGACAAAACCTGCTGATGAGAGCTAAAAAATTCACAGAGAGATTGATATAATGTTGCAAACCCAAGTGAGCATTTAAAAACTTTCATCCTGTGGATGGGAAATCATATTAAAAGCTTATAGTTACAACAAGGTTTAAAATGTCACTATAATATGTCTCACTTTGCTATCATCCCATTCCCATACAATAGGAGTCTACATACTTGGGAAACAATCAAAAAGCATACACAAGGAGCAATTCATCAGAATATTACTGTGGGTATAGATGCTCTTCAGGACTAGTGCTGTCCATGTCACAACAGACAGCTACATTTAATACCCAAATTAAGGATTGTGATGTTTGCTAATGCATAAATCAATTGAATCCATTTGTATATCTCAAAGTTCACTTTTGGTTTTATATGGGAATTAGCATGCTCATTCTATTTTTTATGATTTTTCTTATTAACACCTGTCATAGAGGATTCAGTACCCAAAGACAACTGGAGGCCGTACAACCACGACTAACCCTGCTGCAGCTACAACAAGACAAGAAATGGAGAGGTGTGGGAGACAATTTGAGTGGCTCCCCTTGAATGCGGAACAATTGCTGCAGCTTTGGTTACATGGAGACTTGTTTTCTTATACTGATATGTACAGATCTTATTATGGTATTTCCTTCTCTCCTCAGTTGGCTTTAAGCACTGCAAATAAGGCCAGCCAAGGTACTGATATGTAATCTCTAAAGCCATCAGACTGTCTCCTGTTTCCTGTTATGGTCTCTCTGTAAAAGATACCAGCACAGCAGGATGGTAGAGCCAGTCAGCTCCAGGAATGTCAACTGGGTAGGAGCCTGGAGATACAAGAGGCTGAGTCCCCAGGGCACAAAAATTTACATATCAAAAACCAAAGCAACGGAGCCTCCACAAACAATTCAGTTGCTACCTTAATTGAATGATGCGGACTGATCCTTCTGCATGTCCTTCTCCCTGCATTTTGCAGGGATGCTTTTCTCCCCACTTGGCTAGCCAGCTCAGGTTACTCACATAGTTCCTGTCGTCCTCACTGTCACTCATCCTCCAGCCCTCCCCCTCCACAGGTTAATAAATAAGAGGTCCTCCATCAGGGCCTTTGTTCGCACATCCTCACGGGATTGGGTTTAGGACTCCTTGGCTGTCCTTTACTTTGAATACGTCTTTTGTGTCTTTACTCTAGATGTGGGTTACATTGGAGGTAGTAGATTAAAATTCATTTGCTCTGATTCCAATAACCTGTCAATGGGATTATAAATGTAATTTTTTTGGATTGTGAGCAAGACTAAAAAAGGAATTATAATATTCAATATTTGGGCTTATAATACTTCTTGTCTTTTGATTTTATCCATGATACTTCTCACCTTAAGATCCACCATTAACCTTAGATATTATTTTTATGTGTATTGTTGCTCCGATATCAAATATCAGCTGGGGCGGGCAGAAATCTCGGAGTGATTTATTCTATTAGCTGCTCCCAGTCTGTAGATTTGCTTTGTACATAGTAGGTGTCCAATAGTTACTGAATGAATACATAAATGAGTAAAAAAGCTTGGGCGTGTTGTACTATTGGCTACTTTTTCCACTTTTCCTATGACCATCCCTGCCTCTCAAGATGAACAATCATTATTAACCTTGTGGTCTTCCAAGGCAGCAGTGCAGACCTGTGAGACAGAACCACATCCATGCTACAGGTGAAGGAAATGAGCTCTGCACAGGAGCCCGTGAGCATTAGCAACTGGCTGGACTCCAGGGAGAGCAATCTTGCTTAGTTTAGGCACAAGGACCATCGTTCACACACATTTGCAGAGGGAGGTCCAGCACACACCTGTCTGCCATGCTTGACTACTGCTGTTATTGCTCCTGGGAATAGCGGCTCAAACTAGAGCCTCAGCTACCAGTCAGCCCATTTAGGGTTGTTTTCCACTGCTCTGTATGTGTGCATGTGCATATGCAAGTGTGTACACACATGTGCTTGCATAGGTATTGTGTAATTTATCCTAGCTGACCCCAAAGTGTTTCTGAGTGACGTGACAGATAGCCTAGGGAGAAAGATGGTTCTGTTAAAACCAAAAAATTTTGAACAAAATGTCTTGAGTTTTAATTGGAACCACAGGAAGTGGTTCTGGATCGAGTGCAGCTTTGCTTTCCACACACTGCCATGGTGAGCACGTGGCATCCTTTGTCTTCTCACCCCGGGGAGTGCCTGACCCTGGGCTCATCTCCTGGGGCACAGCAGACTCAGACGCAGAGGCCCTAATAGGTGTAAAAGGTTTTTTAGGATCCATGGAATGCTTTAGTTAAAACTTTTCACTGAAAAACTTAGGCCGGACCTGATATTGGTGGTTATCTATATGTTAATCTGAAAACAAAGACCCTACAGCTTATGTATAGTACAAAATAGATTGTCATCCTCGGAAAACCAAAAAATAGAAATAATTTAAAGAGCAAAATGAAAGAAAGATGGTAAGAAACAGAAAGATAGACTCTGTACAGACGGGAAGAGGAACTGTGAAAGGATGTGTGGGACAGGGAAAGTACAAACTCACAACACTGTGTACATGCCTCCATTCTCAAGACACACGTATTTGTTACGTATCACAAACATATACTGGACAAAGTGGAAAACAGGTTCGGTGTGTCCTCAGCAGTCGGCATTCTTGACATTCTGTTTTCCTTTCTGTACATCACTGGAGACTGAAGGCAGCTCGCTGACCCATGTGAACCCCAGAAACTGATGCCCAGAGAAGCCCTCTGCCAAGAGCAGCTTCCTCCTTCACTCTGACGGTATATGATCCTTCATGGGGCAACTCGGATCTTGACTGGACACAGCAACTTCAGGAATAAGGGAAATGGATGGTGAAACATGGTGTCACTGTCCAGAAAGGTAGGAATGAAAAAGCAGGGTGTCTGGGGTGGAGAGAGGGTCAGCAGCATCTCAGTGATGTCACATTTTGCCCTGCACATCTAGACAGGCCTCAGACAAAGCAGCAATAAGGTATGGGTCAAGGTGTACAATCTATAGCAGTTGCTCTTTACTTATATAAATTAAAACATGGTTGAGTCTGAGCCAACCATGTAGTAGGAATCTAATTCTAAGGGCTCATGCATAGCAGGAAACCGCACAGGGTCTTCAGTTTTTGCGTCATGCAGTCAGTGATGGTCCTGCTTGCTACACTCTCACATTGGAAGACAGATATTTCAAATGAAGGCAACAGCTTCCTTCTTTAAAAGTTCACCTTACTCCTCTCTCCAGGTACTGAAGGGGCCAGCAAGACCCTGTCTGTTCTCAGGATAACAGGATCCAACTTTTCCATGGACTGATCACCCAATAGCCTGCTTCCTTACAATAAAACTCCCAAGGGCAAGGGCTTACTTCAGGGTAGTTTATTCTCACCTGATTGGAAACCCCAAATGGCTACCACATGTTCTTTCATTGCAGAAGGACTCATAATTCATCAAAACACAAGACTCACTGACTGCCCATGAGGAAGCATAGACCGTTGCTTGTTCATTATTTTGTTGATATGATCTGAATTATGAGATCCATAATTGCTGAGTGATCTTATTCATATGTGCACATATAATCAAGATATTTTCTATTTCAGCTATTTTGAAACCCAAATCTTTCTAAAACTTAAGTAGAAGTAGTATGTCAAATCCTCTTCATCTGTTACCAGTGTGCAGAAATATTCTACCATTTCCAAACTAGAAGTTGATGGAGATGGTGGCGTCATTAGCTCAGCTTCCATGGCCATATGTTCTGATGAAACTGTTTTGAGTGGGGATTGGTTCTGTTCAATGTTCCCAGAGATTCTAATTTTCAGTCTGCTTTGGAATTCCTGCATAGTGACATAGGGGAATGAAATTCCTTACATACTATATGTCTGGGATGAGTTTGTGTTCTTTAAAATTGAAAAATGAACTTTAGTAACAATGAAGTTTAAAAGCTGAATATATTTATTGAAAGAAAGCAAGCTTCTGTCTGAGAGAGACAGAAGGGGCCCTAAATTGGTTGCCAAAGACACTGTCTTTTCTAGGGTATTTTAGAGAGTAAAATCATGGGATGAGATGGGTTCAAGGTGGGGAAAACTGTGAACTCACAAGGCAGACAGGCATAAGGTAGGACAGAACTATGTTAACCAATAAGATTAATAGTTCAGATAAAATTGATTAAATCAGGGACAAATGAGGAAGTGAGTCACATAGAAAGTGGGCATTCTTATGAAGCAGTGACTCTTCCCAGGGGATTGGGATGGTGACTCCTGCCTTCCTCAGGGTGATAGGAACTGTTTAAAATACCAGTCCTTAGGATGTGGGTGCATGTGTTTGATCTTTTGTCTTGAGGCCTGGCCCACAGCAGGACCTGTCTGTCTCCCCCACAGTTGCAAGGTATCTGGGCTTCTGTACTGGCTCCTGTGAGGACCTAGCCCTGTCTCACTGACTGTAATATTTCTAACTGAGCTGCTTACACCAATCTTTTATTAGCAGTGTGTAGAAATATATTTCCAAGCTTGAAGTTGATGGAGATGGTGGCATCATTAGCTCAGCTTCCATGTCTAAGATATTCTGACTGAACTGTTCTGAGAAGGATTGGGGGTTAGTTCGGTTCAGTGTTCTCAGAGATTCTAATTTGCAGTCTGCGTTACTGGAAGGAAGATAGATTGCTGGCTCCCTCACTTCTCATCTTAAAGTTTAAACCAAAATAACCACACAAACTTTATGAATTCCCAATATGTCACACAGGTTTACAAGGTAAATTTAATAAAAAGTGACTTTCAAAGTTGTAAAAATGTGCTTCATGTAATACAATGAAACTCCCACCAAGTTGCTTTAATAGTAGGTACCTGGGTAATTAGCTCTGCCTGTCAGAAAGGTGAGGAAGTGCATTGGAGAGCAGATGGCTAAAAGCCAAAGAAGGGGAACTACAGCTGGAAAAGTAGGCCAGATGATGAGGGAGAGGAGCTGCACAGGCCAGAGAAAAACAAGAGAGATGCAGCCAACTTTCCAGTAACATGGAGCAGCAAAACCGTCACGAAGCAAAACCCAGGCAGCGAAGAACAGGCAAGGAGCCTGGGTTCTAAAACATGGTCTTAGCTAGGAGTCGGTGGAGGGCCACAGCGCAGTAAGACATGGAACATTTCAGACATTATCTGTGCTTTGCGGAAGTGGGCAGACAGAAAATCCTCAGAACTTTCCGGGCAGATCTGTTCCCATGATGCCTCTTGGGATGTGTCTGGTTCTGAATGTAATGAGACTGCTTTAAAGGAAAGTTTACCCTAAGAAGCTAGGACAGAGGGAAAGCAGGTGAGAGCTGGAGTCTCAGAGGCGCAGTCTGAGCTACCCAGTCACCACATGACACAGCCGTCTAGGAGCTGGGGCAGGAGAGAGGAGCGCGGTGCATTTCTGCCCTTCCTTTCCTCCAGTTCACATCCTACCTCTTCAGTGAAGTCAGAAGTGTTGAATTTCCCAGTACACTACTATGTTCTACTGCATATCTATGCTTGTCTTCTGAGTCTTCCCTGAAATCTGAAAACCAAACAGCACTTATTTTCTGACTTGTACCCATCCGGATTCCTCTAGGAATGAGGTGTTTGCTTTCAGGAAACATCATCAAAGCAAACGAACAGACAAATAAATGTATCTAGAGAGCTCTCATTAAAAAGGAAAGACTTGCACTGTTTTCCTGTTTTCATGTGCCAGTGCTGTGGATGTGACACAGAGCCCAGAAACAGGCTCCTGATGGCAGTACGGCTGGCCAATAGATCTAGGTTTCTTTCTGCCTCATATGACTCAGATAGGCTGCTGGAGAAGTGTACAGGATACAGCTAAACATGCCGAGAGGAAAATTTAGGGTTTCTGGAACTGAGTGCTCATCTGAAAAAAAAGATAATTCCACAGGGAGATCATGCAATATTTGTCTATGTTTGGTTACTTTCACTTAATAATGTCCTCTAAGTTCATCTATGTTGTGGCAAATGACAGAATTTGCTGTTGTTCAATTCAAAGAGCGTGGACCAGTGGTCGTCAGGAGGGAAGGTGTAGGAGAGCAGATGAAATAAGCAGAGATCCATCAGCAGATACAAACTTATACAGTCCATAGGAGCAAGTCCTGAGGTTCCATTGCACGGTAGGTTACTAGAGTTTTGGAGTGACAATAATGTAGCATGTTTCAAAGTAGCTAAAAATAGGTATAAATGTTCTCATCAGCCATAAGTGGTAAGTATTTATGGTGATGCATCAGGTTAATTTGCCTGATTTGATCATTTCCCAGAGTGTATGTGGATCAAGACATCACACTATATCTTAGAAATATATACAATTATTGGCCAATTCAAATAAAGTAAAACTTGAAGTAGAGAATAAATATCAATTAAACAATTCAAGCTTCTCTCTCAAGAATCAAAATGAAAGGGGAGAAGACTGTAAACACAAAAATGGGAGCAAAACTGTAAGCAGAAATCCACAAGAATAAAACGAAGAAAACAATGAGTAAAGCAATGAAACAATTGGTTCTTTGAAAAGCACAATAAAATTGGTCAACTTCTAGACACAAGTGACAAAGCAACAAATAAAGCAAATGTAATTAGTAACATCATGAATGAAATATGGATCATCAGCCAAGATCCTGTAGACATAAACCAATAGGAAGAACACAGACACATGTGTAGACATCTGAGAACTGGAGTATATATTTCCTCAAAATGGGGATACTGATTCCTCAAAAGCACAAACTCTCCAAACTCACATAATATGAAATAATTTAAATGTCCCTACACATGTTGAGAAAATGAACTTAAAATTGAAAATTTCCAGAGGAAAAATATCTAGACCAAAATGGTTTTACAGAATTTTAACACCAATTCTCAATAATTGCTTTGGTGAAATATAATAGTTAAGACCAGTTTTTATGTCATATAGTAAAATATAATATTAGTCCAATTGCAAAACATATAGCATGAAAATAATAATATAAATCAATTACCAATAATCTTCATAGATGCAGATGCAGAAATCCTTAGCAAAGTATTATAAAAAATTCAGTAATCATAAAATCTATATACTATGAGCACATGAACTTTAAGGGATACAAATATCAATGCCTGAAAATCGATGTAGCCCACTCTGTTAGCAGGTAAGTGAGGAAGACAATCACATGATTATGTCAATCAATGAAACAAATACATGTGTCAACACTGAACAACTATTCATGATGGAATTTCTTGGGAAAAATAGAGATACATAGGACATGTTCCTTTTGATAAAGAATATCTTCAAAAACGTCTATCATTATGTGTTTAATCCTTATCCTCTAAAATTAGTAATAAGATGACAATGTTTACAGACACCACCTTCAACATAATACTGGAGATTCTGCTCAGGACAGTAGGTCAACAAATGACATACAGATCAGAAAGGAAGCAAGAAATCTGTCCCAGTTTCAGCTTATATGAATTATCCAAATACAATTTCTAGAATTAATATAAGGATTGAACAAGGTCACAGGATACACAAGAAACAGAAAAATGAACTTTATTTCTACAGCATATCATATATAGTGACTAAATTTAATATAAAAAGCATTTATAATCACTCCAAAAATTTGATTATAAATTTAACAAAAATCCACAATGTCTATATACTGAAAAGTATAAAATATAGACCAAAATAATGAAGATATATATATACATATATATATATATATGTATATATAAGCATGGAGATATAATGTACTACAATTATAAGGAAGAAGATTTGCCATAGTAAAATTGTGAATTCACCAAATTCATGTAAAAGTTTTAACAGATTTCCTACCAGAAATAATTGCCATACATATGAACTAGATTATTTGATGATTTGCATGTGAAGGCAGAATAGAATAGTCATGTAAGTCTATTAATAGGGAAAATATTAATAAAGGAAATAAAGTTGAATATATGTAGGAAAAATGAACCTTGTCACAGATCACACCACTTACTAAAAACTTTATCTCTGAACCAAATGTAAAACTTTTACACAAAACACTAAGGAAAATTTCTGTGACCTAGGGTTAATAAAAAATGCTCTTGCCACATAAAGCATAATTAATAAAGTAAAAATTTGACATATTGAATTTGTCGTGAAGATAATTATCTAACAGGCTCCTTCACAGATGAATGGATGTTGGTTTATTTTTAAAACATAAGAATCCTATACACCACATACATGTTTACAAAGCATATCTGGTGATGTGATTATGAAGATGTTTATGCTACCACTATGCTTACAGATTCTTACCTGTACAGATATGTATTAGCCACATAGATTCAAATGTATCATTTTTTCAGATTTAATTTCTTTTATTATCAAAAGTTTCTTATTTTTCACACTTTTAGGAGTTCTTATTTTAATACAAAATAAACATGTATCTTGTAAATGTTATATTTATAGGTAAATATGTCTTCAGTCATCACTATCACTTCCTGAGTCACTCAGCTGCAAATCATTACGTAAAGTGTTCATCAGAATGCTGCTGTTGTCATGAAATTGATATGACCAGCAGCTGTATCAGAAATCCTGTACTGAGGTATTTGGACATAGTAGGATGTCCTGACACACAATCCCTTGGAGTAGAGGAAGATCGTCCCTCTTCATCATCTGAGTCACTAGAACTATCCCACTACTTGATGATGATGAACTTGTGGAATCTGACGAGCTAACACAGCTGCTCATCTGTGCCTTTAGTTCTCTTTCAATACCATCCATTAGAGATGTTGGGGACATCTTGTCTTCAGGTGGAGACTGCTTTACAAAACTGGGAGTCTTACTTGAATTTTGTATATGTTGCTGCCGCTGTTGTTCCACATTATGGTGAACTTTACTGCTTCCTTCAACTTTCCAAAAATGATGTGAGATAGTTCTACTGTCTTGCTCATTGGCCTGTTAATCTTGTTTTTCTAACAGTGATGTTGCTGCTGAGTTTTTTAGATGACATTCTCCAGTGTCATGGTTAATAATCAAGATGCATCCTTTTAAGTACTGTTTCTTTGAAACTTTGAAAACAGTTACTGGTGCAGTTGAATCTTCTATATTTGACAGAGTTATTGTCACCTGTTCACCTTTGCCAACCTCCAGATGTCCCTCACAAGAAGTGTCAACAGAGGCCGGTTTGAAGTCACCTCATGAGCTATCACCACAGCCTGTGTTTCTTTGGATCAGCTGGTTGCTCACGGGGCGGGGTGGGAGAACATTGGCTTTTCTTGTTTCCCTGCCTGCTCACCTGAAGAGACTGGGGTCTGGCTGTCCCCCAGTCAGCCTGTGCATGGCACTGACTCATGGGAGGTCTTAGGTTCTTGTTGAATTCTTGTTCTCCTCCCCTGAAGTCCATAAATGGCTGTGACTCATAGGAAAGGGCTGACGTGTGGCTCTCCCCCAGTCAGCCAGTGCATGGGGTGTAGTGATTTTTCTTTATTCTTCATCTTTTTTTTTACAACCTTCTCTGCCTCATCTCTGCTATTCTATTTTTCTGCTATTATTTGTCTACTTTTCTCCTTCATTCCACTGTCTGCCCCATTCATTGAGGCCTCTCTGCCACTGTTACTGGAATCCTGGTATTTTTTTCTCTCTCTCTAAAATGCCCTTCAGGATTTTTTGTAGGGTTGGATTTGTGGCCATGAACTCCCACAGTTCCTCCTTGTCTTGGAAACATCTTATTTCTCCATTAATTTTGAGAGAGAGTTTTTCAGGGTACATCAATCTGGGTTGGAGGTTATTTTCTTTCAGGGCCTGGACTATTTCCCCCCAGGCTCTTCTCAATTTGATAGTTTGTGTTGATAAGTCTGTTGTTATTTTGATGATTTTCCCTTTGTAGGTGATCTGTTTCTTTTCTCTGGATGCTTTTAATATTCTGTTCTTGTGATGGATTTCTGGGATCTTGATTATTATATGTCTGGGTGTGGATCTGTTTTTGTTGTAGTTGGTTGGAGTTCTGTATGCCTCTTTTATCTGGATGTCATTTCTTTTTCCTATGCTTGGGAAATTTTCTTTAATTATTTCTGTGAATAGTCTTTGTAATTCATTTGTGGTTACTCCTGCTTCTCTGCTCATATTTTTTATTCTTAAGTTATAGATCCTTTTGTCTTCTTTTAGCCTTTGAATTGTTACTTGATGGTTCCTTATTATTTTTAATAGGTCTTTTCTTTTATGATCATACATTGTAAATCTCTCTTCAAGTTTCAAAAGGTTAGCTTTAGTTTCTGTCAAGGCATTTTGCCAGCTTTTAATGGAGTTTTTAGTTTCCTGGTAATATCTTTGAATCTGTTTCATGTATTCTAGATTTTGTTTATACTCTTCACCAAAGGTTTCTCTTTCTTTACTGGGTTCCTCCATTCTTCCATCTGTGTTTTCTTGGGAGGGGCTTAACATTTCTTTTATTAATCTTTTTATATCTTGCCTCACTTGGATTAGAATTTCAGTTTTAAGTTCATCTATGAGGTCACGAAGGTATTTCTTTATGTCTGCTGATGTTGTGGCTAATATTGCATGATTACTACACTGGTTCTGTTCTGTATTTACCTCTCCTGGGCTTATTTTCCTAGGTCAGTGACTGGATGTTTTCTCTTATTTTTTTCTCTTGTCATGTTTCTGGTTTCTTTCAGACAGGTGTGTGGTGCAGGTCTCAGGCCTTTTCCATATTGTCTATGATTTTTCTGAAGCATGCTGGCTGGGGGCTTGCAGCCTTCTCCAGTTTGCTGTTATCTGAGGTGCACACAGAGACTGTGGGCTGATCTTATTCTCTGAGCCAATCGACCAGCAAGTGTCTTCAGCAACTTAGGCTGTGTTGTGGCAGATGTCACAGGGTGGAGACAGTTTTGTCCCTGGCTATTGTGTCCTGACCAGGGGCGTGACTCAACCCAAGCTGATCCCAACAGTCCTCTCTGGGTCAGGGGCAGCTGACTGAAGCCACCACATTGCCAGGCTCTGTCCCACTCCAAGATGTCTTCCAGCCGGCCACATCTGCCACGGGACCCAATTTCCAGCACTCGCTGAGAATTAATGCAGCTCTCCACTTTGGCTTCACTCCATGCTGCACTGCATCCTCCTGCCAAGGGCCTGGGAGTCACCAACTCCCGTTATCAGCGGCTGCAGCTTCAGTGCAACCATGGATCATGCGACTCCACAGTGCTCCCAGCACAGCACAGGATGAGATTCAGTGAGTGTGTCTGGCTCCAGCCCTCCACCCATGTTTTTCCTTCCTCTTCCTATTTTTCTTTTCCCTTCAGTTTCCTCATGGAGTTGTGAGAGTCCCTCTCCACCTGTCCGACCCTCTCCATGTTGTCAAATTCCAGCATCTGAGTTGTTTTTCCCAGAGAGGCTCTTTACCTAGCTAACTAGCAAGCCACCATCTTGGATTTCCTCCAAATATGTCATTTTATGTTGCCACAATATTTGAGAATATAAGCTCAATAAATAAAGAGATATAATCTCAATAAATCATTGAAAACTATGGAACAATATGACTATAGTGGAAATCAAATTTATGGCTATTATCGAATTTACTTAATTATTATGATGAAAAACATTGATCTAAAACTGATCTTCTTAAGAGAATAGAAAGACAAGCTATAACTAGGAAGATATTTATAAGCATGTCTGATATGTACTAGTATCTAAAATAAATAAAGATTATCAAAATTTAACAGTGAAAAAAGCACATAACACAAAACATGAGCAAATAAAGAGACAATTTAACTAAGAAGATAGACTGATCACAGGTAAGTTCATGAAAAGATGTTCAACATCAATAGATTTTAGAGAAAAGTGAATTAAAATGATTAGCTATGGTCACATATTATCAAGATAGCTAAATAAATAGGAAACAAAAAATGCTTGTGAATATGTGAAGAAACTGAATCACTCAAGATACCACGAGTCAGCATATAAAATGTACAGTCATTCTGGATAAAAATAATTGAGCTAAAAATCTTACAATGCTCATACAACTATTATAGGACCCTGAAATTGCACTCCTGAGCATTCATCTAGGAAAATGGAGACTTATGCTCACACAAAATCTTGTCCACTAATGTTTATTGTGGATTTATCAGTAATATATAAAAACTAGAAACAAGTGTCCTATAATGGGTTAAAACTTCAGTATAATTATATATATATATATATATATATATATATATATATATATATACAATATATCAATAATACTCAGCAATAACAAGGAGCAAATTACTGATACATTCAACAACTTTGGTGACTCTCATTAAGTGACAGAAATAAATTTTCAAAGGTTACATAGTGTATAATAACATTTATAATTCTTGTTGGAATGACCCAACTATAGAGATTGAGACAAGAATAATGGTTTTCAGGGATATGTATTGTGAAGTTGCTGGGTGATTCTGACTATAAAGAGTAGGACAGGGAGATCTTTGTGAAGGTGGAGTACTGCTACATCACCGTGCTGATTTCATAAACCTACTTATGTAAGGAATGGTACACACCCACAAATAAGCATTGCGCCCATGCTGATTTCCTGATCGAAGTATTCTATTTGAGTTATCTAGGATATAACCAACAGGAATTGGGAAGAGACTTTATGGAACCTCTCCATTTGATCTTTACAATCTCCTGTAAATCTATCATTATTTTATAACTGAAAAATTAAGGTCACCAATAAAAATGCTAACAAATATTCATATTGCAAAGAAAAGAATGGAGTAGGAGAGTTTCTGTATCAGATTGTGAGCTGCTCTTAACACTACAGGCGGTGAAAACAGAACATCCCAAAATAAATTGGGAAATGTTTACACAAGCACCAGGCTTGAGTAGCTGACAACAAAAGGATTCAGAGGAATGACTTCTCAAAGTTGGTTCAAACGGAGTTCCCCTGATTTGGTAACCTGGTTCTCAATATAAGTTAGTCTATATTATTTACTCCTCTAACATGTTAAATAAGCAATCTTTTTAAAGAAAGTAAAATGAAAACCATGCTAGAGCATGATCGTTTCTACTATGTACCTTGGTCCTGCTTTTATTCTCTTCTGTTCTGTAAATATTTCACAAGAAGGACATGGGCACCTTTGTTTGTCAGATCTAAACATCCTTTCCCATGCTGGAGGCAGCCCACTGAATGCAATTTCAACATTTGGACACTTAAGCTATTTGATTTAACTTTCTTTTGGATTTCACCAATATTTTCTAGCCTTTGAAAAATTACATATAATTATGCTGGAACAAATTTACATTTAGGATATTTCATATTAACTAGTTCAGTATCCTTTTCACACAAAAGATTTGGAATCACATTTACAATAGAGTAAACTGCCTGAATCTGTGTGTTCTTTCCAGTTTCCTTGTGGCCTAGGGGTAGTTAGCTGACCTAATCGTGCAGCTGGTAACACTTTAAAGTGTCTAGTTCCACCCAAATTAATTTATAGACAGGGGAAATAAATGGAGTCCCAATTAGGCTAGAGTTCCTGAACAATTCCGTGCAGACACCTATTCAATTATCTAAGGTCAGGATGAGCACCGTGCTACCAGGTGCAATGAAAATTTTAGATTGGTTTTCGTTTTCAGTTGTACTAGCTTCTAGTACTAACTACTACTAGTTTTATATAGAAAACAGGGTGCATTATGATGTCCATGTTCTCAAAAACTTAAATCTCAAAGACACAGGTTTAAAAAGGCGAGTAATGAAATGCAAGATGCTGATGTTTATTAACTGAAATGATGAAACTCTTTATTCACACAACTGTAAAACCTGATTAAACTGAGAACCAAAAATTACTAACAAATTTGAAATAAAAAATTGGTTACTGCTTTGCAAAATTCAAACTTGCGGAAATTTTCTTAAATATTAGATGACCTATACATGTTGTATACTTGAAATGTGCCAAGAGAGTGGATTTTAAATTTCTCAGCACAAGAAGGATCACTTTGTGAAGAAATAGATGTGCTTACTAGTTTGACTGGGATGTTCAGTTCACTACGTCTATGAATATCAAAACATCATGCTTGACAATGTAAAATAAATTTCAATAACAATTTATATAAATAAACTCACTCAATTCATTAAATCACCTGTAAGAACTCATTCTGGGAGAAACTGCAGTTCACATTTGTCAATTAATTTCTATTCCTAATTTATATTTACATTCATTCAACTTACATTTATTTTTTATATGACTATTCACTGGACATATATTCACAAACTTAGAATATCACATAAAATTGAGCCTTGTGAAATATTTAATCCATCCTATAGCAGGATTCTAGTATAACAAACAAAATACATTCATTTAGATTTGGGTCTAGGATAAGTCAACTAATCTTTCTTAATTTAATTAAGAATATCTAATATTTATAAAATTGCTATATTCTCAAATCTGGTCGACCATTATTAAATACTGAAAGCCACCTTAAATTCTTATTAAAACTGTTTTTACAGTTTGTGACCTTCAGAATTATTTCTTGTCTTAATGTCCTTTGCAGGTGAATAGGGCTTAGAAGTCTCTACTCCTAATCTTGGAAATTACTTTTGCTAAGAAATTCACTATGTTTGGATAAGTTGTGATATATTTCAGGCCAAAAGTGCTGTTCCCCAGACACCGAGTGATTGTAGGAACTCTTGACCTCTATGCCATGTGTCACTTGTCCTCAGGACAAGAGAATGAAGAAGTTTTAACCCAGGGGCAATTTCTTCACAATCAATCAAATATTCACCAACCCACAAGTTTTGGCGTACGCTGTGTGATTATCCAAATAAAGTAAAAATGTTGTGATTAAACATAATTTGGCATGAGAAATTGTCTCAGAATCATGAAATAACAGCTGTTAGTGCGGTCAGAATACTTAAAGAAAATGTTCAATAATCCTGCTATCTAAACGTTGTTCATAGGCATCATTGCCCTTTTGGTTTGCTGCAGGATATTGGTTTTATTTTAATTCCCAGTATCTCTGCTGCTGATTTAGTCTTACTTATGTGTACATGTTGATTTTTGGCATCTAGCGAGACAATTTCATAGTGGTTTCAGTTTTATTACTCCACATCATTATTTTTTAATCTGTTGCCTCTAGGACACTAAAAATGAGATATTTTAAGTCCCATAAGATGGACAAGTTACATGTTTTTCTATCAAGGATAATGGCACCAATGTATACTACCGTACTAACCCTAACCCTAACCCTAACCCTAACCCTAACCCTAACACTGGTATATCCTTTATGGGTTTATTACATTGAATTTAGGCTTCTTTTTCTCAGTTAGCATGAATGTGGATTCAACAATGGTTTTAAGTGTTGGGCCTGGTTAGCTGCCTACATCTTCATGCCATGGTGGACAATTTGAGAATGCCAGCAGTTTGATCTCACAGTGTTGTCTTTAGCTGAAAACCTTTTACGAGATGCTACAGACTTCTTGACCATTGATCCAAAATTATCTTCAGTAGCAATCCTGACTCAAAACTGAAAAGTCCAGGTTTCAAGACATCTAGCACAGGCTGGCTGTTCCCTTCACTTCCCCTAAATATCACTAGAAACACTGGAAATAATAGAAAATCACAGTGGGGCAGGAAGATAGAGAAACAGTGACTCACCAAGGTTCAGGTTTCAAAGAGCATAAGGCAGGATGAATCCTGGGGTTCCCTAGTCTTCCACAGTAGATGCTGGAGAATCCTAGCACAGATCTACCATAGCACATTCAAGAAAGCAAGCACTCAAGAGAGAAGGGGAAACTGTCTGCCAAAGGATGGAGACTCTCAGAGAAGTCACAGGCCCAGTCAGCTATAGCATCAGATTCTGCAAGTCCTCCCAAAAGACAGAGGTGGTAGCAATGCCCTCAGACCCACTCAGGTTTCACAACTGCCCCAGCCCCTGCAACAGAAAGGAAACCTGTCCAGAGCCAGGCATGACCAAGACAAGCAGAGTCACCCCCTTCCCCGGGGAGGTGGTAGCTATCTGCTGGCCCCTGAGGCACCCGCAAGCCCAGAAGCTCACAGTCTAGGCCCAGGGCCCACGTGGCTATAACCAGCAGTGCTACAAGCAGGGTGCTGAGATCCAGCAGAACCAAACCAAAACTGACAAGATTCATTCTGCTGAGAGGGCTCCAAGAGTGTAGTCAAACACTGACTGGAATAACAGGTCTCAAGACCAAGCCATGACCTACATATTAATACAGGCTATATGCAAAAGTAGAAGACATAAACACACTCAGGGTATTCCAAATATGATCTCCAAGGCATTTGGGATATCGAAAAATCACTCATGATAAAAGTGATCGGGAAAAAGACCACCTCCTGAGAAAGCAAAGTCAGCTGATCTTTCTCCCAGCCACACAGAGGACACAAATGGGAGCACTATCTGCCAAAAAATTTAAATGAGTCATTATGAAGCTGTTGAATAGACTGTTAGAAATGATCTTAAAATTTAAAAACTAGAAAGTCTCATTAAACAAAATACACCTTTTAAACTGCCCAACATGGAAATTAGAACTAAAAACTGTAAGAATCTAAGTAAGGGGCTGGAGATTTAGCTCAGTGGCATAAGCACCTGCCTTGCAAGCAGGCAATCGTGAGTTCAATCCCTGGTACTGATAAAAAGGAAAAAGACAAAAAAAAAAAAATCTAAGTAAAAGACTCCCTGGGATGGTTTAAAAAGCATGGTGAATATGAGAAAGAATATAGTCAGGTTTTAGCAAGAGTTCCCACCTATAGTTTACAAAATTGCAAAAACAAAGAGAAAATAAATCAACACCAAATAAAATTAAATAGAGTCTCACGAATGTGTGACACAGGAGCGCATTCAGCATATTATAAATCCAGCAGAGAAGAAGTTACAAAATTACAAATGTAACAAAGAAATCATTGTATTACTTTGGTGAATTATATATGATATTAGGTGACACCTGAAAACACACCAAATACAGATAATTATATAGATTAAGAGGTTTTAAAAATCCCAAACAACAACCCCAAAGCAATTCTAAAGAAAATATGTGATAATTAAATTTTGATATCTGAAAACAATTTATTTAAAAGCAGCTTGAGAGAAATAGCATATTATCTGTCCAGAAAGGCTAATTTGAAGCATAGCAAACTTCTCATCAATAAACCATGAAATTCATAAATGTGACAATGTTTTATAAGCACCAAAAGAAAATAATTTTGTATCCATCAAATCTCTCCTTGAGGAATGATGAAACATTTGACCATTCTCATATGAAGGAAAATTAAGAGATTTTGTCACTTGTGGATTTATTCTTTAAGAATAGCTAAAGATAACAGATATGAAAACAGTGCCATAGAAGAAAGTCTTGGAGTGTAGAAAGAAACAGGAGCCATGGTGAGATGTTTAAGTGGCATTAGCCTGAGGTGATTAAGTGAAAAGCAAATTTAACATATTCTATCCAATCACATTAGTTGAAATAATCACATTACTATGCATATTCCATCACTGGAGCAAAAAATAATAATACTCTTGGATACAATGTTGCTCAACATGCATAAAATAAATTCTCAGAACAATTGTATTTAAAACATAAATGGGGTAAGGACTGAATTAGAAGGAATGTAAAACTTTGATATCAATATGCTGGGAAAAATATGTGTATATAATGTAATACTTAAAACAACAACTGATAAATCCATACAAATCAATGTGCATACTATAAATAAATAAAAACTGAACTGTAAAAAAAGTTCAAGTATCCTGTAGGAAGTCAATGAAATGAAGAGAGAAATAAGAATGTAGGGATACAAAGGCTAAAGAAGGCATTAAACAGGGCTTAATCTGCCAAGCAGAGATGGCAGTCTTAAATTTGTATGCATCAAATAACGGAGTTTAATGTATGTGAAGAAAAAGTAGTAGAGATGAAAGTGAAAAAGATTCATGCAGCTTCCCACTTCTCAGCAGTTATGGAATTTCCACTTTTGGAATCCTCCAAAAGAATTAACGAGCTACGTAAACACTTAATACCATGCTTTAGAAGGACCTATCTGATTGAAATAGAATGCTCTACCAACAGAAACAAAATGTATACTTTTTTCAAGCACCCATGGGACATTTCCCAGGATAGATTATATTCTATAAAATAAAAAATCCTTAGTAAAATTGTTTAAAATTAAAATCCAGAATAGTTGTCTAATAACAGTGAAATCAAACTGTTGATAAAAGCCAAAAAAGAACAGAAATATCTTCAAACATATAAACAGCACCCTTTATATAATCCATATACCAAAGAGGGTCTCCAGAGGATATTCACTACACCATGCATGTAGCTGAATAAGAATAAAACTCTATGTCATGGTTTATGTCTGTGTCCCCCCAGGCCTCATGAGTTTGCATTGTGCATCTGTTATTGGTTCATTGTCTAGTGCTTGGATTGATGGTGTCAGTGCTCCACCCACATAGGGGCGGAGCCAGGATGTGATGTAATGGCAGGAAGAAGGTGTGTCTTGCTTTTTGCTGGTTCCTTCTTGCTGTTTGCAGCCGCCATGAACTGCGGCCCAGCCATGCCCGCCTGCCTTGGAGCCAACTAATTGTGGACTGAAACCTCCAAAAACTGTAAGAAATAAACCTTTCCTTTCCCACCTTGGGCTTCAGGTATTTCGTCTTAGTGACAAGTAAAAAGTAATCAAGGCACTTTACATATCATATTTGTGTGTTGATGCTAACAGCACTTAGAGAAAGGCTCATAGTACTACAGTGTAAGGTCCAACCTCAAGAAACTGGAAAAAAAAAGAGGAAGTCAAATAAATCAAGTAGCAAGAAGGCTATAATAAAAATTAACACACAAACTAATGAAGTTGAAAAAAGAACCAATAGAGAAAACCATGAAAATAAAAAAGCTGTTTTTTTGTGGAAAAGATAATGAACTCAATTATACTCTGATGAAATTTTCAGTTAAAAAGAGAAGATATAATGTGCCAACAAAACATTTTTAAAAGATAACCATACAAAGTATGCAGGCATCGAAAGAATAACATGCTACCATGAACTTCATGCTTGTGAATCTAAAGAGGTAGAAGAAAATATTCAATATCTCCTAAGTACAAACTACCAAACTCAGTCAAGTAAGTAACCAGAATCGTCCTATAACCATGACAATCACATTGTAATTCACAGCCTTTTGAATAGAAATCTCTGAACCTGAAAGACTTCATTAGCGATTTTACCAAACTTATATAGATGAACTAATTTAAAAAGATATATGAAATAGTGATAAAATGAAAATGACATAAGTAAAAGGGTGATCAAAATACGAAATTTAAATAGAAAATTTCATTGTAGTAGGAGACACATTGCCACTACTCTCGCTCAGAATGCTCCCGTTACTCTGAACAGACGTATACTGTGGTTCTTGTCACTGTGTGATGCAGCTCTGCAAGTCTTGTTTCATGATGTCTTTCTCAAGTGTAAGAAAACACGGTGAATGCTGCTGAGTGCCATGCTACAGACAGGCAGGGTGGCAAAAACACTGAGCACGTCCTCACCAACCTTACTCACCAGATCTGGCATCTCGTGACTTTTGACTGTTCAAAAGTCAAAATAACCATGGAAGGTAAATATTTTAAATTGATTCAGAATGTTGAGGCAGCCATGACCCTGCAACTAAAGATACCCAGAGACAGAATTTCAGAAAGAGACAAAAACTATGGGGTAAGTACATTTGAAGCAAAAGGCAGTATTTTGTGGGAAAAGACAATGGCAATTTGTCTTATTGTAATAAATTTTAAAAATTTATTTTGTTCATATTTCATATATCTCATGAATTTAGATACAAAGTCTCTCCACAAAACATTAGCAGACTCAATCTAGCAATGCATATAAAATGCAATGAACAGATAAGCATGTTGCATTTTGCAAGTACAGAAGACTCACTTAAAACTTAAAAATCAAGCAGTTTAATCTTTCAAAAAGCTATCAAAGAAAAGCAATATAATAAAGTCAAGTGACAGATAAAACTATCTGATGAAACTCAGCATTATTTCATAGTAGAAAAAATTGTGGCAGGTCAAATAAAAGGGAAATTCTTCAATTTGAAAAAGCAAGAAACCTACAAAACCTACAATTAACACTATCGTTTATTTTGTAAGGTTTAACACTTTCTTTCATCCTCAGATCAAGAACAAAACAATGGTTCACTCTCACATCTACTGTTAAGAGAACTGGAAGCTTTGCTCAGTAAGACAAATGAGACAAAGAAAGTAAAAGGCATCAATGAAACCCCACATAACATGGGGCTAATCACTTGAAAGTTACCAGGACATCTTCCAATTTCTGTAACTAGAAATAAGTGAGTTCAGCATGATCTGAAAGAGCATTTCAACACAAAAATATCAACTTCGTTTTCATATACTAACAATGGACCTATGAAAGGCAATATTAAATGCATAATTCTACTGAAATTCACTTTAAAGTGAATTAAATACTCAGGCATAAATATATAAAAATATGGACAAATCTATGTGCCTCACAATTATAAAATGCTAGTAAAAAAGGAAATAAATGAATACATAAATAAATAAATGGAGAGACATACTGTGTCTGTAGATTGAAAGTTTCTGCATAGTAATGATGTCAATTTAACCAAAATCAATGCCTAACTTTGAAGCAATTTCTCTCCAAATGTAAGCAATGTATTTTTTAGACACACACACAGGCTTATTCAAGCATATATATGAAAGGAAAAGGCCACAGAACATCTAAAATAGTTCTACAGAAGAATTATGCCTCTGATGTTCAGGCTTCCTGTATAGCTGCATTAATCAAGGGAGGGCAACCACAGGATAGACATCTGGATCAATGGAACAGAATAGAGAGCCCAGAAGCAGGCCATACAAACACATCTGACTGATTTTTGACAAAGATAAAAAAGCAATTCAAAGGAAGACAACTAGCTTTTAAATAAATGATGCCACCGCAATAGGACTTCTATAGGCAAAAATAGAAACATTGACCTGAGCCTTATATTTTATACAAAAGTACAATATCTCAAAATAGACCCTGGGTTGAGAAAGGATATTTGGCATTTATTTTCACTTGGGTTCTGTAGACAGTAGAATCCCTTTCACAGACAAGTATGCGTGCTCCTGAAATACACCATCGTCTTCCTCTCCACCCGAGGCTCCTTCTGTCTCCTCAGTGCCTAGCTGGACAGTGACGTGACAGAGAACTGACCCCACTGGCACTGAGCTAGACCCGGCCTGTTTCCTGCTTTCCCGGGATTCCACGAAAGTGTGTTATGCAAGTTCTGCCACCACTGTTTCTCCTCCTCCTCCATAGGAGCCAGCACATCCTTCCTCAGCACCTGCCAAACAACCTGCCAGCTTTCTCAATACTTGTCTGGTCACTTTGTAGGCACTGATTTGCAGTTTGCGTAAGTATTTAAATGTTTTTTCTGTGGTTTGCACACACCTGAAATATTTAATTTTGAGGTAAACAAAGATAAAGTCACAAAATAATACTGAAAACAACGATTTTTCAAGTTTAGGGAACGTCACTAATGATTAAACAGTAGAACCCTGAGTCCGACAGAACTGAGTTTTTTTCCTACAAAACACAGTATGTTTGGGCCCTTGAACAAAGCACTACTAACTTTCTAATAACAGTTCTTCCTTTATAGGACAAAATGAAGTAAATTCAATAATATCCCTAAATTTGATTTCCACTAGGCCATATGTTCCATAGTTTTCTATGATGTGTTGAGATCTTATCTCTCAAATGTTGTGGCAATATAAAATGATACTTAGATATATGTGGATATTTCATGTACATAAAGGTGATCATTTGTGAACATGAAGTTAGTCTAAACATCCTCAGATATGTTTTGTAGACATGTACATGGTGTTTAGGACTCCTATATTTTAAAAATAAGTCAATGTCCATTCATTTGTAAAGAAGATTTTTAGATAAGCATCTTAAATATCTTTGGAAAAACAGATACTGAAATTCTAGTCTACTCCTTACTGATTCGGGTACAATATATCATTGAGTTCATTCTGAAATATTCAGTTTTCTTCATTGGCTCTTAACTTAAGGTTAACACAAAATATTTACCACCAACAAGATAGTGACATGTATTAAAATTGTGACATTGACCGCTTATTATCTGCAGTTATACATACTCACATGATCACTCCAGTAGAGATGCCCACGTTCGGTGTCACCTCCACACTGAATTCGCTTCATTCAGCATTACCTGCCACACTTTCTCTTCATTTCTTAAATGAACCCATTCACTGGAACACCTGGTGTCACTAATATAGAATTTTTCTCACTAATCTTGTCTTGTTTCCTATGAACTACATTGTAAAGTTAAACTCAAGAAGAGAGACAGAGTACTTGGGCCAGATTAGCTCTTACTGCTGAACTAGGAGCTAGACACGATGGTACACATCTAGGGTGGAGGCTCATAAATCTGAGGCCAGCCTGAGCAAGGTAGTGAGATTCTGTGTCAAAATAAAATTTTAAAAATGAGTGAAGAGATAGATCAGAGCTCCACAAGTTCAATCCCTAGCGTTATATAAAAAATCATAGTCTATGAAGTTTATTTTTGGATCTTATTTATAGATCTTAAGAAACTCATTGGGCTTTGATTATAAGGTTTTCTTCTAGAATAAAAAGTATTTTTCACATTTCTAAGACAAACTACTTGTTATATATTTCTTCTATGGATTTGTCTCTCAAATTAGTGTTGCAGGTGATAAAAAGATATATTTATTATAATTGCTGCTCATCAAAATAAAATATATACAATGATAATACAATACTCTTTTTAAGTTAATAATATTTATCTGTACTTGCTCAATACAAATTAAAGGTATTATATAAGCCATTTCATAATCCCACATGAATTCCTAGATAAACCAAAAGTCACAAATACAAATATTTAAAATTGAAAGATTAATTCTCTGCCTCCTTCCTGTTTTTGTCTTTCTTTCTTTCTTTCTTTCTTTCTTTCTTTCTTTCTTTCTTTCTTTCTTTCTTTCTTTCTTTCTTCCTTTCTTTCGAGACAGAGTTTCAGTATGCAGTTCAGGCTGGACTTGAATTCGCTTCCTAGGCCAAGATAGACTCAGACTTGCTGTGATTCTCCTGCCTCAGCTTCCTGAGTGAAACCTACCCCTCTGTTTTTTCAGTCCTTAAAAAATGAACACTTCCCTTACTTTTTATAATTCCTTATAAAATGAACTTTCTGAAACAAGACTAAGAAAATACCAATCATGTTGGAACTTAGGGTGCTGGGGAACCAAGCAACCAGCCCCCCCACCCCCCATCCCCATAAGTAGCTGTGACTCAGCAGGCCCCAGCCACCTGGAGGGGAGAACCACCAGCATCTCCTGAGATCTGTGCCATGTTGGAACTTAGGGCGCTGGGAAACCAAGCAATCAGATTGCCCCCCTGCTAAGGGGTAGTGAGCCTACCGGTGCACGGGCTGAGAATCAGACATTCCTCCTCCCCCCACCATTAGCAGATGGCAGTCAGAGATGTGAGCATCTCTTGGGAGTTTGACCATATGCTTTTGTTTTGAGATTTTTTTGTTTGTTCATTTGTTTGTTTGTTGTTGTTGTTGTTGTTTTGTTTTGTTTTGGTGCCAGGGATTGAACTCATGACCTGGAGTTTGCCAAGTAGGCACTTAATGCCGCTGAGCTAAACCCCCTGCCTGACCACATGCAATATAGCAAATAAGGAGGACTTCCTTCTACCCTCTCTTTGAAGGTGAATATTTTTACCACTGTATTGCTTTATTCTGATTAGTGGTACTACTCTATTCAATATTCTGTTTTGATAAGTTCTAAAATGTTCTGTATTCCATTTTATTTTGCTATACCTGATTGAAAGAACAATATTATGAAGATAATGAGATACACTGTGGTACCTATTACTGTTATCTCGGTAACCTGCTATGAAGTTCTGTACCAATTTCACTGCACTGTCTAAATTGGCTTTGTTCTCTTGTATTTTACTACGTTCAAAATAAGAAAAAAATTTAAAAAAAAGAAAACACCTACCTGTATCTTAAGGCAACTCTGAAATTATATTTTGTATTTTTCTGTCATTCATATCAGCTCTATAATGCTATATTTATATTACATAAAGGAAAATATTTCATCTATTTCTACTGATGCATATTTACTCACTAATAATATGAAACATTTTTACTGCATATCTGGAGGCAGGTGGACATTGACATTAGTTTTACTTACTGTTCTCCTTTTTATTTGTTGGAGAGGAAGTATTTCTTTGTTCTCCAGCAACATTCTAATATCTTTGAAAAGAGAAACACTGGTGGTTGGACTAAAGGCCCAGCACTGGAGAGGGTAACAGTAATAACGTGGCTTGGGAAAAGTTGAAGTCAGAATACAAGGATCTTCCAACTGTATCTCTGAGAGATGAAAGAAGAGACACGATGAAACTCAAATCCTGATATATGCTTCCCTGAGCCATCTCAGAGTTCCTTAGGCTGACTTAGATCTCTGATAGATGCACTGGGAATAGAGTAGAGAGACAACTTAATGGGGAGACAGCTACTCACATTATGGAAACTCACCTGCTCTAGGTATGTTTTAGATGCAATTTAAATGTCAGTCACATCTAAAAAATAACTTCATAGCAAGATCTAGTCTGATTGTTAAACAAAAATCAGGTGCCATAGCCTAGCCAAACTGACATACAAACTTAGTCATCACAGATTAAGATTTCCTAGCATACACTTTTGTGTTTCTAGATTTAAGCAATTAATTTACAAGAACAGTTTAGAATGAAAGAGTGAAAACAGACTGCCTCCTTCATGAAGGAAAACATAAGTTCTCACTGGAAAAGGCATAGGTGAAAAAAAGAGGGCAAAGACTTAAGGCCACTAGTAAATTTATGTATAATGCCATTTCCAAAAGTCTTTACTGCATCTTTGTGCCCTGTGAGGTCCACTGCTGTGCCGGTGGGCCAGGCCTGGCTGGGACCCAGACTACTGCCCTTCTGTCTGCTGGACATGTGGTCCTCTGTGAAGCTGACCTTGGAGACCTCTGGCCATCACAGACTGCAGGCAGGTGTGAGGTTACTGTGGGCCTCACACCTTGATGTACCTTGATGTACCAAGCCTCCAATGATTTCACAACATCAGTCCATTCCAGAACCCTTAACCTGATAATTGTCAGTAACTCATCTCATGCGAGAGTCACAGCTATTACACATTGCAATGTCTGCCTTGTACTAGTATTGTGTCCTAAATTATCATGGAAATGTCATGCTGCATTGTGATAGCATCTGTCTCCGCTTCCTGACTCCATCAGTCTTGCATGGAACTGTCCAGAACTCCAGTCCACCAATGCGATCTGCCTCCTGTGGTCATCTGCACACACCGTGTGACCCAGGGTCTCCATTACCGTCTTCGCTGTTTTTGTTGTTGTTGGTGGTGCTGCTGCTAAACATACAATTCAGGGCACAGAATTTAAGACAAAGATTGGTGTGCCAAGGACTAAAAAGGCAAATGAGCACCATCTCAAGCTGGGTTTGGTACCAAGTACTAAATCCTTGCTAAAACATGCCCTGGAAGAGCCTCTGAAGCCCTCCTGTGAGCCAGCTGTCTGGAGAAAAAAGACAGAAACAGTTGCCCACCAGCTCCCATCAAAATGTCATTGGGAGTAACACTTCCGGGCTTTCTTTCTGTGGGTGGGCTCCAGTAGCATCACATGCCTCTGTACCACCATGAGCTTCTGAAGTACAGGGCAGTGAGAGGATGACATTGTCCTCTGCTCATGGTGGAGCTGGTTGCTGTCCAGCCTCTCCAGCTAGCACAGAGAAGGCTGTGGAACGGGACCAGGGAGAGAGGATGGAGTGTTTCCTGGAGGCACTGACAAAGCTGTTTCTTCTAGTTGGTGTGGTTCCCAGGTACACACAGGGACTGGCCTTGGGCTGGTGCTGACCTTGTCTTTCCTGAGTCTCTTGATAAATGGATGATTTCATGAATGACAGAGTGAATTGCTGAATCTTTTCAGATCACTTTTTCCTCTGTTATTTTCCTATTACTGGCACCTTGAGCTTAGCCTAAGACCTTCTCAGGGTTGTGGGACACAGCAAGT
The DNA here is from genome assembly GCF_034190915.1 of Cavia porcellus. Taxonomy (NCBI): domain Eukaryota; kingdom Metazoa; phylum Chordata; class Mammalia; order Rodentia; family Caviidae; genus Cavia; species Cavia porcellus. The sequence continues at coordinate 3,156,719 of NW_026947503.1, forward strand.
ACACTTGGAAGACCAGAAAAATTCTTTCTCCCTAACCCCTTCCTCATCAACAAAGTGTGCATGCTGTGTGTTTGTGTGGCGTGAGGAGAAAGGCTACCCTTTGTATTGCCGTGGCCGTTAACCTAATTTCCCGGGCCAAAGGATAGGGTCTGTGATCTAATTCTCAATCTACCACAGGATTGAGATGAGGACCAAATCATCTTAGAGGATCTGATAATCTTGTTTCGATCGATCAGTTTCCTGGGCAGTATCCTTTGGTTGAGACTTTTCAGATAAGTAAAGAAAATTGGGTTGAAAGCAAAATGCTTCCCTCTAAAATGTGGCTCACATGTCGCCCATTCAGCCTGGGGGCAGCAGGCCGGCCTCTCCTGGGGTGTTTGGGGCCCTCAGAGGGGCTCTTACTGTACTCCCGCTAAGCCCTCCGTGCCACAGCTCAGTGCATAAAACGCCACAGTTTCTCCCAGTGACTGCCTGAAATAAAATAATCTATGATGCATGAACAAGTCTAAATGAAATAATAATATCCTTAGCAGTGAAAAACGGATTGGTAATACAGTAATTGAGCAGATTTATTGCCATCTCCTTGAGCTAGCCTGCTGAAACAGCCAGCTATTTTATTTAATCTCATATCAGAGGAATTACTGGCTGGTAATCCATTGTTAAACATCATTTAGAATGATGGATGAAAATGTCAGCTTTTCCAACATAATCAATTCATATCTCATTAGCACATATTATTTATGATTCTCATAATGGGACCTGCAGGGGTCTCCAGGGGGAGATGGAGACCTCAGCTGTTGTCGAAATGAGATGAGATATACTGTAGCTTATGAGTTAATAACTGCATATAAAAAATACTTCTCCACAGTATTGATTGTTCTTACCATTTTACGAATGAATTGAGTGACTGGGCCGCCCCCCCTTGCTGTGTCTGGCACATTTTCTCCTATGATTTTTTTAGATTAGTCATTTAATTCAAAATATTTAAAAAATAATAATGCAGGCCCCATTTTAAAAGAACCTACCATAGTAGGAAAGCAAGCCCTTGAATGTCAAGTCCCAAGAAGCCCGGTGCAGCCGTGTGGTAGCCTGTTAAGGGCCGGGCACCCTTTCCCCCACCACCTATGAAGATAAATCGGCGTATTTCTTTGGCTCCAGCCTGGTTGATTTTTAAGGACACTTTCCCACGTGCTGCCTCCAAGACCAATGAAAAGCAAACCTTGATTCATGGTCTTTCTGCCGCTGACGGTGCACCAGTAATCATGGTTACAGTGTCAACTGCTGTCTCAATTAAACCACATTTGAGAATCATTTTATGCTTCAGCTCATAAACATCAATAAAGGAAAATGAGTAATAAATGACTGTCGAGAGTACAAAGGACCAGCTCATATTTCAGATGAAAATGAAGACAAAATGTAGCTTTTATTTGCCTGTGGAATTCCCATTAACTGCATCACTGACAAGAGAGGGGTGGATCAATAGCTGGCCGGCCGCAGAAAACCGTTTCTGGCTGTTCAGCAGCCAATGCAAAAGGAAAACTGTCATATTGTGATCTTTATCAGGTAATCTTCATTACCGCACACCGGTGATATATGTATATGCTGGGCAGCTTGGGGCGTTTCTAATTCTTGCTTCTATTTGTGGTTTGAGTGTGAAGTGATCACAAATTATTTGTTTACGGTGATGAAAAATCTTCAGTGTTCATCCTTTTATTCTTTTTATAGGTAATCTATATCCAGGAACTTTCTCCAAGACTACCTTATTCACTGTGGGTTTTTAGGAAAGTATTACATCAAATCTCACTTTCACGCCCCCTCTGAGTGAAAAAGATTCTGTCGAGACTGCTGCAGGGGGCTGATGGAGCAATTCATGATCTTCTCCGAGTTCTTGATGGAAATTTGGTTTTCTTTGTGAGTTGCTGATCTCTCTTTAATTGAACAGAAAGTGCTGCTGGCCATAAGGAATAGAGATGAATGCTTCATGTGGCATGCAAATACAGCAAAACTTGTTTCTTTCACATTATGAGTGCCTGTGAGGAAAAAAAAAAGGGAAAAGAAAAGAAGACACAATCTATTAAGTAAGAAATAGGATCACCCATTTTGGGAGAAGCCCTTGTACACGTACGTGAATGGCATGCTAAGGAGTGAGCTCTGATTTCATGAACTGAACAAGGTGAGATATCAGGCCCCATGGAAACATGTAAAGGACAGGCTTGTTATGGGTACATAAATTAGTGATCACAGTTTTCAGCATCAACATGCCCCTTTTGATACCTGTATCTCCTCTCTTCTTTGTTAGCATCAGAAGCCAAATCTGACCTTGGTAAATAATACAAATTTAACAGTGGTATCAAATCTCTCCTAAAATGTGAAATATGAAGATCAGAATGTGGGGATATTAATTTAAAATATAATTCACATAGGAGTTATAGCAGACAGCACAGTAGGTCACGCATTTACTGGAATATTTCCAAATAAAGCCCTCTATCAAGACACCTCTGAAGATGTCTGGTGTGTCAGTTCTGTGTGCCAACTTTTGTGTGCCCCCCCCCTTATTTTTTAGTCATCAGTATAAGGAGAGTAGCGAGCAGATAGCTTAATCCTGTGTCACTGCCTCTGCATTTTCAGGGAAATGTAATTAAAAGAAGCCAGTTAATCTATTTTTAAATGTAGTTTCTGTAACCTCAAAAGACTCACAAGAAAGACTTTGATGGCTTTTCTTATCATTTCTTTTTTAGGAAGAATGATCACTAAATAAAGAAAATGAGATTTCTTATAATGGGACTGCCATACCCACCTGAAGTATAAATTATACAGCAGGCCAAAACATTATGCTCAGAGACCGGCCAGAGTAGGCGAATGCTGAACTTCGCCATTTATGAACCCACTCCACACAAAAGTGAATAAATATGATCACTATTATTTACCTCCCAAAGGGACCTAAATACTTTTTCCACTCCTAGTTTTAGAAAAGAGACTTTTCACATATGGAACATTCCATGATCAAAAGAAACCGATGAAACCTTTGTGCATTGATGGTGGGAATATAAAAGGGTACAACTAATTTGAGAAATAGTTTGCTATTTCTTACAATGCTAAACATAGTCCTACCATACATCTCAGCAATTTTACTGCTAGGAATACACTCAAGAAATAAAAGCATGTGTCCACACAAAAACTTGAACATTTTTGAAAATGTATAGCAGTATTTTTCACAATAGTCTTCATATAGAGACAGAATAATCGTCTATCAACTGATGAACGCAGGAACAAAGTAGAGTATATTGTGCTATATAATATGACTTGGCAATGAAAACAGAGAAGGCAGTACACAGGTTACAATGTGGGGAATCCTTGGAAATGCTACGCTGAGTGTAAACAACAGTCACAAAATGCCACATAGTTTATGATTCTATGTGTATGAAATATTTGGAACAGGCAAATCATACAGATAGAAAGTACACTATGAATTTCTAGGGCCAATAGGGTGGGTGATGTGGAGAGTGACAGATAAAGGATAAAGTGCTTTCTTTTCGGAGCAATAAGTGTGCTCTGGAATTAGCAATCATTGTAAATTTTTGAGCGTGCTAAATAGTTGTGAATATAATAACACGAAACAATACACTTTAAATGGGTAAGTGTTATGGTACATAAATTGTATCCTGATTAAGCTGTAAATAGAAGTACTTAAGGGCAAAATATGACACTTTTATGACTCAGTAGGTGAAATGTCAATGTACATAAATACCAATCAATACAAATAGAAATTTTTCATACTTATTTTTCTCGACTGTATCCCAATGCTACAGGAAAAAAAATATTCCTATGGTCCTCAAAATTTAGGTTTCACAGTGAAATAATCAATCAGCTAGCTGGTCAACCTGTCAGCCAATAGGTAATATCTACTGAGCTCACACTGAGGGCATAGATTTCAGATGTGGAATTAATGACAGCACATAACACTGACTGATTATGATTAATCTGCGTGGTTAATATAATATGAAAAGCAGAAAGGTCTGTCCCACCCATCTCTCAGCCTCTTTTTTTAGGGAAAACTGGACAATGCCCATGAGAGAAGAGAAAATCGAGGTCCACTGTCTACAAGCATGAAGGCAGGACCGTGAGTCCCGGAGTCCACGCTGAATAGAGGTGATGGACACTGCTGCACAGCCATTTGCATCTAAATTAATTTCAATTCTTGTTATTTTAATAAATGAGCACCTAATAAACACCTGCTCCATACATACAGTGTGCTGAATATCTGAAAACCAGTGTATTTAAACATTGCCTTGAGCCATTTATAATCTGACTACAGAGACTTCAGTGTACTACAAACACCCACGGGGTGGATTCTGAGTGCTAGACAGGGGCTCTACTCATGCCCTTTACTGGTTGTGCTAGTATGACTTAGTCTCTACACTTCGGCATGCACTAATTTTTTATTTGTAACATGTAGTTAATCTTACCTTTCATGCTTTTCCCACAGAGTCAGGCTCATGGCCAAATGAGTTAATGCATAAGAGTTAATTTTATTAGAAAAAAATATCCAGTCAAGGATATTTTCTTTGGATTCTAGTGGCAGATGGCTTCCAGGAAGGTGATAAGAGATGTGATCTGTAACTTAGAGAGTATTCTGTCTGAACAGAAATACAGAAACCATTTCATGTATGAACCAGAATCTTCTTATTTTTCTGTCAGTATTTAATGATCTTGGTTACAGTTCACTGCTAGGTACCTCCTTCCCGTTGGGGTAATGTAAACTCTTGGTCCTTCTCCCCTCCCCTCTTTACCCACTGACCTCCTGCTCTGATGCTGCGCTCAGATGAGTTTATCCTCCCCTCTGCCTTGAGACTCTATCTTCCTCAGTGTGGGAATTGCTCACAAAGTGAGCACCAACCTTTCCCATTTAGCCTTGTCAACTCTGCCTTGATCTTTGAAGGTTTAAACTTGCTAGACTGAAATCTGACATAGGTTACTTCTCCGATGAGTCTTCCTTCTTCCACAATTGTCTGGACCCCACGCCCACCCCGTCCCCTCCAACATGTTGCCTTCACCAGCTACACATTCATTCAGACTTGAAAATGGCCCTCAAGGTCTCCTTTAAGTTCAGCAGTTTCTGGACTTCTGACTTGACTGTCTTACTCTTTCTGTGCTTAAGAAACCACACCTATCTAAGCCATAATCGGCTAAGGGATGCCTAAAATCAGTCCTTCAAATAGACAGTGGCCTTGCAAAGTGTGCTATTCAAAAACATTCTGCTCGAGGCCTTGGCAAGTTTGCTTAGGTAAAAATCTGTCTATCTGTCTTTCATGTGTCCTGCAAGGTTACATGCTTGTTTGTTAGGGTGAGAGCTCGGTGGAGACCACACCCACAACTGCCCCTTGTCCTTCTCCACCTTCATTGTCCATTGCCTGTGAATCTAACTCTCCAATACCCACCACACCTCTTTGAAATTTCTCAGTGTGCATGATTTTATTTTCCTCTATGCATTTGGTTTCAATCATGTGAGAAGCGGATGCATTTTTGCCCCCATCATTCCCTGACCATCTCCTTTTATCAGTTCCTCAAATGAGGAGATAATCCTTTTCCTTTAGGATGTAGTCATACAGTCAGTTCTTTCCAGAGCCTTCAAGCTTGAAGAGATGTCATTCCTTAGATTTCTACTGAACATGTCTTTGGACACACCACAATTGCTGTCATCTGCTTACTCCACTAATAGAAAGTGCATTATTTGAAAATAGGATTCTGGTCACTCAGTGAGGCCATTAATCATGTAAGTGGCATGGATTAAACTGCACATTGAAGTAACAGGTGTTTGAGACCACAGCATTGGAATGATCATGACAGTTTGCTACATGCAGCAGGGTGACAAACACCTTGCTTGTGCCAGCAGCAGAACAGTCAGATGGGAGAGGCTCACTGAGGACCTACCAGTCCACTGGGGCTGGCCCATTTTCTCTCTTCCTGCTGGTGAAATTCACAACAACTTGAACCTGTGCTTCTTTAGAGATGGAAATATTTACTTCCTTTTGGACTTGGAACCACAGAGCAAAACATGTTGACTTTTCTCCATTTAGTTTTAGAGACCTCACTCTATGCAGAGTGAGGAACGAATAGAGGCTAAGCTTATGAAAGTCAAGTTGTAAGAACCTAAAATCTTAACTCCCAAGAGTTGATTAAAATACAGTGTAAGATTATATTGTAAACCGATAACAGATAAGATCAAGTGATAAAACTGTAAGTTTTTCTACCTACATCTGATTTAGCAACAGATTTCACAAAAGCCATTGAGTGCCCTCTTTCAACCCTAACCTCACTACTAAAACCAAAATATGCATTTGTACTATAAAGCTATAATTTATTTATCTCTTTAAATCTAAATAATGATTGGAGCATTGTTGTCTAATTTGAGATCACTATCAGGAAAATCTAAGATTTGGGGAGGAGATAAAATGATCTGAGCATTATTTTAAAAAGTTATTGACAGAAAAATTTTCAAACAAAAATAAATTTTAATGAAGGCCAAAATAAATTTTGAGAATGGATCTTGCATCCTGTACTTTAATGCAGTAGTTATCTCTATAGAGATCGCCCCACATTTGCTTCAACCCTGAATGACACAATGAAGAGTTTCAGTCATCATATATTTTGAACCACATTTCTACCCAGCAATAAGAAACTCCTCCTTTTTTTTTTGAGTAAGGGAGTCCTTTGTAGGTAGATCTGATCAATAGTAAAAACCTGGTTGATTGACACATCTGCAGAGGCTGCGATTGTAGGACGCGAGGGAGCAGTGCTTTTGCAGAGATGCAGAAGAGGAAGCCAGCCCTGCTTCCGTCTCTGGATGCAATGAACCCAGCCAGGTTGTCCACAAGGGAAATGAATGAGCATCTGCTATTCTAATTCTAGAGAAGACTTAGAAGAGTCATTTACAGGCTTTTTCTTAAAAAGACCTCATGTTCCTGATTATTACTCTCCATTGCTAAATAGGCTTTCAATAGCAAACACCAGAATGGATGGTATGGGGATGGTATTCCCTGGTGGTGACTCCATGTAATGGAAACAGATAGTCAAAATCCCCAGGGTTCACTCTCAGGCATAGCTCTGTGTTTAAGTAGTCAATTACCAAAAGAATGAACAAAGATTGTATGAATTATTCTATTAATACAAAGTTGAAAAGAGAATTAATTTTGTAGAAATATTTGGATTTTTGCAGTACAGCCACATGGATAACCAAAGGATAGAGCCCAGCTTAAGCAGCTATATAGACCTAAATGTTACACCAAGTCTAAGCACGCCATCTCCAGTTAAGAGTAACACGGATTAGACACTTCATTAGTCAAACGTGTGGTTCAATGTGTGTTCACATCTGTTATTTTCCAAAATCAAAAATAAATTTATGAAACTATCTTAATATACGATTTTTATAGAGAAATTTAGGATATAATCCAGTTTCAAACAAAATAGGCACTCAGTAAGTACAGTTCTTGAATGAGTGATTGTCAAAAATAAAGAAGTAATTACTTCTAAAGGCAATGCAAAAAATTCTCATGTGTCTGGATGTAAATAAATATGAAGAACCAACATAGTGATGGTAGCAACTAACCTCCCAAGAGGCCACTGTGGTGTCTCTAAGGGCAACGGGGGCACCAAGCATTTCCAGAGGCAACGCCTGTTGAAGCACACAATGAGAGGTGAGGCAGAAATGATGTACACGTGATTATTTTGGAAAGTGTGCTGAACACCAAGAAGTATACAGCAGTGCTGGTAGAAGCCATTTCCAAGACAGCAGGAGGTTCTGCTGATGGGAGAGGCATCACGGTGCGCAAAGGTCATAGGCAATACACACTCTCAAACAAAGTGAATAGTAGGGTAGAGAATTTCTTTTGGAAATATTATCTAGCCTAATTAATAGGACGAGTTGATTTGTCTGTACATATCTATATCTCTACCTATCTATCATATTGTATAATAAGACTTTAGAAACTATAGCTCTTCAAACTGTTATCCCCAAATAGAGTTATTCAAAATACTAAAATTCATTACACATGGTTTTTTAGGTGAATTCTCTGATTGTACTACCAGTGTCACAGGGAAATTGCAGATAAACTAAGGCCACCATAACAGAAGGACACATACACACATACACACACACAGATGGAAGAAAACAGAAAAATATTTCAAATCTAGTATTTTAGTTTGCTTTCTTCCCAGTTCTGCTGCACAGTGGTCTCAAGACAGTTGATATCACCCTGGGACAAAAGACTGTGGATATCATCTGCTGCGACAAATGCTGCTTGTCTTCTGTTCACTAGGGGGTGCTGGAAAGGGATCATCTGCTGCTTGCTCTGGTGTCGTCTGGTCACATGCTCTCTGTAGGAGAAGTACACCTCCCCACGGATCTTTGACTCTGGGCACACCTTTTCTTCCTAATGCTTGGCTGTTTCTTAGAAACAGGATAAGCCATCTGTGATTGCATGTAGACAAATAGTGCATCATGTCTAACATGAGCAACTTTGATGAACACTACCGAAGCAATGAGATTGGTTCATAGAATTTAAATTCTGTTGACTCAGGTATTGGGCATACAACAACTCTGAAGGTAGTTCTGCTTCCCTTTACAAATGATGTGGAAAGTGCACAAGAACCATAGAATATCAGATTGGGTGAACTGTTGCCAATCTCACCCTACATGTGAGATTTAGGAACTCCCAACCTCCCAACACCCAACCTACCCTGTGACCAGACATAGGTTCGTGTCAACCCTAGGCGTAAAATTCTTATTTCTCTAACTATTCTAGATACTAAATGTTTACATGTGAATATTTCTCCATTCATTTTCATTTCCAATCTATATTGATCAAAACATTGCTGGTTTCTAGATTTCCTTGTGTATTTTAGTGACACAAAATTTGCACTAATAGGTATTTAATGTTTTATATGGGAATGAACAAAAGTAATTTTTCAAAGACTTACGGAATTTATAATCTTAATTGTGATGACGTAAGTAGCAAGGACTGTCCTCTGTGAGAACACCTAATCACTGACTACAGGGAATATTGCTTGAAGACGCAGAGCTGAAAGAGTGCTAAATTCAATCGAGATGCATAGCGTATTGACACATGCCTTCAGCAAGGCTCAAAATTTCCAATTATTGGTTCAATATCTGCAATCAGAAAGTCCAGGCTGCATGGAAAACCTGGTGTACTGCCCAACTTTCTAGGGCTCTTCTCGTTTGAGGCCTACATTACATTGCAAAGAACTGGCTCCCTGGAGCAGGCCTGTGGATAGATAAATTTGCAGTGCTTGGTGTCAGGGGACGGATTGTTTGAGACCTGTTTCAGGTGCATTTCCTCATTTTAGGAAGCCAGGCAGGCATTATGCATAGGACAGGGCATCACATTGCCTGTCTGAGGACTGAATAAAGAAGAAATCTGTATAATATTGGTACTCGTCATGTTACAATCACGATGAATCAAAGAAATAAGTGAAATTCTGGCAAATAATTGATTCTGAAGCTAATAATTACCTGGACAAGGTCTCATTTTCCTAAAACCCTTGGCTCAAGTGTAGGCACACACACATGCACACGTACGCGCACACACTCACACTTACACACACTGAGGAATGATGTTGAGTATTGCAGTTCCTTGCTGATCATAAAGAGCATGTGACATCCCATCAATATCTAATTGTATTAGTTATTCTGCCGAGGTTCCAGGAGAGCTGATGGAGAGGACTCTTGGTATTGATCAACATCCTGAAATCCCACATCCATTGTTTACTGAGCTGGTCAATTATCATTGAATTTTTCAATTTGAGTTAAAATGGAAAATTAAAAAATATCAAAAAGATTTTGTAGAACATGTTATGAATGAATTAAAGAAGACTAAGATTTTAATGTCATAAACTTATGGCACACCCATTGCTACATTTTTAAAAATAAATGAATATAAGTATTACTACTTAAATTACTCTTAATCAACTCACTTTTCTCCTCTTATCAAATAAGATTGAATAAGAATAATATTAATTTATTTTTTATAAGTCTCTTAAAGTCAAAATTTTGAAAACTATTATAAAATTTTAAGATAATCAATGTTATCTCTACAATTTAATAAGCTGAATTTTAAAAACCTACTTATACAAGTTGAATATGCTTTTGTTTCAATTTTTTTAAAAAAAGTAACTGTTCAAATAAAATTAATGTATTGGCCTCAGAATTGAAAAACAAAAGATCCATAAAATAATGCTAGGTACCAACATAAAATGAGTTCTGAATCCTAATGATGGAAGCGTAATACATGTAAAATCCTCATAACCCCAATGCAAGATGCAAAAAAAAAAAAAAAAAAAAAAAAAAAAGAAAGTGGAGAAGACACAGATGCACAGATTGTACTGGGGGTTGTGGCTGAAGGGGACAAGCGTTTTAAGATTTAGAGAGACGATATTGTTTTCATCAAGTAGACAGGAAACTCTTTTAGTAGTTTCACGCTAGCTTAGAATATTGTGACAAAGTTAGATCAGAGGGATATTAAATATATTTCACACTTAATCTCGTAACTAAATTAGCTGTTCACATTTAGGAAATTGTCCCCTGTGATACTGAAATCACATTGCTGGTGATCCGTCCCTTTATGTATTCATGAGCACAATGTAAGCCTGATGAAAGCCAAAATAAATATGCCTAGACTTTTTAGCAGCATAAAATTTCCTTTTGAAACCTAATGTTAGAGGATACATTACCAATACACAGCAGGGCTTCGTATGTGGGAGAGGGAAGCATAGTAGGTGGATGTGGACAGTAAACTACCATGTCTTCGTGACCACAGGTAAGGAGCTCGCTCAGTCCCTTAGGCATCCCCAGCAAGAAGGGCGATAGGGTCTTTCATTTTACTTCATATTACATATTAATAAAGTCTAAGTCAACAAGAATGAAACTTACAGATGACATTCCATGCTAGAATTTCTAGCAAATTCAACAAAATCTAAGGAGGATGCAGTGCCTTAGTCTGAGAACTCTTTATTCCATCATTGGTCATTTTTTATCAAAAGCCAGGTTTTTTTATTTTTATAATTACCTACTGTGGCCAAAGAGAGTCAACAAAATGAACAATCTTAATCGCTGTAAAGGAGTCCAATAGAGTTGTAATTTGCCTTATAAACCACGTCACTGTGCCTGAGATTTACAGCAACGTGTGATCTTTAAACATACTGTATATCACTCTGCTGATGGTCATGCAATTAAGGATCTGGACATGAGGAACAATGCGCCACCAAAAAATAGTTCTCAAAAGGGATCTTGAAATGTCAGGGAAGATAAAGATAATTTAGAATTCAGGGCAACATGATTTTAATGCTAAACGCTGTGAAGATTAAGTCCCCAAATATTCTGCCTCTGCTAAGGACCCTCGTTCTGGTCAACATAGATGGAAAAGAAGAAAATGAAAAAGGAAACACAGAGAAAAGGCTTTAATAAGGCAAAGAGAGAAAGTCTATTGTAGAGTCAGTAAAACATGATGATTTAAGCTATTTTCTAAATTATTTTAGCAATAAAATGTCAAATATTCATATAAAACAGAATAGCTATTCAGGATACTACTAGTTAATATCTACCCAAACCCATATTTTGGTAATTTGAGGCATCAGATTCATTCAGTAAAGTTTTAGAATGTTATTCATCTGCTGTACCATGTTCACAGAAAATTTAATCTGCATTAGTTTTATTACAAACATTGCCTTCTTTCACTGAGATTATTCAGGTGTTTTTTCATGAAAAGTTCATGCAAAGTACTTATTAGTGAAAATCAATTGTAAATATTTATAGTTTCAAGGATTTCAGAGCACAGGGGCTGTATTTCTCCTCCTTTACTATACTATTAGTGCTTTACATATATGTGTAGTATTAAATATTGTATATCTGTATGTACTGCATATCTGTGTTGAATCCATATGGACATATGAACTTTATACATTTATATATGTATCTGCATGTACATATAAATATGTACACACATAAATTATATCCATGTGTATAACATGTTTTACATATTAGAGTATATTATTTTCAATCATCAAATGTGACAAATTTTACCTTTGTTACATTTCATACAGCCTGAAGATCAGCCATTTGTAGTCACCGGCAGAAGGGTAGTCACGCAGCCAGAGAGGTGCAGGAGTATGCAAGCTGGTTGAGAGCCAGCACTTTCCTTCATGACACTGCCCAGGGTGGGAGAAACACCACCCGTCCAAGTCCATCAGTGACAGCGACAGCACAGCCACTGTCCTCTCCTGCAGTCCAAAGGACAGTCCACAGCTCCGATGGAGTTTAGAAACTTTCATAATCTTCCAATTTCTTTTAAAAGCCTCTCTTAATCTCAGGAGGCAGTGAAATACAAAGAACATACTAATTTGTCACCTCACCTAGTTGGCCTCACAGGACAGACCCACCCTAGCCGATGAGCCCACTGGAGCACGGGTCACGCGGGCACTGGACTTCAAGCCAGAAGAGCCTCCAACAAGGGAGAGATTTCCAGATTCCAGGAAGGGCCAGGCGGTGCCTATCAGCCTAAACGCTTCCCATTTCCAACTTGTGTGCTGCATCCCGCCTTATGTTAGGCCCCATGTCAAGCTCAGGGATCACAATAGCAAAATTATCCTCATGTTGGCCTTGTTCTGAGTCTTCAACACATTTAACCATGAACTCGTCTTTATGGCAAAAAGAGCTTCATTTCTATACAGATCAACCTCATAAGATGCATCTTAAAGCATTCTAAAAACACAAAACAAAAAAATCACAACCTTTCTAATTTACTTTAAATCTCAGTAGTTGGATCTAGAGTCTAAATTTTTAAAAAATGCTTTCAAATAACTGAAGCTGATTCAAACATTTCTAAATTTTCTTCAAACTGTTTTGGCACTTTGTAATGCAGTACTCCAACATGGGTGAATTCCATGGAAGCACACATTGTGAGTTTTTCAAAAACCAGTCTTTTTCCTTTGACCGGATTAAATATGATAAAAATGATACAGTATGTATTTTTAATAGAAATAGTGAACTGATGAGTAAACACCTTTTTTCCAATGAGCCCACTGAAGCAGGGCAGAGTGTGAGGTATTCTGAGGATGAGCTAGAGAAGCCGGGCTCCCCGGACCCTCTGCCGTGCTATGGGGCTTGTTCCGAGAAAGGACTTTCCTGATGCACTGCACTGCAGTTTCCTTCTGTTTCTCAGTCCCCCTTTTATCAAGAAACTAAGTAGGTGGGGCAGCAAAGAGGACAGGAAAAGCACCCCGGGGTGCACAGGGAAGGCTGCGGGCAGCCACTCCCAGCCTTGGGTGCAGCCATGGTCAGAGAGGACGTGCAGCTGCTGGCTCCTCTGCCTTCAGCTGTCTGAGTATTTTAACAATCACAAGTAATCATAACTGTAATTGTAATATGTGTGATATTATCAGAATTAATGTTACAAATGTTGTGTCCAGCCTACTTTTATCAGCACAAATATGTTTAATTTTCTATTTAAAAATGCAATATGTAATTAACACAAGTTCGGGGCCTCTGCCTGGCTAAGTGTTATTATCCCTGTGACTGCTTGAGGTGAAAAATATTTTCCACTCTTTTTAAATTATTAGTATTGGGCAGCACTGAATTTTGAAGTAAATATTTGGGTGAAGATTTAAAATAAAATTTACATATAGAAGTAATTTACATAGTCAAAATATAATAGAATATAATTGTGACACATTCTTGTGCCTTGTGATACATTGTCTTGTCATTATGTCTTAACCAATACGCCATTCGGGACAGGAAGTGGTAGAGATAAATACTTTTTTCAAATTCTACAAGCAATAATCAAAGATACACTTCCATTTCAATGGGTTACTTCTACTTAGATCAAATACACCTTCAAATTTTTATGAAGCCAATTAATTTTTTTCACGTTTTCATGTAAAGCTAATTCCTGAACAATATATTATTTCTGTCAAGCACCAAAAACGAGGTTGGGGATTTTAAAAATGCACCTCCAGCATTATTGAAAGCTTTTGTCATTGGAATAATCCGATGATAAAGCAAAATAACCCGGTGATCATAATGCAAGGGTGGCTGTATTTTCAACCTATTGAGCACCTAGGAGTTTTGAGAATGAAAACAGGCGGCTACAGTGAGGTCGTGGTTCCCACTGAGAGCGTAGCTCAGGGAGTCTGCCCACGTTAATGGAGACAGGACTTCCAGCTCAGTCACACGTGGACTATGAAGCTTGCCTTGGAGACACGCCGCACACTCCACACTCCGCGGCGTGGGGCTGTCCCGCCTTCCGCACCCGGCGCCGTCCCCGGCGCGATGCTGCCCCCTGGCGGCGGGAGCCCGCCCTGCCCGGCGCCTGCAGGGAGCGCTCTGCACGGAGGTGCCCGGGCCGTCCGGACCTGCTGGGTCCCGGCCCACGGACCAGGCGGGATGCCCAGCCGGCCAGCGGGTGCGCAGGAGCCGGGCTGCGCGGGCTTCGGGGCGGTGCCCAGCGCTGGGCAGGGCCACTCTTCGGGCGCCACCAGGCGCAGGCCGCAGCTCTGCAGAGAGGCTGCGACGAGGGCCACGGTAGCCTCGGGCAGAGCAGAAATAAACCACGTTTGAAACGCGGCAGACCCGGAAACCTCTGCAGAGATTCGCTGTGCACCCCGCGGATGGGCAGAGAGCGCTCCTGGCTGGGAAAGTGGGCGCCCAGTCCTTTGTGGGAGGGGCAGCGGCCTCTGTGCCTCTGACCTCCCCACTCTGGCTTCCCACCCAGCCCAGCCGAGACCAGGGGAAAATGGGCAAGGTCTGCCCTCGGTCACGGAAGGTTTCAGAATCCTGTGTGAGGGAGGATCGGATGTTACGGAAAAAAATATATAACGTAAACTTTAAAAAAATGGGTAACTAACTGTAAAAGACTTTTTATGTCGTACAGTGTATTTTGGTATAGAATTAACAACTTGAAATTTAAAAAACAGTCATTATATCTTCAGTATAAAGCAATGTGCCTTTTATTCATTTGCAGACAAAATTTTAAAAATATGTAAATTATTAATAACTGAGATTTTGGAGTAACTGAACAGATGTAAGTGGTATTTTGGTTAAAAAGATCTTTTAATGATTAGAAACTAGAAAATTAAGATATGTATATATCTATAATATGTATTTACATATGTAAAATATTTTAACAATTACAAATACTTATAAGTATGAATGTAATATTGTGATAAGTATTTAATATTATAAATGTAATATAAATATTATGTGTAGCTTATTTTTGTCAGCACAAATACGTTTAATTTTCTATTCAAAAGTGCAATATATAAGACATTAAAATCAGTGATAATGTATTCATTAGTTTTTCTCATTTATGTAGTTCGGTAAATACAGCTTCAATACTATTGTGAAAATTTGTAAAACAACAATGCCTTTGACCATGTAGTCATGCATTATATGTGTCACACTATTCTTACATAACAATTGCTGAGCTGTTAATGATGCATCTTCAAGTTTACTGTGGAATAACAGATACCATAATTGTTAGGAAGAAGTTGGCATTTTTCTCTATGGTTACATTATCAACCAGGGTTGGCAACAGATTATTTTTTTTTTTTGCAACAAAAAGGGGCTATAAATCATATATTGTATAATTCGTTCTGTCCTTCCTTCTGAATTTCCTTTCTCCTATGGAGTTGATTCGCCCATAATGTTATTTTAATTCGGTTTTTGTGTGTAATGCCAGCTCCTGTCAGGTGAATGAACTTGTCGTTATTGAATCCAAGGGATCATAATGACCTTGCCTCTTCTGCTGTAGTGGGAAGACCCATGCGAGCAGCCCCGGATGGGGTAGCTTCTAATTGAAAATCTTCATCAATCTTTAATGACAGCATTATTGTCGTTGTGGCTGTGCCTTCCATTTGCTGTCCCCTTGTAGAGCAGCTTCCAGCAGTCTCACCGTGCTGGTGCTGAGAGGTAAGGAAAGGGTGAGCCTGAGCTGCTTTCAGGAACAGGTGCCATAAAGCTCCGGCAACCATTCCTAAACCTGTCTTCCCTGAACCTCATGCACACCTGCTGCTCCAGAGGTGGGTGCACTGCACGTTCTGAAGACAACATTTAGTGGTCTTGGTGGGGTGAGGGGATGTATCAGACAGCTCACAATGGGACAGGGGCCTGCTGAGTCACCATTTGGAAGTGCTCAAGTGAATGTGGACTGCTCGCCTGTAATCCCCATACTCTGAGAATCCGAGACAGGAAGCTTGTAAGTACAAGCCCTGCTGAGACAATTTAGCCATAGCCTGCCTCAAAATCAAAAAGGAAAAAAAAAAAATTAAAAGAGAATAAGGATGTGGCTTCGTGTACAACTCTAGGGCTGCAAATAAAGGCAAACAAAGCAAAGAACAAAAAATAAAGTGCTCATGAAAACAGTCACAATTTAAAAATAGTTTTATACTTAGATAAATAATAGTCTTATATTTAGATAAACAATAGTCTTATACTTACATAAAGAGAGATCATTTGATTAGCCTGATCTTTAACTCTAATTTTCAGCAAAAATGCAGACTTGACAGTATAATTAATGTTAGTATTAATAAATGTGCAGTTCCTTATATAACCATACCCATGTATATGCATATTTCAATATATTATATATACATATATTTGTGTATTTCCATCTGTGCTTGATTGGCATTTTTATTGACATTTTAATAGATCTTTAATTTTTAGTACAAACTGCGAAAGACACTCTGTGTAAAATATTAGACATGTATCAAGAATCAAAATTATTATAGGGTACCTGAGATTTGTTGCTTGAGATCATGTATAGTTCAGTAAAGGGCTATGGTGGCTGTTCCCTTTGTGTTTACAAACTGATACACTTTGCAAAATCCTTATCAGGTTGAACTTCCTATTTCCAGCACTGTCCGTAATAAAGATTTCCCAAAGTCTTGCTATGCTATGCTGCTGTGAATAACGTATGCAACGACAAGACAGGGAGTTTAATTGATAGCGATTAGTGAACTTTCTAAATCTGTAAAACTTCAACAGACTTCAGCTTCCAATAAATGCCAGTGTCTATTTTTACTCTCCAGCCTTTATTTAACAGAAAGCCAAATGCATCAGCCTGCAGCTGCTGATACTGCAAATGCCAAAAAAGGGCTTTTGTTCCACCTACAGAGTTGTAGGGGTGCCATTCTGTGCCATCTTCTTGAGAGTGCTTTTGCATTTCTTGTGCCTATATGAGGGAGAGAGTTGGTTTTCCACAGTAGGATATGCCGACGACCACCTGGTGCTCTGAACTGGACTCAGTCCGCACAGAACATAGTGAGGTCACGGGCCATACAAGGAACCATGCTCTGATGATGCTGTGCACATGTTTACAAGCCAGGAATTCAGTAATAACCTGCAGAGAGTAGCAAAGAAACCCCCCACCTAGTGGTCCAGACTCTGGAGAGATGGGTGTGGGTGAGTGTGCTGAATCCCAGAGAGCTCTTTCTGGAAAATATGGACCCTATTTCTGCTTCATGCACTTTATTTTACATTTTAAAGTCTGCATGTTTGTGAATTTGAATTCTCTTTAGTGGGAATTAGCAAAAAAAAAAAATCACAGTCGTAGCTTAATCTGATAGAATTAGTAAGCAAAAATTATTAGTATCATTACAGAGTCTTGCTCTCAAACTCTGAGAAAGTAATTTTACAGTATTTCAGAAACATGTTGTCACACTGTGATTAAAAATATAACAATAAAAGAGAACTGAGAGTGAGATTTCTAGTATGAGGAGGAAGTGTAACTCTTTTCATCCTAAAAGCATGTTCATGAAATAATGTGACAGGAAATGTGAATTCCTAATTTGAATTAAAACATTCTTGCATTGGGAATGTCGCTAATGCCTGCTAATCCCTGGGAAGAGCATGGCGAAGTTCATCTATCGAGTGACTGTATGCTTTCTCTGAACCTAGAGCTGTCTTTCTTTCAATATAATGATCGGCGCCTGAGAAACTGCTTCTCTGTTTTTCAAGGGCTCACCATGCCTTTGCTGCTCTTTCCTCATGATTATTGTTTAAACAATCTGAATAACTAACCTCGAATATTTTCTGTTCAGACGGTAAACACGGAAATGAGCCAAATTAAATAAGACTGAGTTGCACCTCTTAACCAATTTCAAACTGTAGATTTCAGTATTTTTCTACAGAGTTGCGTATGTACATTGTGATCCAAATATTCAAGCCTTATCCCAATCCATTAACACTGTTCAGTGGTCCATCCCTGCCCAGGCTTCTCCCTGAAACAAGACTCACATCCTGGCTGTCCACCTGCTTGGTCCCAACACCACTCACCAGGCCACCACAGTGTCAAGCAGAGCTTTCCTTTCTTCAATTGCAGCCCCTTTGCTTGACTCTTCTTAAGAGTTGATTGTGTTTCAACTGTGACTTCAGATTCCTTAATTCACCTCGCTTCATCCAGCCCATTCGCCTCCATGGTTACATTTGACTTTCTGAGATAAAGGATACATAAGTGCTTTATAAACTCTAAAGCATTCACCGAAAGTAATAGATTCTTCGCCAATCAGATGTTGTAATCAACTACTTAAACAATATCCTAGATAATGTCCCAGACTCTTGGGCCCACTTGACTTCTGTCCTGTTTCATAAATCAATTCCCTGACAGCGAGGCTGCATGTAACACAGCTTCTCCATTCCGGACCTGAACCACATTGCACACAGCAGGGCACCTTGATCCATGTGCACGGCGGCCCTTTGATTCACCTCTCCAAACATTCTCTAACTCCAAGAAGGATTTCTAGACTTCTAGTGCTAAGATCTCTGCCTGGCACCTTGTAGGTCTTCACGGATATCTGCTGGTGGAACCCACCTCCTCCAAGCCCTCAATGGGATTTTACCTTGTGTCCCTCTGGAGCAGCTCCTCTGTCTGGTAAAGAAAGGAGCAAAATGCTCATGCTCCCATGTTGAACCATATATTCTGCTTGTGAAAGCCAACCTCTCCCTCTTAGACTTCTTCCTCCCTTGCTCAGCTCCGGTTAAAGAGTTTTTGTGCTTATTTCAAAGGGAATAAATTGAGAAACACATTCATCTCTGCATCCTCTCTCACTCACTTGTTCTCTCTTGCTCTCAGCCTCTCACTCTAGCTCTCATTGTCTGGCTCCCTCCTTTCCTGGATCCCTCTCACTCTCTTTTTCTCTCTCTATGATATTAGTATCTCTTCTCTTAATCTTTTCCTACTTAGTTTTTGTATTCAAATTTTATATTTTCCAGACTATGAAAAAAGTGCAGAGAAGGCATCTTGTCTGCACTGGTCCTTGGCAAATGGTTGTTTCGGACAAGTGAGTTAAGTCCATGGTTTCTAGCTAAATGTCAGCCAACATTACTTAAGTTCTTTCAGTCTAGATCATGGCATTTTCCCGGCAGTTCCCTCCTGCAGGTGGTTAGGAACCATGAGGTCAGTAGTGGCAGTTCTCAGCCCCGGTGCCCTGCACTGCTCTGTAGCCTCTGGCTGTCCAGAGCCTCCCTCCCTCCCTCCTTCTGTAAATGCTCACAGTCCTTGGAATCCACCTGCCGACCTTCTCCTTTGCTTTCTTTTTTAATTCTCATGCAAGCAGCATTTGCCCACATTTATTTCTATATAGTCTTCTTTGCAAGGCAGATTACTCACCAGGAAGACGTCAAGTGCCTTCTCACTGTGAAGGGTAACAAAGCCAAGTTCCCATTCCACCTACCTTTCAACCCCTTGGTGAGGTGATTCGTTACTGGTGAGCGGTCTCCTCTTGGGCACAAACTGGTTAATAAGGACCAAACTCTCATCCTACATTCCCTCTCTTGTTCCAGGTCATTGTTTCAATAAAGTTTTCAGCTTCCCAGCGGTCACACAGGCACAAATCTCCATCAAGCCAGTTTCTTTTCCTTATCCTTGTTCTCTTACTCATCTCCATGGTGTTGTTTCTTTCCAGTGTTTTCCATGTGTATTTTCCTTTCCACGGAGGCTTGCGATCAGCCAGATTCATTCTTTTGTAAGTTCGTATCTCTCCTACATTATCAGTAGTTTAACTCTTACCTTCATGCATTTTTGAAGATCACTAGAAACCCATGGTCATTATTTTACAGCACAGCCATGCAAGAATCTCGCTCAAAATGTTAGAAGTTCAAGTTCCTACAGGGAAAATATTTGTCTCTCAGTTCAACACCCAGTATGTTCTACAAATATTTCTACTCACTCCCATTGCTTCCTAAGAAATTCATTAACTTTCCCCTTCAGTGCATCTCATCTCTTCCTTTTGCTTGATGAGCTCTTCTGCACACTGGGACTCCTGCAGGATGTGGACCAGAAGCTTATCCCTGTAGTACCATGAGTCTTCTCTCCAAAGCTTGTTCCTGCCGTTTATGAACAAAGGTCTCTGGATGACATGCTAATAGTCTAAGCCACCTTTCTGTCTTTCAGCTATTATCTTTTTGCTATTTAAATATTTTATTTTTAACAAAATAATGTCTTATTATTCAGTCTGGACAGATGTGGTCTGAATTATGACTGAGTTTTCTTTTTATCTGCATGAAGTTGAGTAAACAATTCTAGAGTATAGAGTTCTCTTTCAGATCCACGATACGGAAGATCTTCTCTTCGTAGTGTGCAAGGATTGATCAAGGAATGTTAGAGAAAGACTTTGACCCATCATGTGTGCTTATCAAACTTCTTTCTGTCCCTGCCCTTTTCTGAGGGTTAAGTCTGCACAACTTACCTTAGTCTGAATCTACATCCCTAGATCCAGAAGTGTGCTTGTTAAGTGTAGTGTCAATAATAAGGAACAAAATCCAAAGGAATTAAACTTTAGTAGGTCCATCAACCGGGATGCCTTTATCCAGAGGACTCACTGAAGTGTACTGAGTGACATATAGTCACACATAAGCTTAATGCATATGTGATGAGAAGGATAATATTATTTACTTTTATTACCTAGTTAATTTTATTTAAATAAATCTCACATCATGAGATTTATTGGTAGACATTGAGTTATAATAAAAACTAACAAAACAAACATCATAAAATGTTTTTAAAAATAGGCAAAAACAAAAAAGTCTTTAAAGAATAGAAAATTTAATCCTAGAGTAACTTTTGCAATATTTTAAAAATCAAGCATAATTTGGTATTAGCGCAAATCAGGTGTATTTTGTTAAGGAAGCTTAATGCATACATTCATCTGAACTAACAGTGCTCTGTAAAGAGCTACGCATTATACTGTATTCACAAATTTGATGTCTGATTTTCATCTTTCATTATAGAATCTTCAAAGTCCAGTTACATTGCTAATTTCTCTATCCAATTGCCTTCAAAAGTGGTTCTTACAGTGCAGTCCTGTCAGGGAAGAGTGACGCCGCGCACCTTCGGTCCAGAGGGTAACTCTGCATCTGTGTGATGCTGTAATGATCGTCCCTCCGGCCAGCAGACGTAAGGGTACAGTGGGGGGCAGCTGTCCTCCCTCCTCCCCAGGTTACTGTGTTATTCGCTCAGCAGGAACATTCTTAATACTATGTTAAGAATTCACACATCTTAGCAGACTCATAGAGCAATAAAAGTTAAAGCTGAATAGGAGCTTTTGAATAGCTTTATTTAGTTCCCCACTTGATATGTGGGAAAACTTATATAATCCAGAAAAATCTCCTCAAAAATCTGCCTTTTTTTCTGACTATATTGTGTTGTTTTTAAGTTTAAGTTACCCTTATAAGGGAAAGTACTGTGGAAGATTCTTCCTATGGAGCATCTGGAAAGTCTTTGCAAATGCAGTGGAAGGCTTTTACTTTAAGTGTAGGTTGAAAAATTTAAAAGGGTTTGGTAACTTCAAACTTCACATGTGTCACACCAATTTTAGAACATTGTGTTTACCCTGTTGAGATTATTAGTCAAATATCAAGATGGACCTGAAATAGAATAAATTTGACCATAGGTCCTACATTGTGTTTCTCTGACTCCTAAAATATTCATAAATCCCTTCCATGATTTCTACAAATCTAAAATTATATTTGAATTTCCTTGTGTGTGTGTTTTCTGAGTAAAGTCTATTGTTGAAGGGCTCATGGGCCAACAATAATAATGATAACTAATGAGCTGTGTTATTAATAAGAATGAGAGGATACTTTAAGACAAATAGAATGGCTTCGTTCTATAAGAAAACGCAGGAGCTGGGTCCTGAGATCTTTACCTCCTGCCACCCCGGAGTCACAGAGGACCGCTCAGGTCACAGTGACAGAACTGGTGCAAAAATAATCACAATCAAAAGATAAGAGAAGGGTGGCAAATACCACAGGAACAAATCTGATAAAATTAAAGTGTAATAGACACTTCAAACTGTGTGATCTGACCTAATAAGTTATTAATAGGGAACCATTACTCCTCATACATTTTTTATTAGAAAGGCATCGCCTTTTTGTCAAGATTAGTGGATTATAAAATATTTGTGCTACACAATACAAATGACCCTACCTATTAATAAGTCTCTAGAAAGATATTCTTAAATTGAATTACATTAGGAAGAGAAGTGCCAACAGAAAATTAGGCATAATTAATGGGAACACATAAATAAACCAGATATTGTGGGGAAAGGACATTCTTCCCATTGATCATTTTGGAAATTAATTGCCTTTATACTCTAATGACATACCAAATATCACTGTTTGCATAAAGGTAAAATTCATGTAACTGTGTATTATAATTTATAACTGAGAGATGACTGGCTTGATCACATGCCTCCAATTAGTGGACATAATTTTGAAGAGCTAAAAGCGGCCACTTAAAATACAATATTGCAATGGGGGCTCATTAAAATGTGTTCCACCGAAGCAGCTTGGCGTTTGCCTGTGATTTGAATGCTAGCTGTTCCCACAAAGCTTGGAGCAAGACCACGAAGGCAATCTCTGCTGGATGTGGCAGAGTGGGCAGTATCACTTTATTATTTTCCATGGTCCAGAGCCAGCAATCCACTTAGTGTTGTGATACCTCAGTGATACAGGAAATAATTTTCCACATCTCATTCACATAATGGGTGATGTGAATTAAGTTACACAGGGGATGAGCTCCTGTATCTTCGCTATTGGCAGGCATGGATAGGGTTCCCCCACAGCACCGCACACCTCCTCAGAGCTGTTTGAATAGGGAAATGAGATGTTTCACAACTCTGTTTCCAGAGGTTTGGACATGAAATAGTCACTCTCTGAAATCATCGTAAATATGAATATCTTCAGCTGTAGCATTCTGATTTTAAAATTATTTGTATTATTTTGCCTATTTAAAATAATCAGCATCACACATTATATCTTGCCTTTTATTTACAGTATGCAAACCTAATTAGAAAGTGCTTGACATTCAATTTTAAATAATTGCCAATGTAAAACAAAAACAACCAATCAACCTCTCCCTCCCTGGTCTATGTAATTAATGCTGAACGAATGGATGAAAGGCATGTCCCGAGCTGGACCGAACACAAGATAGCAAAGCAGTGCAAACGCCCTGAGTCCTCCCTGAGCCTTCCCCAGGGTAACTAGGCATTGCAGGGGACAGACGCAGGATGTGTGTGGCGGAAACGTAATGCATATGCAGTGAGCATGTTTCCATGGCACATCCATTGTGTATCACATGGGCATGTGGTCTGCATCCTCAGTGCTTTTGAAGGAGGCGTATTTTAATAACAGATTGAGGAAGTGAACTCCTTAAATGCACATGCGTGGTAACCCTTATGAGGCAAAGGGCTGCACATGCGCACACAGTGCTGTGCGGCCCCTGGCGCCTCCTTTAGAAACACAGTAGGCAGTTGTGATACTAACGTCGGGGCAGAACCGGGAAAGGTTCTGGACTGTGAACATCTTACTCGGGATGCTGGGAAAAAAATATCATATTTGGGATAAAGGTTAACGAAAACAATGATTGCATATGATTTGGAGACAGCAGAAACCTAGTGTTCTAGCATGATTAGATGGCATTTCGGGGCCGTGATGGCTTCACCTTTTCCTTATAAATTCTTCATTTATTTACTTGTTATCTTCTAGCTCCTTTTATTTGTTATGATAGTCCCAGAGAGCGCTTCAGGGTGGAGTTAGTGACCCTGAGAGCCAAAGCGGAAGTACAATCCCAAGGGTACTTGCTCTTTCCTGAAACAAACAGAATGACACAGGAGGTGGGCGCACCAGGCCCACCTCTGACATCCAAGTCACCGAGCTGCGCTGCTGCCACCTCTGTGCAGTGAACAGGGTCTGCCCTGCAGTGGCACTTGCGCAACTTTAACGCCCCCCCCTGGGGGGGGCTTCAGGAGAACGCAGGGGGCCGATCCGTGTTTGCACTGGTCACCCCACACGGGAAGGTGAGGATAAAGGAGAGTGCATTTACTCATCGGCACCCTGGAAGACAAGCAAACATCGTGGGGGGTGGAATATGCTCGGAGCACATGCTCCCCGTGCCCTACACCTAGTAGCACACACATGTGCCAAGGTTGCACGGATGGAGCTGGCACAGATTGATGCCAAGGCTGCACCTGCTGCCCAGCTCTTCCTCAGCCATTGTTGCATCTCCGTCCTGTGTTGTTCGGATTTTCATCAAGGTGAGAAAATGTTATCTGCGTGAGCCTGTGACCCGTATTGCCTTGCCTTGTGTTGTAGTATCCTGTTTCTTGATCCTTCCCAAGAAGATTTACAAGAAGGTTCACAAAAGTGTTAAAAGCTGAAGATTCAGCAACAGGAGACAAACAGTATCATTTTGAGAAAGCACTTCGTTAAGGATAGAACACTTGGGAGTAGTATGGGCACCCAGAAGTGACTACTGCTGATGATCAGGCTGGTTTCTTTTGTTTCTTAGAACTTGGAGGAGTGGTCTAAGTTGGTGCTAATTGTTTTTTTCAATCAGCAGGGCAACTCCATGCTACATGGAAAGGGAGAGTTTTTGAACTCAGGAAATTACATGGCCTTGGCCATAAGAAATGTGAGGGCCAAAGCCTCTGGGTAGTCCCTGTGGACAGAGCCTTTGTGTCAGAAAGTGTCTAACGGGTCAGTAAAGGGCCTAGATCTCAAAAGTGCACAAGTATTGACCCTAGACGCATACTGCGTAGGGGACAAGCACCTGTGAGGGGCTTGGAGGGCCTTACAGGGGAACCATGAGACTGCAACCCAGCAGTGTTAAGACCTCACTATGCTGCAGTTCCTTTCCTGAGCTCAGCTCTCTTCCCCTCAGTTAGTGTCTCCTTGGCTGCCTCCTCTACCAAAAGCATCTGACGAAACTATGCGGAGGTGGGAAATGCATTTTGGCCTGTGGTTTCAAAGGTCTTAGTGCGTGATCGCTGGCTACACTGCTCATGATCACTGGGTCTGCTGCTTTCAAGCCTGGGGTGAGACAGGAACTCACAGATGGAGGCAGGAGAGATGAATCTGCTCAACTCCTGGGAGCCAGGAAGCAGGGAAAGGGAAGGAGCCAGGGGTGATGCCCAGCCCAAGGACGTCCACTCCTTTCAGATGGGCCCCATGCCATTAATGCCGACACACTGTGACCTCATCAGTGGATGAACCTACTTCAAGGAAGTTAAAGATCTCATGATCCAGCAGTCATCAGCTGTGACAAAGCCTTTAGCTGCTGAGTTGGATGAGGAGCAGGGTTTCAAATCCACATAACAGTAGCACCCCAATAAAATGGAGCCCTCCATCTGTGCAGGTACAGCTTGTGTGCCAGACCAGACACAGGCTGAGGATTCGAGGATATCTAAATGGTGATCAGCTGACCTCTGCAGACTTCCTGTGCTTTGGGGTCTCCTGTCTCTTTAAGGACACGAGTCATGGGATTTGGGGCCCACACTAACCCAGGAGGACCTCAGCCTCACCTATGATGTATGAAATGATTTTACTTCCAAATAAACCCACAGTGAGTTTTCCGGGTGGATACAGATTTGAGGGGATGCTATGTACCCCAAGATGGGTCCAAACAGTTTTCCTGAGCTCTCAGAGCCTGACTTTTCCCTCATTCTAGTGTGTCCTGTGATCTCTTGGTTTGTACTTCTCTCGTATGGGTTTCTAAAGTTCTCCGATGTGCTTTTTGTGAGTGGGTGGATGGGTGGGTGGGGGCCGTTGAGAAGAGTTCTGCGCTGCTCAGGCTGGCCTTGAACTTCCTGTGTACCTAGGCTGGCCCTGAACTTTCCATCCATTTGTCTCAGCTTCTCCTAAAAGTGTGGGCCCCCACTACTGGCTCTTTGTGTGTGATTTTAAGGTCCAGTATTAGGGGAAGGAAGGGGGCCCACAGGCATGAAGTGTGCCTTTGTCCTACAGTGGTTACAGCACCGTCCTGGGTGACCCTGTCTGGAAAGCATTGTAAGGATGCACGTGCATGTTAGGTAATTGCAGGCGAAAAGCTTTGGAGGCATCCGCTGAAGATGGTCCTTGCACACTGCTCACCTGGAGAGCACCTTATCCACTGCCCAGCCACAGGACCAGGCGCATGGCCTCTGCTTGGTCTGGAAATTATCCGGCCCAGGCTTCTGTTTTGAGAAGGGTATTATGCCACAGATTACGTTTACAAGAAAGGCTTTTTACTAAAGAGGGCAGGGCTGAATTTTACCTCTTACTTTCTACAGAAAGATAAATAGAGCCTTTGCACTTGGTGAAAATGGTGACTATTTTGGGAAACCCCCCTGTCGCTGCTCTCCGAAGACTCTGCCTAACTCATTCGAAATCACCTCTCTGCTATCCGGAAAGATGCGCCCTGCAAGGCTCCTCCGGAAAACAGAACCCAGCACCCACCCAGAGGGAGGGAAGTGGGTTCTGAACTGCACAAGTTTCCACCTGCGCTGCGCTGGGCAGTGCTGGAGGCTGCACCCCAGGTCCGTTTCTCTCCCACTCCACAGTGTTTGGGTTGAAAACAATGAGTTTTCTTACTGGTGTCTGCCAGAAAAACATCATCCCCATTGTTAGAAAACTAAAATAAGCCTTACACGTAAAACGCGAGAAGACAAAAATAAAATAATAAAGCGCACATTTTACTAGTTATCCAGGGTGCTGAAACCCTGCTCTTCTTTTCTGCTGTTTAGCACTGCGGGGTGAACCCAGGGCCTTCCCATGGGGCTACGCTCCTAGCTCATTTGCATTTTGAGGCAAGGTGTCTCTAAGTCACTGCACTGCCCAGTCTGGGCTTGAATTGGTGATGCTCCTGTCTCAGCCTCCCAGAGTACTAGAATTACAGTCCTGTTATGTAATTTTGATTTCTTTTGGCTGGTCTCTGTAAATCTTTTGCAATGTGAAAAGAAATTAGTTAAATTTAAAAAGACTTTAGAGGCTGGAGGTGTAGCTTAGGGGCAGAGCGCACATTTAGTATGAGAGGGCATCTGGAGTCAATACCCTTGGCATTTCCTCCATGAGTGTGCACACACTCGCATGCAGATCTAAGTAGTGTGTTCCAGAGTGCAGCCTGCAGGCACAGTCCCGAGGCTCCTGTGCAGTGCGCTGTCTCTGCAGGCTGAGCGCTACTCCACACTGAGGTAAACATCACACAGCAGTATCACACAAGAGCTGATAAATGTCACACAGTGCACAGCCCTTCCCAGATCCAGGGCCTGGGGCGAAGCGTGAAGCCCTTGCCTTGTGTTTGTACACTGGCTGACTAATTGATCCTAAGCACCTGGGCTGCCAAGATCCGCAGTTGTGTGTCCTTTGTTCTCAGCTCTGTACATGTTAGGTGATTCAAAAGTGGGAAAATATGTCAAAGCCTTCCAAACATACACACAAGGCTCCTTGGGAAAACCTCATGGTGGGGAGGTGTCTTACAAAAAACAGTTTATCAAATGACTATGTCTAAAAATATAACTTTGCTTGCAAATTCTCATTTTTAAAATATAAAACTAGTATATAGTGAACCATATTTAATTCCCATTGAGTCATTTAAAAAATAAATAAATTGTTTATGATAACTTGTGCCTTTAAAATATGCACACCTGCAGCTCAGGCCCACACCCTGTTCAGGTTTGAATCCTCTGCGAGGGTCCTGGGGCCAGAGCCCTCTGGTGGCCGCTGCGTGCAATGCGGATCCGTTGGTCCTCAGGCTGGGGATGCCGGAGCCTCATGACTGTTAGCAGCGTCCTCCCTGGGCAGACCTCCCTCTAAACTCCGTGCCCTCTCTATATGAAGATGCTGGATGCTTCTGTGGCGTGTACTAAATTCCTTAGAGTCATGAATAGCGACTGCTGTCTTCCAGCTGAAAACCTTCAAGAATATTTCAATCACATTGATAGATTACTTTTGGCAAAGGTTGTTCTTTTCAAAATATATTGAACTGATGCAGACATAAAATTCTACACATCAGTGATGTACCATCCTATGTGCACATTGCATGATGCGTAAATCAGATTAAACTTGTCTTCAAGTACTTACTACTTCCTTATGGTGAAAATGTTCCAAATAAAGAGCATGATTCTCACATGATACATACTTTAAATTTGAACTAATTAACTGTTTTGGGGGAAATATTTAAAATATAGCTTGTTTACCTCTGAAACACATAATCAAAAAAATTTTAAAGTAAAATAGCTACTGCATGGGAATAAATGAAAATCCAAATGTGTTCCAGCATAACTAGCTTACAAATCATCATATTTCACTTAAAATATAGCTATTTTCTCTGTAAATCACACAGGTGCCATGGACGATGGTTACCTAGGAGTGAGGACTGGGGCCTGCACAGGCTACCAGCTTTCTGCCCTTATCACTGGTGGGCAGAGAAGAAGCTGCTGGCGTGGGTGTGATTGACTTGCAGGGTGCTGGCTCAGACATGGGGAGAAAACCCCAGGAGAATGAAAGCGACCCCATACAGGTGTGGACATGGAGAATTTGAGGAACTTCTTGCAACTCAAAATTCATGTCCGTAGATACCACACTAAATAAATGAAGCATGGAGTCATGTGTAACATTTTTCCTAAGTATATCATAAAGAAACAGATGCATTTACAGACCAAGAGGCATCTATGTTTCAGTTCCACTCATATAGATGGGTGTTTAAATTTTATATTTGTATCATTTTAAATTTTGTCTCTTAGAAATAATTCTCATGATAATATATTTGTTTATCAGGGACAGAACTAAAATTATGCAAGTGCAGGTTTGCCATAGGATAGATGTATAACTTTTGGAATAATCAGGCAATAGAATAGTTGGGGAACAAAGAGTAAACCATATAGTCTTACTGATAACCACATATATGAAATTTAAGAACATAATGCTTTGCAAATAAGGAATACACACAATAATACACATACAATGATTCAGGTCTAGTTAAGAGTCAGAAACGCTAAATTATAATTGCTTTAGAAACCACAGATGTGCACTAGGCTATAAAGCAAAGCAAAGCAAAGTAGTTACCTGAGGTAAAAGAATGCGTTCATTGGAGGAAAAATGAGGTTGTGATCACAAGCAGCAGTCAGCGGGCTTCCGTGATGCTATGGATGCATTGCCTGCCTTGGGTGTATGTGCTGGTTTCTTTTCTCAATACCCAACACCCAAATTTAAAGGAGGAAAGGGTTAGTTTGTAGAGTTTTCAGTGCATTATTGGCTGTCTCTAAACTGGGATGGTTTGGCAGAGGAGAATAATCAGCTGGGCAGAAAATAGCAAAACAAGAAGTGGGAGAGACAACATTTTGTCTCATATATTATACGCAGACTCCCTGCTGTAGGGGGAGTGTAGGACTCACAACCTGAATCTCAACATTGGACCATGAATCAATCACATACTGTAGATTCTGCCACTTCTGGAAAGTACCCTTCACCCGTGATTCCGTGAAGCTTTGTGAGAGGAGGACATCTAGACACAAACTACAGCTGTGTACATGGATGTTTACTTGATGTCTTACCGCTTTCCAACAGCCGGGATAACATACTTGACACCTGCAAATTTAAAGAGGACAGACTCATTTTGGCTCACAGTTTAAGTCTGTGGTTGGCTGGCTGCAAGGCAGAAATAGGATAGTGGAATAGCATTGTCCTGGCATTTGGTAGGCAGGGAGCAAAGGCAGAAAGAAGTGGGACAAAACAGGACACAGTCTTCCAGCTCACACCTCTGGTGATCTGCCTCTAGCCTAGATATCGTCAGTGCTCCACTGCCTGGCTTTGCCTCCCTCTAACCTAACTCTGTACTCACTACTAAGCTATGACCTTCTAAAAAAAGTAGACATTTTACCTGAGCACTATCTCCTTGCAACAAGTCAAAGTGAATTAGTATGAATGTGTTAACAAATATTTTGTGTATACCAAGATAGCCCTCAAAAACATCTCTCCTGGGTGAGCATGGTGGCACCCTCTGTAATTTCAACATTTAGGAGCCTAAGGCAGGAGGGTGTCTGAGAGTTCAAGGTCAGTCTGGGCCACAAAATGAGTTTAAGGCCAACATGACCTGCATAGTGAAACCCTGTCTCAAAAAACAATCTTTCCTGTGCAATACACGAACAGTCAGATCTGTGCTCTACTCTTGACATGAGTTTCGTGGATGACGCTGTCTTGCCTTAGAGCTGAGAGGAAACTTTAAGTACTACAAAGAGGTAGTACACTTGTAAGGTTGTATGAATTCTCTATGTAGTACTGCAAATTAAAATGTTATCTCTTGTTTATTAGAGAATCTATCTGCATGTGGAACTTGGGATATGTACCATAATTTCTAATCGTATCTAAATTTTACTTATATAATCCACTCAGTTTAAAAAACGCCTGTGACTCCAATTACATAGAAAAGTCCTCATATATTTTCCAAAGACAGTCATTTATTTGGATATATTTGCCCTTCCTATGAATTCTAGACCTTTAATTTCACCACTGATCTTAAATCCAGAAGCAGCATTACAACTCATAAAAGTGTTCCATACCAAAAGCAACCATTATTATTCAGACATATGTGAGGTTCTATTGAATATACTTTTCAGAGTTACTTTTTCTAATCTAAGGTGGGATTGTTTTGCTAATATGTTTATTGTAGAATTTTGGGATTTTTAAAAATGCACAGATAATTAAGTTTTCAGCACATCACTTTCTGAGAGGTGGTGTTTTAAATATTTCTTCCACCAATTCCTGTTAAGTAGATAATACTGATTCATGGTCAGATACTGCAGTGAGGTCTCTCTGTTCCTCTTCCTCCTCCTGTACCACTGATGGGTCTCCCAACATCATTGAAGACTGCTAATGTAAGAATGTTCAAATTCAGATCAGAAGATCATATTTCTAACTATTGAACTGATGTGATGTAATGACTTACTGTTTAGGAGCAATCTTATCGTTTATAAAACCTCAGTGTTAATCAAGAAAGCCCATTTATTATAATTTCTAGGACTTTAACCTGTCTCCTGAAATGTATCAAAGGGGTTACTATAATTAAATATTTGCCTGAAAAGCACATGAAAAGGATGACCATACCCTGGTGTTTTAATATCAGACCTTTCTTTCAAGATACGATCATTTCTTGCATTAGAAGCAAAAGGCCAAATCAGCTTTCCAAACAAAGGAGCAGCTTCATTACGTGCAATTTAAACTGACTTAACTCTTTGACAGTTAAACATCAGTGCTGAAATGTTCTTCTCTCAGGACTCGTCCTCCTGCCTACATACATCATTTATGGTCAATTTGGTAATTTGGGAATAGTTCATCTTTTCTTAGCTGTTCCTACTTCTGAGTTTTGTTTATGCTAATTTCCTTGTTCACTTTAATAGCCCTTGCTGAAATTCCGGAGTCACTCATGGAATAAAGCTACGGCACACATTTCATTATTTCGTATGTCTATTACCTCTGTATAATTAATTCTCAGCATTTTTATAAATTTCTGATAATTTTGTTTGTCAGCTCTTTAGAAGTGATTGTATATTTATGCTATCATCATCATTTTGTTGTCATTCAGTTGCTTTTTTAATGATTCCAAACAATGAGTCAGACTTAGTAATTTACTTTAGAATACTGGGGAAGTTTAGTGGGTCCCTAATTCATTCATCTAATAATTTGTAAAACTGCATCAGATATCAGGTGATTCATCACACTATGAGAAATTCAATGGCAGATCTCAAAATTAGAACTCCACACTAATGTCTATATAATTGTTTATTCAATAAGCTGCCTCCTTTATTACTGATACGTATAACAGTAAATATCATCAGTATCACCAATGTCAATATTGTTAGCAATAGCAGAGTCTCCATGGATGCATGAAAAGGAAAGAACCCCAACTTCCTGTGTGGAGACTGGCTCAGGAACTGCCATGTGTGTAAAATGTGGTGCAGTCCGGCAACAAGAAACACACCGACTTCAGACCTTTGCTCTGACGGGGCAGGGGCTCACCGTGGCAGCTCACTACTGGGGTGTTGTTTAAAGCTCTGATGAAGATTCCAGAATACACTTTCATAAGCTGCTCACCCCTCTTAATCTCAGTGTCTTCTTGATCTTCTAAACTTGAGCTCTTACACTGATATCCAGATGCATTTTTTTCATTCTCTTCCTGAGTAATAAATTAGTTTAAAGCTTTAAAAGTTAGTCACATAAAATAGTTCTGCAATAAACATCGGAGTGTGGATGTCTCTTTGACACTGATTTCATTTTCTATGAATGCTCACTTAGTGGTGGGAGTTTTGGATCAGATACTGGTTATATTTTTAGTTTATTAAGGAACCTCCAGAATGGTTTCCACAAGGGCCAAGCCCGTTTGTATTCCTATTCCTGTAAGAGCCCTCTGCTCTTCTCCAAATCTTTGCCAGCATTCCTTAGGTCTTGTCTTTTTTGTTACAGTCATACTAACTGAAGTGAGATGATATATTCATTAAGCCAAGCTATCTGAGTGCAAATGAGAGAAGAATATATGCTATACATAAAAAAGGTATTTATTTTGCCTGGAATATATTATCAGACATGAAAGAGTTAAATCCTGTTATGTGTGACAATATGAATGCAATGGGAAGACGTACCATTAAGTTAAATAAGCAAAACACAGAGATGCAGACACATGTTCTCACCTGCATGTGGATTCTAAAGTGCTAGGTTCATAAACGATAAGACAGTTGATGATTAGAGGCTGGACAGGTAGAAGAGGCAGAAGTGAAGGAGGTGGATGATGGGTACTGTTAGGTAAGAAGGGGTTCTCCTGCCCCCACCACACAGTAGAATGACTGTAGTTCACAACTGTATTATAAAGACTTAGAAAAGAAGAAATTAGAGTCTTCAACACAGCAAATAATAAACATTTAAGGAGGTAGAAATGTTGACCACCCTGATTTGATCATTATATCTTGTGCATATGTACCAAATTGTCATATGATATCTAATACTTATGCACAGTTTTATGTCTAATTAGAGAGAGAGAGAGAGACAGAGAGAGAGAGAGACAGAGAGAGAGAGAGAGAATGTCATTGTATTGAGGTCTTCACACTGAGTTGCATCCCCAATTCTTCTACAATTTTATTTATTTTATAATTAATTGTATTAGTACATAATGTTCATTTTCATCATGCAAAATTTATACCTATACATGATATATTTTGATTTTCCCCACCCCCTCTTCTTTAATTTTATTTTGAGACTGGATCTCGCTAAGTTTCCCAGGCTTGGTTGAACTTTCAATCTTCCTACCTCAGCCTTATGGAGGGGCAGGATTATAAACATATATTATTAGGCCTGGTAAAAAGAGAATTTTTAAAAATTAAAAAGAATCATTTCAAATATTCCTTTCCATACCAGTAAGATGACTTGCTTCACTGAACTGTATCTGCCTAGTTTTTCATCATGTAGGTGTTTTCACATTGCATGGAGAAGTCATGTTCCTCTCCATCGCTGGCAAGATGCTAGAGGAGCATCCTTTCAGCTCCTATTGGCTCATGGGGAAAGCCCCCGAGACAGCCTACTAGGTTCCTGGATGAAGACTTCAGTGTTTACAGGGGGTTTAGGCACTTTTGTCTAATCCCTCTTAAGAGATCTTGCACTTAGTTTAGTCAGATGATCCGAATTTTACCAATTTGTGCTGGCATAATAAGTATCTGCATGCAGTAACATAGCAGGCAGAAGGGACTTGGAAAGAATAGTTTTCATTTCTAGTTTAGAATTTTTCCTTTGTATTGGAATTAAATATGTTAATACTACGTTTGTTTTTGTGTTGTATTTGATTTTGTATGTGATTCAGTGACTTTTCCTCTCCGACAACAGGTTCAAAATGTAGATCATTTAAAACTTTTAGGTTTTCTTGTTTCTTGTTTCTTTCTAGCTTTAGTTACCACTGTGTTCCCTTGGAAGTAAAGCACCTTCATTCGGAGCTTCTTGTAATTTTATGAAAAGCATCTGTATGTTTACAGAACATACTAGGGGCCTAGAACTCAAAAGAAAGCCCCAGAAACTCAAACTGCATCTGTTCAAGTTTTGAGGGATCCATGCAATAGATGCAAAATGAGAATCTCACTATAATTTTACCGACCTGCCTTCAAGTGCTTTGAAAAGTTAAATGTCAGCAATATGATGATTACATCTTAGTATTAGGAGACAAATCCCTTTCTTTAAGAAGACAAGGTGTCTTAATTACATTTTACTTGCCACTGAGACAAAATACCTGATGCCCAAAGTTGGGAAAGGACAGGTTTATTTCTTACAGTTTTTGGAGGTTTTAGTCCACACTCAGTCGGCTCCAGGCAGGGTGGCATGGCGGGGCTACGGTTCAGGGAGGCTGCAAACAACAATGCAGAAACCAGAAAGAGAGACACACCTTCTTCCTGCCATTGCATTGTATGCTGGCTCCACCCCTAGTGGGTGTAGCACTGACACCATCAATCCAAACGCTAGATCGACATAAACTATGACACAGGATATGGCTGTGGACTGTTCCATTCCATTAGGGCACATTTGTGCTCTGATGACAGACAGGGGAAGCCACTGTGATGGGCTATTTCATCGGTTCTGGAAACAGGTGTAACTCATTACTAATTTATTTCAACTTACAGGTGAATAACATATATAATGTAACAACCCAAAACTAATGAATCCAACTCAAAAACGATATTTTGAGTGAAACATTGGCTGAATGTAAAATTTTAAAAAAAGGATCGTTTTAGGTAAATAAAAACTGTTTTAGATACTATCAGATATGTCTTAGGAAAATAAGAACTATGTGATCTGAATAGCTTCTTGTCTGATAAGTTTCATGGGACCTAGAGTGAGTTTAGATTCATCAGTCTTACTAAATCTATGTCAGGATCTATGCTATAGATTCAAGACATGGTGGAGAGTTACATATAGCCAGATAGTTATCACATACCTCATTTCCATTTTGAAATTCATTCATGTCATTCATGTCTTATATTTGTTACACTACAATTTTAATCTAAGACGAATTAGTTGATTGGCTGTGCATGATAGTACACACCTGTAATCCCAGCCTCAGGAGAGTAAGGAGGATCACTATAAGTAAGCCAAACCTGGGCTCCAGCGAGTTCCAAGCCAGCCTTAACCATGTGGCAAAAATTTATGATAGACTTTCTGTGTTCTTTCTTCATGCAGTATTGTAATCATTCAGCTATCTTTCCACATGACACTAAAAACAGGCAGACATAATGACACTGATACATATTTAAATGCAGGTTATTAAACAATACTAGTAAGAATTTGGTGTCCTTGGTTTTGTTTCTGTTCATTGTTTGGGGACTGATTTGACGGTCTCCATCTAATGTATATTCTAATCATCTCACCACTCTCCACAGGCTATTTGTTTTCAAGTTAAATGAAACTTCTTGCTGGCAATTCCTAAGACTGTCTCCACTGACCTTCCATAAGGTTTTCAATCTTAGTTGTGCTGGGGACATGGCCCTATTAATTTGTGCTCTATGCAAGTGTTAGATTATTCTGGCCCTAATTATACTATGTCAGTCGCTTGGCTAGGCAATCTGTAATTATGGAAGTCTTTCCTTATGGCTGGCTACCATGTTGGCTGGTGTCTTTCCATTCAGAGGAGAAACAGCTTCTATTCTTGGAAATGCAGATCTACTTCCTTCCAGTCCTGTTTCTACAGGACACTTGTGTGACTTCTTCCTAAGCCTAGTAATTTAATACTCTTCACATGCCACAAATATAAGTTTCTCGTTTTTTAGGTCAGCCCTCACTACAGCATCATTAGCAGATCTGAGAACTCACCTTGCAAGCTGCTCCTACATTTTGTGTCATTCATTAACATAACCAGTGAAAGTTATGGCCTTTTTGGAAGATTTTTTATGAAATTTCATTTTATCTGCTTTCAATACAATAAAGAACATACTGGCTTTTCTTCCAAAATGAGTTGTAATGAACATTTTAGATCAAAATAACATATCAGATTTTTTTATTCCTTTCAATTTAAATTACATTTCTAGAATTTTGTTTATAGGTAAAAGTAGGAAAAAATTAATTGTAATTTACTTAATAACTTCCACAAGATATAACTGTATATAATTAACTTTCCTTTTTTTCAATGCTAAGTGGTATTCAAATAAACTAATTTTCAAAAATAAAAAATGTTTATTTTCACTTTTAGATTATAGAGGATGATTTTACAATGTTCTCAACTCTATCTCAGGGAATGAAAGGTCATTAAATTACTTAAATATTCACAGCATGTTTCTAAATTAATCAATTCTACGAACACTTTAAAGAGATATATTTTAATTACTCCCTGCAATATACTTTGTATTATTAAATATTGATATGCTAAACAAGTTTCTTCATGAAAAGTACATAATGAATGGTTCAGTATAAACAATCTTTCTCACTTTTTATTTACTTTTTTCACAAATTTTCTCTCTTTAGGAAACAGTGTTCATGTTTAACTAGAATATCAAAAGCTACTAAAGTTATCAGAACTAGGTTCACATTCTTCTGGGTTTTGAAATGCTTACTATTGATCTTAATTTTTGTCTGTATTTCAAAGATTACATCATATTTTGCCACTTTTAAAAATCAATATTTTTAAGATTCAGCTTGATTTTGATTAGTTAAATGAGGGTTAGTTTAGGAGGAAACTATGAATTTACTCAGTATACATAGCATTAAATACATATTTTTGTAACATTTTAAACTTTAATTTTCTCAATTTTGTGTATTTTGAGGTCTTTTATTGGCTGTATTGAGACAATATTGAGATTCTGATCATAAAGTAAAAGCAGTTTAATGATCTTAACCTAACTTATATATATACTTGGGGATTCCAGGAGCTATAAATTCAAAGTAAGTGTAGAATTGTCCTCTGAAAATCCACTTTTGTGATAATAACACAGTCTTCTTTGCTGTCAGATGTTTTCTAGAATATTTGGATGTTTCCTTGACACATTATGTAGCCTGATTTTATTCACTGGGCTTGCTCTTCATGGAATACACAGGATTTGCCTCCATCTTTGCTTTAGAAGTTATTCCGGGGCTTGGGGTGCATAAATGAGTGCTAGGCTTCACACTACATGAAATATCTGGGATTAATACTTTTTTGCCAAGAAGTCCAGCTGTGAAACACTGCTTGGCATTCACATTCTCAGCAGGACCGTGGGGAACTTTGCAAGGGAGAAACTGGAGGTTAAGAGACTCTGCCCCTTTTCCAAGTCAGTCATAGAACTGAGCTTTTTCTCTGAAATAATTGAAGAGGGAATTTGTTTGTGTATGAGAATCCACTCAAAACAAGCACTTCGACCCACAGACACACACGGCCAAGCACGCTCATTTTTGGGCATACGTGCTACAGCTGATAAAAGAGCCGTGTTAGAACACAGAAACACGTTTCCATATCAAAACTGAACACAGTGTGTTTAGAATCTATTCACTCAGAAGTTTTTCTTAGGTATGCAGATCTGACACTCACCTACAGAGGCTATTAGCATTCTAAACTGGGTATGTCATGAAATTTTAACACAGAAGGAAGTATTGTACATTGTTTTCAGACACTGGATAAAAATATTCAAATTAATTAATTCTCATGTATTTGTGAATATTGAAAAGCTACCAAGTAACATGTGGTTAACATTGTTTCTGTTTAGATTTGAAAATAGTCAAACAGCTATTTTTGGCCCTACCGTATAATTTAGACTTTCTAATTCAGATATTACTTTTTTTCCTAAGTTTTGTCATGTAGGTACATTAGATCAGTTAGTCCAATTCAGAATTTTTATTCCTCTTCAAATAAAATCCTGAAGGTCATCAGGAGACAAGGACAAGCACTTTGCATGTCCGTGAACCACCCACTCATAAAGGGGGTGCTGGTTGTTCTTGTAATCTGTCTCTTGACTGAAAAATAAGGAATGCCACAGAGATATTTACAAGATCCTATGAATCCCAAAATCCTATGCAGCCCTATCCACCCCTTACCTGTAGATCCCGCCTACACCACTGTGTTTTATGCTCTTCTAAGGTGACATGGAGAGACCTTGTGGAGCCTTGGTAGGTGCAGAAGGAAGAGAGAGCCTGAGAGGATAAAAACATGCAGATGGAGGCAGGCTAGGGAGACGCACGGCAGGGAGGTGAGGAAAGAAAAATGCCTGCTCGCCCCCTGCCAGCCCTGCTTCCTGTGAGGTATCTAAGACCCTTCCCGGGGTGGCCTGTTCTACAGCTTTGCTCTGTGTGGTTTTGACCCAGCTGGGTGCAGTGTGTTTCTGTACATTTCACCCAACAGACTCTACTAAGAGCAGATGGAATCCCTACGAAGGTAAGAGCAAAGTGCTTATTCTGCTTTTGATATCCGTGTTATTCACTTAACCAACAAAAACTTAAGAGAGGACCCCCTGCTTTCCACATGGTGGAAACCCAGTTGTCATTAACGCAGATCCACACAAGGGCTCTGATGGAGCCTTTATTCTTGTTGTGGACAAAAAGTTAAATGATTAATTATTGAAAGAAGTTTGACTCCAGGGACAGGTACCGAGGAAGATCAAATAACTGACCCATTTACCAACAATGCTGGGAGTTGAACTCAGGGACTTGTGCATGCAAGGCAAGAGCTCACCACGGAGCCACATCCAAAGCCCCAGCGTTATACTGTGGCAGGGACACTTCACATGATGTGTTCCCCCTTAACAAAAGTTTCACAGTGCAGTACAGTTTGGTTGACTCTAGAGGTATGTTTTAGAGCAGACCTCTACAACTTACACATCTTGTTGAACTAGAACTAGAACCAGAACTATAAGTAGATCTAGAACTAGAACTAGAACTAGACCCTTACGTTCATGGGTGATTTTCTACATCTTCCTCTTCTCAGAGTGTTGATTTTTTAAGTTCAATTTTGGTACAAAACCTGATTTTCTAACTTCTTGGAGAAGGATGAGACCCAGAAAACTTCTGGTGAATGTGCTGATGTACTCCCAGAATATCCATAGCAGCATTCAGAGCGCTTGAAACAGTTTCCCGTAACCTGCTGTTTAGAGCTTGTAGCTCAGCTCTGTGGGCCTCTTTGGTTCTCATATGGGGAGGCTTGTGGGGTGATACCATATCCTAGCGCTTTTCCTTCTAAAATCTCCCTACACTGGGGCTGAAGACACCACAGTGCATGAAATTCCCACAGCACTGACTCTTTATGTCCACCTCTTCTTCCCCTCCGTTTAATTTCTCTCCCCCGTTAGCCTTCTACCCAGCTGTTTGCAGACTGTTTTCTCCAGAGCCAACGGAGACCTCTGGAGCCCAGCAGCTGTTTCACGTCTCCTGTGAGCAGGGCCCCCAGTATGAATAACACTGTCTATGTCATGCATTTGGTTCTGATTTTTCAAAATGTAGGTTGTTTATTTTAGCTGGTACATATAAACATAAAATATGTACATACTAATTGAGTACCATATGATGTTTTGATCTATGTTTGAACAGTGAAATGTTTAAATCAGGGTAAATATGTCAATTTTCTCAAACATTGATCATTTCTTTATGAGGAACACATTCAAATTGCTTTCTTCTCTTGAAACATGCAGTGCATTATCACTGTCTGTAGTGCACCTGCCTGAGGTAGTTCCCAAAGCCTCTTGTTGCTCTCTGGTCTTAGTCCAACTGATCAACTTCCCATCCTTCCCCACTCTTGGTTGTGAATTATTATTCTTTTATTTCCTAGAACAAAATTTAAGTAAGCGGTGTAGTAGAGTTATGAGCATAAGAAAGATCATCAAGTTAGTGACTCGTGCCGTGAGACATTGTGGTTGTCTTGGCTGTGGAAAGGACCAGGCAGAGTCTTTTTTCCTGCTTACTCTCAATTCTGAGAACACCAATAGCACATTTCTTATTTATTTGTTTCTCAGTCTGATTTCCTGGAATTGAACATTTATAAGATGAATGATACACTTGGCAATATTGTTTTGTCATCTGAAAACCCAACCCTTTTATTTTTGTGTTTTCTGTAGTTTTCTTATTTCCTCCAACAACACTAAATTGAGTGTGTTGAATTTTACAGTTGCTAGTAAACCCATCCAGAGATTTTCTCAATAAATTCTGCTCTTTGGGGCAGAATTTCTTTCCTTCTTGAACTATTGCTTCTTACCCTGACCTTGACCTGGATGCAGACCTTGGTATTTAGGAACACCGTGGTCTGTGGTTGTGAAAACCGCAGAACCTGATCTCTTGAGTGGCTTCGGTGGGAGAACTCCTGCAGAGCTAATGGCACGCTCAGAATCCTAGGAGATATGCATTACACAGGCTCCTCATTTCACATTTTTACTGTGAATCAGAAAAGTAAGCATATAAAATTGAACTTACATGAAAGAGGACTTTGTATAATTAGAGGCATTTCTATTACATATGTATGCAAATTTCATTTTAAAACATGTTTTTAAAAAAACCTTCAATATACAACAGCTCAATAGAAAGCTATTGTTTTACAATGACTTTATCCCTAGATGCTTTCTCTATCATTTGAAGCTGTTTGAAAAATAGAATCTTCATGTTTTTATTGCAGTGGCATATAAACATGAGTGACTTTAGAATTTATGTTAGCAGACAGTGTTGGAGGTTTAAAAAATACTGCAACACGATGTATATGGTGACAGAGCCAACCGTGTATAGAAAAAGCTGCTGCCCTTGACTCTGAGGGCACACAGACCTCTCAGTCAGAGCAAGAGACTCATTCCCAGAATTCTAGTGCATCTCACTTTTGTTTTCCAGTGTGTACATGTGTGTGTGTGTGGGGGGGATGTATTGGAGTGTCATGTGTTGTTTTAACATCTGTCTAAACAACCTCAACAAAACTATTTCAATAAATAAATTGAAAATCAAAATGAACTATTTTAATCAACAACCTTTGTGAGACAATTTTGTATTTTCTTTTAATTGACAAGATAGTGTGATCAACTCCTTCCCCTTTTCCTACAGTCTTCCTTTGGGACTTGAAATACCATCACCTAGCCTTGTGGCTGCCATTTGGCATACATTCATGGTCAAGAGTCTTATGATGAGTAAAACATGATACAAAGAAGGTATTCTGTGTTGAATAAGGGAATTAATAAACATATTGGTATCAGTGGTCCTAATTGCATAGCCATTTGAAACTAAGCACAATCAAATCAAATAGATACTTTCCTCGTGTGCATGCAAGACTATCTTCTATGTAGTTGAGTTTATCCATCTGAAAGAAACTTTATGAATATTATTCTTCATAAGGCTGAAAGTGCTGTCAGGCTAACTTCACAGAGCGAGATTTGCTTGAAATTCTTTCTTCTGAAGCTGTTCTGCTTTGATCAGAAAAATGGTAGTTTTTATGAGAAGCTTTTAGAATGAAAATCTTTTTTTTCTTTCAAAGCATAATCTTGTCTATGTAACATTGAATTATACTCCCTCCCAAATAAAACTTGTATTTTGTTGCCAACTTTTAGGTAAACAAAACACTATCAATCTAGTGATCGATAATTTTTTACAGCAAAAATAAAAATTGTAGCAGATAAGAAGCTGTTGAGAATGTGGGAACAACTGAGTTGCCCCTGGAAAGCAGGCTTAAATGTGTCTGCCCTTTCAAGGCCTACTTCTAAATAATTCACAATGAGCTAATTAATAGTGAATTTTGTGTCTCTTATAATTACTAACATTGGTTAAACTGAACCTTAATAAATATCACATTAGCTGCTGAAAAGTTCATTTTCAGCACCGTCACTCACCACATCCTCAAACTTCTCTGGATAAATTATTGCTTGGAACCTGGAAGAGTCTCGATTCCTTTTCTCCTCTCAGGAGGTGGAAGTAACTGAGTCTTGGTGACAGAAGATCTGACATGTTTATATAAAACTGACATTTAAAATTATTCTCTATATTTGAGGGTATATAGTCTAACTATAACTCAGTGTGTCTAATTATACTGAAAGTGTCCTTTTTAAAACAAAAAGAGCTTTAAATTTGAAGGAAAACCTGTGCTTTATTATAAAACTGTGCTGAAGAAGAGCAAACACGTAAAGAGGAGACACCTGCTGTTTCAGGCGAAGTCTCTGTCACCTCACAGAGGACGTTAGATTTCAACTCTTCATGTCTGTTTCTGGCAGGTTATTTTTTACATCAGAAATGGGCAAATCTAGGTTTGACATATCATTACACGCTTGATGGGATTTCACCTGGTGAAATATTCTGGGTGGTTCTCTTGTTGGGGAGTAGATTAACACTGGGCCTAGAACATCTACATCTGTAATTCCAGAATTTTTAAAAGTAGATTATGAGTTCAAATTATATAAAAAATCTATGATTTTTCTTTTATCATTTACATACTAACAACTTTTAAAAATATGTCAGACCACAGGTAAGTGTAATTGGATTAGTGCATTTGTTGATGAATTTTTCATATAGTCACACAGACTGTGAACAAATGTCCTAGGTGGATTTAAGAAGTGGTTTCTGTAGTCTCGTGATATGCACATGGATAAGTTATTTGAAGGTTTTTAGATTCTACCCAAGGTGTTCTTAGACATTTTCTTTACATATTATGCAAATATTTCACCTTATTAATTATTAAAATAGCAACACATTAATAATTAGGATCTCCATTAAAAATCTGACCTTTAATTGAATTCTATAGGAAAGGCCTGAAAAATGAGGCTCTTGATTTATGCTAAGAATAAAGGTTAAAAACCATTTTCCTAGTCAGTCTAATTTTTCTCATTCTTACTACATCAGAAACACTGAAGAAAGAATTTTCTCTGGGCGTACCTTCTTTCATTACGCTGTGTTTGGGATAATGAACTAACAATGGCTCAGACTAGAAGGGTACACTGACTCTGTGCTCTGAAATCTTCTGTGCTAGCAGTTTGGGGGGTCAAATCCCCCTACACTGTTGGATGCAGGTTGTCTGTGTGCAGTTACATGACTGTTTCACAGGAGCTCCGTCAGATCGGGCGGATGCCTGGGGAATCCCATCCATCAGCTTGACTGCATTTTTTTCTCATTTAATTAGTCACTGAAGGCAGTGATTGACTCTGTGCCTCAGCGAGAGACAGCTGTTGTTGCGTACCTAGGTCCTGGCCAGTGGGAGTGGGGTAGTATGGACCTGGAGCCTAGCACCTCAGCATTCGCAAAGACACAGCCTCAAGAAGGCTGATGCTTTAAGCATGAGGCCTTTGGGGCCTTGTCCCACACTCTTGGAAGTTCTGGGCACCCATGGGAGTCTCAAGGGCTCTTCTTCTCTAGCCTCCTTTACATCGCCTCACACAGCTGGTCCACATACAGGGAAGGGCAATGCTCTTACTATCAGAAAAAGGCCCATGAGCAAGAATGGGGTGTTCAGGGCAGAGAGGGCTTTGCAGAGCTAGCCCAGTACTCCGGGGAATGTGCTCACACCTACTCTTCTGGAAGCCACATAGCTGCTGTGACAGCCCACTGATTCCTTTCCCTGCCCCGCTTTTTGCCATCAGGAAACTACAGATTTATAATCAGCATGCAGGTTTCCATGAGGCACAAAATGGTGCTCTAAGGACAAAACCTGAAATGGTCTCCTAGTTGAGGAGCTCAGATTCATGATGGTAGAAAAAGTCTGAAATTGTCAGCTCACCACTGCATTTTGTTCAACCCACTTGGATATTTGTATTGTTTAAACTCATAACCAATATTTAGAATCAAGAAATTTCCATAGGACAATTTTATTCCTGTATTTTTAAAAATTATTGTTATTTTAAATCAAGTTATAACCACAACGGAACCTCTCTTCTGAAGGTAACAGATGACTAAATGCCTTATGGAAGTTTGTAGCAGGCTGTCCTGTCCCATTTGGAATTATCTGTGTTCTATTTAGGCTCTGAGTGTGGGCTTAACAGTATCTGCTGTCAGAATCCCTAATTGACAGGCCAACAGACCTGCCCCAACCTGAATCTGCAGCTATTTGATATCTTCTCTTGTAAAAGCAGCTTAGGAAGCATCAGTTCTTTATATCTGGGATCATCTAGTGGTCTAGGAGAGCTGATATTCATATAGAGTTTAACAAGCATTCGTTTCTTGAAAACATTATGCTAAATTGATGAATTCTGGAAAAGGCAATAAGCTAAATGAGTTTTGTACCTGCTTAAATATATGGAGATGAGAAGAGAACTATGAATGACCAGTAACAGTC
This sequence comes from Cavia porcellus, assembly GCF_034190915.1. Taxonomy (NCBI): domain Eukaryota; kingdom Metazoa; phylum Chordata; class Mammalia; order Rodentia; family Caviidae; genus Cavia; species Cavia porcellus. The sequence goes on from NW_026947503.1 coordinate 3,201,244, forward strand.
ACTTCCTCGCTCACTGGGCGAGGTAACCCTGGCCTTTTGGAGCCCACGGTACATTGAAGTTGTTTGTGAAGGTTGGTGAGAAGGAAGTGAACGTCTAGACCCTCCCTTCCTTTCATGTCCCCCGCCAACCCTGACTCCCTAGTTAAAATCAGGATTGCTTCTAAGAATTCCCCCTCCTTGACACAGATGATGGAAAATGAAATTTGTCTTAGTTATTGTTTTGCGATTTTATGAATATTTCATTGTCATAAAATTGTTAATATTAACGTGGCATTTATAGTATTCAGCTAACTTTGGGCTAGGCTAGTTACCTATGTCCTGGATTGAACTAGTTTGTGTTGTAAAAGGCTTTACAGTGCTTTAGTTAAATGAATGATTTGCCTGATATTATTACATGAGAAGGGGAGGGGAGCTGCATTTTTGTGTTTGATTTTTTGGGGGCCTTGTGTACTACTGTGTGACAGTGTGATGTACCTAGATGAGGCAAAAGGAGGGCTCCTCCCCTGAAAGAAGGGGTGCATCTTGTTATTCATGGTCCTCGGAATTGCCCAGCTTCATGACAGTCACAAAGGACTGACAGTCACCAGTTTAATCATTTTTTAAGTTCCATGTAAACAAAAAAAAAAATGCCTCTTTATTTATCGCAGTGCCTAGCACATCTCTTTACCGGCTGGCACAGATGCAGAATATGGAGAACAGGAGACCCAGCCGGGAAGACTGAGCTCCTTGTCCACTGAGCCTGGCCTGTGAGAGTGATGTGGAGAGAGGAATAAGGTCTCCCTGGACCCCACACTATCACAAGTGTGCTCCTGTGAAACAGGAAAATAATATGTACTACAATCTGTACTGCTGTTTTGAAAATGAAATAACACACATATGTGCATAAAGACATTTAGAAGTTACAAATCACTGTGAAGCACATATTCACTTTGTAGGAAATCAATCTGGCCAGGAACCTCACGGTCATAGCTTGTTTTCAGTACCAAATCATTAATCATATTTTCTCATAGATGCTGCAGAGGGCAATGTAGTGTGTGTGTGTGTGTGTGTGTGTGTGTGTGTGTGTGTGTGTGTGCGCGTGTGTGTGTGTGTGTATACATAGACACTCAACCAATAATGGATGGAAAATATTTCAGGAAAACACTACCTCTGTACTGAATGTATGCATCTTTTCTCCTCACTGCTCCTTAAACGATGTATGATAATAATGATTTGCATAACATTTGCATTGTGTTAGCTATGACGTGCAAGCTAGAGATCATGCAAAGTGCTTTGGAGTCTGTGCATAGGTTACTTGCAAACAGCATGCCTTTTCATAGAGGAGACCATAGACTCCTCGGATTGCAGTGTCCAAGCGGTTCCTAGCACCAGTCCACATGGATATCAGGGAACACCTATAGTGACATGCCACTATGTTTTCCTGAAGAACACATTTTAGGACACTAGAAAAGGCACTAAAAACTGTCTCTAAAACACCTTTATTTTATAGACACTGAATTAAAGCATAATACAGGTTTTTAATAATAAAATCACCTCCCTATATCATTTTCCTCATAATTTCCTACTTACTGTGTTAAAAGTGCTACCATATTCTGCCAGGAATTTAGCTCAGCAGCAAAAGCACCTGCCTCACAAGGACAAGGTCATGAGTTTGAGCCCCCATACAAAAAAAAAAAAAAAGTGTTACTATTTTCTAGATTTACAGTGACCCGGATCCCTAAGACTCCTCTGTTTACTCAGACCTTAAAGGTGAGTGTATTCAGGGGCTGGGAAACTAGCTTCCTGGTAAAACACTCACCTCACATGTGCAATGCCCTGAGTTCAATTTTCAACACAGCAAAGCTTTAAAACTGCAAATGTGCTGTCTTCAACTTCCAAATATTTAACAAAACTCAAATATTTGGACGTCTAGAGAGATGGCCCAAATATCTCCTCATCAAACAGCAGCTGCTTGGCAGTGTAGCCAAACCTTTTGCATCAGGACACCTGCTTGAATTCCGAATCCGGAAAAGTAGTCATACCTACACGGCCCCTCCGTGCTTTGTGTGGCTGTATGACTGGAGGTTTTGGTCATTTGAACACTGCCTGTGCTGAAGGAAAACACTCGACCTTTAGGGGATGTTATTGTTTCTATGAAGACACAGATTTTATAAACCTTAACCAAAACCCCCACTGATTCTGGGCATTTGTAGGCACCACCATTACCAGTCACTGTGTAGAAAACTGAGAAGCATGTCGGCAACGCGCTTCAGGACTGCTTTTCCCCAGGTGGGGTGGTGCACACCTGCAGTCCCTCTCACTTGGGAACCAGAGGCAAAAAGATCACAAATTCCATGTCAGCCTGGGAAATTTAGAGAAATCCTGTCTTAATAATAATATTAATGAGAACCATCTTAGTTACTTTTCTTGTTGCTGAAACCCCAAATTAAAGGGTGAAAAGGTTATTTAGCTCACGTTTATAGAGATTTCAATCCTTGGTCAGCTGGTAAGGCAGGACAGCATGGCAGAGGAGCTTGCACAGGAGAAGTAGTTCATGACATGGTGGGCAGAAGGCAGCCGGCAGTGGCCAGCAGCAGCCTGCCTTTCTGTTTTACGGCATCCAGGCTACAAGCACTTTGTGTGGTGCCTCCCCCGCCACACACACCAAGGTTTGGGTCTTTGTTTTCAATAAATCCATTCAGCCACACTCAGAGCTACACTAATTCCACTCAGTGGGCTAAGCATCACACACCCTTAATGCCAGTGTCACAAACCCTAGATCCAGCCAACTCTGACAACCCCACACCTGAGTACATGAGGACTGGAGGTGACATCTAGATACAACTCGTAGCAAGAGCTATGGTTAGCTCCATGGTAGCTCCAGAGTTCAATCTCTAATGCCACAAAAAGTTCTGATGTTTCAACAGTATCATGGATGATTTATAGTATTAGCATACCTAGTATTTATGCAACAGCTACTACATTGTTCACAGTATATTTAGAAGACATTTGGAAGTATAGTCTTGCTTCACAGTATTTTATCATAAATTTCCATATACTTCAGAGTCTATGAAAGCTCTTTTGTAGATCGTGTGTGTATTACGTCAGACCATGTTTAACTGAATGTCCTCCCAGAATCTCTCATCAAGAAAATTGTAAGCATCCAGTCCATGGTTTTAGGAAACAATGGGAGACAAAAAAAAATTTACCATCAAAATATAAATGTTTACATTTGATGTAAGGCAGATCTAGAAGTCTTATTTCCATTGCAGTCCCTGAGTTTGATCCACTGAAATGCATCTTAAGGTTAGTATATGCATTCTGTATATGGCAAGTGTGAGCTGATCCTCTTTTTAGAAAGACATTTCTGTCTGGATCATTCATTGCATGTACATTTCGATTCATGTACCAGTCATCTGAAGTGTTCTGTTGTCCGTCACATGTAGAAAGTCCCAGTCACGTTGGTGCCTTCTTGAATAAGAAGAATCTTTTAGAGAGCTAAAGCTTAAGAAAACTCTATGGTTAGGACTGTTTTGATTTTGAATCAGAATATAAATTTTAGAGCACCTTTAGGTTTATAGGAAAAATGAGGGATAGTGCAGAGAGCTCACATGGCTCCTTCCTGCAGACAACACGATTCCTTTGTGACTGACATCACTTTCTATTACACATTTGTCTATTCATTCATGTGTCTTCTTCCTTTTATGTCACTGTTTAGTACCATCTTATTCAATTAAAAATTCAGAATTATTGGGGAGGTCATGATAGTGAGCCACTAAGTAAATTTGGGCTCTGATTAAACTTTACATGCACACACATGTGTGTGCACATACATGTACACACATGTATTTAGTTACTTAATCATCATAAAGTCAATTGATGACTAGTGGTCTGATGTTAAACTGTATGATTATGGCTCTCTGAGCTCCAGTCCCAGCCATCACAACCCCGCTATGGCCCACAACAGGCTCGTGCAGACATTTGAAGGTCCTAATGTTTCATTTTAGGTTAGCAACTTTACATGCCCACAATTACTGGGTAAAATTTCTAGGTCTCTACCTAGTTGGTATTTTTTTTTTATATTGCTTACACGCAAAATTAACTCGGGTCTAATACAATCACAATACAGTTAATTTCAATCACACAGACATTGTCAGTGCCACTTAAAGTTTATTTTGTCGTGATCGCTGTCTATCTCAGAAGAGAAACAGAATCTGATGGAGGTTTACCATGTGTTCTTAGTCTTATTTCGTGTGTTGACTAAGTCCATGCATAGTTTAACAGATTGCTTAGAATAATCTCACTGATTTGATTTCCAACAAGTATGATTTTAGAAAAATAAAGTTAGAAAAATCTTCTAGCTCATTAAATGTATCATAATGGGCCCAACATAGATTTCTACTGACTTAAATTGCATTACAAATTATACTCGTGGCTGAATAATCATAAATGTCATCACATCATGCTTTGTGATATGATTAGTTTCCTTCATTATTGTGCCAAAATTTCTAACAAATACAATGCAATACAAATAGGAATATGTTTGACACTCCTGGAATAGACATAGCAGGAGCAGAGTCCCTACATCTTGGAGATACTGGATCTTGCTTCTCCTACTCTATTTTTTGAGTCTGTTTTCTAGAAGTCCTTGTATTCAGTGTATGCATCTCACCAACACACCATCCTTCTCTGCTAGAAACACATATGGAGCTGGTTAAACTTGGGGATGTGTGACCTCCTAGTCTGGGTAAGGTTGGCACATGGGTGACTGTACCTGTACCTAAACTTAAGCAACACCAACTTCCAGTGACGTGCAGAGTTTACCTTCTGCAGAACTCAAAACAACACAAACAGGATAGCATCCCAGGTCCAGATGGCAGAGTATTTCATGTTCAGGGAAAGGGAGATGTATCCATGGGGACAGAGAGAGGGACATGGTTGTCGGGAGTGGCCCCTTCAACACCAAAATGATATGGAGCAAACAAGCATCTGTGAGGGTGGAAAGTGTTTCTGTCACTGGTGGCAACTTGACCACAGTCTGGGCACAGGTTTACTGTGACCCCCAGGACTGTGTGATACTTAATTAAAAGTAGATGACAATGCTAGGAAACTATGATTCTCAGCCACAGGCGCTTGGATGCCGTCTTGGTGATGACTGATCCTCGTGTTATTGAGCTTGTAATGAGATGGGCAGGAAGAAAAGCACTTCCCATGCTGCTTAGGGAATTCTCCAGGGCCTGAGTGGGCAACTCACCTTTATATGCACTTCTACTAAAAATGGATGATGTTCTTCGAAGCAGTGAAAGAGAACAATTTTTCAGTTACACTGTTTATTAATTGCTATTGTGTTTTAGTTTGTGAAATGATAAATGGCTGTAGTGCTTAATTAATGGTCAACGTTAGTGGAAACTCACAGCTGAATTGAGGTGCCTGGTTCCGGGGGGCGGTACAAAAGTAGCAGAGGAGGGGAAGATCACAGGCTGGTCTCCTGCGGAGAAGCATTGGCTGAGCTCCTGTTTGTGCCTGGGACGGCTGCTGTTCTCTTGGGAGTGCTCTGCTCCCTGCCCCCATGTTGAATGTCGTCCGCTGGCCTTTAGCACAGACACCTTGGCTGGGATCTCTGGTCTTTGTCTTGCCTCAGAGGCCATCTTCGCTTCTCAACACCTGCTCCTCAGTTTCCAGCATCCTGCCAGCACAGACTCTCTGTCCCCAGGGCCAGCCCTTGAACTTTCCAGTACAGATTTCTTGGTCTTTCATTGTGGCTCTTTGGCCCCATGGTGAATCTTGCCATGGGACATTGCCGTGGGCTCTAGCCCTTTGGCAGGACTCCTGAGGGACACTGCTGTGGGATCCAGTTCTTCACATCTCTAACATGCAGCCCTATCTCTTATACTCTTCTACCTTTGACTCTGTGGACAGGCAGTGTACGTTACTGTTGTAAATTTCTGTATCTTACATTGAACCTGTTCTCCTGCAAATGCTGACTGATATAAAGGATTCTAGATTCTCAGTAAATGTATTTACTTTTTAAAAGGAGCTACTAAAATATGCTTATTACATAATAGACAAATAGCCAGGGTCTCAATACACAAATTACTGTTAATACTTTAAGGTTATAAAGCCACATACATATTCAGATACTGAATGATCTAAGCATTAAGCTCTCTAGCTGTTTATAAAGTCCTACTATGTGCTCATGGTTACCTTGGGTGATAAATTACATGACCTAAAAACGGTAAAAGCATAAAATGTCATGATATTGTGATAATTCACTATTTTATAAGGTTGACAATCATCCCTAAATCAATTTTTAAACAAGTTTTTGGATACAGTAATTATTTCCTGTATTAATCAGTTTTTCCTTCACTGTGATCAAATATGTGACATAAAGAGAAAATACTCATTTTCCTCAGGGTTTCAGAGTTTAGAGACTATGATAGTGACTCTAACGCGGAAACAGTGACAGTAGAGACTTAGCCCTAGGAGAGGAAAACAGTTTGTCTGCAGCATCCACAAAACAGAACAAGACCAAAAGAGCAGAGAGAGAGAAAGGATCAAGGTACAAGAGCTCAGCTTTCCCCTGAACCACAAGTCTGTTGTTTTCCTCCAATACCATGCTCTTTTTATCAGTATAGCTTTGGAGTATAATTTTAATTATGTGATTGTGATACCCCCTGCCTTGCCCTTATTTAATAGAACTGCTTTTGCTATTCTAGGTCTCTTTTGAGTCCATCTTTTAGGATCATTTTCTCTAGGTCTGTGTGGATTGTTACTGGTATTTTGATTTGTGATTGCACTTAAATCTGTATAACAGTTTTTGAAATATAGCTTTTTTTTACTATATTGGTTCATTGGTTCACCTATTCAGAAAGGGGAACATTTTACTTTTTTTTTTTTTTTTTTTTTTTTTTTTTTTTTTTTTTTTTTGGTCAGGGTTTTGCTCTGCAGTGCAGATTGGCCTTGAACTCAGTTTGCAGCCCAGGATGCCCTCAGACTTGCAGTGATTCCCTTGCCTTAGCCTCCGGAATCCTGGAAGTACAGGTGTGCGCCACCACATTTGGCCTCCACTTTCTGATATATTCTTCCATCTCCTTGTTCAGAGTACAGTAGTTTTCAAGCAGAAGTCTTTTATTTCTGTGGTTAAATTAATTCCTAAGCATTTCATTTTTCTTTGGTGACGTGAAAGGTGTTGTTCTCCTATTTTTTTGTTGTAAGTTTGTTATTGGTGTACAGGAATGCCACTGATTTTTAAGTGTTAACTTTGTATCTTGTTAGGCTACTGAATTTGGCTATTAATTCTAACAGATTTTTGGTGGATTTTGGGGTGTCTTCCATGTAGACGATCATGTCATCAGCAAGTAATGATAGCTTCCATTTTTTGTCTATGACCTTTCACTTTTTGCTTTTGCAAAAAATCTGTTCTAGCTAATATATTGGTATCTATGTCAAACAGGAGTGGGTATATTATACATTCTTGCTTTGTTCCTGGTCTCAGAGTGAAAGATTTCAGCTCTTCTTCTTTGGTATGATGTTGGCTGTTGGTTTGTCATAGATGGCTTTATCAATTTGAGATGAAATCTCCTATTCCAATTTCCTTTAACATTTTAGTATGAATGGTATTGGACTCTGTCCAGCAGTCTTTGTGTATGTATTGAGATGATAATGTGTTTTCATATTTACTCTATGAAATAAGATCTAGTATTTGAAAATTTATTGCCAAAAGTATCAAAAGTAATTTGGAATTATTTTTCTCCAACATTCCCAGTATCTGGCAACCTCAAGTCTGTTTTTATAGCTAGCTCTATACTGAGATTTAAGAAAAATTTTGATTATAAAAATTAGATTATTCAATTTTTAAAAAATTAAACCTTAATATGGTATAAACAGTAGAAAATATGCTATTCAGATAAAATTATACCTGCTGACAGTGTTTAAATGCCACCATATGAAAATATTAATCAGTAGTTCTTTCCTAATGCAATGACTATTATGTTAACACTTGGCAAAGTATTTATTTATTTCCTTAAAAGGAAAAGTTGTTATAGTTACCATGCAATGAAAACTGTTTCTACTTTTAAAGTGAACAAGCCAAAGTGCCTTCTTGAAAAAAACTTTTTGTGCTTTCAAAATATATAATCACCACTTAAAAATCATTGTGCTGATAAGTTATTAGCCCATTATGTTAATGAATATTTCAAATTTATAGTATTGTTTTTCCAAATTATTATATTTCAAGTGCTAATTGTATTTTTTCACCTTTAAAGTTAGTATGGGTTTCCCTAACACAGCAGGAGGGCTTTGCACAGGTGAGTCCCTAGCGTATGGACACAGTGATGGCCATCCAGCTGCAACTGGGCACGCTGCACACTTAATGCCTCCAGTGTTTGTATGACGATTTCACCTTGGCAGCTGGTGAATCAGAAGGGTCTCCATGCAAAGTGACTGAGTTATGAACGATACATGCGCAGGTTTTGTTGAGTAATAACTGTTTTAACTGAAAAAAAAAAAAGAGCTGAACGTGGATGGGTTCGTAAGTTTTAATTGCTCAACCATTGCCCATTTTGTTCACTTTGTGAAGCTCCCTAATTCTGAGATATTTATATGTAGAGGACTGATTATAGTTCTCCATTACTGTGAGCTCTGATCCTGTTAGTGCGCTCACTTCTGACGAGACTGTGTTTGGCTCAGCCCGCTGCCAATGCTCAGAGCCCAAGGGCAGAAGGAACAGTGGAAGCCCCTGTGCCATACGTTTAAATGGTTCAGTGAGCAGCCAGGATCGCGTGCTGTTGAGAAACCATGTCCTGCTTTCTCCTGACAGACGCACACTGATAAGACCTGGAAGGCCAGGTTGCGATTTAGAAGCCATGGGCTCCTCAGCGTTCCACACAGAGAGAACCACAGTGTGGCTCTTGGCCTGGTCACTCTAGTTTGCCGCCACTCTGCATCCTTCATGTCCCCAGGTTTGTGGTGCTCACACTGGAGGCTGTATATCCCTGTCCTCCAGAGGCTCCTGCTGCTGGGGACCCCAGTCCCTTCCCACCAGAGGAGCATGATCCATTTTTGCAGCTCTCCCAGTGGCTGAGGAGTAGTCGAGAGGTGCCTGAAGAAGGCTCATGAATTTTTTATTTCCATAAGGAATTCTATTTGTGCAAATGAGAGAAAATCCAACTTAGGTACTTTCAGCTCTTTGATTGTATTCATTAGTGTATTCACCTTTCCAAGACTAGAAATCTGCCGGGATAGAGGGAGGCATTCCTAGGTTCCTGATTACCTGATGGCATCAGGTCACAAACAGCCTTTCCTTGTGGTTAGGAGGTAAAGGTCAAATCCCAGACCCTATTTCTGCACCTGGCAAGGAGAAGACAGGAGGACCGGGCAAAGGGAAGCCTAGGGGCAGGGGAAGGAGAGATGCACAGAGGAGAAGCAGGCAGAGAGAGGCAGGGGAAGAGGGAGGAACTTGATTACCCTCCTGGCCCCAGCAGCAAAAGAAGCTCAGAAGTAGCCCAGCGCAGCTTCCCTCTATATCTCACGTTCTGTCTGGCAGTTCAGCTGTGGAAAAGGGTCCTGGGGCTGCAGTGAGAGCCATGCAAACGACATCCTCATCAGACTCCACTTTGCATGACACCTTCTTTACATTTTTATATTTTATTTACTGAGTTGTTTGTTATATTTTTCCCTAAGAAAATCTTCAAAATATATGTTTTAAAATATTTTTCATAATGTGCTGATCTCAAAGCTTTAAACAACTCATAGTAAGTGCAGTTTTCATGTTAAAGTAAGATATTAAAATATAATTTTATTTCAAATCAGTACAACTAAGTAGACATCTAGTGTTTGATAACAAGATATTTAAATCCACTTTGTCATATAATGTCTATAACTCAGTGGGGTTTTTTTAAGTCTTCATTCATTAAAATTCTAATTTGTGTGTGTGTGTGTGTGTGTGTGTGTGTGTGTGTGTGTGTGTGTATTACTGAGGATCCAACCCAAGACCTCATTGAGCTACATCCGTAAGCCCTGAAGTTTTGCAATATATTGCTTCAAAGATATAATGTGCTTTCAACACACATTATTAATTATATTAAATTCATCGGTGCTGTGGTTTGCAAGAACTTGTGGTACATGTACAGAGAGAGAAAAGATTTAAAAAAAAAAAACTTCGAAGCATATCAATTAATGAAGTCTATTCATGAAAAAGCTGAAGCAAGCTTACCAGTCCTACAGCCTCACCATGTAGAGGTAATTTTGTAAAAGTGTGAGGTAGCCATTTTACATGGAAGTAGACCCCCACGTTTTTGAGAAAGACTTCTGAGTTTTATGACCATCTTTTAACAATCAGCAGTATGGCATTCACATAGGTATCAATTCCCTTCTCATTTGAGTTTAAATTTCTCTCAATTTTTTATGCTTAAAGTTGCTCTACACAGAGGATGGCTCCAAATAATCTGATCCAAGAAAGCTGAATTGTGGATTCTAGAAGGGTCAGTCTAGGGCAGGCGACATTTGTAATTTCCTGCCTGAATATTAGGGGCTGTAGTGTGGAATTCACCATACAACTATGTGCAATTGCTTTTATTTACAGTAAATTAATCAGAAGAAGAAGAAGGAGGAAGGAAGGAGAAAGAAGGAGAAGGAGAAGGAGGAGAAGAATAATGCCTACTTGGTTACAACTGTGCAATGTCAAATTGCCTTAAAACTCTGTCTGATTCAAAAGAGTACATTATTTCCTTTACTCATCCTCATGTAGCATCTCAGGGTACCAAGAAACATGCTGGCTATTGACATGTGAGCTCTAGCATCTCATATATAGCACACACAGACAACATTTTCTTCACCAAAGTGTGTTCTAAAGCAGCATAAAAATGATGGAAGGAGTCAGGGGTGGTGACTCACGCCTGTAATCCCAGCACTAGGGAGGCTGAGGCAGGAGGATCGTTGTGAGTTCGAGACCAGCCTGGGGTACAAAGTGAGCTTAAGGCCAGCCTGAACTGCATAGCGAGACCCTGTCTCAAAGAGACCAAAAAAAAAAAAAAAAAAAAAGTGATGGAAGGAGCTCCATGATTGGTAAAAAGAAAGGCAATCACGTGGTTGATTCTGCTTTATTTTTCTCTAACAATTATTGGCAAAATGCAAACACATCCTTCATGCTCATCATAAGAAATACTGTTGCTTGAGAGTAAAGAGGTAAGATGTAGGTTCCTGGCTGTGCTTGGTGGACTGTGGAGTTCTAAGCAAGCAAGCAGGCACCACCAGTTCCAGAGGCCTGGCAGCCTGGCATAAGTGCCCCGTGCACTTTCTCCTGAGTACAGCTTGTTTGGGACCCTCGTGGCTTCCAGGTGCACGGGAGCAGCTTGGCGGGTCTTGGGCACCAACACTGGCCTCCCCATTCCAGCTGTGCTTGGCAGACTGTGGAGTGCTAAGAAAGCAGTCAGGAGCCATCATTTCCAGAGGCTGGGCTTGAGCCAGCCTGATCCAGCCCCAGTGACCCTCTTATAAATCCAGGGAACTGGGTGCCAGAGTCCAAGGAGCTAAGGGCACACAAGAGGATTTCCAACAGACCCCGAGGAAGCTTTCAAATAACAATTGAAACACTTGAAACACAGAAATATAGGATAATGACAAAACGAAACACCAAATTACAACTTCAATCATCCAGCCCATCCAAAGAAATCTTAGGAGCGATGTACATAGAAGAAAATATGTGCCATACACCTCAACTATCAGACATGATAGCAACTGAAATAAACAAGCAACTCTGGGAAGCTCTAAAGGAATTCAAACTAGAAATAATCTCCCAGATAAAAGAAGAAATGATAAAACAAATGAAAGAGATATAGAACATATCTAAAGAAGACACACTTAAAAAATTGAAGAAACTAAACAAAAAGATAGAATCCCTAGATGAACAATATAAGAAACAAACAGAATACATAAAGCAGATACACAGAGATATACATGAAATCAAAAATTCCACTGAAAGCTTTAAAAACCACCTCAATGAAAGTGAAGATAGGGTTTCAGACCTTGAAGACAAAATTGCAGCTAGTGAACAGGAAAGGAAAGATCTTTTAAAAATAACAAGGAATCAGGAAATAATTCAACAACTGCAAGATGACACAAAGAAAAACAAGATAATATTGATAGGGATGAACGAAAAAAAAGGGGACGACATAAAGGATGTCAAGAGGATATTTAGAGAAGTAATAGCTGAAAATTTCTGAAACATGAGATAGGAAACTGACATCAGGATCAGTGAAGCATTTAGAACTCCACATAGTCATAACCAAAATAAAACTACACCCAGACATATAATAATCACCATCCCAGAAATCCAACATAAGAATAGAATACTAAAAGCTCTCAGAGAGAAAAGACAGATCACATATAAAGGAAAACCTATCAGAATCACAGCAGACTTCTCAGTACGAACAATAAAGTCAAGAAGAGCACGGAGTGAAGTATTCCAGATCCTAAAGGAAAATGATTTCCAACCTAGACTGATGTACCCTGAAAAACTGTCCTTCAAAATCGATGGTGAAATAAGATACTTCCATGACAAAGAACAGCTGAAAAACTTCCTGATTACCAAGCCAATCTTGCAAAAAATATTGAAAGACAGTTTAGATACACTTAGGAAAAAACCACTAAGCAAAGCAGACAATTAAACAGAACAGAAAGATAAAGATGCAAGATCAGAAAAAATAACATATCAACAATAAACCAACATGTAACAGTTATAACCATTAATGTAAATGGTTTCAATGCACCAATTAAAAGAAACACACTGTCATAATGGATCAAGAAATAAATCAAAGCATATGCTGTCTTCAAGAAAACCATCTAACACAAAAGGATACTCACAGATTGAAAGGCAAAGGATGAAAAACAATACTTCACACAACAGGAACCCCAAAACAAGCAGAAGTAGCCATTCTGTTTTCAGACAATGTGAACTTTAAACCAATAATACTCAGAAGAGATAAAGAAGGTCACTATATACTTGTTAGGGGAAAAGTTCAAGAGAAAAAGATATCTTAAATATATATGCACCAAATTCCAGAGCACCCAGTTATATAAAACAAGTATTAACAAAAATGAAAAATCAAATTATCAGTAGCAATTTTAAGAGGAGACCTTAACACACCATTGACACCAAGGGACAGATCAACCAGACAGAAAATCAGCAAAGAAATAAAAGAACTGAATCATACATGTGAACAAATAGACTTGACAGACACATACAGAGTGTTCCATCCAACAACATCACAATGCACATTCTTCTCATTATCTAAAATAGACAATATATTACCTCACAGAAGATAATGCAAAAGAATTTCAAATTATCCTTTGCATGTTATTGGATCATAGCGCTTTGAAATTAGAAATTAATGATAAAATATACTGCAAAACCCCCACAAATACATGGCAACTGAATAAAACACTCTTGAGTAATCTGTGGGTCACAGAGGAAATTAAAGAAGAAATTAAGCAATACCTACAAGCAAATGAAAATATAAATACAATTTATCAGAATCTGTGGGATGCAATGAAAGCCATCCTCAGAGGAAAATTTATTACACTGGGTTCCCACATCAGGAAAACAGAACAAATACAAGTAAATAACCTGATGTTATACCTCAAACATCTAGAAAAAGAAGAGCAAGTCAAGCCCAAAGCCAAGAGAAGAAATTATAAAAATCAAAGTAGAAATCAATGTAGTAGAGACTAAGAAAACAAACCAAAGAATTCATGAATCAAAGAGTTGGTTCTTTGAAAGAATAAATAAAATTGATAAGCCCCTAGACAACCTTATTTTAAAAAGGGAAGAAAAAGCTCAAATTCATGCAATAGCAAATGAAAAAGGTGAAATCACTACAGACTCCATAGAAATAGAGAAGATCATCAACACCTATTTTGAAAACCTCTACTGTCAAAGGTTTGATAACACAGAAGAAATAGACAGATTCCTAGAAACATATGAAGTGCCAAAGCTTGGTCAAGAGGATGCAAAGCTGATGAATAACCGAATTTCAATTAATGAAATTGAAAATTAAGTCCTTACCTACAAAGAAGAGCCCAGGCCCAGACGGATTCACTGCAGAATTCTACAGAGAAATACAAAGAAGATCTAATGCCGACACTCCTCAAACTCTTCAATGAAACTGAAAGGTAAGCAATCCTTCCTAAGTCATTCCTGGAAGCAAATATTACTCTAGTACCAAAACCTGAGAAAGACCCAACTAAAAAAGAGAACTATAGACCTATCTCCCCAATGAACACAGATGCAAAAATCCTCAATAAAATATTGGCAAATAGGATGCAGCTAATCATCAAGATTATACACCAAGACTTAATGGGATTCATCCCAGGCATGCAGGGATGGTTCAACATATGTAAGTCAATAAATGTAATCCACCATATCATTAAAGCCAAAAGTAAGAATAACATGATCATCTCTATAGATACAGAAAAAGTTTTTGATAAGGTCGAACATTAATTCATGATAAGAACTTTACAGAAAACTAGAATAGATGGTCTTTACCTCCATATAATAAAGGCCATCTATGATATACCAACAGCCAGCATCATAGTAAATGGCCAAAAATTGTAGGCCTTTACTTTAAAATCAGGCACAAGACAAGAAGGTCCTTTATCACCACTCCTATTTAATATAGTACTGGAAATACTAGCCAGAGTAATTAGACAAGAGAGAGAAATAAAAGAGGTAAAGATAGGAAAAGAAGAAGTTAAATTATCATTGTTTGCAGATGACATGATACTCTACATAGAAGACCCCTAAACTCCATTGAAAGACTCTTAGATATAGTAAATAAATTCAGTAATGTAGCTGGATACAAAATCAATACTCAAAAATCAATAGCATTCCTAAACACTAACAACAAAATCACAGAGAGAGAAATAAGAGAAGCCACATCCTTCACACTAGCAACCAAAAAAAAAAAAAGAAATATTTAGGAATTACTCTCAGGAAAGAAGTGAAAGACCTATAGAGGGAAAATTATAATACACTGAAAAAAGAAATTGAAGATGATCTCAGTAAATGGAAAGACATCCCTTGCTCATGGATAGGAAGAACAAACATTGTGAAAATGGCCATTCTCCCAAAATTGTTATACAGATTCAATGCAATCCCAATAAAAATATCATCAACATAACTCATAGATCAGAGAAATCACTCTTAAAATTCATCTGGAACCAGAAGAGACCTAGAATAGCAAAGGCAATTCTAAGCAGCAAAGGCAAGGCAGGAGGCATCACAATCCCTGACTTGAAGTTATACTACAAAGCAACAGTAGTAAAATCAACATGGTACTGGAATCAAAACAGAGCTGAAGATCAATGGAATAGATTAGAAGATACAACCACAACTACAAACACACTCAACCACCTTATTTTTGATAAAGGAGCCAAACAGGTTCACTGGAAGAACGACAGTTTCTTTAATAAATGGTGTTGGAAAAACTGGCTCTCCACATGCTGAAAACTATAACTAGACCCATGCCTATCACCATGTACTAAATTAAAATCTAAATGGGTCAAAGATCTGAATATTAAAACAGAAACACTAAATCTATTGGAAGACAAATTGGGTAAAAACAAAGACATACGGGTAGGTAGAGAATTCATGAACGGGACTTAAACTGCACGGGAAATACTTCCAGAATCAATAACTGGACCATCTCTTATTGAAAAGTTTCTGCATGTCAAAAGAAATCTCAAGCATAGTGAAAAGAAAACCCACAAACTGGGAAAAAATCTTAGTGAACTCTCCCTCAGACAAAGGACTTCTAAAACATATAAAGAATTTTAAAAAATCAGACCCCCAAAATTCAAAGATCCAATCCAAAAATGGGCATCTCAGATGAATACACACTTCTCAGATGAAGAAATACAAATGGCAAATAAATACATGAAAAAATGTTCATCATCATTAGTCATTAGTCATTAGAGAAATGCAAATTAAAACCACACTGAAATTCCATCTCACTCCTGAAAGAATGGCCAGGATCAAGAAAGCTACCAACAACAAATGGTGGAGAGGCTGTGGGGAAAAAGGAACTCCCGATGCACTGATGGTGGGAGTGTAGACTAGTGCAACCATTGTGGAGGTCAGTCTGGAAACTTCTCAAAAAGATGGGATTGGAAGTCCCATTTGTTGCAGATATCCCACTTCTAGGCATATTCCCAGAAGAACTGAAAGCATCATACCACAGTTATAGATTTGTGCCCATGTTTATAGAAGCATAATTTATAATAGCCAGATGTTGGGAACAATCTAAGTGTCCATCAACAGAGGAATGGATGAAAAAGTTGTGGTATTTTTATACAATGGAGTACTACTCAGCTACAAAGAAGGATTACATGGAGATATTTATAAATAAATTGGCACAGCTTGAGACCATACTCATAAGTGAAATAAATCAAAATCACATGTATGAATACAGAATAGTTTCTGTAATGTAAGAAATGATTCAAATGTATAAAAGTATGTGGTAATCATGATTCTCCATTATGTGGCTTTGAAGCCTTATAAATTTTTCACTCATTAATTGGAATGGCTTTATTCTGGGCTGTTTGCTATTATTGCCTGTGATGATATGAACAGCTATTTTGAAGAAAACAAGACATCATAATAGCTAGTGCTCATTTAATATCATCTTGTTTTGAAGTCCCACCAGAAGAACTGTTGTTCTTCTGTCTCCATTGGTTTTATCATGTTGTATCTTACTGGATTTATTATATGTGATAGTATAAACAAAAATTTTTATAGGCAAAGAGATAATATAGAAACCATTGTTCGTTTTCCATTAGCTGGTTCTAAATACCCTGTAACACTTTCATCCTCTTGAATAGTTTCACACTGCCTTGATATGTTTGATGCCATACTACACGAAGTTATACTCAAATATTTCAAGGAAAGAGACGCTATAGTAACTACTAGTAAGTCGGGTTATCTTGTGGTGGAGCTCTAGGTTGCTGAAATTGTTATACTTTGACCTGTATTGTTATGTTGTTATGTCCTCTTTTATCTCAATCTACCCCTTTTTAAAAAAAATTATTTATTTATTTTATTATTATTATTTTTTAATTAAGGGAAAATAAAAAAAGCAGGATATGTTATAGTAACTTTTTTGATTTCATATTAACTTGATTTGAAGCCCTGCATTGCTCCCACCATCTTGTGTTGGCTGATTTTACTCTGTTCTGTTCTGTTTCATAGTATCAAGTTTGAGGGTATAAGCAACTACTTTAAAGGAAATAAGATTCACTTTGATGCCTATTCTGGTTTGACTATTATCTTCTTTTGAAGTCCTGTAATATCTCCAATGTTTAGGTTTTATTGATCTTGTTTTGTACTTTTTTGTACAATTTTATTATACCTAATGATATAGGCAATTCTTTTTACGGTTGCAAGAGGCATTACAGTAACCATTGTTGATTACCTTGTACTCTGTTTTTACATCATGTACTATGTCCATCCTTTGTTTTGACTGGTTTCTTCTGTCATACTTAGTTTTATTCTCTTCCAAAAAAAAGTAAGAAGAACTATGGGAGTAATAAAACCAAAAATGTGTAAATGTTATTGTAAAAAAGAGAGGGGAAAAAGTGCTCTAAAGGATACAACTGCAAGTGTGTTTAGGTGTGTTAAGATAGGTGACCATATTACTAAGTTTTTGTTGGATCATTGAACACAACTGTTTGCAGTCTCACTGTTTGAATGTCCACTTTGTATGCTTTAATCCTGTAACTTGAACAACTATTTCCAAGATGACAATATGTAATCTATTAACTAATGATTTCTTACTGTTTTTTTAAAATTCTCTATTACTTGTACCTTTGTACTGTTTTTTCTCCTTTAAATAAAAAATTTTTAAAACTCCATAAAAATTATAGGTATCCACATAATCCTCAAATTTTCTGACATATTACTCTCCTGTCTTTGTTTCATTTTCTACTTTTTGTGCTTTTGGAGGAGGATACAAGGACATAGAAAAATGTGGCCAGAAAAGAAGAGGATGTAAAACTGGGTCCAAAAAATGTGTGACTGGTGATGAGATTAATACCATTAAAGAGAAGCCATGTACTTTGCAACAAGACAATAGCAAAGATGTTCACATTTTTTCCAGAATTTGCCAGATCTTGTCTATTGCAGGCTTAGGCTATAAAAGTGTGAATGGATTCCTTTGAATGACATTACTTAGTGAAGGAAGCCTGTTATGGTTTATGCCCAGCTGTCCCCTCAGCCTCATGAAGACATGGGGGCAGGCTTCTAGAATTTGTGATTAATTTTTAGTCCAATGCTGGGATTATGGATGTAAGGTCCCATCCTAGGGACAATATAAGGGACAGAAAGACTCTTTTCTCCATGCTCTTGCTGTCTTCCACCACCATGAAATGTTGCCTTTGCTGAGTGCCACTTTGCCTTGGAGTCAGCTGATTATGGACTAAAATTCCACATACTGTAAGCTAAAGAAACTTTCCTTTCCTCACCAAAAAAAGGAGGTAAGATGTGCAAAGGTCTTCAGAGCAGATTTCACACATGCTGATTAATTTCCTGATTAGCTCTGTGGTGACAATGAGACAGCAGATACCAGAAGTAAGCAATGGTCCATCAGGCACTGCAGCCTTGTATATTTCTAAAAAAAAAGTAAAAGCAACCATTTAAAAGCAATATACATGCATTGCAAATTATTTTTATGTAAAATAATTAATAATCAGTCATGTAAAAGTGAAAAGGGCTTATCCTCTTCCATCAAATTCTGTCCAAGTGCAGCATTTCCAGCCTCTATGTGACAAGCTCATGCTTGTGCACATTCTGTTCAAGATACACTGCTTTTCTTTTGCATTTTCAAAGGTATATAGTTAATGAAATGCATACCATATATATAGTAACTAAATTATAATTTTGTATTATCCTTCATCTAAGAGATAGATATAGGTATAGATATATAGATATAGCACAGAGATTTTTATGGCATATGTCAGTAGTTTTGTGTTTTTAAATTTATGGCTATTTAAATTGTCTAAATGTCTGGATAGTGTTATGCAGTATCAATGTTCTATATATACTTTACTATTTCCCCATCTGTAAATTTAAGCTATTTATTATGGTTCAAAGCTGTCTGCAAATAAATTATTTCATTTTTCCTTGTAAAATGAGACTGCAAAAGATAATTTCACATGATTTATTCTGAAAATATGCATATCATTTTGTAGAATAAAATGTAGAATTGAAACTGATAGGTCAAAAATGACATGAATTTAAAATGTCACTAGGTCCTGGCAAATTGTCCTTTAAAATTCATCTTAACATACATTCCGCAAACAATTCATTAGAATGTAAATTTCCCTATGCCCTGCATCCACAATAGATATGGATACAAATAGTAATTTTCATTTTCCCAAGTAGTTAGAAAAAATTTTATTGTATTAGTCCTTATTTCCCCTTATAATTACCATACAAGAAATTTGTATTTTTGTAGTTATTTATCCACTAACATACGATTTTGTACAATTTGTATTTTGATTTTTTCCCTTTTCTGCTAAATAAGAATGCCTCATAAACAATGATAATTGATCAGTTTTATGTAGGCTATTTTCTTTTCATCAATTGCTTCTTTTTTAACATTACTTAATAGTGTTTTATTTAAAAATAAGAACCTTTAAAATTACTAAGATATCCGATCTCTCAATATTTTCTTATAAGGTTTTGTATTTCATGAAATAACTTACCTTCCTCTGAGATCAAAAATAAAGTTCACTTGTCTGTTTTTTTTTTCTCTCATTTTTATAGTTCTTTTTTTAAAAATGTCTTTGACCTGCCTGTCACTGAAAAAATTTAAGTGGTTTATGTTTTTCAAATAGATGCGCAGTTTTCCCAACATCATTTATGGGAATCATGGTCATTTGTTACATGTCTATAGTGTAGCTTTACCATGCATTACATTTCTTTATGAGGTTTACAGACTTGCCAGGATTTGCCTTAAGACTGTCTGTCAGTCACAGAGTTCTCTATTTTAAAAACTCTATCTGAGATGTAGTTGGAAGGTAATGCACACTGCCTGAGTGGAGGATAGTGACAAATTTCTTTCAGGATGTGACGGGAAGCAGCTTGCATCAGAGACAGCCTCATTTGGTGGGAAGACGCACTCACAAAAGCTAGCGATTCCTTCCAGGAACATTTGGAGACACAGTACTTGGAGACCTCTGGAGTCCATGGAGTGGAGTGGACTTCTTTCTTGGTGAGGAGGGAAGCCAATCTCTCCTAATCCAGAAGCTCCTCAACCCCAATACTCCAGAGTCTGCTTTGCCACCCTTCTAAGATAAATTTGGGCCTTGGGTATCTCTTGGGAGCAGTCAGTTTCTACTCTTATCTGTACCCTGGGCATTCTGTCCACTGAGACCCTAAGCC
Organism: Cavia porcellus; assembly: GCF_034190915.1. Classification (NCBI taxonomy): domain Eukaryota; kingdom Metazoa; phylum Chordata; class Mammalia; order Rodentia; family Caviidae; genus Cavia; species Cavia porcellus. The sequence continues at coordinate 3,221,657 of NW_026947503.1, forward strand.
ACTAGTGTGATAAGCTCCTTCTGCTGTCCCTGCTGTCTGGCCTAGAAGGGATTTGTAACTAAGTGTGGGATCTGCAAAGAGAGGCCTTCTCCACTGGGTGGAATTTTCACTCAGAATATCTTGATTCTTCTTGCACATTTTAACTTCTGGTTAATGCCACAGTCAGTCTTTTCATCTGTATGTGCTAGAACTTCAAGAATGTTGGGAGAATTTGAAGGAAACTGAAAACTTCCACTGTTGGGTCTTCCCACTCAGTTGTATGGTGCTCCCACCCTGTCTGCCACTGGCACCCTGGTGCTGACCTTTCTTGCAGGAAGGCTGCACCACACCACAGGCCTGCATGCCACAAGCTTTTTATGGTTTAGGACATCACTGCCTTTTAAAGATATACAACAGAGAAAACTCCCTTCCTTTTTTCCTTCCACCTTTTTGAAATGCATCCATGTTCTTATTTTCTGATAACTGCTTTTTCTTGTGCTCTACAACCACTGTGTTATGGGTTTATCTTTATCTTTTTATTTTTATTTTGTTGGAATGCACATTAGATGGATGTTGTAATGCACCATATTGACAGTATTTCCCTACCAAAATGTGTCTGATATAGATAATAGACAAATGCATACATAAACAGATAAAACATTGATAATTAAATTACACTGATAAATACACATAGAAGAATGATAGATGACAGAGATATAGATATGCACAAGTAGACATATAAAGATTACAGATCAATGACAGATGATAGAGATAGATTAATTAACAGTCGATACAGATGACAGATACATACATGATGTGAATTATGTGGACCTGACCCAAGAGTAAAAGAAAAACAATTATGGGAAAATAGGAAAAAATATTTCTATGCTTCTCAGAGGTAGAATAGGCAGTTCCACTGGATTTTCTAGCCTAGCACGGTGGCACATGCCTGCAATTGCAGTACTCAGGAGGCTGAGACAAGATTGTCGTGATTTCCAGACCAGCCTGGGCTTCATAGTAAATTCAATGCTGCAAAGCCTAAACTACATAGTAAGACTCAATCTCAAATACAACAGCACCACCAACAAAAAGGGCTTTGAATTTTTCTGAGTTCCAACTATCCAAGCCTCATAGAATGCCAGCTGGTACTCATTATTAATTGGTAATAGGAGCAACGTACCAAAACTAAAAAGTACCAAATTGTTTTAGCTTGAAAAGATCGTCACAAGGCAACTCACAACTACACATTCAGCCTGGCACTCTGAGATTCAAATGACTGCTGGACAGAATTTTCACATCAAGATGCATCAAGTGCCAAATTTGAAGATTTCCAAAGCAGCCAAGTAGCAAAGTTTGGTTCTAAATAGAAATTTCAACACAAAGCTCTATGGGTGCTATTTGGTGTACGTGAACATCTTGTTTAGGTGAACTGCTTCACAGCCAGCTATCCCTCTAGTTGAGTGCCACTGTCCTCTGAGCCCAGACTACACAGGAGTTCTGTAGAGGTCCCTCTTAGAAATTACTGCACAACAGCTACGGCCAAGCAGAAGCACAGAGAAGACACCCAAGATGTGGAGGCAGATTTATTTATGTCCCTGGGCACTGATGGGGATCATTCCCAGATATCAGGACCAGACATCTGGTTGTTTAGGGCTTATCATGGGATAAACAAGATGAAGCACAGAGGCAGAATGGCTTGTAAGTTGGGGACTGGTTTATATAATATGCAACACAGTGAACAGCCAATTCTTTTTTTATTATTATTTTAAAGAGAACAAAACAAAAACAAAGAAAACTAAAACAGAATACAACAAAGCAGAGCAGATTACAAACAATGCAAATAATATAGGATTTCAGAAAAAGTAGGAAATCAACAGTGGCTACCATAATGTCTCTTGTTTTCTTCAAAATAGCTGTCCATACCTTCACACATATTGAAAATACACTAAAATCAATCAAAGTCAATAATAAAAGCATTATTGGACTTCAAAACAACATGGTAGGAAATCATCGAAGGCTACCATGATGTCTTGTTTTCTTCAGTGTAGTTGTTTATACCATCACACATAATAAAATCAATTCTTGTAAACCCTTTAGGTGAAGTTCTAGGCACACATAAGCCTATACATGAACATCTATCTTCTCTGTATTAGAAGGAAAAACAAAACAACAAAGAAATAACTATAACTAAGAGCCCAAAACAATAACAATGTAGGATTTCAAAACAAGGTGGTAAGAATATAACAAATTTTGTTGCTTTGCATAGTTATCTTCAAAAGACTTACTCAAATTACCACATATAGTTAATGCATACTATAAAGAAAGATCACATTGAGGCTTTTCTAGGTAAATGGAAGCAACCTGAGACCATACTCATAAGTGAAATAAATCACACTCATATATGTAAATGCCATATTGTCTCTCTAGTGTAAGAAACTAAAAGGATAAATAAGATCCTCAATAAAAATTTTGCAAGGGTAAGAAACTACTCAATGAGGAAAAAATAACTCAGGGAAAAGGAGAAAAGAAGGAAAAGCAGTAAGATATAAATTTGTATATTTACACTTAAAATTACTAAGTTGATTGTACTACTATTTTTATTAGTTCTTGAAACAAAATAGTCAACAACTGTAAGATTAGATTAATTTTGCACGCCCAGCCATTTCTAAGAGACAGACACAGCTGGATCTAGAACAGGAACCATTACCTGGGCAGTAAGAGACTGAAGTTCCCTGGCTGGCAGGGCCGGGCAGCATTTTCTATGGCTATGGTTATAGAGCCACCTGCTAGGCTCCTCAGACCCCTCCAGCAGAATTCCAGCAGATGTTGGTGGAGAAAAGGAGAATCAATGCCTCTTGAATTTTAGCTCTTAGGGAAATGCTCTGAAACATATCAATAGGTTAAAAAAAGTTATTGGAAGGAAAAGACTATCATAATCATTGAGGCTTTGTAAAAGAAACGAATTCTCTTTGGCTGTCAGAGAAAGAGAGTGAAAAATACAGAAACGCAGCAAACTGACGACGTAGCTCACGGTAAAGCACTTGCAAGACCCTGGGCTCAGTCCTTAATACTACAAAAACAGAAGCTCAGCAGAGGATCATGCAGCAGCGCATAAGATCCCATTCGCTGGTGAGAAGCAGGCTGAGGATGAGAATTACGTGTCCAGAGCGGAGATCAGTGAGGAAAAAATTCACAGATATAAACCTCAGCATGTTCATGAGCTGCACAAGTGCATTTTTGATGTCAGATTTAATATGGCCACAGTAGTCAGAATGTAAAGAAGAAAGCTAAAACTATAGAGAAAAAAATAATGGTCCCTAAAGTAAAATGAAAGCCATTACTGCTAGACAAAATCAGTAAAACAGATTTAGGCTACGTGACTGATGAACATACCAGTAGATTTTAGGGACAAGAACTTAAAACTAAGCAGATTCTGGGTTCCGTTAGGGGCCTTATTTTCACCTCTGCTCACTGAAGTCTGGGATGTTTTTAGACAGAACACAGATAACTCCGTTGTGTAACACTCGTCTGAGACTTAATTACAGCAGTCCTGCTCCTCATCTAGAGGGCCCCCATCTTCTCTCTGGGGCCTCAAGTGCTCTCATTCCTCTAGGCAACAACCAGGCCCTCCTAGGACCAGTGGTCACAGCACACCTTGGAGGCTGCTCTGAGAATAGCCAGAGGAAGCTCCTTGCTTCAGAGTACGCTGGAGAGTATCAGGGAAACCAGTGAATCTACAGCTGGAGTCTACATTCAGAGTGTGCCTTTGGATCTTGGAAACTGGGAGAATTTAGTCTGAGTGTGTAGGTGCGTCTGTGCGTGTAAGCAGGTTAGTACAAAGTCAAAGCCTGTAACTCCTTTAGTTTCTAACTCATGTCTAGCACTCAGTTTCCCCGGATTGGGCAGGACTGAACAAGGGAGTTCAGATGAAGAAAGGGCTTGGAACATGCCCATCGCAAGGGAATGTGCAACCCAGGCAGGTTGGCTTCACTGTAAGTAAATGTGAGAAACCGGAGAACATTTTCTTTCGATGGAATAAACTACCAAATTCAAAGTAGACGTGAATATATAAATACTGTGTGCCTGCATACACCACCCAGTACCCACTATTAACTGCGGCCTCCCCTGCGGCTGGGAAGTGACACTGGGGAACACACATCCTGGAGTCTGATTCAGAGGCGGCCCTCCCAACATCGTCCTAGGACCAAAAACACAATCGTCAACTATCCCAGTGCATTTTCACTGAAACTTTAAATTCATTTAAGACAATCATTTTAATTGTTTTCAATACGTCTTTGCAATCATTATCTTATTTGACAAGGTTGGGAAAATTACATAGAGGCTTTGGACGATTTGAGACTCAGGAAGTTGATGCTGAGTCTATAAATGAACATCATAAAGCCTAAAAGTAATTTATCTGATGCACGGGTGGCTGCTGACCTTTAGTTTTCCTCATCCTCACTGTTGTTCACTGAAGCCATCCTGAGAAGGAGTACAGTGCAGCAGCACAGGGCCTTCGGGTGGCGATGCTGCATCCTAGGAGCGCACTTGGTTTCTTGATTGGTGTCCTTGACACTTGAGCACGGTTCCAAGTCAAGAGATACTTTAGTTCAGTTGCATGCCCCTCACATACATCTTTATTTCCTTGTGAGGGTTATTTTCAATTTTTTTATTATTAGTTTTTTGGAAACTGTGATATATACCTTTTCTGCATGATTCACAAACACTTGAGGAAACACTTTTAAGATTGTGTATGTATACGAGGTTTTTCGGGAAGAACTGAGCTTTTACTTGAAGCCAGTTGTTCCCTGCTCCGTTACTGAACAGAGGAGCAATAACACCTGGAAGGCAGAGACTGGCGGCTGCTCATCCATCTGCACATCTGGCTGGAGTCGGCAGGCAGTCGTTCCTGCGCTTGTTCTCGGGCCCACACACTATTGGCAGAGGCTGCCTGGGCAGACGCTGCTCCTTCAGCTCTGGACACACGGTCCTTCCCGTGGAGTGAACTCACATGCCCCCAGGTCACATCTGGGTTCGCTCTTACTTCCCAGGTACAGTGGCATCTTGGTTCACGCACTTGATTCTTTCCATAATTCTGGGCATTAACCAAGTTGGACAAGAACTGAATCAAATTCAGTGGTTAGGTTCCATATTGGTTTTATGGGGAAGTTTAATTGGGAGAGAATCATGCTGAGAAAGTACATATCATAGTTTCCAAAAGAATAAGTCCAGTTCAGTTTGCAACCAGAATTGTGGAAATAATGATTTTGTACATTGAGATACCACTACGTATCTAGCAGCGCCTGTGATTTTTTCCTCCCCAAGAATACAACTGGCTCCTTCCTCCACACGGGTTTCCCACAGGATGGGAAACTAAACCAACCATCCAAAACCTGTAGTCAGTTTGTCCATCTGGACTCTCCCCTAATTTTGATTCAATGTTGCTTCTTTGGGCCTCATTTGTTATGCATTCTGTTTGATGTTTTGATAATCTTTAGTCTGTTTAAAAAGAGTTTGTTTTCCTTTAAAAGTTAGAGTAACTATTATGAGTTATTATGGGAAAGATACCATAATTGGAAATGATCAATTCTCTAGCAAAATTTACAGATTTAACTCAGTGTTAACCCACAGAATCTGCCTTTTAAGCACAAGGTCTTGAATTCAATTTCAGTTACAAAAAAAAAAAAAAAAAGAACACAATATCACATCATTATACTTTACTGAATTGTCCATTGTTTTACCTTGAAGTAGTATAAGAATAGAAAATTATAAAAACTAAAATTTGAAAATGACTCTCACATCCTATTTTTTGTTGAAATATATATTATATTTTGAATAATGAGATCAGACCTAAGCATTATAACACTGGGGAGGTTAGCGCCCTGCCCCACTTCCCCAGTGCATGTAGTTCCACATATGTGATATTTCAGGTAGCCTCTTCCAAATACATCTTATGATGTAGCAGTTACCCTCAACGTCCTCATAGAGCTATGAAAATGTTTCTTTCTTTTAATTCCCTTTTACCTTAGTCACGGGAACAGCTCACTCTGAGGTCTACACGAGGTTTAAAATCGTGTCATCTGGCTGGACATCTGACAAACTGGCAAATGCCTGCTCTTCAGCTTTCTATAGGTTTTTCTTTCTTTTTATTTTTTTTCTTCCAGAAATCAAAAAAATTCTTTCTTCTTGGGAAACATACTATGTTTAAATAGTTCTCCATCTTCAGTAACTTTGAGTAATGGCAGTTGTCAGAAGAAAGTGCTGCATGTGTGAAGAGACGGTCCTAAAGCCAAGGCACACTGGATTATCCCAGGGTAATGTGGTGCTCGGCACTGCCCAGAGGGGAAAAGGCAGAGCCTGGGATGCACTTGTACGTGAGTTACACTGTTCCCCACAGGATCAGCAAGGGCACTTTGAGAGATAACATGATGCACAGAAGTGCTACATGCAGAGGGACCAGTGTTCTCTGCATGGAGCTGAGCAATGTGGATCCCTTGATTCCTTTAGTGTAATTATTGTTCATTTGTTTTTCAGTCCTAAATTCAAATGGTTCTAGATAGTGCCACATACATTCCAGAATAAACTAGAAATTCATATTGCATATTTAATTTTTAAACATTCTATCTCCTGTGGGAAGACATGCATTTAACGGAACGACTTATGTGACACACTGCGTTGCTCTCTGTTAGTGATAACAATAGCGATGACTGAGCTTGGGTGTGTGTGTGACAGAGTGGATGTGCACAAGGGAAGACCTGCTGCTTGGGACAGGTCAGTCTCAACTACCTTTTGTTATGTTTATGATATGAATTCTACCAGCACTGTTTGATTTGAAGATCCATTGTTTAATAAGTATAATGGCTTTGCAGCTTCAAACCCTGCCCTTTGCCAGCGGCCTGACTGGGTGCAGGGCATGCTGAGTGACAGGGAAGTCAGAAAAGCATACTGGCTCATTCTGTACTTTGATCTATCAGTTTCACTCAAGTGTGGAGCAGGGAGAATGCAAAATAATATTTTAAGGAAATTTGATTCTCAAGGCTGTTGTGCTTCCTTGTACATAAATTACCCTTAAACCACAGCAGTTATTGAAATAAAAAATCCATTTCTCTCACATTGACAATTCCTCCAGGGGGGCAGGGGAGTTTCTTTTTCCAAACTGGATAGGCGAAATTGCCCATGACATCAATGTGATTATTACAGTCATGCTTTTTATTTTTAATATTTTCTTCTTGACAGATTTATTTCTTTGCAGATCAGAAATATTTCTTCTGAGAAAAAAATATATAGCCCTCATATGTTTTCTGATACTGAAAATTACCAGATGCCAAGCTGTGAACGTAGGGAAATTGAAGACCCCTGCAAGTGACCTTAAGGACCACGAAGGTGGAGAATCATGGTATAGCGGCTTAGGCAATTTCACTGCGGCTGCTTGGCTTGTGAAAAATGAGAAATAGGTTTTCTATTACTAAATATAATGAATTTCTTTTCTGTCCTGTCACAAATTGTCAAACTTCATTGAGTAGAAGAAAGATCGGCCCAAACATTTATGGAGGGGTGGTATGAATACCCATGTGGTGCAGAGGGTGAACGCTCTATAAGGTTAGATCATTTTATCTAGCCCTAAAATTTCAAACTAATATAATTAGTGGGTAAGGTCATGCTGGACAATCTGTGACCTATAAATAAAATATTTTTATATTTTTGTCATGTAGCAAAATTGTATTTATATTATATATCTATATCTTATACATCTGTATTTATATCTATCTGTATGCAGCTATATATATATGTATATATAATTTATAACTATATTTGTTAAATATTATATCCAAGTAGTTCCATGAAGAGGATAATCATTTCCCAGAACATCCACAGGGTTTGTGCCTGACAACTGTAGGCAACTGCATAAGATCCCTGATCTGTATGTAATGCAGCGAGGCGCAAGGGTGGAAGGGAGACTCTAGACAACACAAGACGGGTGCCGCCTTATGTGAAGGTCAGTACTGTCTGATATTTGCATCGTCATCATTTTTTATGCTTTATTGCAAGGGTCCCCAGCGCTGGGCCAAAGACTGGCATTGCCCAATCAGTGATGAAACTGTCTTCCACAAAACCAGTCCCTGTTGCTAAAATGCCAGGCCTGCTGCTAGAGGGTGGCTTATGAACTTAGTAAAGTCTTACCATTCTGTTGACATTTAGTCACTTTCTAGGGCTCAAAATTACACATTCTATCAACACCCTTTCTCCCAAGAGGAAAAGACTCAGGCTGGAATTGACCAAATTTCCCTGCCTAGCACGTCTGTGTGGCCACCCAGGCCAGCTGTCCAGGGGTCCCCTCTGAGACATGAACACTGCTCCTTATGTGAGGAGAAATGTAAATGTCCATGGATGCTCCCACAAGGTCTTTGGCACATGAGAACATCCCAGTGTTTGGGGACACATTTCGTTTTTAAATTGAAATCAGAAGGGATAGGGTGACAGTATCCAAATAATATTTAAAATCAGTTTTAATGGAACAGGGACAATAATTAGTAATTCTCAGAAAACAGTAAACCAACGTGAGCACGGTGAGTAAGCCTCTATAATCACAGCACTTCAGAGGCCGAGGCAGGCAGATAGCATGCCTGAGCCTAGCCTGGGTAACTGAGTGACTTAATAAACCTAATGGCTCTAGGTTCAAACCCGGATACCATGCACATGCGTGCCAGCGTGTACACACACACACACACACACACACACACACACACACACACTATTGTAAACCATGAGTGAATGATAGAGAACTACTTAGCTATATAATAGTCATGGGAGACTTGATGTGTTTCTCAAGCATTAGTCATGAGTAAGTGAACATACACTTTCATTCCTTCTTAAATAAAGAAAACAAAAAATTTAAGAAAATGTTCAATTGACTTCATGATGACAGGCTCAGAAACAGAAGAACCCAAAAGTCAAACAGGAAGGAGAGACAGAAAAGTAGAGACTGGTTGTAAGGACTGAAAAGCTAGCACCAGACCACAAATGAATGAAAAAGCAGAAATGGTGGAAGGTTCAAGTAAAGCAATGTGGCAAAGAAGGATATTCCTGTGCATTTTATATGCACTTGTAAAAACTGTATTTCAGAACTCCCCTTTCAGCCAACCCCAGGGAACATTCAGACCTTTACTGACACATCACAGAGATTCTGAAATTAAAGGCACATGAAAAGCAGGAGGTGATCCATTCACCTGTCCCCGGGCCCAGCAGTATTCAATGTGTTATCTCTAAATTTTTAAGAAGATGTAGAGAGGGACACAATAAAATTAAAAATACATTCCAAATGCTTTGCTATCATGTAAATCTGCCCTGCCATCCCTGCCTCTAGCCTCTGCAGACTCCAAAAGAAGCTGTCAACATCACAGCATGAGGATCCAGAGCTGGATTTGGCCATGTGGCTCAGGAGACAGCAAGACAGTCATCTAGTCTCAAGGTGGAAGTGGACCACTCAGGTTTTAGAAAATACTCTTCTATCTTATTTTATATGGCTTTGTTGTTAGGGTGCTAGGGGATTCTCGTCCCCCTGTCACAGCTCAGGCCCAGAGCCTTGAAACTCACTGCTCTATGACTTGAGTTCTCACATTCCCTGCTCACCTCATCTGTACCAACTGCCCAGGGTCACACAACGGGATCCCTGCCTGCTTAGCTTGCAGAATTTTGTGAGCAAACCACAATCATACTTTCCACAATCCACAGACTTTTATTCTTCCATTCAATGTGCTTTAATCAGTCAGCTACAATGCCAGGAGCTGTTGCATATTTTAGATGGCAATAAGTATTAAGGATAATAAATACAGCAAGGAAGGGAAATAGGAATAAAAAGTTAGCATATAATGTATTCTAGACTGTGATCTAAAAGGAATAATGCAACAAAGAAGGAGGAAGAAAATGCTGAGAATCTTGTGAAATTAACATTGTTGATAGAGTTCTCAATGACTACACAAGCAAAGGAAATTAACTAAGATCTCAGGAAGTAAGAGCCTGAGTCAATAAGCATCAGAGTTTGAACTGCCAGACAACAGCAGTGGTGCCTCCAAAGATTCTACACAAGTCAATTTCCTATCACCAGGAAACAAATTCCTAACATGCATAACTTAGAGGAGGGGTTTACTTTGACTCACAGCTTCAGCGGGGTCAGTCTCAGGTTGACTGGTTCCAAGGCAGAAACATCACGTTGGAGAAGCCTGGGCAGAGGAGAGTTACTCACCCAGGGACTGCAGGAAGCAGGAAGAGAAGGGAGAACCCGGGAGGAACTTACACCCTGCCAAGTTACGCTCCCAGTGACTTACTTCCAAGCAGGCCCCACCTCCTCAGAACACATCCAGTTACTGCAACTGGACTCACGGATGGATTCATCCACTCACTGTTCTATGATCCCCATCATCCAGTCACCGTCCAAAAGTCCCACATGTGAACACTTGAGACTTACAGAGGACATTTTAGATCTAAACCAAAATCAACTCAGAAACACTGAGACATTAGGGCTCTGGGGCAGCAGACACGGAGGCCAGGGAGGCAACCATTCTGCCATTTCATGCCCAGCTAGCAGGCCCTCATAGTCGCTAACCTCCCATGTTCTTCAGCTTTTCTCAAGAAGAATGTTTACCAAGGTTCAAAATAGAGGAAAAAGAGTTGCAGCTAGAAACCTGAATAAGTGAGGGGAAAAAATCACAAGGTGACTGGACTGATTTTATTGGGTTCTCCTGGGAAGTCTAGAAATTTGTAATCTGGTAAATACTAGAAATTGTTAATATGTTCCCAGAACACACTAGAAAACTTTATTGAGCCATCACAAAAGCAAAGATCGCTAACCATAAATACATTTTTCTGAATGGGGGAAAGTGGTTCTGAAACTTACTGATTAATTTATTGATTAATTACCCCAATTTGACCAAGAGGAAGCCCCTGGATCTTGGTGTTAGAGTGTTTTCCAGCATTCATTGAGATGTAGCAGAAAGGAAACAGGACAAAACTCTGTTTGTCTAGGAATCCAAGTACCTGGTGGCATTTCCCTACTTCCCTTCCCTGCTGTGATTGTGGAAGGAAACCGCCTATATTTAGGTTCTGGGTTGCAGTCTCTTTTACTCACTCAGTGGTGTCCTCCTGCAGCACTGTCAGAGACACCTACTCTGTGTGATCTTCCCCCAAAGCAGCAGCTCCTGTTTCCCTTCCTTTCTTCCTGGAAAATCAGCAGAAACTCACACTTACTTTGCCTCTGCACTCTAGCCCACCTCTTCAGATTTGGCATATGGTGCTTTAGACTTCATCTTCACCTCTATCAATTCAGAAATCTTTCCCATAATACAACTAAAAAACAAGAAGGCTAAAGGTTGTCTGGCCTTACATACCGTATGCTGCCCTTGGATTTGGTTCTTTTCCAGGGGAGCATCTTAAGTTTCCACTGTGACAGTGACCCAGACCTAGGAGGCCTTCCTCTTAGCCTGCATGTCAAATGTTCTGCTTAGGGGCCCATTCTTCTCCTGAAGATACAATGCTGAAGATTTCACTTTATCTCTAGTGAAGTATCTTTGGTAGAGATATTGCACACAGAGGAATACCTAAGAATGTCTGTGAGTCCACAAAACGAAGAAAACCAAGTTAAGTTGGACAAGCAGAGTTTCAAGGGAATACACCGTCAATAAATACTGATGGAAATTCAAACAAGAAAATGTGTCCACTATCACAGTTACCCGGAAAAAAAAAATGCAGCGCCTGCTTGGATTGGTAAAATTAAAGCCACTGTTGAGGTCAAGGTGAGGAATCGAAGTAAGGACATTCTCATGAATGGCTAGTGGGAAATAAGAGACACAATCATTGTGGAAACTTCTGGACACTCTTATGATGTTAATATCTACTTGCTTTGGTCCAGATAATTCATTCCTAGGAATTAACCCAAGGCAAAAAAAAAATCTTCTTGTGTCAGCAAATTTTCTGTCCCTGTGACCAAATACCTGAGAAAAACAACTTAAGAGTGAGGGTTCACTTTCGCTTACAGTGGGTTTCAGTGGATGACAGTGTGCCCCATGAGAGAAGTGTGTGGACCATGAGAGCTGCTCAGAGAGGCCAGGGAACGAGAGGAAATGGGAATCGGGAGCCAGAAGCAGACAGGGACCAGACACTCCTTGCAACAAAGGCACACTTCTGGTGACGTATGTCCTCCAACTGGGTCCCAACTCCTAAGAGTTGTGAGCTCATTCATGGATTGACTGATGAGGTTACCAGCTCATATCCAAGCCGTATCTGTAATTTCATGAGCCATTTGGGTGACATTTTAGATTCAGACCATAACATACATCCACAAAGACACTGAGGAAAAATTGCTCAAAATAGCAACAACAGACCAGAAATGCCCTAAGCGTTCAACCACAGGTAGCTATATTAATTACTTTTATAAATTCATGCAATATGATGGCCCTACACAATGAAAGGGAATACACTAGTCCTGCACACGGCACCATGTGTAAATGTCACAGGCATTTCAAGTGAATGAAGTCAGAACCCAAATATGGCAAACTGTGTATCACCTTTATCATGTTATAGCATAGATTAAAAAATTGCTGATAGAAAAAACTAGAATAATGGTTGGTTCTAGCGCCAGGTGAGGTTTGCTGAAACAGGGCCTTCTGGAATGATGAAATTGCTAATCTTTGATAAGGGGTGTGGTACACATGCACATTCATGTATCAAATTAAAATCTGAGATGAGTACCAATTTACGAACATTTTACCTAAAACAACAACAACAAAAAAAAAGAATTCTAAAGGAATTTGAATTCTAGTTAGCTTTTCCTGATGGCAATTTGAAACCTGAACAATGAATAAACATTGAGGAAATGGGTCTAGGTTTCCTAAAACTGGGCAACATGAAAACGGGGAAGCAAGGATCAATGAAGCAGGTGTGAGTGGAGTTTACGTGTTACCCAGCCAGAGGTCTAGAAGCCACAGCTCATCTGTAGGCGGGAGCTCACCAAGCTGCCTGGACGGCCCAGTGCTTTCCCCACTAAAGTGAACCAGGATTCCTAGAAATACTGATGTTCAAAGGGGCCTAAGGAAAACAACAATCAAAATATCTTTCAGGAAGTACACAAGTGTTCTGGAAATCACAAGAGCTTACTGGAAGGTACAAAGCAGGTTTATAGGAGGTCTAGCTGAATCACAAACAACCACATATCGAACTGAGATTAATAAAGTTTAATGTACTGAGTAACAAATACGTGCACTAACACATAATGTGAATAAATGAACTAATGAGCAGATGAATAAATGAATGAGATAGAAGGAAGGTCTTCCAAACACTGAAATGCCTGCTAATAACAGTGGTAGAGTGAGGAAATTAGAAAATCATCAGTGCGTGTTAACTAGTGGGTGAAAGTTTAAGGTGAACCAGAATTTTACAGATTCTCAAGATATATCTCATCAAATTCTCAATAATAACAAAAGTAAAATACTAAATTTGTGGGGAAATTTAACTAAATGTTTAATACTGAATTACTTCTTTTAAGCCGAAATCTGCATGGAACTTCAGATTCCTAGAGATGACCTAAAGGTATTCATATCACTTCAAAGGATTACTGCTAGGTGCACAGACTCAAATGCACAAATGACTACTTCTTTAAAATGTGGAGACAACAAGCACTGAGAAATTACACCAGATTCAAAGATTATAATAAAGATATGGCACAACTACATGTGATGCCTGATCTTTCTGGTGCTGGGAATCGAACTCACGACCACGCACTTGCCAGGCAGATGCTGTGTCACTGAGCTATATCACCTGCTGTGATGCTTGATATTGGATTGGATCGTGGATCTAGAAGCAAATAGTAGCTTTACAAAGATAAATTTAAATAACTGGCAACATTTAAATATGAGCTATGTACTAAATTGTGGTGCTGAAATCATTACTATGCTTTCTGTTTGGTTGTTTTGTGAGCAAAAATTCTCCCTTATTGGGAAGAACCCCTAGAAGAGTAGAGGACACAATATATTCAAATTACTGCCTCAATAATATTACCATATGAATTTTTTTTTTTTTTTTGGTACTGGGGATCGAACTCACAACTATGCTCTTACAAGGCAAGCGTTTATACCGCTGACCTAAAGCCCCAGCCCCTACCGTATGGATTTAGACAGGAAGAGAGACATGAGCAAGCAGATCTGGACGAGCACACGGGGATACTAGTTCAAGCGTCACATGCTGTTTTTGTGTGAACACATATTTCCATGTCTGCTAAGTATACAGCGTAGAGTGGAACTGCTGGGTCATGTAGTACCTCAGTCATAACATCTTCAGAAACCATTTGTCTGTCTTTCCAAGATGCTTTCATAGATTGCGTTACCGTCAGTCAGTGCATGAGTATTCAAATTCTCCACACTCACCAAAACTCCATTGTTGTACCTTATTGATGATAAACCTCAATGGGTTTAAAGTGGTGCATGTGACTTTGACTTATATTTCTCTGAAAACTAGTGGTGGTTAGCATCTTTCAGGGTGCCTCTTGATCATCCATAATACCTTCTGTGAAGAAATATTTAGTCAGACACTTTGCTCATTTCTCAATTGGATTGTCTTTTTACTATTGAAGTTTAATAATTCTTGATATCCTGTATATAAAATTCTTTTTAGGTATATAATTCACAAATATTTTTACCTTGTTTTGGTTATTTATTTCTAGACAGTATAAATCAAAGCAGATTCTAAAACTTTTTTGATGAAATCCAACTTCTTACTTTTTGTTAACTGCTTGTAAATTTATCGTCCAGTCTCAGAACCCACTGCCAAGGTCATGGAGATTCATGCCTATTTTCCATTCTTTAGCTCTCATTTGTAAATCTCTGATCTTATGCTTTGTTTAGGGGATGACTAAGGCTCCAATGCCTTAATCTAGAAGGCATGGTCAGTTGTCTTAGCCCACTTGTTAGAAGACAATTTTAGTCTAGCTCTTGGACTCTGTCATTCCAGAACCCTATTCTTCTGCTGCTTCTGATGGCAAGTCAGTCACACCTGAGTCCTGCTGGGGTTCCTTTGTGCATGACTGAGTTTCTTCCTTTATTCCTTTGAGATTTTCCCTTGTGACAGGCTTTTGACCTTTTCATGTATGGTTCACTGAGCTTCCTCAGCATGGAGGTTAATATTTTTCATTGAATTTTGGAGGTTGCTGACCATAATTTAAGTGTGTTTTGTTCATTTCTCTTTGATTTTTCTTGATATTTCTATTACACTTGTCTTAATGTTGGTCTACATTTCTCTTAGGCCCTGATTATTGTTCATTTTTTTCTCTCTCTATTTTCTGGATTACAAAATACCTGTCTTCAGGTTTGCTGAATCTTTCTTTCACTGAGTCAGGTCTATCAGTGGGCTGCACTGTGAACATTTCATCCACATTATAGTATTTTTTAAATCCAGTGTGACCTTTTTTTTGCTCTTCATATGAGTTCTAGCACTTCACGATGACATTCTCTGCTTAATTTCCGGAATTGTCCTCAGAACTTTTTAACTTATCAATTGATCGATTTATTGATTTTTTTAGACTTCTTTAAGTTTCTTCTTTAAGTTTTTTAAACTTCTTTAAGTTCTTTCATTGTTGAGACAAAATACCTGACACTCAAAGTTAGGAAACAAAAGATTTCTTTCTTACAATTTTCGAGGTTTCAGTCCATGCTCAGTAGGTTCCAAGAAGCAGGGTTGCACGGCAGGGACCCTGTACATGAGCACCGCAAGCAGCAAACATGAACAGAAAAAGACAAAGACAAACCTTCTTCCCACTGTTACACTGGATGCTGCCTCCACTCCTGGGTGGGTGTAGCACTCATACCACCAATCCGAGCTCTAGACAACAAACCAATCACAAATGCTAGATTCAGCCATGTCCATGATTGCATGAGACTTGGTGGAGACCACTGACATAAACCATAATGGGATGCTTCCTTTCAGCTTTTGAACATGCAAATCTTACTTTTGAGGTCCTTGTCTCTTAAAACTACAGCAGTCTACCCTCATAAATAGCACATGTAATGTGCTTTACCTCTGTGCCTGGGTTATACTTCCTATTTCTTGCATGCCTCAGATTTTTGTGTTGGAAACATGACATTTTAGATAATACATTGTAGCAATATTGAATACTGAATTCTCTCTCTTCTATAGGGCTTGTGACACCCACAGGTAACCAAGACAAAATCTGATTGTTTAAAGAGCAGGCTTAGAAAAGGATATGGTTATTGGTACAAAGACTTTATCTTTGATTATTAAAACTGCATAAGAAATAAATGTCACAATGGTGGAAATTGTCTGAGTAAATATAGATTATGCTATTTAAACTAATCTTAGTAATCTTAAATAATGAGAGAGCTGAAACTATTTCTTGAGCTTAATAGATAATTTCATGTTTATAAATATGTACTGTAGTATCAACTGAAGTTCCTAATAAAGATAAAAGTACAAGGATTAATTGTAGTATAAATACTTCTTGGGAATATTGTCAATCAATAACTTGGAAAACTGAGGGAATCAATTATTCTGTTTTTAATTCCATAAAAATTAAGCTATTTCAAATCAAATAAATACTAACAAGAGTTTGTAATTGGTAAAATGGCGTATTTTTGAAAGAGCTTTAAAATCTCTGACTTGAAGAATTTTCTCTTATCCATAGTGCCCTCTAGTGGAGCAATGTTCCCTAAAAATAAATCTGCACAAAAACATTTAAGGTTTAGAAACTGCCATTTTTCTTTCCATGAATAAAATCTGGACTTAGAACACTTCTTTAGAAGAAGTGTCTAGCACAGGTTTCATTCATTTGCCTACCAGAGATATATTTATTTGCTTAAAAAGAAAACCATTTTGGGGAAATACTGGATATATATATATATATATATATATATATATATATATATATAGAGAGAGAGAGAGAGAGAGAGAGACAGAGAGAGAGACAGAGAAAGTATATCTCTCTATAAATGCACATACAGTACATAATAGTTATACTATATATATACATATATATATATATATATAAATTAACTTCTCTCTATATACGTATGTATAGTACATGATTGTAATATACAATGATTTTATTTATTATGGAGAATTAATATGTATACATTATACATCTTAGTTCTTTTGTATCCCCTTCCCCTACCCTCTTTTCATTTGTTGATTCATTATAAAATATAAATAATAGAAAATGAGGAGGTAGTACCTTTGCAAAAAGTAATAGATTTCTTTCTAAACAATACTGTTGATACTGTGTATGAACATGTAACGATTTTAAACTGCTTTGTATGTTGAATTTTCCTATAAATGCCCAAGTTAATGAACTTTCTTCTTTCTTTCTCTTTCTTTCTTTCTTTCTTTCTTTCTTTCTTTCTTTCTTTCTTTCTTTCTTTCTAGCAAATATCATATCAATGACATTGAGGAAATTCAAAACATCTCTCTTATGTTACTGGATAATAAATATACTTTAAAATTATTTACACAACTATTTTAATTTCCTGCTAGATATTTTCTACTAAGTTTTCCTTTATTGCTCTGTATTTATCTTAACCTCTTTTTGTAGAAACATTTCAACTCATGTAGTAGAAAGCTCAACTGCCACGTACCCATACTTGGCTCACACCAGTTCACAGCCCAACTTCTTTAGTTCCGCCCTTCTCCGCTCCACCTTCCACATTAATTTGACGTCCTGTTTGACTTTGTTATAAAAGAATTAATGAAAATGATGTAGCACCTCCCTTGGCCTGTTCTTCACCACTGGAACACAAGTCCTGCACAAGTCCTCTTTGCCAGTCTCTGGTGCTGGTCCCCACTGTTACTCACTGCTCTCCAAAGAGCTTTATGCAACCTTCAGTGGATCATATATCTCACTTAAAAATAATAACAAGGGGCACCATTTCTAGTGCTTACTGTTGCTGAACTCCACAGAGCAGCTGGGAAGGCATTGCAGGACGCCCTGGTCTCTAGTTACATCAGCAACCAGGACTTAGCACTTAAATCCACTTGTTCAAAATCTTGCCTTTAAGAACTGAGTTGTTTGAATCCATATGAGAACTATAATATCAAAACACATTGGCTTTAATTTGGAACTTTTCTGGATGCCAGATTCTGCTTTAATCCAGAAGCCAATCAAGGTGGTTCCTTTTTTAAACATCTATCTAAGTAACTGTCTGTCTATCTACCTACCAACTGAGAAAGGAGATAGTGGTTCTGTCCACTGAGAATCCTGACTGCTCCATCATTTCCCTGTTGATGGACACTTCAGTTGTTTTCATACACTGCCTACACTGAATGATGCTGCAACAAACGTGGATGGACCATGGGGTCAGAATCCCTACATCCCTGCTTTGCTGTTTACACATACACCCAGCAGTGGCATGTGTGGACAGTGTATAAGCTCTAAGTTTTATTTTTTGAAGAAGTTTCATACATTCTTTTATACTTAGTAGTTTATGTGCTCACTAACACAATGCAAAGGTCTCTTTGTCCCCAATTCTTGTTTTTCATCATTTTATCATAGCTGTTCTAGCTGGAGTAAGGTGACAGCTCACTATGTTTTTGGCTTCTGTTTCCATGCGAGTGGTAATTCTAAGCATTTTTCCTTGTATTTGTTGGCCTTTAAAAGTCTGCTTAGGTCCTTTCTCCATTTTTAATTGGGTTATTTATTTTTTTTATTTTGCGTTGGGTTCTTTACATATGCTGGGTTTTAGCCCTTTATTATATACATGATTTTCATATTTTTCCCACTCTAAAGATTGTCTTTTTTACTCTGTGAATTTCTTTCCTCTTTTTGTAAAGAAATTTTTGGTTTTGATGCAGAACTTTTTTGTCATGTTAAAGAAGTCATTTACCAGACCAGCACCAACAAGTTTACCTCTGTTTTCTTCTAGTATTGTTACATTTTCAGGTTTTTACATTTTAGTTACTCTTTAATTCATTTAAAACTTCTCTCTCTCTCTCTCTCTCTCTCTCTCTCTCTCTCTCTCTCTCTCTGTATACACACACACACACACACACACACACACACATGGAATAAGCCAAGGGTCAAATTTCACTCTTCTGTATGTAGATACTCTGTTCTTCTAACATTGCTTACTGAAAAAATATATCATTTCCTATTGTGAATTCCTGGTACCTTTGCTGAAGATCAAAGATGAAGACTCTAAAGGAAAAAAACTTACATCTAGAGCTTCCATGCTCCTCCACTGACCATTATGCCCCCTTTATGCCAATATCATGCTGCTTTGAATACTGTACTTTTGCAATATGTTGGAAAGTCAGTGAGTTAATGCCTTGTGTCTGGATCTTGCTCTTTTTGCTCATGATTGTTTTGATTATTCTGGACTATATGATTTCACACAGCATTTTCTATTGGCATTTTTGTATTTTTATGAAAAAATACCATTAAAATTTGGCAAGATTGCAATGAAACTGTAAACCCCTTTGAAAACTGTAAACATTATAATAATATTAATCTGGGCCAGGAATTTAGCTCAATGACATAAGCACCTGCCTGGAAAGCATGAGGTCATGAGTTGAAATCCTTGATACAAAAAAACAAAACAAAAACACTTAAATCTTACAATTTTTGAATACAGGTTATCTTGATGTCATATTTATTTTTTCATCAATCATTCGTGGTTTTTCAGTACTCAGATGTGATTTTTGTTAAGTTTATCTATAAATATTTCACTTTATTTTTAATTTTCTTGTAAATTGCGACTTTCTTCATTATTTTTATATGGTTTTTAGTGCATAGAAAATAATAGTACAATGATTTTTCACTGTCACATTTTTACTGAGTTGTTTCTACCAATGCCTTTCTTCTTTCTACACTGGTGGGTGAAGATGGTCTCATATCCACCTTCATCAACTTTGTGCCCCTTAGCCCTATGGAATACTGAACTACAGGAATCACATGCTATCAGTGAAGGAAACTTTGAGGTGCTTAACCAAATCTAGAATGCTTCCAGAACCTCCTCACTAAATCCAGCACCAGGCCATGCAGACAGAATCCTGGGTTTTGTCACATCTTAAAGACTATTGAATATTTTCAGTATAATATGTGACTAAATCATTTTTAATAAATTTTCCCATCTCTAATTGTAGTTGAAGAGTATCTCAAAATTGTATTATTTTAGAATAGATACCTTTCTAAGAGATGCTAACTGAAGAGATAATGTTACTGAGTTTTATTGGTCAAATGAGCTAACTTTACAATATCAGGAAATGTTCAGCTGATTTCTGTGTATATGTAGTTTCTGTCATAAGTGTGTTTCATACAACCACATCATCTGCCTGGATAAGATGCATCAGTGATCTCTGTCCTGCTATTGCTCTTGTCATATTCAAACATCATAACTTTAAATCTAATTCCCTTCAATGGCTGGTTTATGCTTCCTTCACATTAATTATATATTTCTTAGGGAAATACAATCCTCAGCACAGAACCTTCTCTGTAATTTGAGAAGATCTATCCTAGGGGAGAGAACACAACTTCCTGTATATTCTTAGCAGGGATCTACCCTGCCATCACTCACCCTTTGATTCTTGACAAAATTTCATGACTTGCTTTAAAATAACATGTGAGAAAATCCCTTCCCCCACTATCACTCCTCTCTCATCAGCTCGGGATGGAAAGGTACTGTCAATGCAGGTGGGTGCATTCCAGTCCTTCCAATAATGTAAATAGAGGCGGTGGTGGTTCTCCAGTGGAGGCAGACTGAACGTTGTACCACATCACACCCAGAAGATGCTGGCCAGACTGAGCAGTTGGAGCAGGCTGTGTAGGAGCTACAGCTCCTGGCTCAGAGGCTCTGGTGGGAGAAATCACCAAGCATACCAGAGCGAGATTCAGTTGATTGTAACTGGTATGAAGAAAACTCCTTAGCAAAAAGGGACCACAGAACCAAGAATGGTTTGATTATAAAAAGATGAGGCCAAAGGTTCACATTGTGGTCAATGACACAAAGGTAGGGGAGTTTGGGAGCTAATTTAAGCAGCAGTCACATGTGTTGGATAGTGTCCATTGTAGAATATCATCCACTTCTCCTCCACTCACACTCTGCTTTCAGAAGCACATCTCCTGGTGACACGAGTGGTGTGGGCAGGGAGAGAAGTCCTTGGGGTGACCAGAATTTGTGGATCCTAACCTCCTACCCTGTCACTCCCTACTAGTAGACTATCGGGATCTATCTACAGTCTGTGGGACAGCTAGTCCCAGATGAATAGGTCACAGCTGCAGTAGAACAACCCTAACTTCTGCATTCTGGCCCTGCCAACGTGCCTGAGAGAACTTAACCTTCTCTATTAAATCTGTTTCCAACTTGAGTTGTTTATGTTTCCTGGAACGGATACTGGCTAGCACATCATTAGAAAACATTTCACATTTTAAGGATCACTGGGCAACAGAGTGCACAACGATGGGGCGTGGTGAGAAAGTAGAAAGACCAGCCAGGAAGTTATTGCTGGAGTCCAAGATTGGGAAAAACATTAGAACTTGGACCACAGGTATAACAGTAGAGGTGTGGTAGATGGATTCTGGGCTACTTGCCGACAAAATTAACACAACTTAGGATACTCTAGATGTAAGAAGTAAAGAAAAGGAGATCTCAAGAATGCCTCATGACACAAATTAATCCATAGAAGGTGTTATGATTGTCACTGCGATAAGGAGGAAGCATAATGAGTTCAGTGTTTGAGGTATTGAGTGGAAGGTTGGTTTGGGTCTTGAAAGTAAAAATGTCATAGGGATAGCACAATATGCTAATGTTTATAGTTCAGTGGAAAGACCAATATTGATAAAAATCTGAGAGTTGTCAATAATTTAGGGCTAGGTTAGGCAAAGCACAAAAACAGACAGAGAAATAGTGGCCAAGAGGCTGAGCTTGATCAATTGAAACCTATTGTTCTGTCTTCATCCATCTTTATCTGTATCATCAGCAATCTATACCACTGCCCATTGACTGCCATGGTTCTTGAAACAATTTCGTTTTTATTTTACTTTAATTTACTCCTGTTTCTCCCAAACATCCATGTCTTCCAAACTTCACTACACTTTTTCTCACTCACCACTGAAACACTGTCATCTCACAGGGCTGTACCTGAGTTCTGCCTGTACCCAAGTGGAAAGGGCCACCAAGCCACCAAAAGCAATGTCCCCCGCAAAACCTGGGCTTGTGGTTTTATTCCAACAAAATGAGAGCATGAACGAATGGTTAGGCATCTTCATGAGAAAAGGGCTACATACTGGGTCCTGGCAGTGCTTCCGAGCAGAGTTCAAGGAAGAATGAAGTCACTCTGGCCCAAGTGCCAACAATAGCTGTGGAAATGATATGGAAAGAAGACCAGGTCTGAGTTCAAGTGGTGAAGAAGTTTGTTAGTGACATGAGCAGGAAAACTGTGCAACTGACTGTCCCTGTGAACTGGGCAGTGTTCTTAGCCACTCTTTTCCTGTCATTATTAGAGTCACCTTGATTGATGTTGAGGTTTGTGAAAGCACCTAGGAATAATAGGAAAGCCTCTGGCCTTGTGGAGGCCTACTGGCCCCCAAGCCAAGCACAGGGCTGTTTTCTTTCATAGTAGCCATAGACTTTCATTGGCTGATCTTATATTATGCAAGGTACAATTTCTATTTTTATGCTGAAATGCTCTAAATCAAACCCGGATTTCTCTTACATCACTTTTTTAACTACCTTCCTACATGATATTACAAGTTTAGAAAGTCACAAAAAATGGATCACCTCGCCAAGTTTTCCTCAAAACTTCCTTAGACCTGATGCTCACTTCTATTTGGTGGAGTCTTTCAGGCACTAGCTATGCTGACCTCCTTAGTTTCTTAGGCTTGATCTTCATTTTCCGAACATCAAGGCCTTGCACCCTCCTGACCCAATCCGGATGGTTTCCTGGCCTCCCTGTGTGGATCCCTTTTTCTTTCTCCAGCCAAGTCTGAGGTACCTGTGCTATCAAGTTTTGACACCATCACCAGTAAGTAAGGTACATTTTTCTTTCCCCAACACATTCTCAGAGTTCCTAATACTGTATGCCTTGGAATATTATGATAGTATTGATTATCTTACCTGACAATATGAGCTTTATAGAAAGGAATATCTCTTTTTTTCTGATTCTTCCACCTAGGTCTTGGGAAATTCTGAGTAAAATAACACAAGTATTCTCAAAAATGTGTTTTTCTTAAATTATCATTATTTGCAGATGACATGATACTCTACATAGAAGACTTCAAAAACTCCATCAGAAGACTACTAGAGATAATAGACAAATTCAGCAACATAACTGGATACAAAGTCAGTATTCAAAGATCAACAGCATTCCTATACAAGAACAACAAACTCACTGAGAGAGAAATTAGAGGAATAACACCTTTCACAATATGATACCCAAAATGAAATACTTATGAATAAATCTAATAAAGGATGTAAAAGAACTATATATTGAAAACTACTGTACTTTGAAAAAGGAGATTGAAGAGGATATTAGGAAATGCTTTTGGATGGGAAGAACAGCATTGTGAAAATGGCGCTACTCCCAAAATTGTAAAACAGATTTTGTGCAATCCCAGTGAAAATACCATGAATATATCTTGCAGATCTAGAGAAAACATTCCTAAAATTCATTTGGAAACAGAAGTGACCTAGAATAGCAAAAGCAATCTTCGGCAACAAAGGCAAGACAGGAGGCCTCACAATCCCAGACTTGAAAGTATACTACAAAGCTACTTTATTAAAATCAACATGATACTGGCAAGAAAACAAACCTAAGAATCAATGGAACAGAATCGAAGATGCAGACACAGCTATAAGGACACTTATCTACCTTATGTTTGACCAAGAGGTCAAACGTTCACTGGAAGGATAGCTTCTTTAATAAATGTAGCTGGAAAAATTCGCTGTCCAGATACTGGAAACTAAAACTAGACCCATGCCTATCACCATACACTAAAGTAAAGTCAAAATGGATCAAAGATCTAAATATTAAAGCAGAAACACTAAATCTACTGGAAGACAAGGTAGGTAGAAATCTTGACGATATAGGGATAGGCAAAGAGTTCATGAATAAAATGCAAACCACATGAGAACTTCAAAGAGTCAACAACTGGGATCTCATCTTATTAAACAATGTTTTTACTTTAAAAGAAATCACCAACAGAGTGAAAAGAAAACTCACAGGCTGGGAAAGAACTTTAGCCAGCAGTCCCTCAGTCAAAGGGCTTATGTCCTTACATGTTCATATAAGGAACTGATAAATATCAGGGCCCACAAATTCAAAAACTCAAACTAAAAATGGGCATCTGAGATGAACACGCACTTCTCAAAAGAAGATATACAAATGGCAAATAAATATATAAAGAAATGTTCAGCATCACTGGTTATATGAGAGATGCAAATTAAAACAACACTGAGATTCCATCTCACTCCAAAAAGCATGGCTAACAGCAAGAAATCAACCAATAACAAATGCTAGTGGAGCATTTGGATCTTATGTAGTCTTTCAGTTTTTTACACTAGGAAGACAATATGATATTTATATCTAGAAGTTTGTTTTATTTCATTTATAAGCATGGTTTTGTGTTGCATCCATTTACCTATAAAAGCTTTGTTTATCCTTCTTTGTAGTTGAGTAACATCCCATTGCATATAAATACCACATCTTTTTTTATTCATTCCTGGAAGACATAGAGGTAGGCAAAGAATTCATGAACAAAACACAAACTCTGCAGGAAGTAATTCAAAGAATCAACAACTGGGATCTCATCGTATTAAAAAAAAAAAATACCCTTCTCTACTGCTGATGGGAGTGCACACTGGCACAACTACCATGGGAATCAATGTGGAAGTTCCTCCAAAACCAGGATTGGAGGTCCCTTTCAATTCAGCTCCTTTCATTCTGGATACTTTCACAGAAGAACTGAAAGCATCATGCCACAGTGATACATGTGCACCCATGTTTGTAGCAGCACAATTTACAATAGCCAGATCTTAGAAACAACCCAAATGCCCATTAGCCATGAAATGGTCAAAAACGATGTGGTATTTTTATACAATTGAATGTTACTCAGCTACAAAGAAGGATAAACCTGAGGCTTTTATAGGTAAATGGATGCAGCATGAGACCATAAGTGAAATAAATCAGCTTGCATGTGTAAATATCATATTGTCTCCCTAGTGTAAAAAACTAAACCAGTAAACAAGATACAAGACATACAATAAATACTGTGAAAGTGAAAGGGAGAGAAACTGTTCAAAAGGAAAGAACCACTGGGATAGGAGAAAGGAGAAAAGAAAGAAGGGAGAAGCTTATATGTATGTGTGCATTCAAGTATGTATGTATATATATTCATACATGTGTGTATAAATACATATATATATATATATACACACACACGATGGACAACTATACTACTAATCTCTGTTAGCTTATCAAAAAGAACAGTTGGTGTTTTCATTGTTTGTTTGATCATTTTTTCCCACCTGTATCCTGTAATGTAAACAACTATTCTGAAGATAACAGTACACAATTTATTAACCAGTGTTAATCTCCTATTAGTTTGCTTTGAAATTCAGTATTGTTGTTTTGATTCTTTTTTCTTTAAATTTAAAACAAACAAACAAACCAAACACATGCTCCTGGTTTCTCATCCGGGATTTCGGGCTTGTGAACAGGTTGCCCTCTGCCCACATGAGCTCCAACCTTACTTTAAAAGCTCTGGGCTACATCAACTCTTAGCTGTGTTTTCAAGTTCCTCAATGCATTTGCCCAAACAGCATTTCACCTCATGTGAAGCCCTCTTCATTTCCTCATTCTCCAGCTCCCTGAGTTTTCTCAGGATGCATCCTTCTCCCAGCTGCTTGGCCCTCTGCTCCATCCCTCCACGCCCAGGCTGAATGTCACTGTCTCCACAAGCCCTGTCTTTTCCCCTTCTGCAGTGGTGGTCACACCTTATCCCAGGAGCAGTGTGTTGGAATTTACCTTAACTTATCCTGACTCCACTTAACTCTTATTTTTTAAGCAACAAAGAATTAAATTACATCTCCTGCGTCCTATTATATTGTATAATATTTAAACGTAATGCTTAAAGTACCCTAGGTGGAAGAATATGCACAATACTTTATATTACCGACATCATATGTTAAGACCTTTGATATAAATTTTCTACTATTTACATATTCCATCCTGTGGAATATGCTATATATGTATGTGTGCATTCAAGTATGTATGTCCTATAGCATAGCAGGATTTCATGATGACCTGAGTCCTCTGAAAGATATTGAGATATTTCTCAATCTTCAATGAATTGCAGTTATACTCAGTATATGTGTGATCTTTCACATTTTTGGTGAGAATGTATTTATTCATTCTTAGAAAGGTTAATTAAGGCCACAGAGTTTGAAACTTGGGTGAGATTTTTGTGAAAGCTAAGTAAAACTCAGGTGACCATCTTTGAAGTGTCCAAGGCCAGCAGGTGGCAGTAGATTTACACAATTTTGGAACAAAGACCCCTTTTACATTTGTGATCTATTCTGTTTATGCTGCCCGCTGTTGTCTTTCCTCCAGAAAGTTTCAGCGTTGTTTCTATACAGTAAATTTTCCTAATGTAATTGTGTAGAGATAAATTACACCCTAAGAGCGGGCAAAACACATGGTTATTTGTTAATTGTTCAATTTCCATTATCCTGGAACAAAATGAAAAGATTAAGACCTAGGTACATCCTAACTTTACAATGGTTACATTAGTGTCTGTGTAAAATCATATTATCTATTGAGAGAAGCAATGGGACTTGTTGACAGAAGGTTGTAAGAGCCAGTTTCCACATTCATTTTTTCCATGAGAAAGTTAATAAAGCTACATGTTACATAAAATTTGAGGAAAAAAAAATCATAGAAATATGTTCTGAGAATTCCAAAAGATGTAGCTAGAAAGTCTTGCTACTAATGATGACTCAGTGCCCACGTACTCTTGACCAAGTACACATCATCATAGAGCAATGAACAAAAATTTTAAAATGCTGATGCCATGTTTTTAAAGACTGTGTCCCATCCAAGGTGTGAAATCAGAGAGCACACTCCTAGTGCTTTCCAACAGAACTGTGTTGCTCAGCTTCCACAGCTTGTCAGGCACACGTCCGTATGTCTGTCCCCCTTATCTCATTGTTGAAACTGCCCTTACTTTCTCTTGAATGCTGGCTCATGCTGACCTTCCGCGTCATCTTTTCTCACTAAAGTTCCTTCCTTGGTAGATTTTATTTATTCTTCTGTTCTTTGGGTCCCAGCTTAGTCTTAGTTGAAACAAACACTTAAAAATTTTTCTCCTAACAATTTGGTGCTTTTTAGTTTTGGGTAGGATTTCTCTATATTTTCATCACAAAACAAATTGTGATCAGAAACACAGTCATACTATTTCTGTCCTGTTAGGCAGATCAAAAGCACATCTGATTTTTCTGTTTTAAGGTTTCACTTCACTGGCTACCTAGAACTTTTTACAACCTCTTGTGTTTACTGAGTATCTGTCTATCTATATGTACACATACATTTCTGCTACATTGAAATTTAAACAATGGATAGATTGAGTAGAATACTAGATGCATCATGAACTGGAAGATACACCACAGTAAATTTCCAAAGCTATAATACAGAGCAAATAAATAGCCTGGTGGGAGTGAGAGATGCACACCTGAAGGGTAAGCAGGACCAAAACCTGTCAAGCTTCTGATGAAACTAGAAAATGAATGGGAGAAACAATGTCAAAATCACTGAGAACATTCCATAATTATTAGGACTTTTAGTTTTCAGAGTTCTCCAAGGGCTTATGTACTTTGGAACAGCAAATTTATTATAGATTATAGATTTATAATAAAACTTCAGAAGAGACCAAACAGAATACCATAATAACAGCCTGAGGAAAAAAATGAAATTCAAATAATGATAGTGAGGCCTGAGAGCTGCCTTCTCAACAGTAAAAGGGAAGTAAGAGGACAGGATGATACTTGTATCTTCACGCCCATGAGGCAAAACTGTCAACCTGTAGTTGTAAATCTAACCAAAAGTGACTACAGCAAGAGAGAAATGAAAACATTTTTCAGGCCCTAAACATGGAGACTGCAGGGGGGCCCACTGTTGGGTTTCAGAAGACAGAAAATGAGCCTCCAAAAGAAAACCTGGCCCCACTGAAAATGGTTAACTTGGAACAAATATAAACAAGGTGTGTACTGCTAGGAACCTGAAAGTTGCCAGGAACAACAAGTTCCCTGTGCTGGCTGAGCGTCCTGCCATGGGAAAGGCATCCAGAGACATTGTGCAATTACCTCTCCAATGCAAATGGTGCCAGCAGGAATAATCCTGCATCAAAACAAACCAGCCTGACTAAAGCAGAGGCGGTGATGCTTAATTACTAAGATAAAAGCAGCACTAACACATAATTGAAAGTATAGGTATCAGAGGAAGGAATTGTTTAAAGATGTCCAAGGAATGTATACTTGAGAGAAAAACAAAGGTGCTACATTTAAAATTCCCTGTCCTGTAAGGTCTTAAGGTTCATTCTGCCAAAGAGAGACTACAGCATTGGACTTGGGATGGGAGAGAAGCCACAGCCGGTGGCTCCTGTGGCCAGGTGGGTGAGGGGCCGTAGCATCAGATCTGCTCTTCAGGAGCAGGGAGCCAGGAGTACTGTCTCCAACCGTCTTGTGATTGCATGGCTTCCTCATAATTGCATCTTGTGTACTGCTCAGAGCTGCGTACACGATTTTTATGCTGAAGTTTCCCTATCATGACTCTTTTTAAACATCGCACTTCTCCTAAGCGGAGGCCTTTCAGTTCTTTGATGCTCAGCAGTTATCGCCACAGCACCTTACATGTGGTAGATTCTAAATATGTATTTTGGAAACTAAGTTTAATTGAGTAGAAAACTCTTTCAGAACACTTTCTCTTTATATAGCAAAATGTTAGAAGTTTGGA
This sequence comes from Cavia porcellus, assembly GCF_034190915.1. Classification (NCBI taxonomy): domain Eukaryota; kingdom Metazoa; phylum Chordata; class Mammalia; order Rodentia; family Caviidae; genus Cavia; species Cavia porcellus. The sequence continues at coordinate 3,250,628 of NW_026947503.1, forward strand.
GGACATTTAATGAGTGATACACTTGTTGATTGTTAATGCAAGACAAATGGACTGCTCTATCATGTTTTTAAAAAGACAGTTATATGTAAGATAAAGCATATGATAATTGAACTTGTGCGTCTGACTTGTTTTACTTAATACTATGCTCTCAAGTTGCATCAATTTATCTACAAATGCCTCAAGTTCACCTTTATTTATGAGAGCATAGTATTCCATCGCATATAAATACCACATTTTCCTTACCCAATTATCTGTTGATGGACATATACAGTTCCAAGATCTAGCTATTATATACATCGTGAGGCTATAAGCATGCATCACTGTAATATACAGATTTTAACCCTTTAAGGAAGATACATAGAATGGGGATAGCTGGATCAAAATTTTTAAAAAATGATACTCTATTCTTAAAAGCAATAGGGCTGGGTATATAGCTAAGTGGCACAAGCACCTGTCTGGCAAGGGCAAAGTTCTGAGTTCAATTCCCAGTACAAAAAAAAAAAAAATACCCAGTATATCATAGTGATATAAAATGCGTTTGTTTCATGGTAATTCCTATTCAAATATGATGATGATGGCATAACCATGATGAGGTCAGTGACGCTGGAGAGGCTGAGGATGAGGAGCGTGGTAGTCAGGGGTTGCAAGGGAACAGATTTACTACAGAACACATAATCTACAGGATTACTTTATAATATACACCCAAAAAGGTCAGATGCAGGCAAGCAGAGGAGCTCTGTCCACACCCTAGAGACCCAAAGAATCTGAGCGCCTGAATCCCAAGGTGATGTCCTACGGATTCCCACTGAAGGCCCCCCATGCCTGTGTCTCCTGCAAGTCTACATCAAGGATCCACACCGGGAAGGCCCAAAAGTCAGTTGTGGAAGCTAGAAAGCCTCCTCCAGCAAGATGAGAACAACTGGGTTCATATCAGGAAAGCCAGTGGCACGCTTCTCCAGGAGAATCAACAGCCCTCCATCTTCCACTCCCGTCTCCTTTCATGCTGCTGGCAACAATCCTCATGTGGGCCTTCTACCCCCAGAACCTCTCTGATTCAGTTCGGCCGGGTTTTACAGTTGACCATTAGCTGACCCACCACAAGGAGGGTGTACGGAATAGGAACCCCACAGGCCAGAGGCTCGGCATGTTGCAGGGCTAAGGAGGATTCCATGTGAAGACGTCTGGGCACTTGCCTGCCCTCCCTCCTCTGAGTGAGTGAGGCAGCATAAGGCTCTCCACGGTCGGTCCTTAAAGACCCCCAGCCTCCAAAACTGCGGTAAATACATTTCCTTTTTTTAAAGTTACTCAGCTGTTATTCTGTTATGACCATACAGCATAAGTGTAGACAGAAATAAAATGCTGCATTTACTTACTTCATCTTTCACTAATTTTGTCATTTGGTAATTTTGGGAAGGCACTGACTAAAATCAGCAGCACCACCGATGCATAGTTGTGGCTGAGTCTTGAGTTTTTGTTTTATGTTTGTGTTGAATCTTTGCCTGTTTCTCTTTAGTATTTTATGCTACTTAGTCTAATGGTACCTTGTAGCTATTAAGAGTTGTTTGTGTCTGGATGAGAGAGAACATGCCATCATCATTTTGCAGATGAGAAATCTATCATAGAAAAAAAAAATGTGATTTGCCTAAGGTCACAACCAAGCCAGAACTGGAATCTGAAAGCATATACATTCCCTTGTCAGCAAAATGCATCTGCATCACGGAAAGCGGGAGGCCGCACGTTAGAGCCCTCTGAATTAGTTTGGGATGCATTCCTGCTCTTCCTCCTAGTCAACTCTGTAGCTCTGGGAGATAAACAGGCAATTTGCAAGATGTGGTGCTGTACAGTGATGAATGTGGATGTCTTTTCCTAATGCTCTCATTCTTCTCCATGTTGAGTGGTTACCTACTTTGATACTTTCATCCAATCATCTCAAAGTGTTCTTCACTCAGAAAAGAATTTAGAGTTTTGAGGAGAAAAAATTACAAGGTTTAATGCTAGAAAAAATCTACTGAGTTTCCTTTCAAAACTTTGCATTGCTGGTAGCTTAGAAATAATTTTGAAGTTGAAACTTTGTCTCTATATCAATCAATGTTCAGTTTCTGGAGCTAAGCGTTGGAGCAGATGGGTATCAACACATCAGAATTACCACATGATGGGTAAGGGTCACCTCTTCTGGTACTCCAAGCATATGCTACCCCAAAGGTAGCATGTGCTACCTTGCATAAAAATAACACTTGTTGCGTAAATGTCAGTTCCACATGTCAACATGTGCAGTTAAGTTCCAATTTCTACTCTGTTACACATTTAAACTGTGTCAGAGAGAAAAACAAATTATTCTCTGAGAGAATATCAGAAAGCAATTTGCCACTAAAACGTTAAGTTTATTACCTGTATTTTGGTTGATGCCTCCTTTATTTGGATAAAATCATCAGAACTTTATCAAGCGTATGGGTTAGCAGTAAAAAAAAAAAAAACCATAAAAGTGTTTAAACAATTTCATAAAGTAAAAAATGGCTCATATCCTTATTTTAAGATCCAAATTTCCAATTATTATCCAAAGCAAAGGACAAAAAGCTATCTGATGTGCTTCTGAACTTGAATTCTAATGTCCTAGAGGACTTTAAAGGATTTGGGAGCATGTTTATTATAAACGATAAACGAACAAACTAGCAAACCAACATACCCACTGTGCAAACATAGAGATTAATATTTTCCACATTGTTATAGTCTAAAATGATTTCTGCCCTATTACATCAAACAGGATATATATTTAAAAACTTACAGAGAACTCATATGTCTGTTCTTTTCAACCCTCATACTTTAAGAAGTAATATTTAATTCATCAAGAATTTGGACATTGCTGAATTCAAAGGTAAGCACACTGACACATCTTCTCTTATCTGAGTCAGAGTCTATCCGTATAAATTTTGGAAATTTTTTCTCACAGTTCCTACACAACCAGAAGTAAATTTTGCTGCCCTACATTCACAAAAGACCCAAGATGTGTCGCTGACTCTCATTTTTCACTCTCCAAGTGGCCACAGCTGTGATAGTCTTATCCTGATCCCAGCATAGGGTCCTGACAGTTTCCTGTGTTACTCTGGCCCTCTGCTGTCCCACATCAGAAGAGAAGTGAGAAAGATACTTTTGCCAATAAGTTACAATAAACAGAATTTTCTTCCCTCTATCTAAGAGGAAAAACAATCCTATGTATAACAGGATTGAACGGGATCTTCCCCTCCAGTCCCTCTCTGTTTTCCCTTTTTCCAGTCTCATCCAGACAGGGTATTTTGCAAAGACACCAAACACAAACGTTTTGTTGAAATACTCATTGCCCAGACGTTTGTTTGGTTAATTGTACCTCTTAAATTTTTGCTCAGATTCCAAGTTCCAGGCCAAGATATGATCCTGTTTAACCCACTGATGTATCATAATATCCAAAACAATGCCTGCCCCATGTATTACCCAAGACATATTTGTTTAATAGGAGACTGGGATGCATATCAGAAGTCTATAAAAATACCAATAGATTTTGGGAAACAATCAAACAGACTGTGGACATTAGGTTTCTCATGTTTGACATTGGACATAACATTTATCTCTAAAGATAACTTCCGTAGAAAATGTGAGCAGTATAGTTAAAGAGCATTATTAGTATCTGCATGATAATGAGAGTAATGAGTTCTATACATCCACTACTGCTGCCTCTGCTGAAGGCAAATATAAAACAAGCAAATAACAGTTAACCCATGACATCACCTGCATTAAGAAATACGATTCAAGAAATCAGACTATATCTCAATTGCAAGTTTAAAATATATATTGGTATCCTATTAATCAAATTATCCTCCATACATACAAAAATTACTTAGATTGTGATTTTGAAATAAGTTGTGTTCATCAGAAAAAAAAGCCAGGCCACTACCTGAGAGTTTATGGACATAAAAATCAAATAATGTTACATTTGATAATTTCATAGAAACCTTAACTTTGACTTTTAGCCAGATATATTTCTAAGCAATTGTGTATCATTTGAAAAGGATATTTTATATGTTGCATAGTTTTAGATATTATTACATATATCTAATGTGACTATTGAGATGGTGCAAACGTTTGTGCTTCCCCAAATTTCACATGTTGAAATCCTAACCACAAGGCAACAACATTAAGATGTAGATTTTGGGGGACGAATCAGGCCATAAGGGTGAAGCCCAGAGGTGGAAGGAGTGACCTTGTGAAAGGAGTCTGAGGGACACTTGTCATGCCTTTCTATCATATGAAGAAGCAGTAAGGAGTTTGCCATCTCACGTGAGCCCAGCAGTGGGTCCCCACAAGGTGCTGAGTACCCTGGTGCCTTGATTTTGAATTTCCCGGCTTTCAGAACTGTGAAGCCTTAGGCCACTTTTCAAGGCAGTCTGTTATGGCAGCCTGAGGCGATGAACATTACATTTGTTACCAAGAAGTGCTGTTGGAACAGTACTCAGGACTGCGGAGGTAGCTTTGGAGCCACTTACTGGATAGAGGCTGAATGAATTTTGAGGTGCATGTTGGAGATTGTCATCTAGGGGATTTTATGTGTAAATCTGGTGATGTTGCAGAAAGGAAAAGCTAGAGCTGGGGAGAGAACTTCCATCTTCATTATGTAATGTAATTATGTAACATCTATGTAATGAGGTTGAAATGGCTGTTGAAAGAAATGTGGACAGTCTGAGGAGGTCTCAGAAATTATGTGCATCTCATTGGAAACTGGAGCAAAGGTGATATATTGATACAGTATAGCAAAAATACTGGCTGAATTATGTTCATATTCTAGTATTCTGTGGAATAAAACTTGTGAGCAATGAAATTAAATATTTAACTGAGGAGCAAAGTGTTGAGAGAATAGGGTGGTTCCTCTTGATTGCTGATAATTAAATGTGAGAAGTTGACGATGGCTTGAAGATGTATTGACTGAGCAAACTTGAAGCAGAAGTTAGGGAAGTAGTCCGTAAGTGAAGGAGCACATTCCCACTGGATACTAAGGATGTAATGAATGATCCCCTGGTAAAGACATTGTATGAGTATGAACCATGCCTCTCTCAGTAAATCAGAAAGAAACTGTCCAGTTTGACCTGAGTGACAAGGAGACAAGAACAAAAAAAGGAGAGTTGAACTTACCAGGATTTAAAGGATGAGACCTTATTGAAGTTTGGTTACAAATGTGCACTGTTCTTCAAGACAAGGGGAGAAAGACCAGAAAAGGGACTCAGAGACCACGAGGGTAGCCTCCTGGGTTTTAGGGAGAATTGCTTCACTTTCAACAGACCAGGTAACTTCAGTCCAAAGGTTTGAGAATGGAAGCTCTCAAAAGCATTGGAAATAGATCTTGCCAGGTAGAATCTAGGAGATAAAGTCTTCACAAGTGGATCCAGAAGGTAGGTGGAGTTCTGCGCCAGAGAGGTTATTAGCAAGCTATTCAGTCTCATGGCATTTCCTTGACAGGTATGTACTTGCTCGGGATCATAATTCCTTCCTCTATTCTTGTTTCTCTGTTTGGACTGGGGATGTCTGTCCTGGGTCTGTTCCTCCCCTGAATCTTGGAAGTGTATTGTTTGTTTGGTTTTATTGGTCTAAAGCTGGGGAGAAAGTTTACTTCAATGAATCTTAGCTGAACGGATACCCACATCTGATATAAATAAGATTTCAGTCAGACTTTAGACTTTCAGTTTTAAAGCTTAAATTTGTCTTAGTCTGTCCTAAAAACTAGGAGGTTACACAACAAACATTTGCTTCTCACAGATCTATAGACTCCCCCAGAGTGTCTAGAGAGGCACTTTGTGATACTGAGATGGTGTTCTCTCACTGTATCCTCACGCGGTGGGAGGGTGCAGGAGTTCCCTGGCCTATTTTATAAAAACAACAGCTCCATCTGTGTGGCAAAGATCTCATGGCCTAATCCTGCCAAAAGTCCCCGCCTCTGAAAATCGTCACCCTGACATTTGAGATTACAGGATCTGAATCTTGGGGGACACAAACATTCAGACACAGCAATGGAGAAATACCTTGAGAACTTTGGTGCTGTTGGGACAGAGTGGGTTCATTTGGGAATCAAGAGAACATGAATATTTGGGGCCCAGTGGCAGAATTTTATGTACCAAGTGACTTCCATGTTCAGTAAACATTAAACAAGGATATAGATTGGAAAAGGAAAAAAATCATTATATTATTATATGAATAAATATCTAGAAAAATTAATCAATGAAACTCAAGACAATTATAGGATAGGGTAAAGTAGAAAGCATAAATCTAATGTAAAAATAAACTCATTTTGGAATGTTGATGAAAAATAAATGTACGTTCAATGCTGACTAAAATGATTAAGCAACTAATCATAAGTTTAGAAAATTGGGCACCTGAGAAATAACTTTAGGATTTCTCTAGGCAAATTATTCATTTTTATTTTGTCTCATTTAAAAACATCTATTTTCTATATTTAAAAGAATTTCCTACTAACAATGTGTCAACACTGCTTCATTCTTCAAAGTTGAACAAGTTAGAACAAGTTAGACAAACACATGATCTCTGAGATGCAAAATTGGACTTTCACATCAAATAATCCATGGGAGGTAGTGAAGCTCAGACACATGCTCAGTCTCCCAGAATCACTTGCCTTATGGTCAATGGGTATAACTAAGCCAGAGCTTACAGTTTAAATACTCAGAGTGGGCTTAATCAATGCTAAGTAGATTAAGGTAACATATAAAACAATTAAGAAAGCAAATTCTAACGTTTCTGGATAAACCATGTTTATAATGTTTTCTTTGCCAGCTGATTTGAAATCATCACAAAAATAATTATGGTTTTAAGAAATAACCATATTCCACAATTTCAAGGTAAATATCTCTAAAAGGCATCAAGGAGGATTTAAATGTTACAGTCCTGTTGTGTTTTATGCTGACTTGTGAATCCATCTGCAATCGTGTTTTCATTCTTTTAGTAGGTGTTAAAAACCTATTTTCTCTGGAAGCAAAAACTGAGTAGGAATAAATGTTCTTGGCAGAATTGATTTTTTTTTCAGAATTATTCTTGGTAATGATGGGAAAATTACAAAGTTGGAAGGAAAGTCAGGTGCAGATGTTTGAGGATAGATAAAATAAGCTGCAAACCTAAATTGATCGAAAGCTTGTGCGTGATGCTCTGCGGACTTGTCCATTTGCAGGCTTTCTGCCTGGTTCAGGTAGCAGCACCTGACAGCTCACATCAGAGGACGAGACTGCAGAGTGAGATCTTCATGGCCTAGACATGCACCCCTGGCGAATGATTCGATTTCTTCCGGCAAAAGCAAGTCCATAAGTAAGTGTTAAGTTGGAACTGAAAGATGTACTTCCTGAGCTCATTCAATTTTATTATTATTTTCAATGTCATTTCCAATAAGTCCACTCTTTAGAAAGAGCCCATTAATCATCCATTCTCTTCTGAGCAAGCTTACAGCAGATGTCAGGCCTCTTCCTATTTTCTCTCCACTTACTTTTTAAATGACACTGAGTCTGTTGCTTTTGCAGACATGATATTAAGTGAAGACTAATCTGCAGGAGTTTGATGTGCATGAAATTTTGTATCTCAAACCCACTAGTGTCTACAACACTGACATGAAACTCACCAAGGAAGTCAAAACAAAGGATCTAGTAAAGTAAAAGCATCTGAAGAATCTTAGCCAAATTAAAAAATGACATTTTAGTGCTAGAGAAATATTATGTTTCTGATGATATATGTGTAATTATATAAAACTACCTTTATAAATGCTCTTTTCTGACAATAAGTAAGTAAACTTTTCAGAAAATTTACAAAATCCAGGAAAGCATAAAAAAGAAAAAGGTACAAATCTTAATTAAGCATTTTAACATTGCCAATTTTCTTTCTTCTATGCAAATGTACGTGTATCTTAATGATATGATTCTGAGAAATAATGATGAATCATGCATTTTTCATTAACGTTACATCTATTATGCATTGTCACTAGAGAACATTTTTTTTACCTCACAAGATTTTATTAAATGTGTATTTTGTGAAGATACAGGAACATACACATGTGTTGTTGGGCAATTTCAAGCTGGTGCAGTCTCTTTGAAGAACATGTTGACAATATTATCAAAATTTAAAATATGGATCATCTTTGTTTAGCAATTCCTCAGCTAGACATTTATTGTTCAGATACAATGAAGTGAAAATATGTTTTTATTGCAGCATTTTAATAAGATGAAAGAATGTAAACAATTGAAAAATCTATGAGGAGACTGGTTAGACAAGCTACGGTCTGCCCAGTCAGGAATCACTCCTACTGTAATTTAGAGATTACTTTTAGATGGCTATTTAGTAAGTATGTGGAAGATAAAGACATTTATTTTACAATAGAAGAATTACAAATGTTCCTGTCGGTGATGCATATTGTACAAATGTTGAAGGTGGAAATGCTGTGATGTCTTGAATTTGCTTGAAAAATAACACAGTAAGTAAGCAGGAGGAAACATGAATGTGATTGCCAGGATGTGTTTAATTGCTAAACCTGGAGGGTCAGTACACATTTTTTGTGGGTCTATTTGCTACACTCTTAAGCGGAAGTGAGAATCCAAATTTCCTACAAGGATAAGCATTCAATTGTATTCATGCTTTAAAAAATAACCTTATATTGCCATTTTCATTGCTATCTATTTATTAATCATCTCTATCCTTATAAACTCTCCAGGTGGTTTCTGATCCTCCTGGCTCCACTGAACTCGCCATGGTGGCAGCACTTGAGCAAGCTTGCAGTGATTGCAGGTTTAGTCAAGGTTAATCACATGAAATGCAGCCCCACACATCAATTGCCGTTTGCTCTCCAGTTGGTTTCCACGGAGCATTTTCTCATCTTGCCCATCTCAATTTCCATCTCAACTCGTTTCTCAGTATAGATTTCTGGTCTTATTTCATATAGTGTGCCTTACTGCATTTAGGGTGATTGACAGTGTTTCTCTGAAAGGTTCTTCTGGTTAGTGCAGGAAATTGCTTTCTGTTGCCTGCTTTCTTCCAAATTTCTAGGATGGTGTTGTTTCTTCTTTCCACCATGAAGATTTGTTACAGTGCTTATTTTCAGTTTCCTCATATGAGTGAAGAGAGCTCTTTTCACACCCAGGTTTGCTGAATAATACGATCGGCAGTGTGCACTATGTCTACTCCTTTCAATCCTGTGCTCCTGGGCTAGCTTTCTGTTCTCATTCACCAACTGCTGACATAAAATGCTCTGTGATTAAACCAAACCCCACATCTCTTTTGACAGCGCTTCTGTGCCATTGTCTCTGATTCCCACGGACTGATTTTTTCTTATTTCTCTCTGATGAATGACTTGTGAGCAGTCAAATCTCCCAAACTCAATACTGACAATTTCCACTCATTGCCTGAACTCTGCAGAGGCTCTTCTGTGTCCTTTTCTAATGAGACCTGATTTGGGGCTTCTGTGCTCCTCTCTTCTTTGTACAGATTAATCAAGAATCCTACCGTGTTACTTCAGCTGGAATCACCCAATCTCAGTATCTGTCAGATTGTCTGTTCTCCACCCGCTCATGGTGATGCCTGATCATCCTTCATCAAAAATCCTATTAGATCGGATTAGCCCTCTTAGTAATTGTCTTCCCCCAGCTCACGGGTTGTAAATCCTTATCTGCCCAGGCTGCATTTGGAGTCTGGCTCCATTTCTCCTCCCACACTGAAGTGGCCCTTGTGCCTAATGTAGTAGTTATGCCCTGGAATATAGTCTTACTGTGTTGTAACAAGATCATGGTGATTTTTTTCTTTCAATATTCCCTTCAACTTCTGTTGTGGGGTGTTATTTAAAGACACAAAAATTTCCATCAGCCACCACCCCATCTTTCCCTTTTTAGTTTCTGGGAGTTGCAGTGTTCAATGAGTTTGTGTTCATTTTCTTTTTTGTGTAATAAATGATCACAAATTCAAGCTATGAGCTCCCTGCCAGCTGTGTAGATCAGACCTATACCCAGCATAGTGGTGATGGCCAATTGGCATGCTACAAGGATGGACCTAGGTGTCATTGTGGCTTCCAGGAGAACAGGGCTCATATCTCTAACCAGGGTCATCATGTTCCTCGTCCTGCAGCCTTTCCAACTTTGGGTCAGACACCATAAAATCCTTCCTATGCTTTTACATCCTTATTTTTATTCTTTACATCTCCATTAAGAGTTAGAGAAAAAGCTGTGTAGTTGTAAAGCATCCCTGAATAAAAGTAGAATATTTATCACCATGTCCTTTTGCATTCTCCAGACTCTCTCAATGAAGAAAACATCAGAAGTGTACGTGACTGGCCAGGTAACTTTTACCCGGGAGACACTAAGAACTGGGAAAACTGGCATCTATAGAATTTACCTTTCTGCCCATATTTGAAGTCAACTGTCCTTGAAATGCTGTTATACAATGGAACAAAACAAGCTAACATCACTGCTTTTGTAGTAATATAGCATCCTCTTCCCTCAGAACCAAGTGTAGCAAAAGGAATCTGGTGGGGAAAATAGTGTGATGGTCCAGCCAGCCATCCCAGAACCTCCAGTTCTTTCTGACCAATGCTTATCCAGTCCATTATCTTGGTACTCTGACCAGTGCTGCTGTTGCTGAGTGGTCCCACTATTAAGATTTTTGACAAGTGGCACTGTTGAGAATGCACACACCCCGTGGGCTTTCTGAGAAGAGCTGCTGGACCTGTCCACACTTCCCATGACTCTTCCGTGTTAGTAACAATTATCTTGCCCTCTCTTGTTGTTCCCTGGTAGTAGCCTTAATAAACCTTACGTCTTAAAAGTCATCTCCTGGTGCACTAGCACAGCTGGGCTGGGGTAGAAGCAGGGAAATAATTACTTTTTTTACATTCTAAGTTCAGTGATGACCCATATGAAATTGTAAGAAACAATTCAAGGAGGTCCCTCTTAAGCTCATGGTAAGTTACACACCACCGCACAGCCTCATCATGGACATGGACACTGACCAGTCCATATACAGAACATTACCCCTTTTTGGTGGCTTGTATGGCCCATCATTGACCCTGAACACCACTGATCTATCCCCTGTATAAATAATTTTTTCATCTCAAGAATATGTGTGGAATCACACAGATGTTCAATTTTGTGATTGTATTTCTTCTCTCACCATAATCCTCTATAGTCATCTGGAGTAGTGTATATATAACTAGCTCACTGATCATGACTGAGTGTTCACAAAAATATTTATTTTCCAGATCAAAATGCACCAAACTCTAGTGGCTCATTTGGCATGTAGACATGAATATTATACTGTTCATTCATGATCAGAAGGGAACCTAGTCTCCCATAAGCCTCTGATTAAGCATTTTCTGTATACACTTTGACCTCCCCCATCTCCAGACTTGGGTTTGGATGCTATAAACACTGCTATTGATGCTTTGACAATCCCACATGTTTACCTAGAGCTAGGAGCATGGTGCCTGCATAAGTGGAATGCACAGTGAAATGGGACAAGAAAAAGAAACTTTAGGAGAAAAAAAATAATATATTCATACACATCATCTACACATACTGGAATACAAAACCTGGAGAAGAAAGTCACCCTGCTATCATAGCTCTGAACCATGTTGGCACAATCTGGGTGGCTTCAGAGATTAAAGGAAGCAGAGCCACACTGCAGCCACACTCCAGCCACGTGTTCTAGACCATTACATATGTCGTTGGGATTTCCGGTCTCTCTTCTGAAGATCCTGTTTGAACCACCAAGGATCTTTTGAGAAAGAGTCTAAGATAGGTTTTCTTACAAGCTGAGAAAAATTTGAGTTAGTGATGTACTGTGTACATTTGCAAGTGATAGTAGATAGGCAAGAGACAGGCAATAATGCAGACAGGCACATCTTCTGATTCTTTTCTTCAGTATTCATTTTCTTCAATAGTTATTTCCTCATTACAACTATATTCCAGACATTTTACTTTCTCACTGTATTCTGAGAGTAAATAATTATCCTCTCTATGGATAATTAAGAGATCAATTATCAGATATGGTATTTGAATGGAAAAATTCCCAAACACACTTAAGAGTTCTTTGGAATTAAAAACAAAGAAGGCAGCTGTGAGGAAAATAACTAATTACACACAAACACGCAACTTTATCTCCTTGAACACGGAAGCCCTTGCCGTCCTGTTGTAATGCAGTCTCTCCTGTGCTTATCACAATGCACAATTGGATATGTAGGCTACGTACATAGGGAAACGGCTGAAGGAACGGGAAAGTTTAACAAATTCTTATGACTACATGTTAAAGTTCATTAAAATATCAGATTAGTTCCTAGAGTTCTTGCAACTGCCTATATGAATGCTGACATTGTATTATAGTTATCACACTAAATTTTATCATGACTTCAAAAATTACAGTAAATAAAATCTAGCATAAAAGTGCCTTATCTTCACATCTGTTATATCTAGAATAGCATGTTCTTTTTTGTTTTTGATCTTTTGAAAAACTGGAAAACACATAGTTACTGATCATTTGAACACGAGAACTCTCAGCTATAGCATTCTGATAGCCAATCAAGAAATGTGCTCACCTTTCTGGCCATGGCAGATACCCTCACAGTGCATACTGATCACCTCTGGACACATCTGGCAGAACAGCTAGACTCTGTTAGGGGCTATTCACTTGGGGTATTGGAAATGACCTTCAGCTAAACTTGAGGAATTGACAGTTGGCTGTTTATGCTGCCGAATTTAAGGATTTGTCTGTCCATTTCCATGGTAACAGCCCTGTGATTACATTTTCTTAACAGAATGTCTGACTACATGTCCTTTTCTTAACACAAGTGGAGGTGAAATCTCAGTAACAGTCACTGTTTCTCTAAGTGTGTGGAACAAAGCCTTTCCCTGTGCAGACTGAGCAATCTAGATACCTCTCTATCCATACATACATCATGGTTCTCGTGACTAGAGATCATCTCAGACATGTCAAATATTATACTCAAGAGAAGTTGCAAGATAGAAAAAATAGAGACAGAATGCAATGAAAACACAGACTACTTAGGATTGATTTTCTTCTTAACAATTCTGCCAGTGACAAGCAATGTCTCCTTTCATCATAGACCACTGACTAGTAATCCATTTTTGCTGGCTACATCTCTAGCCCATACATAAGAAATAAGCATATCAAGTACTCAGTCATTTTATTTATGTGATATACTGCTTATCAGTTAATCATAATTCTTACAAATATCTGAACGTTCCCAAGGAAAACAATTCTGTTGAGAAAATAGTTTAGAGTCCTCATCCGTTTATCGCATATTTTAATATTGTTTTCTGTGTTTAGTATACTGCACAACATGGACAAAAATATTTAAGCTAGAAAGGCAAAGTCCCTGTAGGAATGAGTTGAAGTAATAAGATCTTAAGGAGGAATGAAAAATGCAGCTAAATTCATAAACAAATAAATAATACACAGTAAAACAAGTAAACAAATGAACACTGTATCTTCACATGTTGTCAGAACTGTGAATGTAAAGTAAAGAAATGGGACTGTGATGGGCGTGTTCCTCATTGTGGTCACTGCTTCCCTTCTGAAACCCATGTGGAGAAGGGCCAGGACGTGAAGGCCCATTCAGAGTCCTAGGGCAGAGCACATGTTGCCACCAACCTTGGCAGAAGACACAGAGCTGGGGAGCATCTGGAGTAAATGAAGCTGGGCTGGCCAAGCACAGTGCGCAGCAGAGGGTATGGATCCCAAGACTCAAAAATGTGAGGAGGGAGCTAAAACTTCTAAGTGGTTAGCATTTTGTTTTAAGGTGGTGCTTAGTTACTTTTCCCTCATTGCTGAGGCAAACTACCCAACACCCAAAATTAAGGAAGGAAAGGTTTATTTAGCTCACCGTTTGTGGAGGTTTTAGTCCATAATCGGCTGGTTCCAAGGCAGGATGTTATGGCGCAGGGGCAGCTCTTCAGTGCAGCAAAATTAGCCAGAGCAAAATGGGGGAGCAGAGAGCAAACGTATTTTCCTCCTTCATATTGTACACAAGCCACCATCACCACCACCACCACACACACACACACACACACACACACACACACACACTCCACTGGCCAGTGTAGCACTCACAAAATCTCCTTGTCCTCTAATACAGGATGGGGATGTTTACAAAGTAAGAAGCCTGGATCCCTGCTGAGTCCTTTAGTTAAACTTCTAAACTGCTCAAGTTGACACAATGTATCAACAATAACAGGTGTTAAGAAATCCCTGGATTTTTATAAATGTCTAAGGGGAAAGGTGATAGGATCTTGCTACAAAAAATGTGGGGCTGCTACAGGAAGACATGCCATGAAAGGAAGCTGTCAACAATACAAGCTTGAGCCATTGCAGGTAATGACTTGAACTCAGTGAAAGAGTGACAGAGACCTGGTCTCTCTGTGAATGTGAGACTTCCATGTGGTCCCTCCAACCCTGTGTTGCCCTTGGCCTCCATCATGTATGACATGGCAAAAGGATGCTCCACCTAAACACTGGCCCTGGATCTGACGTCAGTGCTTGGGGCTGTATCCTCTGCAAAGCAGTGTTTGGTAAGGGTCTGACGAGAAGCATCAGTCCACGGAGTTGAGGCCACCCATACTCTCTGAAGTTATACATTAAACACACTGAACAGCAGTGTTAAATAAACGTGTTAGGCCTCAGGATCATCCACCAACTACACTAACACTTCTGGTGAGGAAAATAATACCCATGTGACGGGTTCACTAAGTACTTTTGGAGACGAAGTTAATGGCAACACTTTTTTTTTTTTAAAGAGTGAATTTTTTAGAACACATGTAGGCTTCTTGAAAGCTCTGAACAGAAAATAATAATAATCTGGAAAATATCCCAGTTTTTTCCTACTCATGTCCTTGGAAAGATATTTGCAGATTTAAAAGAATTGAGAGCAGTGGATGATAAGGTTGGATTATTCTCTTTAACTGTCGTAGTTACTCCTTCATCTATAGACTCAATTCCTGACACCAACAAACCAGTCAGAGGAAGGGAAATTTATTTTGGCCCACAGTTTCAGAGTGTCAGTCACCGGTCCATTGGCTTCAATGCAGAAATGGCACTGTGAAGATGCCTGTGAAGAGGGAGATAATGTGCTCAGCCAGGGCAGCAAGAAGAGAGGGAGAAGTGAGGAAGGGGACAGAGAGGTGTCCTGCTAGCCCACACGTCCAGTGGCCACCTCTTCCCTAAGACCCCGAAAGCAAGTCCATAGTCCAGTCACGTTTCCAAAGCCCTGCCTCTGCACGCATGAGACTCTGCGGGCTTCCTAGATCTAAAGTATAACGTGAACTGGAACTCTGTTCCTCATGACACCGCCCTGTACCACACACTGCTCTAGCATAAGGAGCTACTCTGCTGTCCTCCGTGTCAAGCACTGTGCCTTCCTACACAGGGCATTACTGCTCCACAGCCTTTGAAATATCCTTGACTTAGCTATTTCAGAACAAACCCCATTTCTCTCTCTCTCTTTCTCTCTCTCTCTCTGTCAATCATATAAAATTACTGGTGGTAGAGGAGCATTTTTGTGTGGGAAACAATTATTAAAGAGTATTTCAAATGTTTTATTTTTAACATTTTATTTTATTCTATTTATTTATGTATTTATTGATTCACTGGAGATGGAGTCACTCTGCAGCTCAGGGTGGTCTTGAATTCACTTTTTAGCCCAGGCTGACTTTGAACTCACAGCAATCTTCCTGCTCCAATCTCTTGAGTGCTGGGATGCAAGGAGTGTACTATCACATTTGGCAATAAATGTTTTAATTTATCCTAATGGGCCCATTTTTTCAAGAAATATAGAGGTTTGAGAGCTCTCTAGAAACATTCCTTTTTCATTTTCCTGATGTGTTGGTAACATGTGGAAAATATTTCTGAGTCTATGGTTAACCATGTTTGAGAAAGTGTAGAAGGAAATAAAATACCAGTTGAAAACAATCCTGCTGTCCCTGAGGAGGGATCCAGGCCAATCATCTTAAAGAACACTGATGCTCTCTGCAAAATCTCACAGTAGAAATGCCAGGACTTTTGGGAAAAGAAGAAATGAACACAACATTTAAAGCCAAAGGGGCCAGAGTTCTCACACCAACAGACCTAGCAACTGCTTCTAACAAACAACCAACCCAACTTCAAAGAGACCTGAGCATAATGTACTGAAAATTTAACTTTTGAAGCCTTTGAGAAGCCAATTCTAAGGGTGAAGTTGAAAGCACATACAATTTTCTATCCAAACTTTTGAAAATTTAAAGGATAACAAATAGATAATGGGTCATGGACACATGGTCATCTCAGCCAGAAGAAGGTAATGAAGTTTCAACCTTTTTCATATCTCCTAAAGGCCATTATGCTTTCATTAAATAGCAAGAGTCCTGGGAAGACGGCCTGTCTCCTCTGAAGGACAGTTTTGTGGGACACCTTCTCCGAAGCTGACTAGCTTCTTCCCAGCTCCTCAAAGCCAGCAGATCATGGGTCATAC
This sequence comes from Cavia porcellus, assembly GCF_034190915.1. Taxonomy (NCBI): domain Eukaryota; kingdom Metazoa; phylum Chordata; class Mammalia; order Rodentia; family Caviidae; genus Cavia; species Cavia porcellus. The sequence goes on from NW_026947503.1 coordinate 3,267,141, forward strand.
TAGAGAATGTCAAGTGGAACACATTGCACCATTGCCACACTTCTTGCCAGAAATCGTCTGAATGACTTTGTCACTGAGGAAGCCCCTTCGGACACACCAGCTCCTACAGTGTAGGAACAAGATTACGCAGATCATGCTGACATGGGTACCAAAGATGGTGACACTCTGATAGCACCTCATGGGCCCTGCTCAGAGCGTGTGCAAAGCTCCAACCACGGACTCGCTGAGCTGACACTGACTTTTTGCTTATATTACCCATGCACCCCCTTGTCCCTGCACTTCCTCCCTTCATGGCTTCCCAGCCTGGCCTGGCTGTGACCTGAGATGGCAGAGAAGTGTCTGCTGCCTGGAATTTTCTAAGAACAGAATTTCTGAGAATTATACTGCCTACCTCCTACAGTGATGCACTTGGACATTCAGGCATTTGAAAAATGGCCAAGAAAGATTAAAGCACCTGCTGCATTTCAGACTCTAGGTGACATGCAGGGGATTCTAAACCCTGTGGAGACACCCTGGCCTTCAGAGCTTTATGATTGGAAAATAAAATAGACAAGTGTACAAGTGTACAAGTGTTACTTCCACTTCATCCAGACAACTGCAATTTTACAAGGCTCTTATTTACACTTTTCTCTCTTTATTCATTCTTGCTTGCTGGTTGTATTTCCACACGGAGTCTTCAGTCCCACACAAATGCATAACATGTTTCCTTCCAGAATGTTCTGCCTTCATAAAACGTCTTTCTCCTGCAGAGGTCACTTTCCACTGCCTGGTGCCTCTCGGGGGAAGCTCGGAGACAGCTCGGGGCATCCAATGAGCAGCTGTGCACTGGAGGCTCATTCCCTTGCCTGTGTTCCACAGAGACGTAGAAAGAGACCTCACAGCTGTTAGGAGCTTGATAATTACTTCTGTTACTCCACGTAGGATCACGCACATACATTTTTAGGTTGTAGTTGTGGTTACTTTTGATACTAGCTGGATTTCCCCTCTTAAGCTGATTAGCCTTTTATGTTATTTTTATCTCACACCCCCTGATATTTACCATGACTAAGGGTTACTTGTTTGTGATATCCAACCAATGCTCTTTGGTTTCAGCAGTTTTTTCCCTTTTCACTATTAGGGCAATAAAGGCTTTATAGCTTCATCTCCAAAAGTTCTTCTATGCCTGCACCCATCTGAATCCATTTCTCCACTCGCTGGGGTGCATTGGAGGTTTTGTTTCCAGCTCTCTTCCCAGGAGCAAGCAGACTCCTTGCCCTCAAAAATGTGGCGCTAGCTCCTGCCAAAGCCATGCACTCCAGTGGCCACCATGGGAAGCTGCTCTCTGACACCGAAGGCTAGGTCTTAGGGAGAATTAGTACGCTGTCTCCTTAGACTAAGTCCTCTCTTCACTTTGTTGACAGAAGTCTCCTGTCGGTGGCCTTTGCTCTTCAGAAATTAATCTGCCTCAGGTCTGTCAGTTTCCCTGCCATTGCTCAGTGAGTCGTAGCTCGCTGCAGTATCCACCTCCCAGAGAAGGGTCTTGTTGGGAGGGTAAATGCTAGGTGACTAGAACCTCTTGATTTGTCCAAAATAGCCACTAAAGGGTCATTACTCCCTCACTTTCATAAAACAATCACATTGTCCTGGTCTGGAGCATCTGTCCTCAGGTCCATAGCTAAGACTAATTAAAATTCCATTCAGTTCCGATCATTGATTTTAAATATAAATTTGTAAGGATTATAACCATTTATAACTTCTAAAATTTCCATAAACAAAATATAAATTACTTTTGGGTAAGTCACAGAAAGGAAAGAATTACTTCCTAAGTAATTCTCAGTAATGAAGCAGATTAAGAAAAGATAGTAAATGAGCAGGTCTAATAAATTCAAAGAATTACTCCTTCAAAATAATTTTAATACACAGCAACAGTAGATTAAGTGTTTTATTCAAGAATTTTTAAATGCGTATTTGTAGTACACAACATTTAATTCTTTGTGGCATGTTGTATATGTACACAACGCATCTTAATCCCTGCTTTCATTCTCTCCCTCTCCCGTCTTCCCTCAGCCTCTCTTGATCCTGTTCCACTTTAAGAAACATCTATTCCCCTGCTTCCCACAGTCTGCCTTCTACTTGTCTATTTATACTTTGGGCTGCTCACATAAGGGGAACCATGTGATATTTAAACTTTTGATTTATGTCACTTAATATTATACTCTCAAGGTCCATTCATTTCCCTACAAACACTTCAAGTTTATCTTTCTTTATGACAAAGTAGTTATCCATGTGTGTGAATATCGCATTTTTACCCATTCATCTATTAATGGATGCAGCTTGTAAGATTTAGCTCTTAAGAATTGTTTTGCTATACATAAAAGTATGCATTTGTAAGTGTAATACGGTGTCTTTAACTCTTTTGGTAATATATTAATAAGGGGAATAAGTCAACCAAGTGGAATTATTAGTTTCAATTTTTGAGGACTCTGCATTGATTTTCATAGTGGTGGTATTAGCTTATATGCCCACCAAACACTATAGAAGAGTTCTTTTTTCCTGTGGCCTCACCACTGTTTGTTGTTATTTGATTTCTTGATGATGGCCATTCTTTATGGGTTAAGATAAGACTCAGCTTTTTTTTTTCTTTGTAAAAAGATTTTTTTTTTACTGTAAAGAGAATAAAACAAAGCAAAGCAAAACTAAACAGAAGAGAACAAAGCGGATCAAGAAAAAACATTGCGGGGGCTGGGGATTTAGCTCAGCGGCGTAAGCACCTGCCTTGCAAGCAGGCAGTCATGAGTTTGATCCCCGGTACAAATAAAAAGGAAAAAGACAAAAAAAAAAAAAAAAAAAAAAAAAAAAAAAAAAAAAAAGAAAGAAAGAAAAAAAGAAAAAAGAAAAAACATTGCAAATAACACAGGATTTCAGAAACGACAGCAGGAAATCAACAGTGGCTACCATAATGTGTCTTGTTCCCTTTGAAATAGTTGTTCATACCATCACACACAACAAGTTAATACAAATCAAAATAGTATAAAAACAATCAAAACAAAAGAATGAGACCCCTAAGGGCTTTCAAGACTTTACACTAGGAAATCAATAAATGGCTACCATAATGTCTCTTTTTCTTCAAAATAGCTGTCCATATCTTCATGCATATTAAAATCAAATTATTGAAAACAGACTAAAACCAATCAAAACCAAGAATAAAAGTATTATTGGATTTCGAATTAAAATGATAGGAACTCATCAGTGCCTACATGATGTATCATTTTCTTCAGTTAGTGTGTTTTAATTTGCATTTCTGTAATTGTCAATGATGCTGAAGAATCTTCATGTATTTAGTGACCATTTGTACTTCTGTGAAGCATCTGTTCATTTTGCTTATCCATTTTTTATTAGGTCTTTTATTTTGAGGAGTGTAATTTTGAGGAGGGGTTTTGTACATTCTAGATATTGACCAATATATAGAATGTACAAAATATCTGTCTGAGAGTCCCTGAACAAAATTTTCTTCTTCTATAGGTTTGTTTTCACTTTATTGGTTGTTTTTTCTGTTATGCAGATTTTTAATTTGATATACTGTTAATTTCAGTACTATTTTCTGTGCAAATGAGTTCTATTAAGAAAGTACTTGCCTACTCCTGTGACTTGAAGAGTTTTACCCATTTTGTCTTCCAGGATGTTAAGTGTTTCTGTTTTAACATTTAGATCTTTGATCCATTTTGACTTATAACCCAGTGAGAGATGTGAGTCTAGATTCAATTTTCTGCAGGTGCCAGTTTTCCCCACAGCATTTATTATTTTGGCTTCTTTAGCAAAGACCAGTAGTTCAATGTGCTTGAGATTTTTCTGCATTATCTAATCTATGTTCCAGTCTCATGCAGTTTTTATCATGGTATTTTTGGAAAGTAGCTTCAGCACAGTGCATCCCATTTTGCTTTTTTTTTTTTTAACCTGCCACTTCTTTTGCCATTCTAAATTTTTCTGTTTCCATATGAATTTTAGGACTATTTTTCCCCGTTCTATGAAGAGCACTGTTGTAATTTGCATTGGGATTGTATTAGATCTGTATATTATTTTTGGAAGTATGGATATTTTGACTATATTGGCTCAGCTTTTCCAAGAACAGTGGGTCCCTTTCCATTTTCCGATGTAATCTTTGTTTTTCTTTTCCAGAGTGCTGTTGCTTTCACTGTAGAGCTCTTTCATTTCCTTTGGTTATTACCTATGTAACTGATTTTTTTTGGTGTTATTGTGAATAGTATTTTTTCCTAATTTCTTCAGCTTTGGCTCATAATTAGTGTACAGGAACCCAATCAATTTTTGTTGAGATGGTATCCTGTTATATTACTGAATTTGACTATTAATTTTTAAAGAATTTTTAATGCATTTTGGGGGATTTTATATAAACATTCACTTTGTCTGCAAATAGTAATTTGAGTTCTTTCCTGTACATATCCTTTTATTTCTTTTTTTCTAATTGTTCTGGCTAATGTTTTGATTACTATGTTGAACAAGAGTCATGATAGTGGATATCGTTGTGTTTTCCCTGATTTTAGATGGAAAGCTTTCAAATTTTCTCTTTAATATGATGTCAGCAGTAGGTTTGTCATTAATGGTTTTTATCAGATTGAAATAAGGTCCCTTTATACATATTTTCTTCAGTGTTTTTATCATGAAAGATTTTATATTTTGTTAAAGGCATTTTCTGGACCTTTTGAGATGAAAATGTGATTTTTGTCCTTCTTCTGTTGACATAGTAAATAACATTTATTGTTTTGTGTATGTCAGACCATCCTTGCATCACTGAGATGAAGTCTTCTTGGTCATGATATATTATCTTTTCAGTGATTCACTGCATTCTGTTTGTCAGTATCATGGGGATTTTTGCATGTATATCATCAAGAGATTTATCTATAGTTTGCTTTTTTGGTGGGATCCTTATTTGGTTTTGGAATCGGGGTAATGGTAGCTTCCAGGAATAACGTTAGAAGTACACCTTCCATTTCAATTTAATTAAAAAGCTTGAGGCATATTGGTTTTAGCACTTCACTGAGGCTTTTATAGAATTCAGCAGCAAACCCATCTGGACCTGGCATTTTTTAGTTGGTAGGTTTTTAAATTATTGCTTCAATTTCATTGTCAGTTATCAGTTTTTTCAAGGTTTTGATTTTTCTTTCAGTTTTGATAATTCCTATGAATCTGGGAATCTAGCCATTTCTTCTGAATTGTACAATTTATAGGATTGCAAAATAGTTCATAGTTTGTTTTGATTTCAGCCATGCCTATTGTGATTTAATTTTATTTTCATTTCTAATTTCATTGATTTTGTTCTTTTACCTTATTAGTTGGGTTGGCTAATTATCTGTTTTGTTTATTCTTTCAAAAAAACAACTTGTCAATTCATTGATTTTTTTTTATTGCTTCTTTCGATCTCAGTTTCATTGATTTCTGTAATTTACTTCCTTCTACTACCTTTGGGTTTGAATTATTCTTGCTTTTCAAGGACCTCAATGTATTTTGTTAGGTAATTTATTTGGGCTCACTCTGCTTTTGTGATGTGGGAATTCACAGGTGTGAGCCTCCCTTCTAGGACTTCTTATATTGTGTCCCATAAGTTCTAAAATGTTAGGCTGGCATTATTGTTTAATTCTGGAATATGTCTTATTCCTTCCTTGATTTCTTCTGTAATGCATTGTTTAGTTAACAATGTAATGTTTAGTTCCCCTGTATTTGCATAATTTCTATTTACTTTTGTCATTGACTTCTACCTTCACTGGGCTATGATCTGATCATATGCATGGTATAGTTTCAATTCTTTTACATTTACTTAAGCGTGATTTATTAGCTGGTATTTGGAGAAAGTTCCATGGGCTGCTGAAAACAATGTGCATTCTGTTGTTGTTAGGTGGGATACTCTGTAGATAACTAGTTAGTCCATTTGTTCAAAAATTTGACTGAACTCTGATATTTTTGTTGATTCCTTTCTCTACTTGATTTATGTATTTATTGCATGAAGTATTGAGTTCACCCACTATAATGGTGTTTGTCTTTCATGCCCACTAATACTTGTTTTATGACTTAGATATATCCTTGTTCTCTGCATATATTTTAATAATTATTATCTCTTCCTGTTGGATTATTTCCTTAACCAATATGTAGTAACCTTCCTTGCCTCTTTTAATCAGTTTTGTCTAAATATTGAATCAATGTATCTCCTATTTTTCATATTCCTGTGGAATGGAACATTGTTTCTATTCTTTGATTTTTAGTCTGTGAGTTTATTTTTGAGTTAAATATGTTTCTTATACACAGCATACTACTGGATTTTGCTTCTTGATCCATCCTACCAGTTACTATCTTTTGATTAGAGAATTGAGACTATGCAAATTGACAATTATTATTGATAGATATTGACTTACTTCTGTCATAATCTTATTCTCTTGTTGCTGATTTCTTTTCTTTTTGTTCTGTTTAATTGCTCAACCTACATGGTACGTTCATTCTTTTAGAACTTTTGTCATTGTCTCTTTCTAGGGCATTCCTGAGAATTTTAATAATGTTGGTTTGGTGCTCTTGAATTCCTTTAGAAGCTGTTTATCATGAAAGCACCTTATTTCTCCATCATTTTTTGAAAAATAGTGTTGCAGGGTATGTGAGTCTGAGTTGGACATTTTTTTTTCTTTTGGGACATGAAACACTTTACCCCAAGCTTTACTGGCCTTTCAATGTTTGAATTTAGAAGCCTGTTATTCTTCTAGTGGATTTTTACTTATAAGTGTTTTGTTGCTCTTCTCTTCCTGCTTTTAAGATTCTGTTCTTGTGTCAGAGTTCTGGGATTTTCACTAGGATGCGTCAGAGAGAGTCTTTTCTGATCATTGCTATTGTGGGTTCTGTATGCCCCAATTGCTTGTATATTAAAATTTTCCCCTTATTTTGAAAGTTGTGTGCTATTATTTCAGAAAACAAGTTTTATGCTATATTTTTATGCTTTACTAATTCCAATTAATCTTCAATTAATCTTCATTATATCATCTAGGAGCTGTTGAATTCATGTTTCATTTTCTCTTGTTTTTATTTATTTGTCATTAATTAAAATAAATTTTAATTTATTTGTCATCAACATCTGTCTTCTAGTTCTGACACTACCCTTGCATTGCTCCCTTCTGCTGCTCAAGATTTCAAAAGAATTTTTAATCTCCTGAATGCTATTTGGAGCCTTTTTATGGGTCCTAATTCTCTTCTATGCTGATAATTCATGTTTTCATCATTTTGTTTGGTTCTTTTTATTATTGTCTTCTGTAGACTCATGGGTCTTATTTTTCTTTAATTTGGCCCAATATATTTTAGTTATATCTTCTATGAGTTTTCCAACTACATTATTGATCCATTGCTGATAATATTTTAAATAATTTGGGGGTGTGGTTTTTGGTTTCCTCCCCTTCAGTGCTCTGTGGTTCATCTTCGAGAGAGTTGCAAGTTTTTTGGAGTCATTCCGGTGACTTGTTTCTCATGTTTCTATTTATTTTCTTTTATATTGATGTCTGTGTGTTGATTGTGGTGAAACGTTTGGTTTCCAGCATAGAGACCTTTTTGGTTCATGTGAACTTTTCAGTGGTGTCCTCTGACCTTAACTGTTGGCCTTCACCACTGACCCAAGATCAAGCCACCTGCATTTACTAAAGATGGGAATTTGAAGCATATTTGGTTCATCATCCTGTTTTCCAGAAATGGGGTATAAAATTATTAATCATTTCAAGGCATTACAACTATTGGAGTTGCAGGAAAATCAATAATAGTAACAGGTGTGACACTTTAGCTATAATGGTAAAATAAGGAACAATTTTAGTGTCAAGTGTAAACTGAGTATGTATAAATCTTAAAGACCAATAAAGTACTACCTTAACCATAGAAAAAGATCCATAAATAAAGTATAATCAGTAAGGTTGACCAAATATTTACCTACTGTTGACTTTAGTAAATATCTACTAAATGAAATAACTTTATTTCTACTAACTGTAGTATTCAACATCAAAATTGAGATATCATCTATCTATCTAGAGATTCATATCTAGTATTTGTGCTAACAAAGGAAAAAGGTGTGAGAAACTGGAGATAAAAAATGAAAAATTTTAAAAATTAATAAAATAAGATGCAAGGAGGAAGTGAAAAAGTGAGATAAGAGATACTGATAAGAAGTAAAAGAAAATCATGATAAAATTTAATCATGATAAAAACCACAATCACAGAAAACAGAACATGGAAAACAAGAAAAAAGATACATGGAAAACAAAAATAAGAAATAAAAGATTTAAAAAGTAAAAATTCAAAAGTGAAAATGATAAAAGGAGAAAAGAAAAACTGAAAGAGGACAAAAATGAGAGAAAAAAATCTCAAGCCTCCTAAAAACCCCATGAAGGAAAATACAAACAAAAACAAGTTTAAAAATTGGGGCGGGGTGTTTACTTTTGCAGCATAAGTGCCTGCCCTGCAATCTCCAGTACAAAAAAAAAAAAAAAAAAAAAAAAAGGAATAAAAATTCCCATGTTACTGAATGAGTCGTTTCTTTCAATATCTGTAGACTTGTGATCCAGCCCGCTGTGATTTTCTGTGCTAAGCTTCAGGACCTATGTGTTTTTGAGGAGCTCTTCTTACACCAGGGGCCGCTCCCTGAGCTGTAGTAAGCATCTAACCCTAGGGTTGCCCTGCTCTGTTGGTAGATGGCGAACAGAGCCTTGGGCCTCTGCTGGGTGTAGGCTGTAGGGTGAGGTTTGGATAGGCCATTGGACTTGATATATGCAGTTGTGGGGGTTTTGTACCTTTATTCCCCAAGCACCGTGCCTGTCCCGGATCAGGTAACCTTGTCCCCCTGCAGGAGAAAGTCTGCTCCTTAGTTCTCACCTCTGCTACACCATGCCATCCATGCAGAAGCACGGATGCAGGACTGGCTTGCAGTAGGCCAGTGGCCCAACCCTTGGGTCAGCTGCTCCATGCATCTGGTGCAGCCCTGCTGGCTCATATGGGGGAGGGGGTGCCACCAGGACCCCTTTTATGTAGGTGCTCTCCCTACAAGTGGCTCCTACTCACTTCAACCTTTTCTTTAAATTGTAGAAAAGAAATTATCTTTTCCTTTTTTGACCGTATCCAAAAGATAACTTCATGTTGTAGTGGAACCAATTGATAACTTCTGTAACCACAGTCACTCCTGTTATTTTTCTAGTCATGCCTGGGGAGAATTATCTAACACAGTGATGTATCTGCATAGCTAGATCTTAGTTTCAAATTCTTATAGAACTTCAGATTCATAAGTAAAATAGTTTTCACTTCACAGTGAGAGGCAGAGCTAAGCAGCACTTTGACCTCAGTTTATGAGACAGTGGTTAAGAGACAATGGGGGACATGGCATGTCCCCTCTGCCTAAGGAGTCTGTACCTGATTCCCACTGCTTGAGCCAGAGACCATTGTGTAAGCTATTGGCTTTTTCTTATTTATCTTTATAGATAAGAGGTCTCGCCATAGACCTCAAGGATCAAACATGCTAAATCACATATGAAATATCGACTAAAATGTGTAATGAATTAGTGAATCCTTACAGCACAATTACAGGCCATAGAAAAAAACATTTACTGACCTGTCCATTATACCCAGATGAGTTCAGCAGCTGAGGGGAGCCTAGGGTGCCCCCCCACCTGAAGGACCTTGGCAGCATCCCCTCCCCCAAAATCCAGACAACCTCAGAAGCTGAGGGAAATCTCAGCTGCCCCTTCCCCTCACTGTCCCTCACTGACAGACCATCAGAAACCTACAGTCTACCACCCACAGTACCTTGATGGATTGGTCTATCACCTACAGTACCTTGATGGACTGGTCTACCACCTATAGTACCTTGGTGGACAGGTAAGAGCTATGGAAAACCTCCCCTTACCCAGAAGACTTCAGAAGGCCAGCAAGAGTGAAGTGAGCTCCCCCCAAAGCAGGATCAATAAGAGACAGCAAAACCTCTCCCCACTTAGAGGACCATGGGAAATAGCGAGAACATGCATGAGTTTTTCCGGACAGAGAACCAAGGCTTCTCCAATCCAGAGGATTCTGATTGGGCCGTGAGTCTCCCAGGGACATAGTCTCCTACCTGAGGTGCCCACTATAGACAGGTAGGTCTGGAATCCTGGAACAGCCTGAAGCCACAGTAACAATATGAGTTAAAGTTTGGTTCACATCAATACTCCTAGGCTAGCCAGCCTAGAAAGAACATAGGACTCACATAGTTGGCCTGCAGGAAGAAGTCAGGTGACTGGCTCTGCTGTAGAACTCAGAGACTGAGTGAATGTCAGCCACACATGATGGACAGTTGAGACTGGAAGGGCGGGAAAGGCCAAAATAGTGACCCAAGAGGTCAAAATGACAAAACAATAAAGCAAACTGCAATCTCAAATGCCCAGCACATCAGGAATAAAGACAGGAGACATCAAAGTAGATGACGCTGGAAGCCACATTCTGAAATTTCTGAAAAGACAGCAACTGAAATAAAGAAACAAATCTGTGAGTCCCTGGAGGGAATCAGATTAGAAACAATCTCTCAAGTAAAGGAAGAAATGGCAACCTTAATAAAGCAGCTACTCAGCATAGCTGAAGAAGACGTAGATTAAAAAAAAGTACAGGAGCATGGGAAGATGATGGAAACTTTGAATGAACAATATAGGAAAGAAATAGAATGCATGAAACAAATTCAAAGAGACATCCGGGAAATTAAAAATTCCACTAAAAACTTGGAAAAACTGCTGAATTGAACTGTAGATATACTTTCAGACCTTGAAGAGAGGATTACAACTAGAGATCATGGAAGGAAAGAGCTTTTAAAATAAAAAGGGATCATGAAATAACAATTCAACAACTCCAAGATGATTCAGTGTAAAGAAATATAAGTATGATAGGCATCAATGAACAAAACAGGAATCAAAGCAAATGACATTAAAAAATTTGCAAAAGTAATAGAGAAAGATTTCCCAAGTATAGGAAAGGAATCTGATATACAGATGAGTGAGGCATATAGAATTTCAAACAGCCATAACCAAAATAAATCTATACCCAGAAATATAATAATCAAGACCCTAGAAATTCAACACAAAGACAGAACATTAAAAGCTGCTAGAGAAAAGAAACAAATCTCTTTTCAAGGTAAGCCCATTAGAATCACAGCTGACTTCTCAACACAAACCCTCTGGTCAAAAAGATCTTGGAGTAAAGTATTTGAAGTCCTGAAAGAAAGCAACATCCAACTCATATTAATGTACTCTGCAAAACTGTCTTTCAAAATTAATGGAGAAATAAGATAATTCCATGACAAAGAAAGACTGAGGTAATTCATGTCCACCAAACTAACCCTAAATAGAGTGCTGAAAGATGTTCTAAGTAGAAAAAAAGTCACAATTCCCAGAACAACAATAAAAATAAACCATTGGGCAGTGCAAGCAATTAAGAAAAAGGGAAACCAACTACAGGAAAACAGTATGGCAAAGATAAGCCAATGTGTATCGGTTATAACCATCAATGCAAAGAAAAAGATTGGCAGAATACATTAAGAAACAGGATCCAACAATTTGCTGTATATAAGAACATGTCAAACTCAAAAAGAAACTCATACAATGAAAGTCACAGGATGCAAATCAATATTCCATGTGACAGGTACCCCCCAAAAAAGCAAAGGAGCAAGAGTAGCTATTCTGTTTACAGACAATGTGAGCTTCAAACCAACAATGATCAAAAAGTGATAAAAAAATGTCATTACATACTTGTTAGGAGAAAGCTTCAAGAGGAAGCAATAACAATCATAAATGTGTATGAATCAAATACAGGTGCATCCAACAAATAAGACAAATACTAATAGAAATGAAAAAAAATCAACTATGCAATAACACAATTGTAATGTGGGACTTTAGTACCACATGGTCACTAAAAGGTAGAACAGCTAGACAAAAAGTCAGCAAAGAAATAACAAAACTGAATCAAACCTGTGAATAGATGGACTTGGTAGATGTTTACTTTGTAGATGTTCCACTCAACATCAGAATACACATTCTTCTCAGCTGCATATGGGACATTGTCTAAAACAGACAGTATACTAGCCCATAGAACATGCTTAAATCAATGCAAAGGGACTGAAATTATCCCCTGCATATTATCTGACTATAGTGCACTGAAATTGGAAATTAATGGCAAAATAAATTGCAAAACCTACATAAACGCATGGAAATTAAATAACACCCTGATGAACAATCAATGGGTTACAGATGAAATTAAAGAAAAATTAAACAATGCCACTATTCAATGAAAATGAAGATAAAACATACTGAAATCTGTGCAATTAAAGCATAGGCCCTAAGAAAGCAGACCTAAGAGGAAAATATATAGCAATGAATCTGTACATCAGGAAAACAGAATGAGCACAAATAAAAAACCAAATGATGCACCTTAATCTTCTAGGAAAAGAAGACCAAGTCAAGACCTATACTCAGAGTAAAGAGGAAATTATAAAGGTAAGAGAAGAAGTTAATGCAACTAAGACTAAGAAAACAATATAAAGAATTAAAGAATCAAAGAGCTGGCTCTCTGAAAGAATAAATGAAATTGATGAAACGCTAGCAGAATTTATCAAGAAAAGGAGAGAAAAACTTTAAGTTCATGCAATGAGGAATGAAAAGCATGAAATTCCTACAAGTTTTATGGAAATTCAGAAGATCATCAACACCTACTTTGAAAAATCTTTACTTGCAGAGGCTGGAAAACACTGAGAAAATGGACAGATTTCTAGAAGCCTACAAATTAATAAAGCCGAATCAAAAAGTTACAAAAATGTTGAATAACCCAATATCAGTTATTGAAATTGAAAATGTAGCTAAAAACTTACCAACAAAGAAAAGCCCAGGTCCTGATGGATTCACTGCTGAATTCTACAAGATGTTTAGAAAAGATTTAATGCCAATACCCACCAAACTCTTTAATAAAATTGAAAGGGAAGCAATTATTCATAACTCATTCCTGGAGGCAGGTAGTACTCTGATACCAAAACTAGGAAAAGACTCAAACAAAAAAGGAGAATTATAGGCCAATCTCTCTAATGAACATTGATGCAAAAATTCTCAATAAAGTACTAGCAAACAGAATTCAACAAATCATCAAGAAGATTATAACACCATAACCAAGTGGGATTTATCCCAGGAATGCAGGGATGGTTCAACATATGCAAATCAATAAACAGAATATACCACATCAACAGAGCCAAAGACAAAAATGATGTGATCATCTCAATAGATGCAGAAAAAGTTTTTGACAAAGTGCAACACTCATTTATGATAAAAATTCTTCATAAAATCAGAATAGATGATGTCTACCTCAATCTGATAGAAGCTGTCTATGGTAAAGTAACAGTCAACCTCTTACAAAATGGAATAAAACTAAAATCTTTCACTTTAAAATAAGAAGCAAGATAAAGATGTTCATTATCACCACTCTTATTCAGTATAGATCTGGAAACATTAGCCAGAGAAATTAGACAAGAGAGAGAAGTAAAAGGAATAAAGATAGGAAGGGAAGATGTCAAATTATCACTATTTGCAGATGACAGATACTTTACATAGGAGATCCAAAAAGCTCCACCAAAAGACTACTAGAGTTAATAAGAAAATTCAAAAGTGTAGCTGGATACAAATTCAACACTCAAAAATCAATATCATTCCTCTACAAAAACAGAAAACTCACGGAGAGAGAAATTATGGAAATAACACCTGTCACAATTTCATATCCCGAAATGAAATACATGGGAATCAGTCTAACAAAGGATGTGAAAGGTCTATATGTTGAAAATTATAGCACTCTAAAAATGGATATTGAAGAAGATATTAGAAAATGGAATGATATCCCTTGCTCGTTAGGAAGAATGAACATAGTGAACATGTCCAAAATTGTTATACAGATTTAATGCAATCCCAACCAAAATACCATTAATATATCTTACAGATCTAGAGAAAATATTTCTAAAATTCATTTGGAAACAAAAGAAACCTAGAATAACAAAGGCAATCCTGGGCAATAAAGGCAAGGTAAGAGACATCACAATTCCTGATTTGAAACTGTACTAAATGCTACTGTGATAAAATCAGCATGGTACTGGAAAAACAAAAACAAAAACAGATCTGGGAATCAATGGAACCCTTGAGTTCAATCCCTAGCATCCAAGATAATTATAATAATAACAATAATAATAGATAAGCTTCATATCATAGTGTTGACACTCCCACAAAGATCAGCAAAGTCTTTGTTAATCAAGCAAAACTAAGTCCCTTAAACCAACAGGTGCCAGAGGAAATGCTAATTTGAAGAGCAATGTGTCCTCCCATTATATGTCTGTATGGCTTAGTTCCAGTCTCCATGGACCTTACAGCAAGAAGAAGGATGGAATGACCTAGTCTGTGACCTCAGAGAACAGTGCACAAACAGATACGAATTTTGAGCTGAGTTTCCAAGAGAAAACTGTCACCCTGACCAAAAAGCTGTTTTCTATACAAAGTAAGTCTGAAAGGTTAGAATGGTTTGCCAGGTGTTTCAAATACAAATGGGGAAGTTACCTATTGGTTTTCAGTCTTATCTTTGTAGGCAAGAATAACTAGAAACAATCAGTAAAAACAGGCCTGGTCAGGGCCAGCACCAGGGTAGCTAGCACAGGAAGTCTCCCTTCCCAGCGTCCTCTGGCATCTGCCAGAAGTCACCTGTCCTGAAATCTGCTGCTGCTGCAGTCCTCAGTGAGATGGTCACTAACATTGCAGTGGCCACCTCTTCTTCCCCCTTCTCCCACACTGCCCTGGGCCCGTGGAATATCTGGAGCTTCTGCATAGAGAAAAGGAAAGCACACAGCATGCAAAGAGGAGTCTTTATCAAAAATACCACACAGCTAAAATCTAACAATGAAACTGAGGAAAGATACTGACCTGAACAGAGTATATTTCATGTGCTTTGTGTTATAAGAGATATTTGTTTAAATCAATGTCATTATCTCTGATGTGTTTTGTTATGACTGTGTCTAAATATCTCTCCAAAACTTCTTGTGGTCATAGGTGGGGCTTTTTCAGAGATGGCTGGATCTACAGAATGTGACACTGGAACTGATTTATAATGAAGAGGTAGATCAAGGGCCCTGGGGTTAAGGGAGTGAGTGCCAGCTGCCCTAAGGAGCCTGGATAAGATACAGGGGATAGAAAGAGCTGTAGAAGTCTCTCTTTGCTTTGCTACCTTCCACTCAACATGACCTGTTTCTCCTCTCTGATGCCATCCTGCCTTGGAGCCAGCCAGTCATGGACAGAAACCTCTATAAACTAAACAAACATTTTCTCCTTTATCTTTTGGTATTGGGTATTTTGTCTCAACAATGAGAAAAGTAACCAAGATACTCCTCTAGAAATTCTGTACTTTTATTTCATATCTTACGTCTGTGATCTATTATTTTTTCCATGTGAATGTGCAGTGCAGGAGCATTTGTTAAAGAGACTATTATTTCCCACAAGAGGGGGAAATGGTGAAAATTCAGGAAAGGAGATACAGAAACAAAAAACAAAGTTTTTCAAAGAAAAATGAATCTGTAAGTTTTTAAAAATGTTTTGAAATATATTTTTATACAGTGAAAAAACAAATCACAAAGTTGGAGAAGTATTTGGGAAACATATATCAGACCAAGAAATTGCATTCAGGGTAAGGAGATAAACCACTCATCAAAGAAAATAGGCAAAGTATTTGAACAAATGTTTAGCAAAAGAAAATGAATGGCCAAAGAAAGAACACATGAAAAGTTGTTCAACATCATTTTTCATAAGGGAGACATGAATTAAAGCTAGATTAAAACTGTGATACATTGCTACATGTTTATTATGGTGGCAACTGATAATAAACATTCTAAACTGCATGTTTATTGTGGATGACACCCATTGATCACAAGGATGTGTTTCTACAACACTCATGCATGGTAGCAGGAATGTGAATGATAGAACCACCTTGCAAAATCATTTGGCTGTTTCCCATGAGGATAAACACATACATACATTAACATGCACCAACCTGAAGTAAATGTGAGATGTTTACTGAGGGAAATATAAACAGTCCATGTAAAACTTTCATATCACTGTTTATAGCACTGCAAACATAACAACACTGGCAAGCTCAAGTGTCCATGCTACACAAAGAGAAGGTTTAACAAGTTTCAGTCTATTTTCTCAGACTGTGCTCCTCAGCAGGGGACAAGAATGAGCCACCCACATGTGCTCCAACCTCAGGCTCAGGCAGGCAGCCAGACACAAAGAAGTGCATGCCATTACCTCATCTACATCAAATCTTTATAAAGGATAGATTGCAGCTATAGAAAGCAGAGGTTGACACCAATGTGCAGGAGGGAACGTTTTGATATTTATGCACTGATTTGACCACCACATGTCAAAAGTCATTAAAATGTGTATTAAAATGAGGTTTGTTGGATATGAATACCTCATCATTGGAGGAAGCAACCGTGTCAGGAGGCTGAGTCTCTTGTGCCTCTATGTCCATCACTGTAGTCCTAGAAACCCTCTGACCATGTGTATGGGATAGGAATTAAGCATATACTTTGTTTCAAAAAAACACTGATTGTAGATAAAATAACGTTGGTAAAATAATGATAATTTTGAGATAATTCTCTTGAGTGAAATAAACATAAGTGTGTAAATATCACATTGTGTCTCTGGTGTGAGGAGGGGTTAGGGAGAAAGAAAGAAAGGAAAAGAAAAAATAAGAAAGGAGAATAAAATGGAAACAAAGCTTTGTAAATAGGGAAGAGGAGAGGGATTAAAGGGAGAGGAGGGCAATGGGGAACAAAGAGGGGCTGTATATGTCATGTACAGTTGCAAATTCCGTATGATGAATGTGATCACTGAGAATATCTAAATTGTATCATAAACTTAATAAAAAATTGAGATGCATGGTAAGTATACAGGTTTTAGTATGTACTTCTCTATGCTATTCAAATTTTATTATCAAATTTCCTATAATAAAACACGAACATAATAAACTCCCCACCCAGTATGTGACCTTACTCTTTAACAGGTGCCTGGCATTCAAGGCTTTCACAGGGACCTTCCAGTGACCTTGCAGCACTGGCATCGAATGCCGGGCACTTTTCTCTAAAGGTTTTGATCTGTATTAACTTCTATAAATTGACCATTCCTGATGGTGTTATTCTGTGCATTAAACTGTTTTCTGATTAAGTCCTGATCCCGAGACAATGAATTCCATCCACTCACCCACCTGAATATCTGCACTTTAGCAGGGTGAATAAACCTGAGTATTCACAGGGGAGTGTGGGTGGGGTCCTGTGTGCAGACAGACAGTTTGGACATCGGTCTTAGTTTTCATTGCCACTGGTGATACTGTGGCCTCTGTGTGCTTCTGTTTCCTCCTCTGGCCACTGTGATGGCCAAGGGAAGCTTCCTCACCACGGGGTTGTGAATGTTAAACAACGAGCCCACAGATATTTGGCAGGATGCTCATTCAACTAATCAACAAACTACTGTATTTATGGTATGTATTACTGTATTTATTAACTTTCCAAGTAAATAGACATCTCCCGTCCGATGAGGAGACTGAATACACAGACAGAGATTGCCAAGTGCTGCATGTAAGACAGCCTTGACCTACAGGGTCTGACTCTAACCACGACCTCATAGCAGCTGGACAGAACGTCAAGACATAGTCAGTGTCTGACATTCTCTTGTGTTTGCCTTACTTCTACTTAAAGATCAGTGAAAGAAGCCAGACGTCCTCCGGTCCAGGATCACATAGCAGGTTGGCTGCACTTGAGCCACTGACAACCTCCAGGCCACAGACCTCAGGGTGGGCTCAGTCTGAAGTCCTCCATCTCCGCTGCCTTCCCCTGAGCCATAGCCAAGCACAAATGATAGTGCTAGCTCCCTGGGCCCCAAATTTTTTTTTCATAACAGATCATGTTTGGCCACTTAGGTTTGTGTTTGCAACTGTCACAGGATAAGCCCTGCTTCTTTCCAGGTCAAAGACAGCCTTATGCATGAACAGGGATGTGATAAGACAGATGACCTGACAGGCTGGTTGGCATATCTATTGTGCCACATATTTGTAGACAAGACCCTTACCTTGATGTGGGTGTATGATGTAGACAAATATGGCTTTCCAATATTCCCCATTCTGTTTTTTAAATTCTGCCCTCTTACATACTTTCTGGGAAAAATTCACTTTGGAGTTGCCCCACTGTGTGATTTCTCAAAAGAGTCTACATGTGAGAATGATGGCTCGAGCATGGACAGGTAAAAGGCTGGCCTTACTTACCAAACAGACATAAAAGTATGGGAAGTGAACTCATGGGGAGGGAGAATTCTTCCTGCACTCTCATGCAGAATACCGTTCAGGAAGAGGCTGCTCGGTGGATACATAAGGCTTTGAAACCAATTAAGATGCTCACTCTCTGCATCTGTGAGAAAGTTTCCACCTGCTCCCAAACCTAATCCTGAGCCCTGAAGAAAGTGGGGTTGACTGGTAAATGAGGGTCAGGCAGAGGTGTGGGACTCTGTGGAGACCCAGGAATGAAAAGGTAGTGGCTTGACCTAGGGCACAGGGAAAGACAGAGAGGACACTGAGGGATTCAGAATATATTTTGAAGTTACTGATAAGATTAATTGCCTAGAAATTCAATGTGTGGTGAAGCGAAAAGAGATTGAAGATAGTTTACTGTTTGTGTGAGCAGGTGTGTAGTGCGGCCATATAGTGGATGGGAGAGTATGGTGTCCAGGAATGTATTTTGGAGACAAATCAATCATTGTTTCTGTTAAAAATGCTAGCTTGGTGTCCAAGTTGGGTAGGTGGATGCATGTATCCAGAACTCAGGGGATTGCATGTCAGAGCCAACCTATGTGTGTCCATGACATTTGATGGCTAGATGGCTAGATGATCCTTACAAAAGAGTACCAAGCCCTCTCTCTCTGCAGTCTCTATACGTCAGAGAGTCAAACAGGGCATGAAGACTGGCAGCCAGGTGAGACTGTGCACTTAGGAATGAAAGAAATTCCTTAACCATAGTGAATGTAGACTTAAATAGAAAAGGAAGTACGAGATATACAATTGAAAAATACAATTTCCTACGTTCTGAAGCTCACAGAGGTGAAGAATAACTTGATTGTTCTGTTCTACCTGCTATAGTTTCTATGTAGATGCCCCACCAAAGCCTCATGCTCACATAGGTGTGGATTTTGAGATGTGATTATATTATTAATATGATATTTATCAGTAGATTAGTCCTTCCATGAATTTATAGATAAATGTGACAACAGGTTGGAGGAGGTAGGTCACTGGGGCATGGCCTGGAAGAGTCTGTCTTCCTCACTCCTCCTCTGATCTCTCTCTCTCTCTCTCTCTCTCTCTCTCTCTCTCTCTCTCTCTCTCTCTCTCCTTCTTGCTGCTATGCCATGAGCTGTATTTCCTTTGCTTATTCCATTGTCTTGCTGCCCTGCCTTGGAGCCAGCAGACTAAGGACTAAAACCTTTACGAACTGTGAGCCAAAATAAACCTTTCCTCCTTTAAGTTGTGGGTGTCTCAATGACAAGAAAGTTACTGAGATACGACCCGTGCAGGATTTGCAGTCTGGTAGCGAGACATGCATGAAACTAGACCTCATGTCCTCCAACCCACAAAAGTGCTTCAAACGCATTCAAAGTAGCTGCTGACGGAAAAATGTGTTCCTAATTCTCAGTGAGAATCTTTAGGGTAGTTTGGATATGACCAGGTCTAGAAAACT
Source organism: Cavia porcellus (assembly GCF_034190915.1). Lineage (NCBI taxonomy): Eukaryota > Metazoa > Chordata > Mammalia > Rodentia > Caviidae > Cavia > Cavia porcellus. Next base: position 3,286,954 of record NW_026947503.1, read on the forward strand.
GGATAGAAAAGACAGAGAAGTGGATTTGTGGAAGAAAGGTAACAACTTTGTGGAACAAAGTCAACAACACAGGGATCTGGGACCTGGGATGACACTGGAATCCCCACAACAGAGGGATAACAGGAGGCTGGAATACGTGTAGAAATAGGCCTTCTGTGTGGAATGTCATAAGGACAGAGGTGCAGGCTTCCCTCCCCAAGCCCACACAGCTGCTAGTAAAACATGCTTGTTCTTTAGAAAACACACACACACACACTCACACACACACACACACACACACACACACACACACACACACACACATCCCTCTGTGGGAAGCATCAAGAGGCACTGCTCTACAATTTAAAGAGATTTAACCGATCCATATATATGGTTGCAATTTTTTCTAGCTGTCCATAATCTCAACGAATGAGAAAGATCATATAGGAATTCTATAAATCTGAATCGTGAATTAAATTGTGTTTTTCCTAAAAGTAAATAGACAAAAATGATAACAGCAATTAACTAGTTTTTGAAGTTAACTGCAGCCTTTCAGGTTCATATTTGAACCACAAATCTTTTTAATACAGCGATTACTGTTATTATTGACCATAATTTGGCAAGAATTTCTGGGGCTGGGGATTTAGCTCAGCAGCATAAGCGCCTACCTTGCCAGCAGGCAGTCCTGAGTTCGATCCCTGGTACCGATAAAAACGAAAAAGACCAAAAAAAAAAAAAAAAAAAAAAGAATTTCTGCTTCAGAATTCGAAGGGATTTGTGTAAGCATCTTATAAGGATCAATACGTCTGTTTTGATCAAGATGGGAATTTCAAAATCAGTTGCATGGCTGTTACTTTTGACTATTTAAGAGATGTACAGTGAGAAAGAAGAAAAAGAGAGTGAGCAGATATTCAATAAATGCCAGGGTGTTTGTCAGCCAAATCAGGATCAAGAAGAGGGGTAGAGTTCTGTAGTCTGCTCTGGGCATTTGGATGAGATCTGTTTCAATGGGTGAGTATGATGATTTTCACCAATTACAGTTGTTAAATGTGGATAAGGATCAGTGACTGTGGGTGACTGGTTTAGTAGCTGAACCTTCACCTCCATTACAGATGATTTTCTAGTTCACTCTCTGAAGAGGGCTTCATGCCTGAATTTAATTTTGGTTATGCCGATGACCTTCTTAGCTAAGAGCAGTTAGAGGATGGCTAAGGCCATCATCTCGGTTAGATAGATCACAGTTGCCTGTGCCTTTCCCTAGAGAACAACATGTTTGACAGCTTGTTGGTCCCAGGTGGGGCCCTCTCTGACCACCAGTTTCAGTGTGAGTCTCAGAGTTCAGCCTGGACTGGCAGCTGGAGTGACTAAACCTGAGGTCCCGAGTATTTGCTAAAGTTTATTACACATTTGCAGCAGGAGTTAACTAATTGAGGGGGCATCCAAGAATTGAAACTTCCTCTCTAGATATCAAGAGAAAGTCAGTCAAGAGACAGAATCAGTGTGTGTTTCTAGGTTAACTTACTTATAGGAATTTGCAATTCTTGCAACTCAGGATTATAATTTTAAAATTCAAAATATTTACAGAGCATGAAATTTTGAATTAGGCCAGATACTGCTACCAGAAGGCTTACTTCCTGCAGGCAGCCAGGGGGAACAAGGACATGCAGTGACCCATTTAAGACCCATGTAAGGCCCATGGACCCACCTGCAGGCCACCAATGGAGACCCTTGGTTCCCTCAGGCAGCCATCACCCACCTGGAGAATCAGAAAAACACACCCCTGTGTGCCTGCCACCATTGCAGGAGTCCCAGGGTAGACGTGCAGGTTGAGAGGAGCAGCCCCACCACGATGCACTCCTGGCCATTGGGGAAACCCAAAGTAGTTGCACCGGTCTGTAGAAGCCCATCCCATGCTCAGGTTTATCTCTCTATAAACCTGAGGTCAGAGGAACTGACCTACACTGTGGAGGGGCACCCAACATCACTTGAGGCTTCTTTTAGGACAGTCTACTTGGGCTGTGATATTTCAGGGAGAAATCGATTATGTCTGGGCATTTTACAGGACCTGCTTGTTATCTTTTCAGAGAAAGAAAGTCGAGCTGTCTCCAGAAAACTGGATACAGCACTCACTGCAGTTTCCATCTGAAACCCGGAGGTGGACAGGATGAGGAAGAGCAAGAAGGTCAGTTAATTGTTGTAAATAAGCAAAAATACAGTGTGATCCGTTGTCACACCTGCTGTCCGTGTCTTTATGAATTTAATCTTCTTACTCGTGCAGTTACATGTTTTATGTCCGGGTGATTTGGCCCACGCCCCAGGGCCTGCCCTCTGGGAAGCTGGGCCTGCGTTCTCCCTGCTCCCCCCCATCCCAGTGTCAGGAGACTCACCCTGGGCCTCTGCTGCCTGCTCAGACTCTCCTTGCCTTCCTGGTGAGGTGCAACAGGAGCAGGCCGAGCTGAACACGAAGGGCACTCCTAGGAGCCTCTCAGGCAAATGACAGACAGTGTGCTTTTGGGGATCCTCCCTTCTCTACCTTGGCCAAATGACAGCTTCAAACCAAAGTGATAGTGAGTGTAAGCTGATATTTATCGACAGTAGCTTGTATATGGGCCATATACATTTTTATCACATTTCATACTCCCCAACAAAACCTACGTGAGCAGCACTGAGTATCAGTATTGTCATCTCTGTCTTACAGATGGAGAGATTCTGTAGCTTGTCTTGATGGGCACCATCAAGAATACCCGGTGTCCAGTCTCATGTCTTAGCTATAGGACTGTATTTCTTCTTGCAGACAATTTCTAGACAAAACTTCTTTTATTAAAGAGTAAGATATCAAATATAAGCCAATATTATTTTCAGTATACTTAATACAAACTTTTAAAAAGGCTTCAGATGCCTTGAGGTCTAACTCTGAACTGGATAGCGACGAGTCCCCGGAGAGGAGGTCAGGAAATAGGAACACTGCTCCTCCTTCTGCAGGCCTGTCCCCAGCGTCGAGATGGCAGGGAAGTACTCCGGGAGGACAGCAGGGGGCAGTGCTGGCACACGGTGCGGGCCCACCGCCCTCAGGATGCACAGCTGAGAGGCCTGCCCAGCAGTGGCAGGACAGTCGTGCACAGCTACCGTGCCCTGGAGCCAGTAACCCGAAGCAGAGGACACCACCTAGTCCGCAACGGAAATGCTTCTTCCCTTCTAAGTAGAGAAATATTGGTATGTGTAGATAGCACAACAAGCGAGGCAATCATGCTTATGGAAGCATATTTTAGGATTTCTTTTAAACACAGTGCTTAAATCAGTATTTAAAATCAGTATCGGAGTTGTTCAGTGGCATTGTGTTGTGTTTCCTTTTTTAAGTACTGGGGGCTGAACCCAAATTCTTTGCACTGAGCTACTTTCATAACCCTTTAAAAAATTATTGTTTTTTAAATTTTGAGACAGCATCACATGGAGATACTGCCCACACTGTGCTAGAATTTGTGATCTCCCTGCCGCTGCTGCCCAGAGTGCCGAACTACCAGCATGAGCCATGAATTCTTTTCAGTTTACCTTTGTGTACCTTCCAATGAAACATGCTTAAAGAGGCAGAAAAAAAAGGATAAACTTGCAACATGCATGGAAATCAACAATACTGATGAATGACTTTGAAATGTAACACAATTACTTTTCAAAGAAAAGTTATTAAACATTTTAAAATACTGTACTGTTTTTAAATATTAAAAATATTAGTTTATATAGTCAAGAATGTTTTTAAAATTAAGTGAACATATAATGAGGATAACAGTTCTGCTGCAATTCTTAAAATTCATATAATACAAGAAAGAAGCATTTTTAAAATTTTGATCTAGTGTACACAAAGATTTTTCTTTGTATCTGCCAAGATCAAGAAGAGTAGGACTGGCATAATATGACAGAGATTTCAAAGTGGCAATCATAAAAGTACTTCAAGGAACAATTGCAAACATGATTGAAACAAATGGAATACACAAAGTGCTGGCAAAGAAATTAGCATTATAAGGGAAGAAATGGAAGATGGGAGCAATCAAATGGACATTTTAGAAATGAAAAACTGAACAAAAAAATACGTTAGCGTCTTGAGTGGACAGCAGAGACACTGTGAATCCAGGAGCAGATGAACTCTGTGGCTGTGAAGAAACAAAACCATGAGCCTGTCCAGCTTTAAATTGTATGAAAACAACATGTAGAAAAGTATTTTTTTAAATTTGCACCTGGGGCACATTATTTCAGGTTCTCCCAGTAAGACCTGTGCTACCTGGGGGAAGGAAGGCAGGCATTCTGGGCAAATCCAGCGTGACCTTGCCTGTCATGGCCAGGCCAGAATCACCAGCATGCAATGGAAGTCTTTGAAACTGTTTTCACACTTTCCTAGTGCTAATGTTTCACCCACATAACTTCATTTTCTCATCTTTGATTCTTCCAATATTACATTTACCACTTGTGAGCTTACACTGTCTGACTAAAAGCGATGTTTGCATGTTGTCATGCATTTGCAAGTATTTTAACAGCAGCCTACCTCTGACCCGCCCTCATAGAGAAAGTCCTCGAATTATGCAGAACTGATTTGAATGTGACATGTTTGTCATAAAGTATTGCTGCATTGCAGTTTCCGTTTCTGATAAGTAACTTCCATTTGCTGGTACACTAGCTTTTAAAGCACCTTCCTTAGACACTATCCACTGCCAGTACTCTGGCGCAGCAGTAGTAGATGTCATCATATGTACACTCTCAAGTGAAGAGCCTGAAATGAACATTTTATAGCTGCCAACATCAGCTTCTCCCCCTGAAAGTTAGTATTTTGAGTTTTGGGTAATGTCTTAGCTTCTTTTTCAATGCTGAGACAAAATACCTGACATTGAACATTGAAGGAGAAAAGGTCTATTTCAGCTCCCAGGCATTAGAGATTCCAGCCCACAGGTGGCTGGCTCCACAGCATGGAGGCACGGCAGCATGGCAGAGGGGAATTACAGAGGAGAAACAGTTCATGACCGAGCAGGCAGCAGCAGCAGCTGTGGCAGCAGCAAATCTGCCTGCCCTCTTTATATTCTATGCAGGTGATAAACTATACATCAGTTCCACCCACACCCAGGATGGGGTGTCAGTTATCCACACTCTTAATGCCAGGATTATACCCTTAGTCTGTATCCACACATCCAGATCCAGCTACTGTCAAAACTCCCACGTGATGCTTTGGGGTGGGGGCACATCTAGTTACAAGCCATAACAGGCCTTGTCTTTGCCAAATTTTCATTCTTACTTTGGTTCTTTCGACAAGCAAGTAAGAAGAGAATCTTTGTTCTGCCCTTGATCTATCAGCCATGTGGTGTGATGGCCACCTCGGCAGCGTCTCCGCCTTACAAAAATGTCAGAATCTCCTACCTCCACTAGGAAACTCATTCCGTGTCACTGGCCTGGGTGCCTGTCCCTCATCTGTCTCTTTAAACTGTGCTCTCAAAATGGAGTTTAATCCTGCTTTTCTCAAAAAGCCTTCTAGAGCCATTCCACACAAATTGCTTGTGCATTAATGTCAGAGAAACTCATCTGAGAAATGGATGTTGAAGTATCTTATTATTTTATCCATCATGTTTCTATATTTTGTTTCTTAGAACCTATTGCATGTAGTTTTATCATCAGGCAATTTTTGAATTTTTTAAATGACTATATTATATAATATAGCCTCATGGAAATGATCAATAAGTCTTCATTGAATTTATTTAACATGAAAATAAAATTTTCTCACTGGAAATGCAATTTCCTAATAAAATGTTATAATGTTTTCATTTCAATAATGTCTCATCCAAAATTTCCTGAGGATAAATAATTTGATGCAATTACCTAGGAAATAAAACAAATGTATTTCCTTTCAGAAATGAAATAATTAAGACATAGAATAACTTTTGTACACAAAATGCCACTATTAGAAATTGAGCCACAGATAAATTCATCTGTGATCATTACAGGTAGGAAGTTGCCAGTAGGTGTTCCCAAGCAAGTCAAGAATAAGACAAAGTTCAGTTACCTGAACTCTAAATGTTACCTTTATTATAGTTAAAGGCTATAGCAGAAGGACGAAAGGTACCCCAAGAGCAATGAAACCAATGGGGAGTCCCAAGTGTAACCCTGAACCTGTCCCATCAGAGGACAGAAATGTTGGGTAGGAAGAGCCATCCACGGGAGGACCTTTCAGGAGCACAACATGCATGTGGCCAAAGTGAGAGCAAGCAGAGGCCCAGAGATGGGGAGTCCTCCCTGCACCGCTTTCTCCTGGAGAGGAAATGAACTGCAGAGGCACAGCCAGCTTGTCAGTCCTTTGTGCAAACAAGAAATCATGGAGAGCTCTGGGGAGTCGTGCATTGTCCTGTGATTTACATTCCACACAGAATCACTTAGCTACCGAACGCAGAATGGCCTTCCAAGGAGTGAAAGGAAACAACGAGATGAGTTAGGAGGCAGCTGAGAGAGTCTAAGCAGAAACCACAAGGCTCGGGCCAGATTTATGTAAATATACTACAGTGTATTAACCACACCGACACAAATTCAGCAGCACTAAAATTTGCACTTTGTATCATCTTTCCAGCACTAGTCCTCTCTTAAAAGGAGCTTTCAAGGTTAGCATACCTGATGTGAGTGTGGAAGGCATCAGTGTCCCAGGGATCAGAGGTGAGGGTAGGTACTGTCATTTTCCTTTGTCCTCACTGTACTGGTCGGTTTGTTGGAACACTCTCCCCTCTTGGTCTTCCTGCCTCTAGCACTGCCACCTACAACCCAACTCTGCCTTCACCAAGCCCACTCACACTTTAAAAATATCTCTAGTATGATTTCCTTGATGAGTCTTCCCTAACTGAGCCCTCGCCAACATCTCCCCCCAACTTGCATATAATCCCTCCATTTGATTTGAGGGTTGCCTATAATTTCGCTTCACTTTAGTCAAGATCCTTATTTGGTCTTGTATTTATTTAAAACCTTTTCCTGCTTCACTGAACTGCAAAGCCGTTGGATTTGGGGAAACTGTTGGATCCTTCTTTCTAGCCCCTTATTTCTTCACATATAACCTTGTACAGAAATACCTGCTTGGTGAACTGAATGTAAAATTTATTCAACAAGCAGTGGTGTAGTAGCCAGCTGATATCCACAGGTGACTTAAATTCTCTATAAAACACTCCACAGTCCTAATTGAGTTACATTGCAGTGGAATAATTCAGACAAACATAAAAGTATTAATTATGGGGAAACTGGTGTCTATCTTAGGATAAAGGTCTGATGTTCATCAAATCATGTGAGTTATTTTCAGTGGTAAATAACCAAATAAGTAAATATGTGATGTAACTAACATAGATATAATAGCCACCATGTCAGCAGAAGAAAGAAAAATGGTCATGAAGACTGGAAAATGGCTCTGGCTTCCCTGTCCCGCATCAACTCTGCACAGGAAAATTACTCTTAATAACCATGCGGCAGCTGACATTTGCAAACACACTGCTGGCTGCCAGCAGGCAATCAAAGGACCTGCAGAGACAGGAAGCCAGAGGCCCTGCCACACTGAGGTGGATCCAGGTGATCCTCCGATCTGTCAGGCTCAGTCCTGCTGATTCGCAGGGCTGTTGCTGCAATGAGAGGCACTTGCTGGAACCACATGTGAACGCTGCTGTGTGCACACGTCAGCCAGGTGTTTGAGGAGCCTCTGAAATACACATCTACTCCAGTGCTGAGGGATACTGGGATTAAACACGGGTTCTTCACACTGAGCTATAGCTCATTATTTATTGTAATTTTTTGTTATTTTGGGACTTTTTCAACTTTTTATAAGTACTTATTTGTGGTACATAATTATTCCTTGTGGGAAGTTGGTGCATGTACATAAAATATCTTAATTCTTTTTTCATGACCTCCACACTCTGTCTTCCATCCATTTCTTGATTCCTTCTCCTTAGCAAAAGATCTGTCTCCCTATTTCTTATCATCTATCTTTTCTTGAGACAGTGTCTTACCAAGTTGCCCAAGCTGGACTCAAACTTGCCATCAATCCTCCTTCCTCAACCTCACAGAGTGCTGGGATTGCAGGGTTGTACCACTATGCTTGGCTGGATTTTATTTTCAAATCTAATTGACCTTTGAAATCTCTCTGAAAACTATAGAACTTAAATTTCTCATAAATACGTTTCATACGTTGTTACTCCAGACTTATTTTAAGGAGCGTTGATTGCATGCACAGAGGTCTACCACTTACATGCTGCCCTTAACGGCTCCTGGGATGCTCAGCTCAAGCTAAACACTGGTGGGGAGGCAAGTTCACAAGAGGGCATGCTGAGGTCCTGTATGAGTACAGTGCTGATCATCTGTGGGAACCTAGAAAGCAGCACACAGGAGAAGGTCATTATTGTACCTGATAGACACCAGAGGCTGGAGCAATCTCAGGAGTGATCCATGCCCCAGTCTCCTTTTGTGGATTCACTGTGGGTAAATTTCTCCAACCTGCAGGTTTGCTGGTGTTGTCTCCTGTCCTCTGTGTTAGCTTTCTGTGACTGTGACAAATACCTGGGAAAATCAGTTTAAAAAGGGATTTGGAGGTGTAGCTCAGTGACAGAAGCAATGGTCCAGAATATGTGAAACACTTGATTTGATCCCCAGCATCACAAAATTAAAATAAGTAAGTAAAGAAAGAAGTTTATGTTGACTTGATTTAGGAAGTTTCAATCCATGGTCAGCTGACCCTGTGGCTTCTGGGCCTATCACCAGGAAGACACTGTTGCAGGAAGTACGTGCTAGAGAAAGCTATTCATCCCTAAAGAGAGGAAGAGTTGGGGCCCGAATACTGCACTTACAGACATGTGTCCAGGGACCTGACTTCCTTCTACCAGGCCCACAGCCTCAGGTTTCATCCCTTCCTACCTGAGCCAAAGCCTGGGGATGAAACCTTCAACACATAAGATGGGGGCACACTTGAGATCCATACTATCGGGCTTCTTAACTCTCCTTTCATTGGAGTCAGTGTTATTTAAAGCACGTGCATATCACTCGGGCTTGTTTAAACATGTCATATTTGGCAGTAGAATTTTAAGTGAAGGCAGAATAATACTAGTCTAGTAAGACTGTATGATAAGTCAGTTGAATATTTCCAAATGTGAAATGTTCCTCCCCTCCAGAAAGACAACTTGCATATTTTGTAAGTGAAGGAAAAATTGAACTATCAATGTATTTCCCATATAGACCCCATTCATACCTCTTGCTCATCACAGGAACCTGGGGGAAGAATTGAAAGATTAACTTCCAAATTTCTGAACACATCTCCTGGTCTGTGTAATCTCTGGAAATCATCTGGAATGATACAGTGCACAGGTTTAACATGGAAATTCATTCCTCTACTCACTGCTTCATTTTTAGAATGGGTTCCAAGTGTCACACTGTGCATACTGTGCACCGCCATGCATTTAATAAAGTGGCATGATGGCTTTCCAGCATGCACACTGACAGCTCATGCTCCGAGGTGAGGAAGGCATATTTCAAGTTCTAGCTCTGTTACTCATAAGCTATAGATGTAGTCCTTAAACGTCATACGCCTCACTTTTCTTGTCATAAAATAGAAATGGTAACAATGACCTTCCCTGAGAGTTACTTGGTTGCTCAGACATGACAGTAGTTACTCGCGAGTGGAGCCTGGTGCTCTCACCCTTAAACACTCAGATAAAGAGTGTGGTGCAAGATTGGAATTTACAATTATTGTACTTACTGTCATTATTCTGCATTACAAGCAACTCCTTAGCTTTTCTGCCATGTCATCTTTACTAAACCACTATTTTATTTCTTCAGATCTTTCTCCACAAGTAAAGACAACAGGTCCAATGGAGCCTCCACTGTCACCTCTTATGAACAGACAGAAGCTGCCTCTTCCTGTATGAGCAGGACCGGCTAAATACAGGTGGTGCATCTGGAAGAAGAAGGTTCATTTTTAAAGGAAGTCACTGGGCAGGTGGTGAAAACAATAGATAATATCTCAAGGAACTGATATTTATGTGGCCCTAACAGACCTGGATCGCCTGTCACTGTCTAATGCTCCATTGCAGGTCAGTCAAATGGTTGAATCAGTTTCTTCGTTCATGTAAGGAAGATACAAATATTGAGAGTTAAACCAGAAAATCCCAACATCTAAAGAAGCCTCTGTTCTTCCTGCAGGGCCCGGGGTTAGCCTCTTCAGGACCTGTGGCTGGATGCAAGCAGTTGTTTCTTTAGACTTCAACTTGGCCCAGATTCCTCATACCTGCCAGTAAGGCCCAAAACTATCCAGAAGAATCGCTTATGCTAATGACTGTGGAAATGTGGTGAAGGCAGCCAGTGGAGGAGCACCCCTCCTGGCTCTTCGTCTATCCCTCTGAACCCTCTGAAATTCTTCAGACAGACCTGGTGGAGGTCAGGAAGCTGAGCACCTTTCCCTAATTATACACCCCTTTCTAGGTCAGGATGAGGCCTTTGAACAAAACTCACAGGCTGTCCCTGAATCAGTCCATTTCAGTTAAGTCAACAGGCTTGGAGTGTGTGGACAACCTTTATTTTAAATTTTATTTCAAAGAGATTAAGACAAAGAGGACAGAACAAAGCAGATCAGAACAGAACAATGCAAGCAGCGCAACACTTCACAAGACAACCAGATATTAACAGTAGCTTCCATAATGTCTCTTTTCTTGAAATAGTTGAGCATACTTGCACATACAATAATATCAAACATAACAAAATAGTATAAAACCATTCAAGAGAATGAAAGTATTACAGGGCATTCAGAACCAAATAACAGAAAATGGACAATGGCTATGATACTGTCTCCCTTTCCATAAAAAAAAGTTTTATACTATCACACATATTAAAATCCAGTGAGAAACAACATGATAGAACCAATGGAAATAGCAGGACAAAAGCATGGTAGGACTTCAAAGCAAGATGATATTAAATCGTCAATGGCTGCCATGATGTCTTGTTTTCTTCAAAATAGCTGTTCATACTGTCAATACAGACAATAAAATCAAACAACCCAGAGTAAAACCATTGCAACTAGTGAATGAAAACATTATAAGTCTTCAAAGCAATGTAATGGAGAATCATGATTACCATAAATCTTATGTGCTTTTACTATTACTTACACTAGGGAGACTATATGGTATTTATATATGTAAGTTTGATTTATTTTGCTTATGACTATGGTCTCAAGTTGCATCCATTTATTTATAAATATCTCAATGTGATCATTCTTTGTAGCTGAGTATAGCATTATAGCTTTATAGCTGAGCATTCCATTGTATAAAAATACCACAACTTTTTTTATCCATTCCTCAGTTGGTGGACACTTGGGTTGTTTCCAAGATCTGCCTATTACAAATTGTGCTGCTATAAACATGAGTGCACATATATCACTGTGGTATGATGTTTTCAGTTCTTCTGGGAATATGCCTAGAAGTAGAATAGCTGGAACAAATGGGACTTCCAATCCCAGCTTTTTGAGAAATCTCCAGACTGACTTCCACAATAGTTGCACCAGTCTACACTCCCACCAACAGTGCAGGAGAGTGTCTTTTTTCCAACAGACGCTCCAGCATTTTTTGTTGGTAGTTTTCTTGATTCTGGCCATTCTTTCTGGAATGAGATGGAATCTCAGTGTGGTTTTAACTTGCATTTCTCTAATGACTAATGATGATGAACATTTTTTCATGTATTTATTTGCCATTTGTATTTCATCAACAGTGTGTTCATCTCAGATGTCCATTTTTAGGTTGGGTCTTTGAATTTTAGAGTTCTGAGTTTTTAAAATTCTTTATATGAAGTCCTTTGTCTAAGACTTTTTCCCAGTTCATGGGTTTTCTTTTCACTATGCTGGAGATTTCTTTTGATATGTAGAAACTCTTTAATAAGACATGATCCCAGTTATTGATTCTGGGAAATATTTCCCATGTGCTTTGATTTCTGTTCATGAATTATCTACCTACTCCTATGTCTTCAAGATTTATACCTAACTTGTCTTCCAACTGATTTAGTGTTTCTGTTTTAATATTTAGATCTGTGATCCATTTAGATTTTAGTTCAGTACATGGTGATAGGCATGGGTCTAGTTTTAGTTTTCAGCATATGGAGAGCTAGCTTTTGCAGCACCATTTATTAAAGAGACTATTATTCTTCCAGTGAACACATTTGGCCCCTTTATCAAAGACAAGATGCATGTTTGTAGTTGTGGTTGTATCTTCTAATCTATTCCATTGATCTTCAGCTCTGTTTTGGTTCCAGTACCATGTTGATTTTATTACAGTAGCTTTGTAGTATAACTTCAAGTCAGGGATTGTGATATCTCCTGCCTTGCCTTTGCTGCTTAGAATTGCCTTTGCTATTCTAGGTCTCTTTTGGTTCCAGATGAATTTTAAGAGTGATTTTTCTAGATCTTTGAGGTATGCTAGTGGTATTTTCATTGGAGTTGCATTGAATCTGTAAAGCAGTGTTGGAACAATGGCCATTTTCACAATATTTATTCTTCATATCTGTGAACAAGAGATGTCTTTCCATTTTCTGAGGTCCTCTTCAATTTCTTTTTTCAGCGTATTATAATTTTCCCTGTATAGATCTTTTATTTCTTTTGTTAGATTGATTCCTAATTATTTCATTTTTTTGGATGCTGTTGTGAAGGTTGTGGCTGCTTATTTCTCTCTCAGTGATTTTCTTCTTAGTGGATAGGAATCCTAATGATTTTTGAATATTGACTTTGTATCCAGCTACATTTCTGAATTTATTTGTTATATCTAGGAGTCTTCCAATGGAGTTTTGGGGATCCTATGTAGAGTATTATGTCATCATCATATAATGATAATTTAAATTCCTCTTTTCCTATCTTTACTTTTTTATGTCTCTTTCTTGTTTAATTGCTCTGTCTAGTATTTCCAGTACTATGTTGAATAGGAGCAGTGATAAGGGAAATCCTTGTCTTGTGCCTGATTTTAAGGTAAAGGCTTTCATTTTTTGGCCATTTAATATGATGCTGGCAGATTCTTTGTCATAGATGGCCTTTATTATATTGAGATAAAGACCATCTATTCCAATTTTCTGTAAGGTTCTTATTATAAATGAGTGTTGGACCTTATCAAAAGCTTTTTCTGCATCTATAGAAATGATCGTGTAATTCTTACTTTTGGCTATATTGGTATGATGGATTACATTTATTGATTTATATATGTTGAACCATCCCTGCATGCCTTGTATGAATCCCAGTGGGTCATGGTGTATAATCTTCTTGATGATTTGCTGTGTCCTGTTTGCCAATGTTTTACTGAGAATTTTTGCATCTATGTTCATTAGGGAGATTAGCCTGTAGTTCTCTTTTTTGATTGGGTCTTTCTCAGGTTTTAGTAATAGAGTAATATTTGCTTAGAGGAATGACTTAGGAAGGATTGCTTCCCTTTCAATTTCACTGAAGAGTTTGAAGAATGTTGGCATTAAGTCTTCTTTGTGTTTCTTATAGAATTCCACAGTGAATCCATACTGGCTTGGGCTCTTCTTTGTTGGTAAGGATTTAATTACATTTTCAAGTTCATTAATAGAAATTGGGTTATTCAGCAGTTTTACATCGTCTTGACCCAGCTTTGGTAGTTCATATGTTTCTAGAAATCTGTCCATTTCTTCTGTGTTATTGAACCTATGAGAGTAGAGGTTTTTGAAATAGGTGTTAATGATCTTCTCTATTTCCACAGAATAGTAATTATTTCACCTTTTTCATTCCTTATTGCATGAATTTGATTTTTTTCTTTCCTTTTTTTAAATAAAAAGGCTAGGGGATTATCAATTTTATATATTCTTTCAAAGAATTAACTCTGATTCATTGATACTTTGAATTGTTTTCTTAGTCTCTATTGCATTAATTTCTGCTCTGGTTTTTACAATTTCCTCCCTTCTTTTGGCTTTGGGCTTCATTTGGTCTTCTTTTTTTAGCTGTTTGAGGTGAGGCATTGTGTTGTTGATTTGTGTTCATTCTCTTTTCCTGAGGTGGGGACTCAGTGCAAAAAATTTTCCTCTGAGGACCATTTGATTACATCCCACAGATCTTGGTAAGTTGTATTTGTATTTCAGTTTGTTGGAGATATTGTTTAATTTCTTCTTTATTTTTCTCTGTGATCACTGGTTACTCACGAGTGTATTATTCAATTTCCATGTGTTTGTGGGGTTTTGCAGTTTCTTTTATCATTAATTTCTAGCTTGATGGTGCTATGATCTGATAACATGCATTGGAATAATTTCAATTCTTTTTCATTTACCTAAATATGTTCTTTGGACTAGTATATGGTCTATTTTAGAGAATGTCCCATGTACTGTTGAGAAGAATATATATTCTGATGTTGCATGGAACACTCTGTATACATCTATCAAGTCCATTTGTTCACAGGTGTGATTCAGTTCTGTTATTTCTTTGCTGATTTTCTGTCTGGTTGATCTGTCCCTTGGTGTCAATAGTGTATCAAGGTCTCCTGTTCTGATTGTGTTACTGCTTTGGTTTTTCATATCTGTTAATACTTGTTTTGTATAACTGGGTGCTCTGGAATTTGGTGTGTATATATTTAAGATTGTTATCTCTTCTTCTTGAAGTTTCCCCCTAACCGGTATATAATGAACTTCTTTGTATCTTCTGATTGTTGTTGGTTTGAAGTTCACATTATCTGCAAACAGAATAGCTACCCTCACCTTTTTTGGGTTCCTGTTGCATGAAGTATTGTTTTCCATCCTTTGACTTTAATCTCTGAGTATCCTTTTGGGTAAGATGGCTTTCTTGTAGACAGCATATGGTTGGATGTTGTTTCTTGATCCATTCTGCCAGTCTGTTTCTTTTAATTGGTGAATTGAATCCACTTATATTAATGCTTATAACTGTTATATATTGGTTTATTGTTAACATGTTGTCTTTCTGCTATTGTTTCTTTTCCTTTCCATTCTGTTTAGTTGTCTGCCTTGCTTAGTGGTTCTTTTCTATGTGTATCTGCAATGTCTTTCAGTATTCTTTGCAGGATTGATTTGATGATCATGAAGTTCTTCATCTGTTCTTTGTCATGAAAGTATCTTATTTCTCCATCAATTTTGAAGGACAGTTTTTCAGGGTACATCAGTCTGGGTTGGAAGTCGTTTTCCTTTGGATCTGAAATACTTCACTCCATGTTCTTCTTGACTTCATTGTTTGTGTTGAGAAGTCTGCTGTGATTTTGATATATTTTCCTTTATAGGTGATCTGTCTTTTCTAACAGCTTTTAATATTCTGTTCTGAGAACGTGATTGGATTTCTGAGAATGTGATTATTATAAGTTTGGGTGTAGTTTTATTTGGTTATGGTTATTTAAAGTTCTATATGCTTCACTAATCGGTATGTCAGTTTCCATTCTCATGTTGGGGAAATTTTCAGCTATTTCTTCTGTAAATAGCCTCTTGATATCATTTGTGTTGTCCTCTTCCTTTTCATTTATCCCTATCAATTTTATGTTGCTTTTCTTTGCATCATCTTGTAGCTGCTGAATTTTTTTCTTGATTCCTTGTTATTTTTAAAATATCTTTCCTTTCCTGTTCACTAGCTGCTATCTTGTCTTCGAGGTCTGAAATTCTCTCTTCACTTTCATTGAGGTGGTTTTGACAATTTTCAGTAGAATTTTTTATTTCCTGTATATCTCTTTGAATTTGCCTCATGTATTCTGGTTGTTTCTTATATTTTTCATCCAGAGAGTCTATCTGTTTGCATTGTTCCTCTAATTTTTTAACCGTGTCTTCTTTAGATTTCTTCAGCATTTCTTCCATTACTTTTGTCATTTCTTCTTTTACCTGGGAGATTATTTCTAATTTCAATTCCTTTATAGCTTCCCAGAGTTGCTTCTTTATTTCAGTTGCTATCATTTCAAGCATTTCAGGTGTATGGCTTATGTTTTCTTCTAAGTACATGGCTCTTAGGCTTTCTTGGGAGGGGCTGGAAGTTTGAGATTGCATTTTGATCTTTTGTATTGTCATTTTCCTATGTTTCAAGCAATGTTCCAAAGCTTCTTTGGGCATTTTGGAAATTGCTTCCTATGCCCTTTGCTCCTGGGACTGAATGGAGGGTTACTGAGCATGGTCCAGTCAGGCCCATAGGACCTCCCATGCCACCTCTGGTGTTCCAGGAAGCTGGGTGGGATCCTAACCACTGGTGGTGATGGTCCAAAGCTGTTTCCAGCCTAGCCCAAATGCACTGGAACTCACTTCACGTGTCCTCAGGTCTCCGGATTGAACGAAGATCCCTGGGCGCAATCTAGTCAGGCCAGTGAAACCTCCCAAGTTTAGTCCAGTGTTTCAGGAAGCTGGGCAGTCACTTACCTGCTGGGAGCAATTGTTTTAAACACTCCCTGGGCCAGTGCCATGTGCAGGACTCACCTTGTATGTCCTCAGCTCCCCGAGTTGAAAGAAGGTCACTGGGCATGGTCCAATTAGGTCTGTGAAACCTCCTGAGCCTAGTCCAGTTTGTCTGGAAGCTGGATGGTCACTTAACCTCTGGGAACAATGATCTTAAACTCTTCCTGGGCCAGCACCACATGCTGGATCTCCTGTTGACAACCTTTAAGGACTGGACATAGCTACAGAAAGTCCATTCAGAGAACCTTGCACCTCACATGAATGGATCTGAAGATCACTGCTAAAGTAGACATGACAGCAAAGAGATAGAAGCCACAGAGATCCAGGAAAAGATATGGCAAAAGCAAAGAAAGATCAAAGCTTAAGAAATGAAATGAAATGAAAAGAAAGTGAGAGAAAAACCAAGATGGCCATGAGGAACACCTTCTGGCCCGACTCAGATAGGGAAAGGACAGGCAAACTCTGACTTCCCACATTTAGCACACATAGAAGTGGAGCAGTGGTAGTGGCCAGGGACTGGGGTTACAATTGCTTCCAGCCTGCTTTGTACTCCAATCCACCCCAAGATGCAATGCTGTTTGCTTCCCAGTCATTCTTTTTCCAAGACAATACAATATTTCACAAAATAACATCCCCCAGAAACTAAAAGCAGAAACGGGTTCCCAGGTGGCCTCCCATGTAGCACCCAGAACTGTAGCAGTCGGTGCAGTCGTTATCAGGCCATGTGCTTCCTGCCCTCATGATGATGGCTATGAAGTATGGGAATGGCTGTAACTGTCTCCAGGTTAGCTACAGTACTGGGGTGATTGAAGAAAAACTTTTATCTCCTCTGTGCGGTGCCGTTCCAGAAGCTTCCTGTTTCTGGGGTAAAATTCTTCAAGGTCTCTGACCAGATAGGAAGATGAGAGTGACACCAAAGTGACTTCTCTAGGCTCTGATCATGATGATATTTGGCCTATGTCCTACTCCGTAACCACCAAGAATGGGCCTGGAGCTGTGTCTAAAGAGTCTGCTGTACCCTGGCTGTATCTGGGGCGGTCTGCACTATGCTGGGAGGTTCAGCAGGGTAATATCTGTTCATAACCACCCTGCACAGAAAAGGCTGAGTCTGTTTAAGCAAGGGAAGATAAAACCTTCACTAAATGGAAAGCCTATTTTATCTCTCTGTGTTTACTTATGGTTCACCTTATTAATAAGAGAGATTTGAAATCATTGCTACTTTGTTTAAATCTTCTAACCTCTCTTAAAAGAAATCTATCTGTGTTTTACAAATGAGGTTTGTACAAGGGGATAAGGGCTCAAATCCAATGTCTAAATCTATGCTAATGCTATAAATTATTTTATTATACAAAGTGTACAATGAAACTGTCAGAATTTCATTTTCCAGAACCAGTGAATAGGAGGGAAAAGTGGAGGGAGACAAACCCTCAGCATCCTTTAATTGGATTATGCAACTTCCCTTCTAGGCATCCAGCTTGAAATCTTGCTCTGGTGTTTGCTTCTGCTATCACATTGGCTCATGGTTTTTAAAGCTGGCAGAGCGTTGTTACAAATTCATGCACAGCAGGGGAAAGAAAACCAACTGTTTGAAGCCTTGTTCTTAGGCCAGGATATGCCATAGAAGTCCCTGCCTGCCACGTGTTCACGCACGGGCTCGATAATGAGCAAGTAATTTTTTTTTCTGTTTGCACTGGGGATTTAGTTCAGGGTCTCTACACTGAACTTCATCACCAGTCCCCCTCTTCCTTTTTTGAGATAGGATTTCACTAATCTCCCAGGCTGGGCTCAAACTTGACATCTACCTGTCTCGGCCTCCAAGATTACATGCAGGGATCACTATGTCTGGCTAATCTTCTCTGTGCCTCATTTTATGTCAAAGTAAAAATAATTAAAAATCTACTTCATAGGTACTTGTAAAGATTGAAAGTTATTATTAGTAAGACTTATTCATAAGTTATAAAGACATTATCACAGTTAAAATAAATAGAAAATCATACATAAATAGGAAGGAGTGAATGTCATCACACTCTGGGTTATATTAAGTTGAGTGCATATAATTTTCCACATGCCACTGAGGTCAGTACGGAACAAGCAACTTTGATCCATGACTTCCTGTGGTCCAGGTGCTGGTGTAAGCACTTTGCACAAGAATGTTTTTAGATTGTTTCTTCTCCCGCATCAGCGACGCCCATGATTTTATCATCCTGCTTCTATTTTTCTGTTAACTTACAATGAAGAGACATTGGCATGCATGCACTAAACACAAAATTATACCATTCTCTGAGGAAAAATATTCCCTTCTGATTCTTTTGAAGATGCTGGTGCTTATCAGCTCCATACATGGGACAGACATCCACTGAAAATCAAGGTTGAGTGGGAATAAGTTAGATTTTATAACACTCTAATCACATGTGTGTTTCCAAATTTGGTGTAGTTTAAAAGGCATGATATTAAAATCCACTTCACTTTGCTTTGCCTAGGAAATTTAGGAATCATTAAAAAATAGAGAAGCAGAAAAGACTGAAAATGCAATAATTCAAGACAAAAATAGCATCTAAAAAGAACTGGGGTGTGGGATGTTAATTAACCAATTATTCAGCAAACGTATAACAAAATCAGAATTAAATTATTGTTCACAGATTTGTCATTAAACATTTTCTATTTCAAGATCACAGTACATTAAGTTTTAATCAGTATTTCACCTGTACAACAGGCAAAATATTTCTGCTTGAATCGTTTCCAAAGGAACCACCTTAAAAAGATAATTCAAAACGAAAGGTGAAGAGAATACAGAATTTAACTTATTTCTACTTGTTTTTCACTGAAATGACTATGAAATTTAATGAAAAATATGAAACAGTCAAAAGGCCAAGAGAGAATAATCCTAGTCCAGAATAATCCTAGTTCCAGGAAGTTGTCTTAGTCAAAGTTCTGACAGAAATCAGGCAAAGACAAGCCAACCAGGTCTTCATGAGGAAGAGCACACCCTCCTGAAAGCAGACATTAGGGAGCCTGGAGCAGACTGCACCTTGCAGCTGGAAGGGGCAGCTCGTGGTTGGTGACTACACACAGGGTGGAGAGCAGACTCCTAAGTCCACCAAGCTGTGCGTGGGGGAGCAACCAGTGGGTAGCACTGATGACAACTGGTGCACATTGCAGTCAATCACAGCTCACACACAAGGCATTCCACCGAGACAGACAGAAAAAAAAAATTTCAGGGCCCAACAGGCTCTGGAATCCAAGAAAGTTGTCCAGGGTTTCTTAGGTGCCTGACTCACTCCTGGGTACCGATGCAGCTCCTCATTCCTGGGCATGAACCACTGTTGCCTTCCGCAACCCAGCTCTCCCTTTGTGACTTAAGAGGGACTGGAATATTTGCAGGAGGACCCAGAAAGCACTAAATAAACTAACCTCAGATCTCAGCCAAGGCCAAGCACAACTGTACCTGAGAACACAGAGAAACCACAGGCAGCAGCAAAGAAAAAATATCCAAACTGAGGAATCAGAATGATATTTTTTTCTAGGAAATGTAATTATACATGAGCTTGAAGTATATGTTAGAAGTTTTGAGTTCTAATTTTCAGTGGAATAAGAGTTGTCAATATTAAAAGAATTATTAAAATATGCAAAATATTAGTGACTAATGAGACTCTTGTCTCAGAATTAAAAAAAACAAGACTGAGCATGTCACTCACCACATTCTGTCCCCAGTAAATATCTCTCTCCCTCTCCCTCTCTCTCTCGCACACACATGTGTGCACACACTTATGCACACACATGCAAACACACATGCATAAAGAGTGAGATTATAGTTTTACAATTCCAAACTTCAGTATATATATTAAACATGAAATTGAAATAGCAAAACATTGAAAAGAACGGAACCTATAAAAGACAAAGAGTAATCAAGACAATAATAGATTGAAATCCATCTGAGAAGAAAAACTTATTGAAACCACAAACTGGAAGAAACCAAGAATGAATTAATGTTAAAAAAAACCTTATTTAAATATATCTTGAAAAAAAACTACCGAAATTTGTATTCGGCAGTTGAGATAAACATTCAAAGTAATTACCTGAAAATAATTACCTCAAAACAATCAGGATAATCAGAGATTTCACATTTGGTGCATTATATTTAATATTTCTTTCAGTTCCTTGCAAAAGACGATATTGTAAGCAAATTTTTGAGAAATAAGAATTACATGTCCTGACAAGTTTTATAAGTACATCTATTATATGAAAAAAAGAATAAAAGACAAAAACAGTAAGTATGCTGGTTTTGTGTTGATTAGTGAAGTTAGTAATACAATTACAAAATTATCTTAGTTACTTGTTCCCATTGTTGGGACAAAATACCTGACACCGAAAGTGAAAAGAGGAAAGGCTTATTTAGCTCACAGTTTGCAGAAGTTTCAGTCAGTTCCTTACTTGGCCAGCTCCAAGGCAGGGCGGCGTGGCAGAAGAGCATTGCAGAGGAGAAACAGTTGAAGCCAGGCAGGATGAAGCAAATAGGAAGCAATAAGCAATGATCCTTTTCTGTTCCCTGTATCTTTTCCAGGTGACCTTAGGGAGACAGCACAGACACAGATGCGCTAGCGTGGGGCAGCCCTAACTCTAACATTGCACCATGAATCAGTCCCAGCATCAGATCCTTGGTCCCAGCATTACACATCTCAGATATAACCACCTCTGAAAAGCTCCACCCGTGACCACAGTGAGGCTTTAGGGGGACATCTAGATACAAGTTGTGTAAAAAACTAATATGCATGCATTAAAAAATAGAACATTATCTAACTTAAAATTTTCTTAAAGATGAGAAAATGACAAAATCGTAATTGTATGTGTAAGTTTTTGATATTCACATTCATCCTACTAAAGATGAGAAACCAAGAATGAAGTGAAACACAGAAGTGAAAAAATGTACAATAGATATGAGCTGATTCTGGCTGGACACTTGTCTGCAGTCTTATGTATATTTAAAATATTTCCATAAAATAAAAATTAAATAAGAATATGTAAGGACAAGGTAAATATCATAGTGTAAATGGGCAAAATTTTTTTTAATATCTTTCTAGAAAAGCTATGAAAAGCTAATGAGGCAATAGAAAAAAAGCAAAGCAAATATTGAAAAATGACGCAGTAAAAGCACAAGTTTTCATTACCAGGGAAGATTGCAGCATGCTTCCAGATAATAGCCTTAATTAAAGCAAGTAGAAATGTAACTAGCAGGGAGGGGCTACATTAATATTAATGCAGCAGTGGCTACAGCTGACGTAATTGACAGTGTCCATAGTTGACAGTGGCCACACTGAGACATGATGCTAAGTGAAATGAACTAGACACAGCTTGTATATTGCATGGTTGGTTTATCTTATATAAGAAACCCCAAATATAAATAAAAATCAAAATAAAGGAGAATAGGAAATAGGGAGAGAGATGTTTTTCAACTGGGAAACAGATAAAGAAACAGAGGGGAGGAGAAAAGAGAGGAAAAGAGAATGAGAAGGATGTGTTATGTACATGACACAACTTTACACAAGGAGTGTAAACATTATTACTGCAAATGTACAAAACCAACAACAACAGCAAAAAAGCAAGGGCATCAAAAGGTAGGGGGACAGGAAGAGGAGACAGGAAGAAAATACAGAATGAAAAAGTAATTAAGATAGGTTATGTATATGAACCAACTTCCCACAAGAATGTAAGGATAATGCACTACACGCATTTACTATTAAGATAGAAATTTAAAAGGAGACATGACAGTGGCCACTGTTACAACTGATGCCAACTGCTGCAGTTAACACAGTGGAAAATGGGCATGTTACCACAGCTACCAGAGACTACAGGTACAAAAGCCAGCACTGATAAAGTTACCGGAGCTGACAGTGACACAGCACAACTTCCAGTGGCTAACTGTGGTACCACTGATACACAGCAGAGAGGCTACAGTTCTCACAGCTAAAAACAGGTGAGTTATGACAGCTGACAATGGATACAGTTAAGACATCTGACCATAGTACAGTTATCACAGCTGACAGTGGATACGTAAGCACATAAATAATGGTGCTAACCCATAAATAGTGCATATATATATATATATATATATACATATATATAATCAGCTGCTAACAATAGAATTCTGACAGCTGCCAATGGCTACAGTTAGTTCATCTAACAATCCTGAAATTGCTACAGCCTAAAATGGCTGTTGACCAAGTAGATGAGGATGGATAAAGTTAACACAGCTGATAGTGGATACAGGGGAGATGTCTAACAATAGTACAGTCACTAAAGCTGAGAATGGATAGTTACCATGGCTGCCAATAACTACAATGAACAACACATCTAATGATGGTGCTGAGCTGCTGATGGCTTTAGCTAACCATGTACCAGTTGTACAGTGCCCACAAAATTCCAAGGTGTACAGTCACAGCAGCTAACAATGGATAAAGTTACCAGAGCTGACAATGTATATATTTAGCACAAATGTCAGTGGCTATAGTTATCACAGGTGACAATGCACACAGTTACCTCAAGTGATAATGGACAGCATTGCCACAGCTGACAATGAAAATAATTACCTCAGTGAATGGATAAATGTTACATATTCTTGGTTACATTTTTTAAAAAAATTAACAATTTATACACCGCACAACTGACAACTATATCATTAGCAAATGAAATGGACTACAATTAATGTAGCTGCCAATGGCTACTCTTACAAAAGCTATTATTTGATAAAGTTAACAGAGCTTACAATAAATACAACTACCACAGCTGCCATGGCCACTGTTAGCACAACTGATAATGACTAAATTTACAACAGTTGGCAATGCCTACAGTTACAAGAGCTGACAAGAAATTAAAATCATCGCATCTGACAATGAGTATGGTTACTATGGCTACCAATGATCAGAGTTAACACATTTAACAATGTACATTTGACAATGGCACAGTAACAACATCTGGCAATGGATGTAGTGAACACAACCTTAAACATATTTATAAAACTGATGCCAACAGTTAACACTGCAAAATGGTGCAGCACACCACAGGTGATGAATTTAGTTAATATAGCCAACAATGGCTATAACTGCTGCAGGTGATAGCATTGCATTTGTGTGAGAATGTGCACAGTCTCATACTAGAAACCATGTCTCTTCCAGAAGACTTCACTCTCCACTGTCACATTTCCAGGGAACATTATCTGGGACCAGTCCTGTCGTGGGTATGGTTTCCCCAGTGGTTCTCTTGGGATGCTCAAATTAAAATAATGGTGATGGCTCATATGTTCAAGACACCAAGAATATATTGGGACAAAATCAGGATTGGTACTTAACATGGTCCACAGGGGCTCCTCACAGATTCGGATTTTTAAAGCAAATTGATGCCCATCTTTCCAATAACCTTCAATTGAAATCTTTCAGGTTTCAATGATGCTGACTTTGAGTTTTTCAATATTTTGGATTTTTTTTTCTTTTTCTCAATTTGGGTGATACATTAGAATGATTATGGAGGGTAAAACCAAAACAAACAGAAATACTAATGCATGAATTTTCCCTTTCTCCATAGATTCTGATGCAATTTTGTGGCACTAAGAATCTCAAAAGATCTGCAGTTGAGTCAAACTAGCAACCAAGCTTGAGTATTGGAGGTTTACTTTGATGGTGTCCACTCTTGATGTCCAGCTTTGGTAAATTGCATCTATTTATGTGTTGGAATTTTTATTAAAAATGATTGAACTACAATGTACGCTTGTTTGCCACTCCTAGATATAATCATAATCTTTTTACCCTTTAACTTTGCAATGTAATGAGAGCTATATTATTATATTTTCTAATAAAATTACACTTGTTTTTCATTAGATTAGCTATTTCATGTGTCCCAAGTAGATTAAAATTTGGTGATCCTGTTTTCTGTTTCAGTAACATTATTTTTGCTCCTCCAGGACATTCTTTTTCCATTAGGGCTGCGGAGTAGAAGCCGACAAATCAGTTTTGAATTGCAGCTCTAATGGAATGATAATAGCTTGTATTTTCAAAGGCCATGGGTAAGATTAAATAATTTTGTAAATGAGTATACCCATATTTGTAAAGACTATAGGTCAGCATGTGATGGAACCTCCATAAATGACACTACTGTGGTCATCTCTGTCAACAATACGAAGAAGACGTTGGTACTGGTGTATAGGAAACGTGCACCCGGTTCTCACAGAGGGCTCCTCTAGTTCCTGCTGTCTGTGACCTATGCCCCTCCGCCATCCTCATACTGCAGCCCTGCAGGACAGAGGAGATTCCCTTGACCTGGGCCTCAATACACTTCTATAAATAAGAGTTTAGGTTCTCCCAGGCCTTGTGGAAAACAGCCAGGTATGTGAGAATGACCTAGCCATGAGCCCACACCCCACCACCCTCAGTGAGGAATGCTCGTCTCAGCATTCTCAGAGGAATGGGCTGCAGAGAGTGAAATGAAATAGACAAATCATGAAGCAGCCTCAGTTGAGTTGAGAAACTTAGTGACTTTCTACCCTGAGAGCGCTCTCTGTACCTCACCAACCCACAGTCAACTGTATTGCATTGCTTCTGAGCACTGGAGTAATGATAATTTCTTGCCTTTTGCTAACATTGCAATGCATTTTATCTTTTTC
This sequence comes from Cavia porcellus, assembly GCF_034190915.1. Lineage (NCBI taxonomy): Eukaryota > Metazoa > Chordata > Mammalia > Rodentia > Caviidae > Cavia > Cavia porcellus. The sequence continues at coordinate 3,311,981 of NW_026947503.1, forward strand.
TGGCAATTTTCAAGGTCTTGCACAGGAATTTCAGAATTTTTCAACATTTTTTATCACTTTTCTATCTTAATCTGAATCAAAAACTGATAAAAAATTTGACAGAATCATTTTGATTTTAATGCCTTTGCCATATTGTGTTTGCATTGTCTGTCAGTTGCTAGCAAGTTCCATGAGCTCAGAGGGTTATACCTCTGTGTTGCCAGTACATTTCATGGGGTAATTAGATATATAAGAGAAAAATCTACCTATAATTTTGATGATTTGCAGTGCAAATGCAAAAGATTAACCCATATTTTATCTGCTAATGTTAGGCTTTTCATGTAGAAAATAGAAATCTTTCTTATTAGGTTAATGTACAAATATGTAGTCAATGACAAATTGATTCTCTGCAAGAATGCAAATATTAAATTTCTATGTTACAATAAAATGCTTAGACATTTTACATAGATCTTTTAATGCATTTTCTAAATAATAATTCAAAATATTTTAGGCCTCTATTGAAGTTTACTAAGGTAACATCGTGCATTGCTATTCTTTTGACCAGATGTTAGCTGATGAAAACTCTTCTCGCCCTGTGAATCTGACAGATTTCTCCCTCTTTTGAATTTACTAACCAGCAGTAAGCTGAGGGATTTTTGCTTTGATCTTGCATGTTTTCAGTCTCAAAGTGAGTTTTTAGCACTTTAGATATGAATACTTAGAATTTCCAATCGTTTTGTTTTCACAGAAAAATTAAAGATTCTCAAAAAAGTAGGCAGCTGTTTAGAAACACAGGAAATAAGAGTAGTGTGCTGTTTTAGAAACAGAAGAACTAAGATCAGACAAGAGACAGAGCCCCATAAGAATGATCAAAGTTGCTTGCTTTCCGCTCTGGTGATTTTGGGGGAAAACAGTACAGTTTTTACAACAAAAGTCTAGATGGCAAATGGGCACCAGGAAGATGCCCAGTATTTTAGAAAAGCATGCCTTACTTATTCTGTATTTTTATTACGTTCTAAGGTATATCTTGGCATCATCAATACACAGTGGAAGTCCTTGCTCTTTCGTTTATTTTTATTACTTTCAAGAGCATGGTCCTCCATCTTTGTATACAGAGAAACTCCTCCCTCCTGCTCACCATTCTGGGAAAATCTCCCAGGATCCCAATGTATCACAAACTACTACTTAACAGACGTTACTAGTGTCTGTGAACACTGCCAGCACGTGATTCCTGAATGCTCAGAGCCCAGTTCTGCCTTGTGCCCAAACTGCATTAAAACTGAAAGAAGCAGAGGACTTCTGCCTCCCCAGAACTCTGCTTTAGTCACTCAGGCCACTGCTTTTTTGCACTTGATAGTGTTCTCTCAAAATGGACTTCGACAGATTTGCATGCGCCATTAGAAATTTGGAAAAACCAAGGAATACTTCATTTATCACCAGTATCCTTTCTAAGTGACATGAGTATCCATTCTTCTAGTTAATGAAGCACTTTCTTCTTGCAAATGCAGATATAAGTATTAATACAATTTGGGTCTCAAAGATCTGCCCAAAGATCATGTGTTGAAGGCTTGTTCCACAAAGCAGCAGTGCTTAAACACAGAGTGATCATGAGGGCTCTGACTTTACAAATGGATTCATCATGGATGGTGTCAAATTTGATGATCTTATGGAGAAGTATGGAAACTTTAGGAGACGGCACCCAGGTGGGGAAAGGGCCCAAACCTTGGAAGGGAATGTTTTTCCCTGACCCTTTCTTGTTCTCTCTGCTTCTCACTTGTCATGAGGTGATTCATTTTGCTCTGTTAGGTATCCTCCATGATGCTCTGCCTCAACACAGGCATAAAAGCAATGAATGTGTCAATCACCCATGGACACAGTGTCTGAAAGTCAAATAATCCTGCTTAACTTTGCTTCTGATGTTTTGCTATAGTGATGGAAGGCTGACATACCAATTTTCAATTATTCCTAGCTCTGATGATTGAACTATTATCATTCTCATCTAGTATTAATTCCATCCTAGCTAAACCATCTATACTTTTTAATTTCTTTGTTGCTTGTACAAAATACACTTAAAATTAAAGGTTTATTTTGGCTCACAGTTTGTAGAGGTTTCAGGCCATAGTTGGGTGACTCCAAACAGGAATGGATGACAGTGATGCATGCCAGCAAAAAACAAAACAAAAAAAAAAAAACAGCCCATAGCATGGCAGGCAGATAACACAGAGGAAACAAGGCAGGAGAGAGGGAAATAGACCCTCTGGGCTATATTCCTAGTGACCTACCTCCTCCCATCAGTCTTCAACTCTCAAAATCACACCCAGCTATAAACATATTAGTGACTAATTCATTGAGTGTCACAACCCCATGATCCAATTACTTAACATGAGATTTTGAGAAAACACTATGATATAATCACTCTATTCCACCTCTGATTCCCAAAAGATTCATGGTTATTCCTTATGAAAAATATATTTAGTCTATCTGTAAGACTTGCCAAAAGTCCTAACAATTTCAGAAATGCTGCAAAGTTCAAGTCCAAAGTGACTTGTGATATTTAAGTCAAACTCTTAGCTTTGAGCCTTGTAAAAATAAAAAATTAAACACTGATGACACAGAATAAATACTGTGGAAACAGAATAATACTCTTTTTCCAAAAAAGGAGAAGTAAGGAAATAGGAATAGCACCAAAGCAAAACAGAAATCTTGCAAGGAAAACATGAAATCTTGTGTTTCCATGGCCAGTTTGTTGGTCAAATTTTGATGAGTTGTGAACTCCAAAGGGCTTAGATAGCTCTGACACTGTGACATTGCTAGTAGTTGTAGCCTTCATGATTTCTCTCTTGGAGTTGTTTTGTTCACTTCCTGTGGCTGTCCTTAAAGATTCCAACTTCCTGGATCCTCCAATTTTCTGGTTCCCCATTGTACTTTAGGCTTCATATTTATAGCTTCACACACTGCCCTCTCAGGATCACACGGCTTGGCCTTCCAGACCTTCTTCTGAAATCTGGGAAGAAACCTTCCTGACTACACCACTGTTACATTTTGCATGACTGGAAACCTTGTACTATGTGGATGATGCCAAGGTCTGCCATAAGTTTAAGCAGTAGTGAAACCCTTTTGTGTCTTTCTGGTAACTGCAGAATCAGGATGGCTAAGTAGCTGAACTGAATCCTAGGGAATCAATTTCCATACTCTAGGCCTCCACCATTCTGGAGCAGGGTGTGGTAGGGCTCTCTTCCCAAAGAAAATTTTTCCATTTTTGCAATTTTGAGCCTTCAAAGGGTAGGGGTCTGCTGGTTCCCATGATACCATCAAGTCATCATTCCTATTGTCCTTTTCCAAAGTACTTGGCTTCTTCTTAATGCTAATCTTTTTGGCGACTAGTCTGTTTCCTGGTAGAGCAGACTAAAAGTCCCCTACAGTACCCAAATCATAGAATGTTTAGCTGCATTGAAATTTCCTGTGCCAGATTTATTCACCTCCTGTCTTAATCTCTGTTTCCCATGCAGTTTCAGGACCAGAGCAAAATACAAACTCTGAAGACAGAGCATAAAACACGTGATTTGCAATCCAACTGCCAAAGGAGCCCTTACTCCTATCTGAAACCTCTAAAGCCTGGTCTTTACTGGCTGCATTATGGTCAACATTCTGGTCTTCTGCACTCCCAACAGAATCTCCCATCATGCTCAGATCAGTATTCTAGAGCTGCCTCTTCACTTGGCATCTCCTATGCTTTTTAAGTTCCTCCCACAAGCCAGTTATGCATGGTCAGGTAGTGTCAGAGCAAAAGCCCCACATCTCTGGTACCAAAATGTGCTAATTACTTTCTATATTGCTGGAACAAAATATCTGACACCCACAATTTAAGGAATTGGTGATTTTTTGGTTCATAATTTGAAGAAGTTTCAGTTCATAGTCTGCTGGCCCCAAGACAGGGCAGTATGACAGAGGGGCATGGCAGAGTAGTTTGGTTCATAGAATGGAAGGCAAGAAGCAGAGACTGACTATAGGATGAGGAGAGAAATATACTCTTTCAGGCTGTGTCCAATCAGTCTTCTCCTTCAACATCACACCTGGCTATAAACTCATCCATGGACTAAGCCTCTAATAAGTATCATGCCCCCATGATAAAATCACCTCTCAAAGGTTCCTCTGTGGACACATGAAGCTCCTGTTGGAGATCTAGATATCAACTACAACGTCAGTGTTTCGTTTACCGCCATGCCTGGCTAAACAAAATGTTACCATCAAAGTTGGGGGCAGTACTCACTTGTGATGCCCACATGCTGCTGGTGCTTTCTCTAGTATTTCACACATCTCTGCTCAGCTGGCCTTTGTCTGGTGCCCTATAGTACTGGTGATTTTAGTCCAACCTTTATAGCCTTCCCATCTCTTCTCTACCATTTTCACTTCAGGAATTCCTCATGCCATATGAAGTATGATTAAAGTACATGTTGAATGTTCAAATTTCAAAACAAGTTTTTACAGCAAAAAACACATTGCCATTAATCTACCTCAAAATATTCCTGCTGGTTTTGAACACACCTGCCCCCATCATTCCTGCCACTTTTTCTAGCACCTCAGGAAGTCTTCATTCCTGCTTTTAGCTGTGCTGTTGTAGCTTCCTTAATGTCCTAAACTGATTCAAAAAATTTTACCTTTCATGATCATTTAACTTTGGTATCAGCCAGAAATCACACAGTGATAGATACAGTGATTATGGTAGATGAAGATACAATGTAATGTCTTTTATTTGACCGAAGTTATACTATAAATCATTGATCAACAAAGTATGATCAACATTACAGTAAATGTTTAAGTTAAAATGTCTATTATGTGAAAGACAAGTGTCACTAATCTGCCTCAAATTACTCCCCCTCTCTTCTAACACACTTACCATTCTTAGCAATGTATCTTCTACTGTAATAAGCTCTTTTAAAATTTCAATATTTACCACACTTTTTATCATCATTGTAATTTAAAAATCACAAAGAAATGCTTCTGTTCTGCCAACTAAAGGGCACCCTTTGCTCCAACAAAACAACAAAAATTGGCACCTCCACTCTGCTGCTTTCAGTAGGATGAGAGGAAAGCTGATTTTCTCCCACTGCTAAGCAGAAGAGAGGCAGCTGCTTGGATTCCCCAGCAGGTGAGGTCTTTTGGATAGGATAGGCAGTTGACCCTGATTCCTGGCCCAGCAGCTTGGGAGAACTTTTACCATACCAGAAGGCAAAGCCATAAGCAAGACTTCTCTCCTGCCTGCCAACAGGTGGTGGAGCATCAGCTGCACAATCACTGCTGTCCCCTCCTTCTTGGTGACATCCAGCCTCTGGCTGCTTCCACTTTCTACAGCTCTAGAGCAGGTTTGACTTTCCCCTGTTAGGTCACCTTCTCAGTGCACTCTCTGTGCTTGTGAGCCTGATAGTCTACCAATGGTTCTTCCTGTGCCATTCTTCCATTTCACTAGTCCATTATGCACATCACATCAAAAGTGATTTATTTGTAAAATATAAAGCTATGGTTTCTCTGTTTAAATCCTGTCCATTGCATTCATCATAAAACTCAATCCACACAACCAGCATCTTCAGGTTCTTACATCCAACCTTTGGCTGCCTCTCCTGGATAGCAGTTTCATCACCAGTATACATTGTCAGTTGATCTGTAGGATGCAATGCATCACAATTCTGGCTGGTGGTATCTGTTCCACAATATTGACTTCACTTCTTCAGGGAGACATCTCCTCTTTCGTGTTAAATGAGAGCTCCACCCCACCCACCCTGTCTTTGTCTTTGCTGAAGAGCTTTATCTCTTATAGTGTAGCTCCCCTAGATTGGTTCCAGTTACTAAAGGAAATGCTAACCATTAGTACAATGTATCTGAGAAAAATGAAACATTTGAAGTCTCCCAAACCCTTCTCTTATGCATATCAGGACCTATTCACCAATCCCACTCATCTCTATTAGTATGTTAGAGTGTTACAAAATTTGCATTTTTGATTCCTATGTTTCTTTGCATATTTATTTTTCCCTTGCTTCCTTTCTTGCTTCTCCTGCTCCTGGCTTTATCACTTAAAAAGTCTACTGAGTTTCTTTAAAACTGGTAAATGATTCAGTCCATTCTAAAACTCTAAAGATGCAGTTCCCTCTTCTTAGCCTTAATGAATAGGCTTATTCTGAGGTCTCAGCTGCTCTCTGGTAAGTGGTTAAAATGATGATTGAGGCCAAATATCTTAAGAAAGTGCCTGTGTAATACTCAAGAATTGATTGGTGGTGTCATCTCTCTAACTAGTAGTTAGCAGGGGAAGTTTTTTTGACATAAATTGGAATGATTTACTTTCCTGTGACACCCTTGAGTTGTATTTCTTCTGCCAATTGATTCTTATTTTCATTTTAAAAATAAAAATCTATGGAGTTTATTAAAAATAATCAACTGTGAAAAGACGACTCCTTTTCTCCAAAGTGGCAAAAGTAATACTTGCTAAGTTCCTTTTTAAAAAATTTTCATAATTTGCATATAGGGACTTATGTATAAAGTTTTCCCAAGAATATCATTTTCAAGAGCAATAGCTAGAAACCAATCTAATTGTTCAAAATTAGTAGAATTGTTCAATTCAATTCTATTTGCAATTTCAGACTCTAAGAAGAATCATTATGATAATGTACTAACATTGGAACTTGTCAATGATCTGGTAAAGGAGGTAATATGAGATACAGGCTATTATTTCAGTTGTGTGTGTGTGTGTGTGTGTGTGTGTGTGATGTGCATGTGTGTATGCATGTAAAATACAGAGATATGGGAAGCGTTAGTGTGATACCAGATGCCATTTTACTAAACACGTGTTTTCACCGTTTCCAGCCCTGTCACTACTGTGGAAATTTCAACTCCATGCCAGTACCCCCTCCCCACTTCCCACACAAATATTTCTGGAATTCCTAAGCAGTGTCTCAAATGGTAGAGAATGAATGATTTTTAAAGATATCTGTTACCTGGCTCTTCTGTTTGATCACTTTTTGCTGATACATAGGGCTAGAAGATTTTATTTTGCCTAGAGTTCCCAACGCAGGAATGCTACAGCAAAGTCCCAGGTAAAAGGAGGGTTCCTTGCTTCTGTGTCAGAGCCTCCAACCAGAGCAGTGCACAGACCTGTAAAGCACACAGGACAGAACTGACTGCCAGCACTGGGTGCAGAGGAGTCCTGCACCTTCATGCACCTTCCGAGAATGATGTTTTGAAGCCTATGGAGCAAAATCCACAGGATTATAAAGAAGCCTATTATAGTAGAACCAAGCTTCCTAAATACCCAAAAACATACCGTATGTAGTAAACAGAATAATTACTACCACAGTTCATAATGAGATGTAGCAATAAGCCTCCTCTCTGCCAGGACGCTGGGGTAGCGGGGAACACAAACAGTATCTTAAGTGTATGTGACGGCTGTCATGTGATGAAATGAACCTCTGATCTCAAATGAGAAACACAAAATCACAGACGCTGTTTATAACACTGAGGTTTGTTTCCTATGTTTATAATACAAGGAAATGGTGAACTTCAGGTGGAAATTAGTAAAAATAAGGGTATAAATTTCCACCCAAGTAAATATATGCCTCTCATGCTACCTGCAGGCCTCAGGTGGAGTGCATTGTGGACGGCAGGTTCAGCATCCCTGCAGCCCCTCATCTCTCCCTGTTTTCAGTTTCTCTGTGATGCTGGTCATCGCACAGGGTTGCCTTGTGTGCCCAAGTATGAGAATGTCAGAGGAAATCTTCAGTTCACGGTCCTGCCCTCTCTACAGTGTGGCATCCAAGCTCCCTCCCTGTTGGCACCCGGATGGCATTATCATACTGAGCTCAGAGAAGCCTAGTTTTCTGGGTGCGTGCATCTGCATGTGCCTTGAAACCCTGTTGACTGGTCTTGAAAACATACCTGGTCACATTACAGAATCCCAGGAATAGTTATCATGTTCCACCCGGAAAACTGCAAAAATGCTCTAATGATAAAAACAAAAGGGCAGAAACCACATGACAGAGGAAAGGAAGCCTCAGGAAATTAATTCCTTGCTGATCCATCGGAGGTTAGGGATATGACTAACTCAGAAAAATGTCCTAATCTTCAAAATTTATCATTAAAATCCAGCAGCATACACCTCAGCAGAAATCCAGGTGAAGGAAAATTTAATCTAACAAATCATCTCTTTAGCACAGAAATTCAAGATCAACAAAATTGCATATTTTAATAGTTTTGTGGAAGTATACAAAGTCATCCTGAAGTCAAATAATATCACTTTACACTAGGGGTGTAATGCAAACAAAAAATAATTTTCATTTTATTTCTAAAACAAGTCCCCAAAATAAAGGGATTTAAAAATAGAATCTTTCACTAATAATTACATTTATCAATTGAGAAATAGTGGAAAGTTTCAGGAATTATAATAGTAAATCAGTTAGAAATTTTAAAGAATAAAATCTGTATGTGTCATTATAAAATGTATTTTATTTATAAGCAATTATCTATTTCTCCATTCACAATACGTTTCATAATCACATAAACCAATAACATTGCCTTTGCGTTCCCTAATCGACTGCATGGTCGAGGGCTCCGAATTAAGGTTTCAAGCTGTCAGACATGCTTCCAGGATCTTACATTCAGTTTGCTTTGAAGTATATTCAGTGCAGCACCACAGTGAATCAGACTCCTGAGATGGTGATTTATGAAGTCCAGTAATGCAGAGAGACAGTACCACACTCTGAAATAGTTCATGATTGCAGAACTCCACACTGACCAGCTCCTCTGCTTTCAACCCATACCATATCACATCTCTTAAGAGACAGACTATAAGGTACTAATTTTTTCATTGTTGAAGTAGCACAGTGTCCATGAAATATGTAGTTAATAGGATCAGTAAGTGCCAAAGACCAGAGCTCCTCCAAAGTGAACTCTGCAGCTATTCTCAGCAACAGCAAGGTCCAAGTCTCCTCTGATGACGGTAACAGTCAAGTTTGTGTCAGCAAAGAAGCCTGACAAGCTCCTCCAGGAGAATCCACAGCAACAGGAGAATCAACAGCCCCACACAACAACTCACTTCTCCATTTCTTCTTTCATGTTAGCAACCATTCTCGGGTGAGCTCCCCACTCTGCGTCACACTGATTCAGTACAGATAGTGTTAAGTAGATCAGCAGTTTTTAATCCATCACAAGACCTCACCTTCCAGCTGCAGGTCAGCTGTTCCCTGATTACCTCCTCTGTGGATTGATCGTAATGCCCCTTGATCCAATTGCTTTCCAAATACATGAGACTTAAGGGAAATATTTAGATCTGAACCACAATCATAGTCACCTTCTAGAAATAGACTCAGGCTACTTATTTATTATATTATCTACATTTCTTATGATTTTTATTATTTACCATAGAACAATAGACACAATTCTCCCAGTAGCTACAGATAAATTGTGCCTGAGACCAATCTGACATAGAATTACTTTTGCCCTATTGCTTCCCTCCTGAGATCTTCGAATGAAAACTGGACAATTACTTCACAATGGAGAAAAAGGAGATTACACTTGCAGTGAAAAAGATGTCTTAGTATATCACTGTGTCCTGTTTCTAACATCAATGGAGAAGTATAACATCCCAGTCCAGACAGGATGAAAATTGGTCCAGAACCTTCAGGGAAAGAACCAAGAGTTGCTAAAATACTTCTTGAAGTCTAAGGGAATAAAAAAAAGGTAGTAGAAGAAATTAGTTCTAAATACAAGCTATGTCCTTATGATGAGTTACAGAAGTAAAGATTATAATTATAAGAATTCTCTCCCAATAGGCTTTCTCTGTAATGTAATGTTGGTAGACTTACTGTTAGTCCTGAGGTATTATTATATCTATATAATGTTCAAGTTATGAATCATCAGGTCAAGCATGACCCAAAGGAAACTTGCCTTCTATCCTGGAGATGGAATTAGTGCATTTCTGTTCATAGAGAGGACAGTTGTAATATATTTGGCATAGTTATGAACTTGTCTTTGTATCTGAATTCTGAGGTTTAAGAGAATGTGTCTAGTTGGCAAGTTGACAAGAGGTGAATTATGATAATTAACTGATTATGTTAACTTGAGTAAAGAACACCCAATTAAATTGCCATAGTTCTGGGTATGGCTGAAGAAATTTACTGAAAGCGTAAGATTCTTGCTGGGCAGGTTTCTTGTTTGAGTGAGATAAAGGGAAATGAGGAAGCAAAGCTTGATTCTGTGTCCTCAGAGGAGCTCGTCTCCCCTTTCACTTTGCAGGTGGCCTCCTGGTTTCCAGTGCACCCTCTTTAGCTCTGCAGTGAGGTTCAGGCCTTGACTTATAACTAAACTCTCCATACCTCCAGCCCACAGACGGCCCTTCTGCACTTTCCCACACCCGATTCTGTGGGTGACCAGCATATCCCTACTTTGCAAATTCTTGTATTAATGTATCTTGCATCAAATCTATTTCTCTAGTGAGCACTGACTGATACAGAGCCCTGAGGGGAAGTCTCCTGGCTTAGGCTTCCATGTCAGAGAAATGTCTTTCATCTTAAGCTGGATATTTCTGTTGGTATCTTATTTTTTCTTTCTTAGGAACACAACATACTTACATTTGCCATGCTTCATTCTCTCCTCTAACCTTATTTTCTCTGATAAATTCAAATAAAATTTCTATCTGCAATTTAATTTAGCTTAGGCTTAGCAAGCCCTCCTTTATGTTCTTACTATATTTTCAGCAGTGTATAACACATGTCCTGCTTCCAATGTTTTTGGATTCTATTTGTTTTTTGAGTTTTGTAACACAGGCTCCATCTTTTCGTTTTGCTTAATAATGATTTAAACAACCCAATGAAGACAATTTCCAAAAAAGGTCCCTCATCTGCATTCTTCTCAGGTGGAGAACATTCCTTCTTCTTCTACTTTGGGTAGAGAACAGAGCAGAGGAAATGACCAGGGAGTAAAAAGGCCAGCAGCTTTAGCATCCTCTTTCTTAGAAAACACTTGGATTACTATCTGTGTAAAGATCTAAACTTTAGTTTTAGTTTTTAATTCAAATATTTGAAGAGGATATGTAAAAAGATGTAATTCCTCTAAAAGCATTTAAATTGCTTTCTTATTCACAGATGATTGGATAAAGAAATGGTGGTATCTATACGTAATGGAATGTTATTTGGCTATAAAGAATGACACACTTGAGATATTTGTAGGGAAATGGATGCGCCTGGAAAGTATAATGTTGAGTGAAATAAATCAGATACATAAACTTTAACACTGTGTGATATCTCACATCTGAATAAGGCAAAATACAAACTAAGGGAAAAATAATTGAAAATGAGAAAAAACAAAGGGTAAGTCGGGGAAAAGGGTTGGGGAAATAGAGCAAAGATACGGCATGTGTGCAAGGTCCTAATAAGCTCAGTGAGTGTGGACATTATATGCCATAAACATGAAGTAATATTAATAATATCAACAAGAATGAAAAGGAGGAAAGAGAAGTAGGGGCAGGAAGTGGACTGAAAAAGGAAAAACCTGTATGATGTTCACATGCCCGCTCCCCAAGGTGACTGTAAAATGCATGTACAGCAATCATGGACTAATAAAATGAGAGAGACAAAGAAATACATGCATTTACCTATTGTATTTTCTCTTGGATTCATGTCTACTTACCAAATACCAGATTCAAAATATTTAATAAAATTTGCATGCACTGACACCCTCATCTGTTGGGAACAGATAATATTGAATGCCAAGAAAGGTCTTTGTAACAAATTGTTTTCAGCCATTTTCTTCGCCTAGACACCTCAGGAAGATGTGCTGCCACCAGATTCTGACTCACCCTTGCCAGGAAGCTTGAGGACAGAGAAGAGTCTGTCTGTGAGACGCTGGGACAAGGGAAGCGTGGGAGTTGCCTGGGGTGCTGGTACAGGCTCCTTCCTTCCCTGTCAGTGGTTAGCCTTGCAGATTCTCAGTGCTTTCACTGTTCGAAGGCTGAAATCAGGACAAACGCCACAGCTACTGTTGTCCTCTTCTGTACTGATGATTTATGAAATCAATCATTCTCTGCAATGTCGACTGGGTCAGACACTGAGAGAAGAATGAGCAGCCGATAAGTTCAAGAGCAGGGTAAGCATTCCAAGATCCTTGTGACATTCACTTAATCCTTATTTAACTGGAGAGACGTGCAAAGTTGAAGCAGGAAGTCTTTTAAATTAACTTAGAAGGCGCTCTGGATCTCGGTCGCAGAATGACAGGGACTTCTGGATCTGAGTTGAGGATGCATTTGAACTTGAAACCCATCCAAGAGTAAAGAGAGACCTATTGCTCACGTAGATCAGATCTCTTTCTCCAAAGAGGAGGATTCAAAGTGAAATTTCTCAGGATTCTTTTCTCAAGTGGAATGAGTTTTCATGCTCCGTGGGGAAGAAGTCAGGGAAAAGGGTTGGGGAAATAGAGCAAAGACATGGCACGTACAAGGTCCTAATAAGCTCAGTGAATGTGGACATTATACGCCATAAACACGAAGTAATATTTATACTATTTGTACTGCTGATCACTTGGGCAGAGTTTATATGAAAAACATTGATGCTAGAAACACTGCACCTCTGTCCCTCTGATGGAGGGTATGCACCCATTGCCTGTGTCCACTGTGTGTGTGTGTGTGTGTGTGTGTGTGTGTGTGTGTGTGTGTAATATCCAGATGTGAACAGTCTGTTGACATGGACAGACATGCAATATGCGCATCTCTTCATGCTTAGCTTGGCAGGGGTCTCTTCCTTCTCAAAGGAAAACCCAGCTCTTTAAACTCATCTTACCAGTGATCTACAGGAGACATCAAGGAGAGGAAAATTACACTGCAGAACACACAGTGTTCCAGATTCCAATTAGATGTGTTCTTTCTCACTGGTACCTTCTTGGACACTGCTTCCTGAGGTTCCCACCTGCAGTCTGGATCCTCCATCCTGAGTCTCTCTCATCTCAACTGTGCAATCCCTGGGATTATAACTTTGACCAATTTCCTTCTATCCTCTGTAAATATTTCAGAATTTATAAACTGTATTCTCTTTTGAAGGCAGCAAGAAGGTTGCAAACAACTTTCTATCAATATTCTTCTTTGCAAATAATTGTTGAAATGTGTAAGAAATCTACTCTTTGTTCATAGAAATCATTACATCTATTCCCAAGTTAAATTCTTTGTTCATCCAGAAAAGATCTGGCATACATCACTTCATCTTTTTACAATTCTTTTTAGGACAAAAAGTTAGCATTTTTATTTTACTCTGAAATAATGTAATTACTACAACTGTAATTGATCATTATAAACATACAGTGTACGACTGTTCAACAATGGAAATGAAATTTGGCATTGCTAATCTTTTTTACAATCATTATACAGGGCTCCAAGCATAATTTGTCTTATTCAAATATTTGTTGGATTTAATATTTTAATTTTACTGAAGGAAATATTGCTACTCTGGGGCACATAAACAGGTACATATCAGGACCCTCCAAATTGTATCTCAGAAACTGGACAGAAATACAGAACTACATTACTCAAACTTAGAATTACAAAACTAAAGCCTATCCTTTAAACTAGGGGCCTGGGAGTGGCTTGTCCTCCATTCTGACATACAATATGTCAGAATTTCTCAGTGGTCTTTTACACCGTTCACCCTGTCTACGTGGAAATACTCGACATATCTGTTCTTGCCTCTCACCTGTCATGCAGACTGAGCTCCTGGAACTACCCCAAGGGGTGAAGTCAGCTTCCTCTCTCCACTTTCAAGCAGTCCTTTCCCTTATCAGAGTGTCAGTGCCCTCAAATCATTTCCGGGGGGCGGGGGAAACAGCATTGAGTGGGTGTTTATGATCTTCGTACTGGCTTTTGATTTTAGAATTAGGACTTTATTCCATTTCACTATTGAAAGTACTAGTAAAATCTATTGCAGATTGATGTACCATATATTATATATATATATATATATATATATATATATATATATATATTCTTTAAAAATCACAAACATATCTTCCCAGACCCACAAAATCAAGCAAAGAAAGAATATCCACCTCCAAACAAAACAAAGAAAACACCACAGGTACCCTGAGATGTTACTGAATTAAACTCTCCAAGAGACAATATTATTAATCACTTTTTCAAAATTACTACTCCAGGAAATTGCAATTTCTAGGAATCTGGGAAACAGTGAGCTAGATATTCCCTACAATTAATTAATTCTCAAAAGAAAAATACATAAAAGAAGCAACTACTAGTTTCGTTTGCACTGATTTCTCTAAAGAATGTAATGTTTATTTTCATTTTATTTCTCTTTGCTTAAAATTTTTCCCAAAAATGAATGTATTCCACAAAATTTCTTCTTAAAGATGTATCTGGAAAGAAAAATAGTTGCAGATGTCAGTTAGACAAGGAGTAAATAGCTCGATTTGGTGGACGCTGGCTTTACACAATTTCATTATTTGCCTGTCTCTTCCCTCCCTGGCATTTATAAAAAGGTACTTTACACTGAAAAGGACACAGCAAGAGAAATATCAAAAGTGAAAAAGGGCATTGGATCCCAACAAGGCTTAGAAGGTTCTTATGTGCAATTCACCCTCAACTGCTGTTTTGGTTAAATGTCCCCCAGAGCTCCTATCTTCATAGGTGGGGCTTTGGGGAGTGACTAGGTCATGAGTGTGTGATACTGAATTAGATCACTGATGGGTCTTGCATAGCTCTGGGTATGGCCGGTGAACCTACTGCAAAAGGGAAGAAAGATGCAACATGGGTGTGGATGGCACCACATATGCGCTTACAGGCTGAATGGAGTGAAAGGGACCAGAGGGACGCTGCCGATCACTCGCCATGCGATGGGCTGTTTCTCCTCTGCTCTGCCCCCTGCCACCAAGCTAGCTGACTGTGGGCAAACTGAGCTACATAAACTTCTCCTTCTTTAAACTGTGGGTGTCAGTGATGGGAGTTTGGCTACACGGGTCTCAGAAAGGATGCAAGTAAAGCATAGTCATGCAGCTGAGTCTTCCCCACAAAGAAAGATTGCAGATCAGCTTCTGTGTGGTTCTTAGCAACATAGGTATGAGTGAAGATGCACTGTGAAGTGCGTTGGGAATTTTAATAAAAATGTAGACAACAAACGCATTGAACAATAATAAAAGTCATCACAGAGAACTTTATGTGTAGCCCGGCTGCCCGCAGGAGCTGCTCGGTCAATGCTTTCACACAGGCACTGTTCACCGGCTGGCTGCGTCTCCACTAGAACGTGAGTTCCTACAGGTTGAGACAGTGTGAACAGGCCGTGATTTCAAGGCTGGGCCCAGCAGTTTGTGTTGTAGAAGCCCCCTGGTGACTTCAGGCACACGCACAGGCTCAAGAACCCCGACTCCTTAGCTCTTCTCCTTTGTCTTACCGGCACCTGAAAGTGTCTGACTCTCCCTGGGATGCTGCCTCCCTCCCTTCAACCAGCTGGCAGCTGTTCTGCCTACTGCAGAGTTACCAGGACCTAGAGACCTGACCCAGGGCAAGTAATCAATTAATATTCACCCCCAGACTGACCACCATTGTTCCCCATCACCTCGATTCCCACAAGATAAATGACTACTCGAAAATTTGAAATCTGTTCCTATATCTTACTATTTAACTTTACAAATCACAAATATTTTGTTGATTCTTAAGTGGTGGGGAATCAGGATTTAAGTTTTTTATCATGTAGAAATTGTCAGCATGTTTTTTGAAAAGTAATTTGAAGTCTTTAAGATCCATCAAAGCAAGCTTTCAATATAATTAATACACAAAGACCCAGCACAAGATGTGTGGAAATTCTGAAACTGCAGAAACTTTGACTTTCTCATCAAATGTCTTATGGTCAGTGTGAGTTGGTCACCTGTGCCACACAGAAGTGTATGGGCAAAGGGAAGAAGAGGACAGCCAGGGAGATAAGAGTCCTGACAGAATCAGAACCAAAGAGGTCATTTGAGTCATAAATTCCCAACATCTACTTTCTGTTTTAAGACTTAAAAGTGAAGCGTAACATACTTATGAATTTTATAAGAATCTAGAGCATTATTATAAAGAGTCTTCAGCATAGTGCCAAAATCCGGAGTAACTTTTTTCTGGTTGTCACAGTAAACTTATATTATCCTCTTTGAAGTACATTAAGTATGTTCATGTATTAATACATATAAAGCAAACCAAGTATCAATAGTCAAAATCAGTAGATTTTTGAGTCCTTGTCTTCTAAATGTAAAGTGGCAAACTTTGTTGTATGTTGGCTTTTTGAGACAAGGTCTCACCTTGTAGGTCAGGCTAGTTTAGAACTCCCAGTTAGTCTGCCTCAGCCTCCCGAGTGCTGAGATCACAGGCATTGCCACCATGCCAGGCTGCTTTGCTTTACTTCTTTAGGACATTTTGTTTAGAAATAAAATATTAAATGTTAATCCAAGACCAAAACATATCTCCCATGCTTCTCTTTCCCTTTCCACGTGTAGACATTTCCCTAAGGTTGTTGTATATCCTTCCTCTGCATTCTTATTGAAAAATATTTTGGAATATATTCAATGTGTAATAGTACTTAGTATTTTTAAAAGCTGAATGTAAAATATATACATGCCATGGTTCACAAATTTAATTCTTTCCACAAACCAAATTGGACAAGAACTAAATCAAATTCATTGATTAGGTTCAGGGTTAACCTTATGAAGAAATTAGATTCATTTCTCATCCAATTCAGTTTGTGACCAGAGATGTGGAAAGAATTGAGTTTGAGAAATGAGATACCACTGTATATTCTTCTTAAAATGTAAGTGAATACATTAGTGAATATGTTATTCTCCTAAAGCTACAGCACTGTGGTCATTTACATTTTAATAAAGAATGTTGCTAACTGATGTTAATACATTTTGTTATTCTATTATAGTCTATTTTAGTTTATTATAGTCAATTTTACATTATGAATGCTTCATCCACTAAGAGTCAAATATCAATGGGTTCTATGGCTCATGTTCCTGTACATACTTTAAGTGGGACAGCATTCCTTTCATTCCAGAAAATCTTATCACAGTGGTTGGGTGTACTGAGAGGAGCCAGTGGCATCCTCCACCTGTGCAAAGGTGGAGGAACTGTCTACCCACAGCCATAGAAGACAGGGATAGTGTCCATTGTCCTCCAAACATGGGTGCTGACTGCCCAATGTGATAACAGTATTTCATTCTAGGGCAAAGATCAACAGACTAATGTCCTTCATGAAAAAACAAACAAACAAAAAGTGGTATCTTGCACCAAAGTTCTCTTTCCTGAAACTTAACCCATTAACTATGAAGGTACCACCTAAATCTGTTCACACTGTGTGAGCTAGACCTGCTCATACTGTGAGAACTGAAGTTGCTCATAGTGTGGAAACTGGACCTGTTCATATGGTGGGACTTGAACACTGTGAGACCTGGAACTGTTCACACTCTGGGATCTGAACTTGAGTACAGTCAGGAACTTGGAGCTATTCACTGTGCAACACTGACCTACTCACACCACTGAGACTTGACCTGCTCAGACTGTGTTTACACTGTAGGGCCAGGCTATTCATAATAAGAACTGTAATTATTTACACTATGACACAGATCTGGGCATCATCATACTCTGGGACCTTGACTGATGCACACTGTGGAACCTGAAACTGTTCACATTGTGGGTGCTGGACCTATTCATACCATAGAAGCTGGATCCATACACACTGTAAGACAGGGACTTATTTACACTATGGGACCTGAATATGTTCACACTGTGGAACCTGGGAATTTCCACACACTGGTTTCCAGATCCAGACAAACTTTAGGATATGAATCTCTGCAAACTATGCAACTGAGGCCTATTCATATTTTGAGACTTAGACCTTCTTGGAGCCTGAATCTACTTGTACTGTGAGACCTGGACTTGTCCATACTCTGGGAACTAGACCTACTTGCACTATAGAAATAGGAAGACTAGGATCTGTTCATACTTTGGGACATGGCCCTATTTACACTCCAGGAACTTGGCATGTTCACATTGTGGGACCTGTGTGCACTGTGAGACCTGGGCTCACTATGAGAGCCGGACATACTATTCACGGTGTGAAAAATGGAGTTTTGCAACTGTGGCACCTCCAAGTGTTCATAGATTATAGCCTGGACCTGTTGACATGGTGAGCTTTGTACCTATTTACACTGTGGGGTGTGGTCATGCTTATAGGATGGAACCTGGACCTGAGCACACTGTAGCCACAGGGCATGCTGTGGGAACTGTGTGCGGTGGGATCTGGACTGTGCGCCCTACGAATCATGGGCCTAACACTGTGAGCCATGTGCACATTGTGGGAGTCAGACCTGTTTATCCTGGAAACTGGACCTGTGCACAATGAGCTTCTTGGACCTGTTCACTCTGTGAGACATGGACCTCCTCTACTATGGTGCTTCCAGCTGTCGACACTGTAGGAAATAGTCCTGTGCACTGTGGAACCTGGAACTGTTCACAATTTAGACCTAGACCTCTTTTTATTGTGGTCCCTGAACCTCTTCACATATGTGACCCAGTGCTGTTTACTCTGTATCATCTGAACCTTTTTGTTGTGTGAAACCTTGACCTGCTCACTCTATGAGGTCTGGAGAGTTTCATATTGTGGGACTTGAACCTGCTCACACTTTGCTATCTGCACTTGTCCAAACTGTGGACCTGGTTCTATTCGTACCTTTGGATCCTCTTTATACTATGAGACCAGGACCCATTTCTAATCTGGGACATTTTTTTCATACTATGGCCCATGGATCCTCTTACTCTGTCACAACAGTACCTCCTCACATATCAAACCTGGACCTGTTAACATGGTGAGACATGCTCACACTGTGGAAACTGAATCTATTCACACTATGGACTTGGTTTTACCTGTATTAGTCTTGTAGGAGTTTACCAGATAGTAATAGAAGGAAACAGAAAAGAGGAAAAGGAGCACAAAACAAGGGAGGATGGAAGGTAAGCACAGGGGCACTTGGTTAGAGTTCCCAGGTGAGGTTCAGCCTCTGTTCCACTGCAGTTTGTGGGAAATTGTTGCTCCACTAGGCCCAACATCTGAAAATGGGAGACTGAATATTCACCCACCAGCATGTGTACTACATGAATCACAGTAACCTTAAAATCAGTCTCAAGAGCAGAAATGATTTCCACAGTCCCAGGACAGGCAATACATTATGACTGGTCACATTAGAAGGATGCCAGAAGATTTAAACACTGTCAGTCCCAGGCTAACAACCAGCAATGAAATAGGACCTCAGTTTTATGCCTGGGGGAACTAAATAATTGTACCAGAAAGATGAGTGAGTTCAGAAGCAACTTTAAGAGATGAGATGAGCCTAGTTGGTGTTTTTATTTTAGCTTTGTGAGACTCCCACAGGGCACTCATCCAACCCACCTACACAACTGCAAGAGAATAAATGATTGAACTGCTACGTTTGTGTAACAAACCTGTCATGCAGCAAATTTAAAATGGATTCTGAGAATGTCCAGTTGTTTGGGGGAAACTTTGCAGCAAAGCAGATGCCCTGAACTGAAGTGGGTTGCCAGCTGCAGCTGTAAACAGAGGCAGGGCAGAATCTGGGGCTTTTGCTTTACCCTTTCCAGTCTCCAGACACTAGGAAGAAAGAAATCACTTCTTCTCCTAGAGCTCGTTCACCTGGAGATGAGGGCATATTGAAAAGGATGTTGGAGACTTAGATAGATATTTACATTGCATCTGGCCTTCCCCAGGGATGCAGATATTCTGAAGGAAAGCAAGAACTCTAGATGGCAGGATCAATTTTAAGTATGAGCATTCAGCCTGGCCAGGTCTAGGTCCTATGAACAACTCCTCACTGATGAAAACAATTTTCTCCAAGAGCCCACTGGCCTACTTGTAACTGGGATTTTTATCTTAGCTGTGAACAGAGCCCTCTTTCTCTGTCACTGGGTGCTTGGATCCCAACATATGCATACACCACATGATTAACTCCTGTAAGTTATCTGCAGCTCAATGTCAACACTGTGGACAAATGTTCAATTGTTTAAAACAGGTTTCCATGACAGTTTTTCAATGTCATAGGAAAAAAAAAGGGGTTTTTGTTTGTTTTTTTTATAATGAATACATGAAATCACGCACATTTTCAGATACTATACTTTTGGCTAATCTGAAAAAGCATGGAAATTTTGCCAAGTACTGTCTTCTCACTCATTTTTAAAACTGAATTTAGTTTGAAGAAGATCATGATGAAAGATACAAACTATGTGAGGTTATTTGCTCAAAGGCTAGCAAAAGTACAGGTATTCAGAAATTGAGTTAATTAGAAAGGCAGGATCATCATGGTAAACACACTCCAAGGTAAATGTCTTGTGTGTCACTACACTGGGTAAATAGGGATTGTAGGATTGTTCTCAGGGGAACACCACCTTGAGTAAGATTCTATCTTCACAAATTCAATGAGCTTCCTCCTGCTGATCTTGCAAAAAATAGCAGCCATGTGGGTTAGGACCTGGGCTGTATGATAAAAACTGTCACACTGGTGGGATTTTTCTTAATCACGTTAGTGAGATACATCTCATATTCTCTCTGTAGTGACTCTCCCAGCCTATGACACAGGGATCCAGAATCTTCAGCCATGAAGCTATGTCTCAGGAAGGCCTGAACCCTGAAGGTAATGCAAAAGAGCACATTGAGGCATATTTTTAAGGAGAAAGAATTAAAATTCATGGGTCTAAGCTCCTTCACATTGTAAACTACATTGAAGTACAAGGGATACAAGTATATATAGTCTTCCAATATCTTATTCAAGATATAGTCTAGTAGTTTAATGGATTCAGATACTTAATAGTTTTCTATTGATGCATAACAGTTTACTGGTTTAACAGCCAGTGAACCCACTTACAGCTTCCCTGGCTGAGGAGCCTGCCATTAGGTCCCTAGGTACTCCTTGAGAATCTCATCAGGCTGAAACCAAGATGTTGGCAAAGCATCCATCTCAGCTGAGGTTCAGGTTTCTCCAGTAAGCTCCTTGGCATTGGCAGAGGTAATGTGCTCATGGTTGTAAGACTGAATTTCCATTTCCCTGACATTTGTTGGCCAGAACTTCTCATAGTTACTGAGGGCCACCCTCGGGTGGCTGCCACACAGCTCAGGTCATAACACGATGGCTGCTAAGTCACAGCAGGGAGGAAGAACTGTACTATAGACTATGAGGACTAAATCTTACATAAGGTTTTGTTTCCATGAAAGTAGTTTCACAGTCCCTGCCCATGCTCAAGGCAGTGACCACACAGGGCATTTATCTCAGGGCTTGTGTACCTTGGACTTTTGCTTATCACACAAATATAAATTTGTATTACCTGGACCTCAAGTACAAAGTAAAGGGGGGGGGTAGAGGAGCTGTAGAGTCAAACAACCCTTTATCAACCAACTCCTTGAGGAAGTGGGGCAGGCAGTTGGGGGGAAGGGCTGAGAGAGAATATTAGCCACTAGGTACTCTTTGTGCTTTTGGTATCTTATCTTTCCATTTATTCATGTGTGAATTCATTCAACTGAGTGTCCACTATGTACCAAGCACTATTACAGATGCTAAAGTTACTGCACTGAGCAAAGCCAAGTATGGTCTCCAGGGAAACCTATGTCCTCACATCCTTTTGGATCCATAAGTCTTCCCTTTACCTGTGGTGATACATAAATGAACACTGCTACTTGCGAATACTCTAACACAGCAGACCTGTATGTTCCCAGATCGTAAGACAAACACAGTCCTTGTTCCCACACAAACATAAACACAGCCATCTTCCCCAAAATTGTAAGACAAATTAAGTTAGTGAACAAAAGTACTGTGAATGGTATTTTATCCTCTAATGCAGGTAATACTAATATGTTTTAAATTAATATCTTTGTATTATCCAAGACAGTTTACCAGTTCTCAACAAATTAAGTAGCTCCAACTTTGAGACACTCTTGAAGAGAAGAGCACATCACATCTAGAATCTTAAACACTACTACATATTTTAAATAACCAATTTAAAAATTATTGACATACCATGGGGGAAATTCTTAAACTTAATCACTTATATTTAATTTAAACAGAAATATGACTGCTCTAGTATGTTTTCAAAAGCATACTCTATTTCTCGGAGAATTACTGCATTAAGTTTTCTACTTAATCAGGCCTCACTGTCTATGAGGCTGCACTTAACAATGAAATGGAAATTCCATGAAAAAAAGTTTGCAATCACTCTGACCACTTTGTGCTTCATACAGCAAACTGTGCCGTTAATACATGTGATTCAGTTCCATGGAGCACTTCACTTAGAGAAAGTGTTACTTCTGACATTGCTTTGCATCCTATTGCGGTTCTTAATACAACACTAATCCCATTGAGACTCTTATAAAAGGAGAGAAATTGAAGCTTGCAGATGTAATATCTTCAGGGGAATTCAGTAATGAATCGCTAGATCCATTTTATGACAAATCTTAAAACACAGGATAGCTCTTGACTCATTAAATTCAGCCAGGTAAATATCCCCAACTTGCTTTAATGTTACAAAATAAAATGGACTGGTTAGCTCTTGTTGCCCAAGATTGTATTTAAATAATTGCATTAAGGCTGTGTTTAAATAATGAATCTTCCTTCTGGTTCTTTCTTTTGCTCATTGGTATTCCTGTTTTTATTCACTCATCTTTTTAAATGTGTACAACTTGTGCATGTATTTTATTTAATCCATGCAGATTCTTTGTTATATCTTACTAATGTTCATATTTTATTAAAAATATCTAAGACTAATAAATATGAGTAAATGAGGAAACTGGTGGGACAATATTTATTGCTTTTCATATAAGGATCAAATAATGTTTCCAAGACACTCAATTTCCCAGAGGGCATCAACAGATAGGAGATCAAAAGTTGCACAGTCAAAATATTTGAATTGATAAGAGGGAAGGTAATAAAACTGACCAATAAATCCTTGGAAAAGTTTCATAAGAAATAATAAAACATATAATGATCCTAACAACCAGTGAATCCAGAAGACACTAATAAAAAAGTTAGTGGAGCCTGGGAAAGAAATGCAAAACATGAATGCACCGAATTTAAAAAAAAAAAAAAAAAAAAACAGAATCCATAAAATGTTCCAAACAGAAATCCAGGAGATTAAAAATATAATTGAAAGCATGTATGATGGGCGTAAGCGATTTGAGGACAGAATGTCAGACCTAACCCAGACCTGAAGACAGGGTTGTGGGTGAATATCAGTTAATGGGGGACACATTAAAAATAAGAGAACATGAAAAACAATTTTATTATTAACTGAAAGGTGGCCCAAACAAAAATAACCTAAAACTACTTGGAATTAGTGAAAAATAAGATAGCACAAAGGGTATAAAATCTTGATTATATAAACAAAAAAAGCCATATGAAAAAACCAATATGATAAAACCAATTTAACATACAGATCAGTGAAGCATACAGAACCCCAAAAAAACTATGATCAAAAAAGAGCTACATCAAGACATATGACAGACAAAATATCAGATGTCCAACACACAAATAGAAGTTTAAAAACTTTCAGAGAAAAGCAAAAAGTCACCAATATAGAACTCATAATTAGAGCAGACTTCTCAAGACAAATGTTACAGGCAAGGAAAACTAATGACAACTGTTTCAACACCTAAACAACAACAACAACAAAAAAGACAATTTCCAACCCAAGCTGCTATTTTCTGTAAAACTTTCTTTTACAATGATTTCGGAGAAATATGGTATTTGCATGATAAAGAGCCACCTAAAGAACTTCATGACAGCCAAACTAGCACTCCAAAAAGAATCTTAAATGTGTCTTATAAACAGACAACAAAGCTAACAATGCCAACAGGTCGAGTAGAATGAATGCATGGGACAGAACAACCAATTAAGCAGAAGAAAGAAAAAGAATCAACAGCAAGAGAACAGTGCAATAACAGGAAAAAAGTAATAACTATTGGTTACAACTATCAAGTGAATGGCCCCAATTCACCAGTCAAGAGCTATCAGAACAAATCAGGAAACAAAATCTAACAGTACACTATATATAAAAAAAATTAACCCAAAAAGTAATTCATAAAAAAAAATCAAAGGAAGAAACACAATATTCCATTCAAATAAACCTAAAAACAAGCAGAACTAACTATCCTATTTTCAAATTGAACTTTAAGTCAGAATTGAAAAAAAAAAAGTCAAACAAGGGTAGAACATATTCATTAAGGAATTATTCTCCAATCAGAGGTAACAATTATAAATATGTTTACACTAAATAACTGCACCTAACTTCATACCAAAACACTACAGGACATGAAAATCAGATAAACATCAATACAAATATAGTGAAGGACTGTGATATCTCATTATTCCAAATAGATAAATTAGGCAAAAATTCAACAAAGAAACATGAGAGTTGAGCCAAACCTTCAAAGGAATTAACTAAATATATATTTTCAGAGTGTTCCATCCAGAAACAACAGAATACATATTTTTTGGGAAGCATATTAGACAGTCTTCAAGACAGACCACATAACATCCAATAAAGTGTGTCCAAGTAAATGTAAAAGAATTGAAAATATATCATGCATTGTGTCAGATCATAGTAGAATAAAACTAGAAATCAATGGCAAAAAATCCACACAATTACACAAATTCATGGAAATGCATTAAATTAAACACATTCTTGAACAGTCAATCTGTCACAAAATAAATTTAGGAAGAAAAAAGCCTAGAATTGATTGATAATGCCAACACAACATACTAGAACTTGTGGGACACAATGAAAGCAGTCCTATGAGTTAAGCTTATGGCTGTAAATGCCCATATCAGAAAAATAGTGTAAATCCAAATAAATAACCAAATGGCACACCTCGAGGGACTAGAAAAATAAGAATAACCCAAATTCAAAGCTAATATTAGAAATGAAGTTGTAAGAGTCAAAACAGTAATGAATCAAGTGGCAGTTCTTTGAAAGATTAAACGAAGTAGACAAACCTTAGCAAATATTACACAGATGCACATCAATGCAATTAGAGAAGTGAAATGTGAAATCACAACAGACACCACTCAGATTCAGAAGATTAGTAACTACTCATAAACATGTACAGCAATAAATTAGAGAACTAAAAGAAATGGAGAGATTCCTAGATACATATGAATTACCAAAATTGAGCTAAGAAAACTTAAAAATCCTGAGTAATCCAATAGCAGGCAATAAAACAGAAAGAATAATATAAATCTACCAAGTCAGAAACCCCAGGACATGATGGATTCACTACCAAATTCTACAACAGATTCAAGGAGATCTTACTCCAGTACTCCTAAAACTAATGAAATTGAAAGATAACCCACAGTCATTTTGAAGCTAATGTTACTCTGATTCCAAACTCAAATAAAGAAGCCCCACCAAAAAGGAGAACTACAAACTTTCTATAATGAACATAGACACAAAACTCTTTTAACAGTTTTTTTCCCAAAAGTGTTAAAGTCACCAAAGTATAGCGGTATGTGTATACCCATGTTTATGCCTGCACAATTTTTAACAGCTAAACATTAGAAGTGGTCCATATGTCCATCAACAAGTGAATGGATAAAGGGAATGTGGTATTTGTATACAATGGAGTACTGCTCTGCTTTAAAGATGGATAAATTGGAATAATTTGTAGGAAAATATATGTACTCTGAGGCCATTAAGGTAAATGTAATAAATTAGACATAATAAATAATGTAACAAATTAGACACAATCCTAAAACCACGTGGTTTCTTTTATATAAGAAATGGAAAACATAAAGAACAGAATAAAAGTTAAAAAATAGGAAACAGGGAAGAGAAACAAGAGATGGAGGGGAGAAGGAAAGGAGGTGGGGAATAGAGCTTTTGCAAATGGGAAGGGGACCAAGAGTTGAAGAATGGGAGAATGGGAGTGGAAGGAGATAAATAAAGCATTAATGTGTTGCATGTCTACTAACTTCCCATGCCTAACTTAATCTTACATACTGTAAGAATGCACTAATTTAAAAAAGCACACATATCTTTTGGCTGGAAAGCAAATGGCTCACTCTTAATTGTAAACAGATGGAATTGAGGAGCAAATGCATTATTGGTCACCAATGAAGTAGTTACTTTAACAGATCAAGTCTTAGGATGAAACAATTTTTTTTCAGACTGAGCATGAGAGCCTACCTACTTGATTTCTGTGAATATTTAGCTGTGTTTTATTTTCTGTGAACAGTTAAGTGTCTTCAGATCTAGATCCTTGAATTTATGTTCCTAACCTTTAGATTGCACTGTTTTTTGGTCATTTAATGGGTTCCATTAAGACAGAGTCTCAGATCCCATACTACTTTGGTTCACAAGAATTTGCTGAAGGTGAAATTAAAAAGCCACCTGTTTCAGTCTGCATTTTCAACTTTTCTATATGTCTTCAATTTGTTTCTCATGCATTTGATATTACTGGATAGACACTATGTCTCCATCTCTGCATCTGTCTGTCTTCTGTCTGTCTGTCTGTCTGTCTGTCTGTCTCTCTCTCTCTCTCTCTCTCTCTCACACACACACACACACACACACACACAAACGCACACAGACTGACTTCAGGAAGAACATGGTGGATAGATAACAGCAGCTACAGAGGCTCTCTGAGATAGCCAGCTTAGATTCCAGGAATGGTGCAATGTGGGGAGTCCTAAGCATGGCGAGATATAGCCTGCTGACCCAGGAATGAACTAACCTGAGAGAAAACAACTGGAAATGCAATCCTGGTACTACGATTGGAATAGCTAAATTCTCAGGGCCGAAGCTGAAACCCACACCTCTGGAAACCATGGCTTAAATTTCCTGCCACCATTGCTGCATCTGAATCGGCACAGCAGGGATAGAGATGCAAAAGCTCTGAGAGCAGGAATCGGTGAACCAAACTGAGAGCAGAGCTGGTGGGGAGCCCTGCATCGACTGTGATGAGTGAGAGGAATAAGGACCCCTCCATAGACTAGGAGCCTCCAACAGAGGACATTCTAGGACCAGGCAAACTAGCCAGAAGAGGATTCTGCAGTGAATTTAGTCACATATTCCCCTTTCAAGTGGGATTTCTGGGGAGCGCTTGACCTGGGTGATGCCACGGACTAAGATCCAGTAGGCTAGCCCAAACCAGGTCCCTGCACTTGGCAGTGCACCCTAATGCAGTGACGCCTTCAGCAGGTTGACTGACCTGGAGGGGCAGGCCCAACATAGGCTGCCCAGGTCTGTGTCTCCCTAGTACACTTCAGTGGGTGGGAACACCTACCAGGCATAATTAAAACAAATTGTAACTGACAAAGAAAGTAAGTGGGTCTCCTATATAGGCTTGTATGGAAGGAACAAAAAGTATGGGAAGAGGGAGCAACAAGACAGGGTCCTCGGGCCCCAATCCTGAGAACACTGATCCAGGAAAGGTAAATGCAAAGGAGAATGAGGACAGAAAACATGCAATATCAAGCA
Source organism: Cavia porcellus (assembly GCF_034190915.1). Classification (NCBI taxonomy): domain Eukaryota; kingdom Metazoa; phylum Chordata; class Mammalia; order Rodentia; family Caviidae; genus Cavia; species Cavia porcellus. Next base: position 3,339,492 of record NW_026947503.1, read on the forward strand.
TGGCACCAATAGACATAAAGCAATATCTCCAGGACCTCATGGACGAGTTCAAAAGTGAAGTATTTAACCAAGTAAAGCAAGATATAAGTAGAATAATTAAAGAAATTCTAAGCACTGCCCAAGAAAAAATAGATGTTAGAATGGAAGAACAGAAAAAAAGGAGAGAATTGTTTGATGGAGAAAATAGAGAAAATGTAGAATACATGAAGTAGGTTCAAAGAGATTGCCAGGAAACTAAAAACTCTATTGAAAGCTGGCATAACAGCTTGAAAGAAACTAAGGATAGATTATCTGAACTGGAGGACATATTTTAATGTGGGAACATGAAAGGAAAAACTTCTTTAAAATAACAAGGAAACAAGCAGTAACAATACAAAGGCTAGAAGATGATAAGAGGATCTATAACTTAAGAATTAAGAATGTAAAAGAAGCAGTAGGGATACAAACAAATGAACTGCAAAGGCTATTCACAGAAATAATCAAGGAGAACTTCCCTAATATGGGAAAAGGTAAAGATACTCAGATCTATGAAGCATACAAGACCCCAGCCACCTACAACCAAAACAGAACTACACCAAGGCATATAATAATCAAAATTCCAGAAATCCAATATAAGAACAGAATATTAAAAGCCATCAGAGACAAGAAACAGATCACTTACAAAGGAACACCTATCAGAATTACAGCAGACTTCTCAGCACAAACTATCAAATCATGAAGAGCATGGGGTGAAATAATTCAAGCTTTGAAAGATAATAACCTCCAGCCAAGATTGATACATCCTGCACAACTGTCCCTAGAAATTAATAGAGAAACAAGGTGCTTTCTGGATAAAAAGGAACAAGGGGAAATTGCAACCACCAATTCAACTCTACAGAGAATACTGCAGGACATTCCAAAAGAGAAACATACCAAGATTCCAGAAACAGTGGCAAAGAGGCCACAATGAATGGAGCAGAAATTGAAATGAAGAAGACAAACTGACAACTAATGATAGAAAAAGAGATCAACAGAAATGAGACAGAAAAGGTTGGATGGTATGAACAGCTACTTTGGAGAAAACAAGACATCATAATAGCTAGTGCTGATTTAATATCATCTTGCTTTGAAGTCCCATCAAGCTTTGGTTCTTCTGTCTCCATTGGACTTAACATGCTGTGTCTTATTGGATTTTATTATATGTGATAATATAAACAAAAACATTTATAGACAAGGAGATAATACAAAAAACATTGTTCACTTTCTGTTAGTTGGTTCTAAATACCTTGTAGTACTTTCATTCACTTGAATGGTTTTGCATTGTCTTGATATGTTTGATGCTACAATATACGAAGTTATACTCAAAGATTTCAAGGAAAGAGACACTATGGTAACTATTTTTATGTTGGGGTATCTTGTGGTGAAAAACTATTTTGCTTAAATGGTTATGTTCTGATCTGTGCTGTTTTGTTGTTATGTCCTCTTTTATATCAATCTCCTTTTTTATTATTTATTTTTTATTTTTATCTTTTTAATTAAGGAAAAAATAAAAAATAGCAGGATATATTATAGTAACCCACTATGATTTCCTATTAACTTGATTTGAAACTCTGTATTGCTTTCACAATATTGTTTTGATGGACTTTACTCTATTGTGTTTTGCTTGATAGTACCAAGTTTGAGGCTATAGGCAACAACTGTGAAGACAATAAGATTCACTATGATGCCCATTCTGGTTTGACTATTATCTTCTTTTGAAGTCCTGTAATGTTTCCAAATTGGTTTTTGTTTTATTGGTTTTGTTCTTTACTGTTTTGTTCAAATTTATTATAACTGATGATATAGGTAATTCTTTTTAAGATAGCAAGAGGTAGTATGGTAACCATTGTTGATCTCCTTGTATTCTGTTTTTACATTATGTACTATTGTTGGGTGCAGGCACTCAACATACCATACCCCACCCGGGACTAAGGACCACGCCAGCTTCCACAATGCGCTGCGTCCCTCTTTAAATTAGCCAACCCGTGCGCACTTCGTGCTCACTCTGTACTCTGTGGCAACTCCTGATTGGCCACAGCTGGATATAGTAGCCAGAGCCTGTGTCCCATTCCCACCCTGCTTCCTCGTGGCAGCCTGTGATTGGTCACGGCCAAATATATAAACCAGAGCCCGCGTGAATGAAGCAGCAGTTAACTGTCGCCCACAAGAGCGTCCCCTCTCTCCTGGAGCGCTGAGACCCTCTCTCCGACAGTACGGGGAACGAACCTCTCTCTCCGACGGAACAGAGACCTTAACAGGTAAAACCGTCAAGCGCCGATAGCGGGGGCTACTCGGCGGGCAGGGGCTGACAGATTAAACTGCTCAACGTTGGTAGTGGGGGCTACACAACAGGCAGCGGGGGCTGCCGGGCCGGATGGTGGAGGCTATCGGGCAACCTTGGGCGGACGCGTCGCAAGGGTCGAGGAACTCATAAAGAGAGTTCCCAGTGCCGTAAAGAGGCAGGTTTTGGGGGGCGCCGTAAAGGGGCGCGGGGACTAAGCTGTCCCTGTTTAAAAAAAAAAAAAAAGGAAAAAAAATAAAATAAAAAGAAACTCTTGAAATTCCGGTTAACATGGGTAACACGGCTACTCAGCCACTGTCAGTCGCCTTAAGCGACTTACTGAGAGAAAAGGGATTACAAATGAAACGAGAACAAATTCAAAACTTCCTCGATCAGGTCGATAAGGTAGCACCTTGGTTTGGTCCCACAGGGTCCGTTACCATCCCCAGCTGGGATAAATTAGGGAGAGATCTTGACTTTGCAGCAGAAAATGGCCTCCTGGAGCCAGGAGTCAGACCCCTTTGGGCTGTAGTGAGAGGCTGCCTCGCGGACACCTCTTGTCGTGACCACATAAGGGCTGGCACCATGGCGCTTGGTTACCATCAGGCAGAATCCTCCCGCGAGCAATCTCTCGAGCCCAGTGCCGCAGGCGCGGCGACCACACCCAACCCAGAAACAGAGGACTCGTCAGATAATGAGGGGGAGGAAGAAGAAGTATACAAAATGGCGGATACAGACACCACCAAAAGAGGGGAAGTCACACACACACAGTCGAGAGGGCCCTACTCTGAGGCCATAAATGAGCTGCAACGCAGGATTTCTCAGAGTAAATGGGTCAATAAAAGCGAGTACGGGATCCCAGGGCCGCCCCGTATAAGACCTACGGCTCTACCTCCCGACCCGCATCTTGCAGGGGGCCCAAGTCAAGCCCGCCGCGATTAAGGGCGCACCAGCTCGGAGGCCCCGGGGATCCTTCTGCACCCCTATCTGGGCAAGGGTCCTCCAGTTTACTGCTTGTGGCCCCCTGGATGGATACTCCCAGGAGATATTATGGGGATTCTCCCTGGCCACCATAAACACCACGAATATGACTTTTCTAAATTGCTCCACCGCAACCTGTTATATGTTACAATGTTGGGATAACAGTACACTTTCAGCTGTTGTTATGCAGGTACTCCAGTTCGTACCGATTCCAGTTATGGTGGACTCAGACGAGTTTCCTGTGATCCAGCTCGGGCCAACTCTCCAATTGGCTTTCATAAAGAAATGGGCAGGAACAGGGGCTCTGGCTACCATGACTACATTTGCCGCATTCGGCAGTCTACTTCTGCTCTGTCGGATTCGCAGACAAAGGAATAGGGACAGAGCAATTATCAAACAAGCATTGCTGGCCGTAGAATCTGGTCAAAGCCCGGCAGCATGGCTCGCCATGCTGTGACGCAGGTGTGGAGCAAAGCATCGCAGGGGGTGTCGTCCTTGGCCAGGAGACACCCTGGTCCCCATGTCAGTGAGCATGCAGGTTGGGCTCATAAAACAATACTCCTGCCCCCTCCAAAAGAGCACCAATGGGTAGTGAGGTACTGTCATGACTGCAGCGTGACACCTCACGAGGGGCACCAACCCCTGGAGACACTGCGTCAGTTATAAAGAAAGGGGGAGATGTTGGGCGCAGGCGCTCAACATACCATACCCCACCCGGGACTAAGGACCACGCCAGCTTCCGCAATGCGCTGCGTCCCTCTTTAAATTAGCCAACCCGTGCGCACTTCGTGCTCACTCTGTACTCTGTGGCAACTCCTGATTGGCCACAGCTGGATATAGTAGCCAGAGCCTGTGTCCCATTCCCACCCTGCTTCCTCGTGGCAGCCTGTGATTGGTCATGGCCAAATATATAAACCAGAGCCCGCGTGAATAAAGCAGCAGTTAACTGTCGCCCACAAGAGCGTCTCCTGTTTCATTGGAGCTGCGCCGGTCATACTATGTCCATCCTTTTGATTTGACTGACTCTGTCCTCTTATGTCATATTTAGTTTTATTCTCTTCAAAAAAAGTAATAAGAACTGTGGGAGTAATAAAACCCAAAATGTGTAATAGCCATTGTACAAAAGAGAGGAAAAGAAATTGTTCTAAAGGATATAATTGCATGTATATTTAAGTGTATAAGGTAGATAACCATATTACTGAGTTTTTGTTGGATCACTGAACAGAACGTTTGCAGTCTCACTGAATGTCCACTTTACATGCTGTAATTTTGTAACTTGAAAAACTACTTCTAAGTTGACAATATGTAATCTATTAACTAGTGATTTCCTATTTTTTATTTTTTTTTTTTGAAATTCTGTATAACTTGTACCCTTTTTCTGTTTTTTTTTTCTTTTTCTCCTTAAATGAAATTTTTAAAAAATTTAAAAAAAACAAAATTGGGATCCTGTGGACATGATGCTTTAATATGTTTGTATCATGTTGACATGATGTAAAATATTACCAAAATTTCAAGTTCTGTGTGTGTTGGGTCTTGATTTAAAAACTTATGTATTCATTTAAGCATAAAAATAAATCACCTAAAGCAAATTTTTAATTCATTGTCTCATAATTTAAGTAATCATATCCCAGGGTCAATAGAGGCCGTGGGGTCTTTTCCTACTCCCTCTGTTACTGTGGGAGCCAGTGGAATGGGCCAGAGGGAGTCACACAGTTTGGCTAGAGCTATGGCTCCAGTACTTTCATGCCTGATTTCTCATGTCCTCACACCTAGTACTCCGAGATAAGCAGACTCAACACCATTAATTACCTGAGGTCACAAGCAAACATATGCACTGAACTGGCCCCCAAATCCATACTTGGATATGGGACCTGAGCCTTGGGAGGTTGCTATGGTTAGAAGAGATAATAAGAATCGGGCTCTGGTCTGACAGGCTTGATGGCCCAATGTAAAGAAGAAGTTTCTTCTTCTTCTTCTTCTTCTTCTTCTTCTTCTTCTTCTTCTTCTTCTTCTTCGTCTTCGTCTTCGTCTTCGTCGTCTTCGTCTTCGTCTTCGTCTTCGTCTTTGTCTTCATCTTCTGCTTCTGCTTCTCTTCTTCTCCTCCTCCTCCTCCTCTTCTCCCTCCTCCTCCTTCTCCTTCTCTTTTTTCCACTTTATTTGTCCTCATCATTTCTATTTTTATCTCTATCTCCTCCACAATTCCTTGTGTGAAGCCACAGGGGAAAGGTAGAAATGTGCATCTCTATCTCCTCCACAATTCCTTGTGTGAAGCCACAGGTAGAAAGGTAGAAAGGAAGGGGCTCTGGCCAGAAAGTGAGTTTTTGTACCTCCATCTTGGTCTACACAGCTCCAGGACTGACAAAAGTCCATGTCTTCTGTTTAAACTCCTCAACCATGGCACTTTGCCACAACTAAGCAGATGTGGTTTCCATTCCAAGAGCAACTTGGTATCTACTACTGGGCAGAAAATAATTTTTTAAAGAAATATCAGAAACATATATGTACTTCTGGCTTGCATCACTTTTTTTCTGGGCTTTCAGAAAGTTGTGAATAAGTCATAATGAAAAAATACAAGAGATATTTGAGTTGAAATTAGAAAATTCTAATTCAGTAACAGAAACTAGAAAATTCTAATTCAATAACCTATGACACCTCTGTGATATCCCTCCTCCCTGATTGGCAAAGACAGGAGTGTGCAGTGTGTGACTCTAGAAAACTTCAGAGCATTCATTGGATTGCTCATTGGATTGTGAGGGTGTATTTTTATTTTGAGAGAAGGACCAAAAGCTATTTGTAGCTGGAAGACTTTTCCTTTTTAAAATTATTTTTATGTGTCTTAACACACTAAATAAAAATCGAGATTTTCTATAAAGTTCAGTCAATTTTGAATACATAAAACTGTGGTATAAAAATAAAATTATTTAGTATTTTCATTGTATTTAATTCTCTAGAATTAGTAGGGCTATGAGTAAAAAGAACAGAACTAAAGAGAAATTTCTTTTCTTGGTCATGTAGTTGAAAAACCCCAAAAAGAGTAAAAATAGGTATATTCAAGGGACAAACACAACTGTTTACTCGGTGAGGTACCTTGCAGCAATGAAGATCAATATTTCCCTGTGTACAGCTGGGTATGTGAAGACACTTCTATGAATAAAACAGCATGCCCTCACTTCCCTAAATTCAGCTAACAGTGACATTGTGTATTTTGATGTGTTCTTCACAAGGATATTGAAATTTCACTTCAAAAACTAGGAAATGAAATTAAATGATCATTTTACGATAAGAAAAAATTTCTTTTTAATTCTCTTTCAGACACATTCGTGTTCAACACTTAACAATAAACAGAAAACACAATTAATAATTGAAAGTAGAGCACCATTCAGTGGTTGATACCATCAAATTAGCTTTCTTTCCCTTAAATAATATAATATCCACCACCAGGGTCATTCAGATGGACACAGTAAAACAATGCAGAGAACTCTTGGTTTATGTGTAATGGGCAATATTGATTTAAAAAACAACATCAGAGTAATAAGATTTTGAGAACTGAATGTTTCCATAAGTATATAATGAAAACTTTTGCTCTTGCCCTTCTTTAAAAATACCATCCCCACCCAGACAACTGCATGACCCGTTCCTCTGTCCCATGGCACTGCTAATGAAGCCCACGGTCCTTGCCTTGACTAGACTTGCTCTGCAGCTCTCCTCGGACCTTTGCTTCAGTTTGCACTGGAGCTCTGTGCTGTCACTTTGCCTGCACACTTGGAAGTGTTATGTTTACTTGGATCTTTGCCCAGGCCATAGTTCCTTTAGTCTGATATTTCAACTCCCAGGGTCCTATCACCATCACCCTACCCCACAAGCTTCCGCCTAAGTTCTGGACTAGATGTGTACCTGCATCATCTGGATAGCATGGCAAAGAACCCCGGGACAGTCCTTAGGTGAGTAAGCCTGCGTTCCCAATAAATTCCTGAGTACATCAGACATAGCAGGTCCAGGAACTACACTTGGAAAGTCACTATCTTAAATTGCCTCCGACTTCAGATGATGATTCAATTATATCTCAGAAAAGAGTTCTTTGATTTCTCAAGAAGGATATAATTCCTTGTAGCTATACTCAGGATTCCATACTTTTTCATCATTACTCTATCATTGGCCAATACACATTAAGAAATATTCAGTGAATATTGTTCCCAGCTTTCCCAAGCTATAAGTTCAGCTGTTAGTCTGTGTGTGTTGTTTTTCATACATTCATCTAAAGTTTAACGCATAGATATATGATAGCTGTAAACTTAATTTTTGCCAGGTGTTTTGTTTCTACTCAGTTGTTTTTAATAATGAATAATACTTCAACTAGTATACTTCATTTTACATTGCAATTTGCGTTAGGTTTTGGGATGAATCCTATTCAAAAAGTGAAGAACTTTATGAAATAAAATGTGTCTCCTCCTATTCTAGCCCTCAAAATTATTAATGATTTGACATACTACATTTATATCTTACTGTGCATACCCTCAAACATATTTAGAAATATTACATAACATCTTTTAAACTGTTATGTAATTTGGCTTTTTTATTTAACATATCTTCCACATCTGTGAACTCCAGTGACATTCTGACCTGGCCAAATGAATACACATATCCAGCTCCTGGGTGTTAGAACACAGGAGGTCTGGGACACTGGGGATGGAGAGCAACACACTGATAGTTAAGTGTGGCTTGCACTGCATGGCTATTTAGTTTCATTCTCACTGGGATTTAATGTTGAATTATTCATTAATTGTCTGTATTCTATTTTGCTAAACTAATTACCAGAAAAATTTAGAATATATTTCCTAAAGAAATGGCCACTGTCACCAACACCAGTAGTAGGGATCTGAAAATCCATGTATTGGTATCAAAGAAAATAAAATACATGCTTCTTTTTTCTCCAGCATCCTCTAAATTTTTAAAGATCCCATGTCATGATTTTTGCCAACTCCTGGATGCTAGAAATCCCTGCAATCTAAACTCAACTAATTTTCCTAAGTTCTCTGTGGCTTAGGAAGTGAAAATATTTACTCCCAAGTTGTCATGAAGTATTCCCATAAAGCAATAAGACATAAACTAAAGTTCAATTTCTTAATGATAGAAAATAATCCTATTAAACAGTATATCTTCATTTTCATTAATGCATGTTTCCAGTACGTGCAGTTTATAATCACCTTGGGGAACGGGTACATGTACATAATACAGTCTGATTCTTTCTTTAATCTCCTTCCCCTTCCATCCCTCCTCTAGCCTCCCCCTCTAAATTCCCTTTCTTTCTTTTTGAACTTGTTCATATTATTAATCATGTCTCTTGTTCATATTATTAACCATATCTCACATTTATGACATGCAGTGTTTGCATTCATTGAGATTATTATATTCTAGTACATGGCATATATTTCCACTTCCCCTTCACCACCTCTCCTCTCATCTGTGTTATCTTGGCACATTTTCCATCTGCAAGAGCTCTTTCCTCCTGGATCCCTCTATCTGCCCTTTGCTGTGCTCTTTGTTTGTAGATTGCCTTACTCAAATGAGAGATACTATGCTGTAGTTACTCCTATGCGTCTAGTTTGTTTCACTCATTATATATCCCAGGTGCATCAATTTTTCTAACAATGTCTCTAATTTGTCCTTCTGTTCTATTATATATAGATAATAGATTTTCTTTATCCATTCATTTGATGATGGGTACATAGGTTGTCTCCAGATTGTAGCTACTGTGAACTGTATTGCTATAAACAATGATCTGCATGCATACCTTCAATGTCTTTAGTTCTTTGGGTGAGATATCCAGAAGGTGGATAGCTGGGTCAACATGGAATTTCTGTTTCTACTTTTTTGAAGAATTTTCATACTGATTTCCATATTGGTTGTGTTAGTTTATGTTCCCACCAACAATGAATGAGGGTTCTTTTTTGAGATCAGTATATGTTAATTTTTTATTTTTTTTGATGGTTACCATTCTTTCCGGTGTAAGATAGAATATTAGTGATATTTTAATTTGTGTTTCTTTAATGGCCAGTCATGTTGAACATTTTTTGTATGTATTTATTGGTCATTTGCATTTCTTCCTAGCCTATTTCGCTTGCAAAAAATTTTACTGGCTTTTTGTTGTAGATGCTCTAGTTTTTCAAATTGTTGATACATTCTAGGTCTTGATCCTCTGTCTGAGGAATTGCTGGCAAATTTTTATCATTCTCTGGTTATATCCGCTCTCTACTATTGGATTCCTTTGCTGTGCAGAAACTTTTTAACTTGATATAATACCATTTGTTGATATCTTCATATTTTAGTACAATGTGTCTCATGGGTACAATATTCAAACTTTTCATTGAATAAATTTGCTAAATCACACAATACGAATGAATTCCTTATTAGGTGTATCTAACAAGAAATAGAATTTCAATTCATGTTAAATTAATGCCTGTAAAAGTAAAAGTTATAGCACAAAATATTGTAGGACTTATATAAAGACAACATTCTTAAAAATTTACTATTTTAGAACTGTATTGGTTTTTCCATATAAAAATTTTTGAAAACTTTTGTTTGTGCTTGTATAGACTTCAAAATGTGAATAAAAATGTAGAAGAGGTATCAACCTGTTAGTGGAAATTTTTCTAGAACATTTATATTACTTATTTTTCTTCCTCTCAGAGAATAAGAGCAAAATTGCAGTAGTATTGGTCTTCAATTGGTCTAAATATGCTTTGCATCCACGTATCTCATACATCAAGAATAACTCCGTGCTTATCAACATGACCTTCTCCAAAGAATGCTCTAATGTATTCAATTCTCTTCTCTAAATAAGTTAAAGTAATGTATTCATGAGTAATAGGATTTTCAAATTTTATTGGTTCTTAGGAGGTCATAAAGATAATAAGAGTGAAGCATTCTCCTTCTGCAATGGCCTAATCAGATGAGGGACAGCAATAAAACACAGGAGATGGTTTACAGTACAGGGTCCTGGCCATAAACAGAGCAGGTAACATGCCTGCTCCACTGCACTGATGGGAGAGTACAGCCTGAGCACCTTTTTGCCAAGAGGGATTACCGCTTTCCTCTCCCTGTACAACAAGCTTCCCACCCTGCCTAGATCCTGTTGGCCCACTGTGGACTGTAAGAAGGGGCACTCGGGGAGATAAACGGTGCTCTTCACTACCAGCTTCTTCATTTACTCCTGTCTGTGTGTTGATGAACTTAGTTACAAGTCCTTTGCTGAGGATTCCTGCCAAACCTCTTGTTTTCTGTCTCAGTACTTCTGGGTTTCCACAAAAGTTTTCCTTTTCTCCAAAGCTACTTTTCTGAGTCAGGTTCCCCATAATTTGCCTAGGTTGACCCAGAATGTTCAATCCTCTTGCCTCCAAAACAGCTGGAGTTACAGATCTGCCACAGCCACTGCCCCAAACACAATCCTTCTCTCACATCTGGCTCAGTGTGACTTTCATTGTTTCATACGAGTCTGGTCGCATTATTTTTGACTTGCTGTATTTCACTGATTCACATCATGCTGCGAATTCAGGAAGAAATCCTTTGCAGGCACTCTGAGCACTGCACAAGCTGCTTCTGCCTCCTGTTCCACTCTTTCCCGACCTGTCCCTTGCCCGATGCGTCTTGGCATTCAACATTAGCTCTTCTCACCTTGAAATACCTTTATGTCTTCCTTGGAGTTCTGAACATGCTCAATTCATCCAAATCACTTCCTCAAGTTACTACGTTTGTATTTTACAATAAAAGCTGCTTTCTAATATGTTAGATTGGAAGAGTCCCAATGTTGTGAGGCTTCCTTGTGATTTTTCTTTGTAGCTTGTTTTCCAGCTAAACTACACTTAAGGGATTGCGTGGCGGACACATCTCGTCCATCACTGTAGAAGGACCTGAGTCATGGCTCAGCTCCTGTCCACACCACTGCCTGTCTATAGGAGAGAGACTCTGAAGGCTACGTGGAGAAACAACTGAGCTTGCAAGCTAAAGATCCACCATACATCTACATCTACATCACCTACATCTATATCCATATCTATTCTATATCTATATCTCTACATCTACATCTATATCTCTATCAGCTGTTTATATCTACATATTTGATTAAACTAACTTTGGGTTTTTTATTAAAAAGAGGGAAAAACAGATAGATAAGAAAAAAAAGAGAAAAATAACAACAAACCCAAAACAATAACAATATGGGCTTTTAAAACAAGATGATTTTGGTATTTAACAAAGGTTGTTACATAGCACATTGTTGTCTTTGACAGGCTTGCTTAGATGATCAGATATAGGCATACAAAATTGATTGAATCATGAGTAGTAACTGTTATTTTCCAACAACAAATAGAATTAGTAATCATCTTAGCTATCTTACACAAATTTATATCATTTTCCTTTTCCCTTCCTTCTTTCCTCCTTTCCCTTATACCTGTTACTTTTCCCCTTTGAGCAATTTCTTACACTTACACAATATTTATTGTAGATTTTAAATAGTATATACTTTTTCAGCTTCTTATACTAGGGAGACAATGTAATATTTACCTGTGTGAGTTTGATTTACTTCATTTATGAGTATGGTCTCAAAATGCACACACTTACCTATAAAAGCCTCGATGCAATCCTTCTTTATAGCTGAGTTATACTCCATTGTATAAAAATACCACATTTTTTATCCATTCCTCCTTTGAAGGGCATTTGGGTTTTTTTCCCCAAGATTTGGTTATTATAAATTGTGCTGCTATAAACATGAGTGCACATATATCACTGTGGTTTGATGTTCTTCTGCAAATATGCCTAGAAGTGGAACAGCTGATTAAAATGGGACTTTCAATTCCCGTATTTTGAAGAACCTCCAGACTGACCTCCACAGCTGCACTGGTCTATACTTCCACCAACAGTGCAAAAGAGTTCCTTTTCCCCCGCAGCCTCTCCAGCATTTGTTGTTGGTAGTTTTCTTTATGATGGCCTTTCTTTCTGGAGTAAGAATGGAATCTCAGTGTGGTTTTACTTTGCACTTCTCTAATGACTAATGATGCTGAACGTTTTTCCATGTATTCATTTGCCATTTGTATTTCTTCATCTGAGAACTGTGTATTCATCTCAGATGCTCATTTTTGGAATGGGTCTTTGAATTTTGGGGGTTTGACTTTTTAATTCTTTATATGTTCTATACAAAAGTCCCTTGAGGGCCAATTTGCTAGGATTTTTTCACAATTTGTGAGTTTTCTTTTCACTATTCTGGAGATTTCTTTCGACATGCAAAATCTCTTTAATAGGACATGATCCCAGTTATTGATTCTGTGAAATATTTCATGTACAGTTTAATTTTTGTTCATGAATTCTCTACTTACCCATATGTCTTCAAGATTTCTACCTACTTTATCTTCCAACAGATTTTAGTGTTTCTGTTTTAATATTTAGATCTTTGATCCATTTAGACTTTAGTTTAGTACATGATGATAAGCATGGGTCTAGTTTTATTTTTCAACATACAGAAAGTCAATTTTTCCAGCACCATATATTAATGAGACTACCTTCCCTTGAACATGTTTGGCCCCTTTATCAAAGACAAGGTTGTTGTGTGTGTTTGTAGTTGTGGTTGTATCTTCTAATCTATTCCACTGATCTTCAGGTCTGTTTTGATTCCAGTACCATGTTGATTTTACTATGGTTGCTTTGTAGTATAACTTCAAGTCAGGGATTGTGATGCTTCCTGCCTTGCCTTTGTTGCTTAGACATGCCTTTGTTATTCAAGGTCTCTTTTGGTTTCAGATGTATTTTAGAAGTGATTTCTCTAGATCTGTGAGGTGTGTTGGTGGTATTTTGATTGGGATTGTATTAAATCTGTATAACAATTCTGGGAGAATGACCTCTTTCACGATGTTTGTTCTTAGTATCCAAAAACAAGGGATGTCTTTCCATTTTCTAAGGTCCTCTTCGATTTCTTTTTCAGGGTATTATAATTTTCCATGAATAGATCTTTTACTTCTTTTGTTAGACTGATTCCTATGTATTTCACTTTTTTGGGATGCTATTGTGAAGTGTGTGGCTTCTCCTTTCTCTCAGTCATTTTGTTGTTAGTGTATAGGAATGCTATTTATTTTTGAGGTTTGACTTTGTATCCAGCTATCTTACTGAATTTATTTATTATACCTAGAAGTCTTTCAATGGAGTTTTGGAGGTCTTTTATGTATATTATCATGTCATCTGCAAAGAGTGTTAACTTAATTTCTTCTTTTCTTAACCTTACATCATTTATTTCTCTCTCTTGTCTAATTGCTCTGGCTAGTATTTTGAGCACTATATAGAACAGAAGTGGTGATAATGGACATACTTGTCTTGTTCCTGGTTTTAGGGTAAAGGTTTTCAGTTTTTGGCCATTTAATATGATGTTGGCTGTTTATTTGTCATAGATGTATTTTATCAGATTCATGTAAAGACCTCTATTCCAATTTTCTCTAAGGTTCTTTTCATGAATAAGCATTGGGCTTCATCAAAAGCTTTTTCTGCATCTATAGAAATAATCATATGGTTATTATTTTTTGGTTCTATTGATATGGTGGATTACATTTATTGATTTGCATATGTTGAATCATCCCTGCATTCCTAGTATGAATCCTGCTTGGTTATGGGGATAATCTTCTTTATGATTTGCTGCACGCTGTTTGCCAATATTTTATTGAGAATTTTTGCATCTATGTTCATTAGCGAGATTGACCTGTAGTTCACGTTTTTAGTTGGGTATTTCTCAGGTTTTCGTATTAGAGTAATATTTGCTTCAAGGGTGACTTAGGGAGAATTGTCTCCTTTTCAATTTCACTGAAGAGTTTGAGGAGTGTTTGAAAGGAAATACTCCTTTCAAAGGACATTCAAAGGAAAGTCTTTGAATTTCTTGTAAAACTCCACAGTGAATCCATCTGTATACTGGCTTTTGTTTGTTGATGAGGATTCAATTACACTTTCAATTTCATTAATTAAAATTGGGTTACTCAACCATTTTACATCTTATTGACTCAGCTTTGGTAATTTGTATGTTTCTAGAAATCTGTTCATCTCTTCTGTGTTATCAAGCCCATGAGGGTAGAGGTTTTTGATGTATTGATGATCTTCTACATTTCCAGAGTCTGTAGCGATTTCATCCTTTTCATCCCTTACTGCATGAATTTGATTTGAGTTTTTTCTTTCCTTTTTAAAATAAGGTTGGCTAGGGGCTTATCAATTTTATTTATCCTTTCAAAGAGCCAACACTTTGATTCATTGATTCTTTGTACTGCTTTCTCAGTCTCTATTGCATTGATTACTACTCTGACCTTTATAATTTCCTGCCTTCTTTTGGCTTTGCACTTGACTTGCTCTTCTTTTTCAGGATGTCTGAGGTGTAGCATCAGGTTGCTTATTTGTGTTTGTTCTCTTTTCCTGATGTGGGAATTCACCACAATAAATTTTATTCTGAGGACTGCTTTCATTGCATCCTGCAGCTTCCAGTATTTATTTGTATTTTAGTTTGCTTGTAGATATTGTTCAATTTCTTCTTTAATTTCCTCTGTGATCCACTGGTTGCTCAGGAGTGCATTATTCTATTTCCATGTGTTTGTTGAGATTTTGCAGTTTCTTTTGTCATTAATTCCTAGTTTCACTGTTCTATGATCTGATAACATGCAGGGGATAATTTCAATTTTGTATTTACTTAAGCATATTCTGTGGACTACTATATGGTCTATTTAGAGAAAGTTTCATGTGCTACTGAAAAGAATGTATATTCTGATATTATTGTGCAGAACAGTCTGAAAATGTCCACCAAATCCATTTGTTTACAGGTGTGATTCTGTTCTGTTATTTCTTTGCTTTTTTTTTTCTACTTGTTCTGTTCTTTTGTGTCAATGACATGTTAAGGTCTCCTATTATAGTTGTGTTATTACTTATTTGATTTTTGACTTTTGTTAATATTTGTTTTATATAGCTGAGTGCTCCCAAATTTGATACATATATATTTAAAATTGTTATCTCTTCCTCGTGAAATTTTCCCCTAACTAGTATGTAGTGACCTTCTTTATCTCTTTGGATCTTTCTTGATTTGAAGTTCACATTTTCTGAAAACATAATAGCTACCCCTGCTTTTTTTGGCATCTTGTTGCATGGAGTATTGTTTTCTATCCTTTGACTTTCAGTCTATGAGTTTCCTTTTGGTTTATATGGGTTTCCTGCATACAGCATATGGTTGGATGTTGTTTCTTGATCCATTCTGCCAGTCTGCTTCTTTTAATTGGTGTATTGACACCATTTACATTAATAGTTATAACTGTTATACATTGGTTTATTGTTGACATGTTATCTTTCCTTTGTTGCATCTTTATCTTTCTGTTCTGTTTAACTGTCTGCTTTGCTTAGTGGTTTTCTCCTAAGTGTATCTAAACTGTCTTTCAGTCTATATGCTTCACTTATCTATATGTCAGTTTCCATTCTCATGTTTGGGAAATTTTCAGCTATTACTTCTGTAAATAGCCTCTTGGTATTATCTGTGTTGTCATTTTTTTCACTTACACCTGTCAATCTTATACTGTTTTCCTTTTCATCATCTTGCAATTGTTGAATTGTTATTTCATGATTCCTTGTTATTTTTAAAAGATCTTTCCTTTCCTGTTCAGTAGCTGCAATCTTGTCTTCGTGTCTAAAACTCTATCTTCACTTTCATTGAGGTGTGTTTTTACCAACTTTCAATGGATTTTTAAATTTTTTATATGTCTCTTTAAATCTGCTTCACATATTCTGTTTGTTTCTTATATTGTTCACTCAGGGTTTCCATCCTTTTGTATTGTTCCTCTAATGTTTTAGCTATGTCTTCTTTGGAGGTGTTCAGCATTTCTTTCATTACATTTATCATTTCTTTATTCCCTGGGAGATTACTTCTGATCTGAGTTCTTTTATGGCTACCTGGAATTGTTTCTTTACTTCAGCTCTTACCATTTCAGTAGTTTCAGGTGTATGGCTTACATATTCTTTTCTGTCCATGTCTCCTAGGCTTGCTTAGGTTGGGCCGGAATTTTGAGATTGTATTTTGCTCTTCTGTTTTCTCATGTTCTTATATTTCTGGCTTTCAATCAATGTTCCAAAGCTTCCCCTGTGCCATGGGAGTCACCTGACCCATTTTTGGATCTCGGAGGAAGACTGTAGCCAACTGCTAGTCATTTGGAGATGTCTGGGCATGGCCCAGTTAGGCCTGTGAGGACTTCCCTTATGTCCTCTGGTGATTTGGGACCCTGGGCATGGTGTTACCATCTGGGAGCAACATTCCAAAACTTTTGCATGTGCTAGGCTTCAACTCGTGCAAGGTCAGCTCCTGGGACTGAATTCAGGCTCATGCGTGGATCCTGAATTGGAGGCTGCTTGGAGCTGCTTGGAGATTGCTGGATGGTGGCCCAATTAAGCCCGTGGGAACCTCCCTGTGGGTCCTCTGATGATTTAGGATGCTGGGCATGGTCTTACCAACCGGGAGTGACGTTCAAAGCTTCTCCATGTGCTGGGATTCAACTCACACATGTTTGGCTCCCAGGACTGAAATTACGCCTCTCTGGTTTTTGTTTAAAAATTGAAATTTAATGTCTAAGATTTAGCAAAGAAATAGTCTAAGACATTAAGACAATTTTCACATTCTGTTGTTCCCTGACATTCAAATCTATAGCATCATATTTAGTTGTTTCTGAAGAATTTATCAAAACAAAAGCAAGTGTATACATACATATTCTTATAGTGGGTGCAATTTTATCAGAAACTCCCACAAGGTGTGAAATTCACTGAGATGCCTTTTTCAGAGCAGGCCAAAGGAACATTGCCCCCTTGTGCTGGTGGTCAGAAAATTCAAGAGTAACCCCAGTTGAGAATCACTGTTGTAGATTACTGATTCAGGGATATCCAATCCTTTGATGTTCACTAATAGTGTTGGTTATTTTTGGTACAGAGATACATTGTATTGGGTGCTTCATTTTTTTTTTTTTTTTTTTGATTTTGTGTTTTCATAGATTCCAAGTCTTGAACACCAAAATAATGACTACAACAACGAAAAAGTACACAAATGAAAACAGCAGAAGGTTATTCTAAGAAGCCTGGACAGAGTCAGACTGAACACAATGGGAAAATGTTGCGTATTCTGTGTAGCTAATGGTGAGTGTTGCATACCAAGTATCAGATGTCACTTTGACATCAACCACAAAAGTGGTGCTAAACTTGGTGAAACTCAAAGGGAAGAGTTTCTTGAAGGAACACTGAGGAAATGTCATTCCCAGTGTTTGCAATTACCTTTCTGAAACAAATCATCCAAGAACTACCAGCCTTAAAAATTCACTGTGCAAAACAAAATATGATAAGTCCATCTCTGATGGCAATTTTATCAAAATGACCACATTGTCTGGGAGTAATTCTCTTTTTCATGATGCCCTACACAAGGATTAAAATTATGCAACACACCTCTGAGATACCACTTAGCAGAAGTCTAAATCTGTTACAGATCAAAACCTTTGCATGGCAAGTGATGTTAGTCACCCCTCACCCCTCACTTACAAAAGGCATCTGGTTACTCCACGTGCTTGGATGAAAGCACAGTTATAAATAATCATACAACAATTGTTGATGGTATCATGAGAGAAGATCTGGTAAAAATGGTGTTTTTACCTGAAAGAACACAAGGGATAAATATCTACAATGCTGTGATGGAGGCTTTTTATCATGAAGACGTAAGACCAGACAAAGTGTCTTTAATTACTAACAATGGGAAACTTTGCATGATGGAAGCAACATCTGACTTCTTGCAGTTGCTTATTAACAAAGCCAAACATCCAGTTATTCAGTTTCTTTGTACATCTGTACCTATGTTCACACACTTAATTTGTTTAATGATTTTGGATAAGATGGCCATATATGTGTTCATATGGGGAGGACGGTCACAGTTATGTTTGTCCGCTTATGTGGAATTTATGAACAGAAGCAATATTTTGCCAAATGCTTTTGTTTGTGAAGTGAATTGTTTGCAAACTAAGCCACTTGTAAATTGAGATTATTACTGTGTCATATATCAAGAAACTTTATGCCAAGAAAAGCAGCAAAAAATTAGAAGATATCCTCAAAGATGTCACAAAAGGATAAGTTACTTCATAGATCCTGTTCTTAATTTTTGACTATTTCAAGGACTTCTTCATGAGGTTCAAGCACAATATAATGCTATACTTCTGTGTATGATAATGTCCCATGGCTGGGCAGAAGACAAGTCTTGGAGAGATTTGTAGCTTGCTAGGATGAAATTAAGCAGTTTATGGATGAAAAAGGCCAGGAATAACCACAGGTTACTGATATGGCCTGGTTTGACAAATCTCATGTTTTTTTTTTTTTTTTTTTTTTTTGTCTTTTTCATTTTTTATCGGTACCAGGGATCGAACTCACGACTGCCTGCTTGCAAGGCAGGCGCTTATGCCGCTGAGCTAAATCCCCAGCCCCCTCATGTTTTTTTTTTATAGATTTTCACTACAATGTACTGAAAAAACTACAATATGTAGAAAACAGAAGAAAGGATATTTTGTGGTATCAAAATATTTGAGAAAAAACTGTAGATTTCTGAGACAGCTGAAATAGTTTCCAAATCTAAAAATGCATCTTGAAATTTCTACATTTGCAGACAGTACCACAAGTCACCAGGAAATCTATAAGGAATTTTATTTTATAACATTGTGGCAGTTGTGAAGGGGAATTTTAGTAGCAAATTTTAAGGTTCCGTGACAGGAGATAACCTTGTCTTTTCTTTTTCAAATAAAGTCAAATTAGAAGAACTTCATCTTTCATGTTTATACTGGTTAGATTTTGGAACTATGGAAACAGAGCTAGCTATTGGAATTTCAAGAGTTTTATCAGGAAAAATAAATGCTATATCGTGCATATAACACAGTAAGATAGAGTGTGAAGGGATCACAAGGCCAGAAAAGCTTGTAGTCCCTAAAATGAAACCTTTAAAGTGTGGAATTCTCTACCAAATAACTTTAAGTCAGTGAAATCACTTGGAATTGCTCTTTTTACTTTCTTTGGATGATCTTACATTTGTCAGCTGCTGTATGCAGTTTTAAATTCAATCAAATTTGATAAAAGAAACAGACTAACAAGTGATTTGAGTGCTGCATGTGTTGCTCCCAAACTAACTGATTATGGGCTAAGGTATCAACAAGCACACAACAGCAAAGATCACACTGATTCTGCAAAAGCCAAAAGCAAACTTTTAACTTTCAATAAAAAGCTGTTTGTATCATTGAGAGGTCTGTTACTGTGTGGGTTTTTGTTTGTTTGTTTGTTTAAAACAGAAGATATTAATATATGAGGGTTTTTTTTTTTCCTAAACTAAAGTCTCAGTATTCAGCTTTAATTACAGTGTTGGTATTTTGACATAAATACCAATTTTGGGGGTACAGTTTGGGCACTTAGATTATAAAATGTTTACTATCACTGGTTTAGAGCATCTTGAAGACTTTTAATAAATACATGTTGAATTAAGGGAGGAAACAAATATCTTTCCCAAATTAAAGAGTTTAGATGAAACTGGCCTTTTTAATCAGTTAGTATGCATGGAAAACAGAAAGGGAGGACCAGAATCCACTTTGTGAATTATGCAAACCAGGAACAACAATGCTGGAGTTCAGTAAACGTCAAATGTGGATGGGACGTGTGCTTCTGAGTCTCCGGGAGTCTTATGACACACAATGCAGTATTTTCTTCATTGTTCAGGGGTGAATGATGCACAATTCTGAGAACTTCCAGTCTCATATCTAATAAAGTCTTCATAGTGCTTAAGTAATAAAAATTTAGAATTCATAGCACTTCCTCTTTATTTGCAATTACCACTTTACTAGGATTTATTGAAACATTTTCTAAGTGGTTTTCTAGGGACTCTGGTAGCTCTGCAGCCTCTGGAGGTGGTATCAAACCCCTACTGGGCTTGTGCATACAGATGTAGCATCCCACGGTTTTCATGGGAAATGCTTTACAAAAAGTCATTTATTTTCATTTCCATCTTAAGATAAGCTTTTCAGTGCTTATCTTTTAATTTTTATTTTTAAGCAGAACTTTCTAATATTTCTCTGTTATCACTTGGTTTGTTAAGTTTTGTCTACTTACTTAAGCGATGCATAGGCCTTCTGATCTATATCAAGCACTTTACTTATAACTGAGTGCTGGACTTATAAGATGACAATATGCACATCAGTGTGGGTCATGTACTACTACCCATTCTCCAACTGTTAAAGTAGAATCATAATCATCAAAATTGCCTTTGTCTTTTACTTATAAATTGGGAATTCACTATCACTAATTTCCAGATTCAAATGCATCCACTGGGGTGGGTGATCTCTGTGGCTTCTGTCCTACCTTTAATGTGAATTATCTGAAGAAACTCATAACATTTGATAGCTATAGCCTAAGTTTACTTAAAAGAGCTATTCTTTCTTAATTATATGCTTTGTGACCATGAAGGTTTTTCTGGATCAGTGAAATGGAAAAAGCTAACGAAACCAGATGACATCTGCAGGAACCAACAGACTCCCTCCTGTCTCCTCTGTACGCTGCGGTGCAGAGTGTCAGCTACAATGAGATCGTGTTCTATGGAAAATGATGTTAAAAAGGACGAGAAAAGGAAACTAAAATTGAAGAGCAGGTCTTTAGGAACAGGACCGTTGCTAGTGCTCAGTGCTCTCTAGGTAGCCGTAGGCTACAGTAAGCTCTGAAATTGAGCAGTATTTCAGGAAGGAAGACTGTATGTGTGTGCATCTTCCCTTGAATGGGAATTCTCAGATGTACTA
Organism: Cavia porcellus; assembly: GCF_034190915.1. Lineage (NCBI taxonomy): Eukaryota > Metazoa > Chordata > Mammalia > Rodentia > Caviidae > Cavia > Cavia porcellus. Next base: position 3,360,615 of record NW_026947503.1, read on the forward strand.
AAATCCAACAGAAGAGCAGTGTTCTGAAATGTTACTTTAAAGTAGTCCAATAACAGGCAAAGGCTGCAACTGTGACTAGAGGCTTTCTCAAAGAATTTTCCAGCACATCCTGAGACAGGAAGACCAGTAGCTAATTTTTTTCAGAGTTCTAGCATTGCCAGGGCCACCTGAAGGCTTAAAGAGTAAATTCTGGATCAGAAGATGTTTCACTATTGGACACATCTAGAATTTTCGAAGGGAGCCATATGAAAAGAGTGATGTTTGGAAGCAAAAGCAGATTGGTTGTTTCCTAGATAATTTAAACACTTGTACAAATCAAAACACAAATTAAGCTGACACCAGGATCACAGAAATGTGTTACTGTCAGACACACTGATTCACACCTACCATCCCAGCACTGAGGGAGACTGAAGCAAGTTTGAGTCTCACGTAGGCAACTCAGGGAGACAATGTCTCAAAGTGAAAAACATAAATGGCTGAAGATATTAGTCTATGACATACCAGCCTTTTGTTTGATTCCTAGTTCAAAAAAAGAATACTTAAATTTAAGTGGCTAAAATATATTTGTACATTTCTCTTTACTTTCCTCCATCACAAAGTGATTCCTTGGGTAAAAATCAAGAATAGAATTAAAGTTTCACAACTTTTCTGCATGTGGAAACAAATGGATCTTAGATCATTCTGTTTCAACAGAGTATAAATATGCAGTGAATAATTGTTAGCAACCTAAGACTCTGTAAGAAGAAAATGAAATTAAGGCATTGTTGGTAGGAATATATACTGGCACAACCACTATGGAAATCAGTATAGAAATTTCTTAAAAGACTAAAAACAGAAACTCCATTTGACTCAAATAGTCCCCTTCTACGTATCCCCCCAAAATATTTAAAAACACTGTACCACATGACATCTGTATACCCATGTTTATAGCAGCACAACCTGTACTAGCTACATCTTGGAAGCAGCCTACATATCCATCAACAGACTGATCGACAAGTAATGCAGTATTTATACATAAGACAGTACTATTTGCCCATAAAGAAGCATATATTTGAGTCATGGTGGGAAAAATGGATGCACCTTGAGGCCATAATGTTAAATAAAATAAATCATATGCACAAGATTAAATACACTATAGCTTCTCTTCTATGAGGAAGCAAGAATAAATAATTTTGAAAAAAAACAAAAGACAGACAATAGGGAACATGGAGATAAATCTTTATGAGAAGCGGACCTAGATGCAGAGAGAAGGGGAAGAGAAGCAAAATTAAGACATTAAGTGGATGCACCTGCTAAAATGAAAGTATTGAAAGCATGCACAATAAAATGTTTTTGTAAAGATTTGAAGCAAAAATGATGGTGATGAAGAGCTAAGTGCATCAAAATTCTATCAAAATTACAAAACAGGACTGCTACTAAAGATACATATGTGAGAGACAGTCAGAGGATTAACTCAAGTCACAAAGGAGACAGTAAGCTATAAAACTTTGCAGAATGGTATTATGTACTAGCACATTAATATTTTAGTAGCTAATTTTACATAGTTTCTTTTTTAGCTGTTTTCTGATATCAATATTTCAAATTTATTTATTTTTTAAATTTTATTTTATGCACATGTCTGCAGTACAAGCAGTTTATAGCCATCTTAGATAGTGGTTTCATGTACACAATACAGCTTGTTTTTATTTAACATCTTTCTTGCCCCTATATCCTCCTCCAGCTCCCCTGTGCTTATATTCATTCTTTACTTACCTCATAATTTAATATTTATGCCAAAGGAAGCATTTTTAGATGTAAAAGTTAACAGGCAAAAATACATGATAGATAGAGATATCATGATTTCTGCTTGTTGACTTTCAAAAATCTACTAGTTCTTATTTCCTTATGCACTGTGATTAGTATGTAAAATCTACTATTTAAAATTCTTTAAACATAAAAAACATTACTTTCCTTAAAGGTTTATGCAGACCCCATTCATCTCTAGACCTCCTCCATTCCCTCAGGAGGCTCATGTGTTTTCCACGTTTAAAGTCTTGCTCGTACAAGGGACAATCTTTCTGCACAGCAGTACTATAATGGGACACCCCAAATACTGATTCTTGTTTGTCTGTTGGTTTTGGGTTTTATGGCAGATCCAACTGTCTGGTAACAGACACAAGGTGGAGTTTGATATACAGGACATTCTGTGCCTGTGACAGAAGCAAGAATTTGGAAGTAGAGAAGTTCCCCCATGAAAAGCAGATGCAGCCTCCAAGTAGTGAACAGAGATCTCAGAGGACTTAAGGCTCATTAGTGCTGTCCTGAGTGGGATAAAGACAGCCACAGGCCTCTACACTCCCATTGTTCACTGGGTATGGGGCATTCTAGAAGGATGGCACCGTATCTGCAGCTGAGAAAAACACTGATGGGGCAGTGAGTCCTGCCTTCAAGAGGAACTTGCATGCCATGCACAGTCCGCCATGCACGACCTTCCCCGTGTGTCTTCTGGGTGCAGGGGCTTCAGGATGCCTTTGGACCTCCTTCTCAAGAACAGAAGGCAGTGGCACAGGCTCGTGCCACCTCTGCTCCTGTGGCTGCCCCAGATACATCTCTGGACATCATTGTTCTTCTTTTAACATCTGTTCTCCACCCCACTTCCCACCTCTGCAGGACACTAGAGCTCACCTGGTGGCTCACCCAGACTTTCATCCTGGGAGTCTGAGTTAAGGGACTCCATTTCCCTCGTAAATTGGGACTGTACAAGCTACACTTGTATACTGAGCAAGAGGAGCCGAAGTGAATCATCTTGGTGACATGACTGTTCTTTAGTCCACATTGTTTAAGAGTAGCCCCCTGTTCTTGGTAACTAGATGGGTCAATCCCCTGGACAAGATGAGAACTCTTCCTCTTGCTTGCTATATTGGACATAAAGAGCCAGAGCTGCCCATATAGTACCTGTACCTTGCTATTCCATGGCACTTTGACTGTGGCCCCTGGAGAAAGTGTGTCCATTTTGAGAAATAATCCTTCTAATCCTGCAGAGGGAGAGCTGTGAGGATGCAGCACAATGTCTCTCAGTCGATGGCGGGGTCTGTACTGAGGTCTCGCCTCACTGCTTGTGCTGCACTCCAGACAAGTGTGAACCCTCCCTCTCAGAGTACCACTCCTTGGCCCTTCCCCAAGCCTCTCCCGGTGCACTGCCCAGGCAGGTGGAGACACATGGAACCCAACCAGTGGATGCAGTGGCCAGGGACCAAGGGTCCCAGCTGTAAAACTTCCTTATTAAACAGCAGATATTTATGTGAGAACTTATGCTTATGTACCAGCAATCTATGAGCCTGTACAGAATTCTACTGTCAGTCTTTCCAGGAGAAATTTGTAGGTGGAAAAGGCCCCAGGCATGCTCAGAGAGGCAGCTTCTACTCTCAGTATTTGTCGATATCTCTAATTCTAATTGCCTGAAATACACTCACTGCTTGCTTGTTAACTCATTCAGCAAAATCTATGGTTTAGAATGCAAAGATGAACAGAGCAGGCATAACCTCTGCTCACAGAATACAGAGGATCCCATGCATTTAGCACTCTGCACACCCAATACTGCGCTGAGCACCCACAGCAAATTCAAATCAACTCCAAACCCTGGGATATTTGTCTACTCTGAAAGAAAAGAAAACTTTTTTATGAAAATAACCTGGAATGTTATTTATTTGCTTGTTCTTGAATTTTTGTCCTATGCTATAAAGATGTTTTGAAAAACAGCCGATGGAACTATCTACTTGAAAAAAGTACCCTAACAATACTGATAGCTACATTCTATGAATATATATTGCACATTTACAATATAAAGAATATCATTTTAGGAACTGGGCATTAAACAAAGGCAGAACATATAGAGACTCTCTCTGTATGTACTTCTGCTTTGTGTATATCTCTCTGTATACATGTATGTATGTATATGATGTATGCCTTTGTGGGTCTGTATGTGCATTTATATGTGTGCCCATGTATGTCTGCATGGGCATTTATGTGTGTGCATGTGTGTCTGTATCTGCAAAGGTACATGTGTTACTCTGTATGAATATGTGTGGGCAGATGTGTCTGTGTATGTTAAGAAAGGTTGACTTTCATTCAAACATCTTTAAAATTTCAATGGAGAATGTATAGTACATTTTTGTGAGGAAAATAACAAAGAGTAAAGATGACAAAATTTCTGCTCTTTCTAAAACAATAATAATGATAGAACAGTTAATAGAAATATTTCTAAGTTGTTGTTTGTAAAAATAGATTCCAAGAGTCTATTTTCTTTTTTGTTCTAGACACAAGTGAAATTTAAAAACAAAAGTAAAAGATAAATGTGTAGTTTTTCCTTTAGCTTAAAAATTTGGTTTGTACAATAGCTTTCATCGATAATTAAATGGGACAAAAACCAAAAATGATTTTAAATTTTGTATACTCAAATGACTAAATATGAATTCACTTTTAAGACTCATGATTTTGCTAAGTGATTTGTTTACACCTCATTGCAGAAGGACTCACAGGAAATGTTCACAGTGGAGCCAATGATGATTAATGAGTAACATCAATTTAGCAATTTCCAAAACTACAGTTTACTCCTTCCTGAGATCTTGGGCAAGGCCACTCAGAATTGTGCAAGATAGATAATTAAGAGGCAACCACAGTTGGTCTGATGATTCACCTGCATCCTGTCTTAGTAGATCTGGGAGCTTCAACCCCAGGCTTCTGTCTGACACACAGCAGTTTCAGAGTTGAGACCATTTTTTCACTATTTTTGTCTATAGCCTCTTTTGTTCTACCAGAAAGGACTGAGGAATCAAAGGTGTTGCATGAGTTTTTGCAAAGGTAGGAAAATTTCTGAAGTTTTAAATAACTCATTCACACCTTGCATGGGAATCTTGCCAAATAGGGTAAGGCAGAGGCTGGCTAGGAACTTCCATGTGACTGCTATGAGCAGGACCCTTGCTGTTTGTTTTGTGGGATGGAGATCAGGATCTGTGTGTTCTGTAGCTGATCTCACTACCATCATCTCTGCCTCTAGCTGCTGTTTCAGAACACTCAGTGACACAACCTTCTCATCTCCTGGGGGAGCAGTCCAGAGAGAGAAATGCCAGAGCCTGAGGGTGAGCTGAGGGGCACCTGAATGTGACAATCCATCCCAGGCAAAGGAGAGAGCATACAGACTGGGATCTTTGCCTATGGGCAACAGAAGTAACATGAGGGGTTTGTAAAGGAACTGATCATCTTTGTAAATATCTTGAGTTGAAGCGGGCAGTTTTCTCAATGTTGAGGAGAGTTACAGATGTGTAAACAACTGAACAAGCACCATGGGGCTGTGCTGAATTTGGAATTACTGGATTGAATTCACAGAAAGCTATCTAGATGGGCAGACATATATATATATATATATATATATATATATATATATTCATGCACATATTTATCTATGTCTTCTCATACATGCACTGCCCAGATCTGCTCCTGAGAGAGGAACCCCAAAATCCTCAGCCCACCAGGATTACAGCCTCTGCATTCAGTGCTCCATGAAGAACCAAGGCTTCCCAGAGAAGTAAATGACTTTAGGCCAGAACAGAAAGTATAAGGAAAGTCTGGCATATACTATATCAGACAGAAGGTGGTCAAAAAATGATGGAGCATGTGAGAGGGGCCAATAGATGATTCAAAAGGATTCCTTGTGGCCAAATGTAAGACATAATGAGCATGAAAATGAATAAGTACCATGATGAAGAATGTTTACATGTTAAATAAAGCAAGACACTATGAGTCTATATTTACTTCAAGAAATAGTTTAAATTTTGAGGAAAAATGAAGTATGTAAATTCTCATAAAATATTAACTAAAAATATTGTAATTACTCATAAAATATTAACTAAAATAAAAAAGAATATTTTAGCATGAAAGCTGGGAGAATCCTCCTTGGTCAAGTAATCACAGTGAATATTATTAGCACCAAACCAAGACCCTATCACACATCTCCTAACACATGGAAGAACACATTATCAGTCCTGTTAAATGTATTATATGGATCTAACTGTAAGCAAATGACAAGGAGATCCAGGCTGACGGTCTTTCTACAGGTCACATTCTCCAAGAACACCCTGATTAAGGAAAAGCTACAGAGCTTTTGCAAACTAGAGGACACTGCAGAGACAGGACAACTCAGTTAACTTTGTAGATCTCAACTGGCTCCTTTACCATAGAAAAACTTTATTAAGGCAATGAGAAAAACTTGAAGGAGGCTGAGGCTTAGATTGTAGTAATTCATTTGCATTGATTTTCCCATTTCAGTGATTACATGGAACTTACATAAGGATATGTCTTTGTTTCTAAGGAATGTACATTGAAACATTTGGAGTTCACAGGGTGATTTGATGCCACATTACTCATATATAATGGAGAAAACAAAGTTGGGCTTTTATAATATAAACCTTTATATAATTTACTTGTTTTAAAAATGTGATGGACACCTGTAATTCTAGCACTTGGAAGGCTCAAACAGGAGGGTTGCCATGAGTTCAAGGCCAGCCTGGACTACACAGTGAGTTCAAGGCCAGTGTGATTCTGTCTCCAAAACAACACCCAAAATATAAATAAATATATAAATAAATAAAGTGGAACAAATTCACTGAAAATAATAATGAAAATGTTTTTTCTCAATAATAAAGTTTTAAGAGTTTATCAGCAGAGACTCAAAAAAGGAACTTCTAAAAGATACAGCTCACAAAAATGTGAAAATACATATAATATGAAATTTACATAAAATATGAATATTATATAAATATAGAAGAGCTCTGAGTTACAAAACAGAATTGCAAAGAAATCAGTTGGTAAGCATGAGAGTAAATCTATACTTAGAATTAGAACTAAAGTTCTATACAAAGTTAACACACAAAGTGAAAGGAATATGATAGATGGAAATAGTCCAAACACTTTCAGTATTCCATAAGAGTCTAGAAATGTTTAATTTAAATCTTAGTAAGTATTATTATGATTATGATGATTGCTTTGTGGTACTGGGGATTGAACCCAGGGCCTCCACATTGACCTGTATCTCCAGCTCCTTTAATTTTTTTTAAATTTTGAGACAGATTTTCTCTAAATACCTCAGTTGTCCCAGCTGAAATTTAACTTGTAATCCTCCTGCCTCAGTTTCCTAGAGTACTGGAATTAGAGATATAGACAATTACATCCACCTAAAATCTTTATAACTACAAAATGTAGAAAACCAGCAATAGAACTTTTCCATTAATTTGCCATGTACCCATAACTTAATAATGTAAAGTTTTTATCTGGGAGTTTTAGGTGCACCTGAGTAACTGAGTGATATATATGTTTGATTGTATTTGGATTTTGAAATAGCAGCTCAAATATCTGTGCAGTCAGGGATAGAACCCAGAGTTATGAGCCATTGACATGGTGAAGGCAGTTAAATATTGGATTCTTTTAATAATGCCTTTTCCCTTACCTTGTCCTAAAGTTTAGTTACTTTTTTTGTCAGTCTACAATTACTAAGGACTAGATTATGGTTTCTGCCATTTGAATTGTTCTCTTAAAATTCAGTAATCTAGAAACAATGAATGAAGACCTGCAACAGTTAACTTAAAATGATTACTTAAATTGCCATTATTGCTTCTCTAGCATTATTCTGCTTTAGTGTTATTAACTCTACATGTTCCTGTGTACCAGTTTCATTTTGTACTTATTTTTTCTCTGTGTTTTTTTCTAAGAATCTTCTCAAAAATCCACAAAACAGTGATGGATCTGGGAGGAGTACAACAAGAAGCCAAATTGCCTTTCCCATAAGCCATGAAAACCAGAAAAAAAGCAATCAGGTCACCCTTCCGGGAGCCACTGAATTCAGGCAGGGTCCAAGATGAGAGAAGCCAGTTCGCCCTTCCCATGAGTCAGCAGAAGCCATTCTGGGCCTGGGAGGAGTACAAGAAGCCAATTTGCCCTTCCTATGAACCACACAAACTATGTGGATCCCAGGAAGACAGTTCACCCCTCCCATGAGCCAACTGGCATGCAGGCTGAGAATCAAGAATCCCCCCTCCCCACCCTACCCTCACCACTGTAGGAAACCAGCTAGGTCAAAGGACAGGCTGAGTTGATAGCAACTGAGGTATAAAAGCAACTAAATGCTTGCACTGTTTGATTGATTTCACAGACCTAGGGCCAAAAGTCTGAGCACCTGATAGGAGATAACAGTACGCAGTATTGCAAATATGGGGGATTTCCTTCTGCCTTGTTTTTGTAATCCATTATCTCACTGTTTAGTGTTTGTTCCAATTTAATTTTTTGTTTTAATATTTTTTGATTGGCTTCATTCTGTTTTGTTTTATTTGATTTGACTATGTCTGACAGTATAGACAACTATTGTGAAAATAACAAGATATCCTATGGTAGCCATTGTTGATTTCTTATTATCCTGTTTTGAAGTTTTATTTTGATTGGTTCATTCTGTTTTGTTTTGTAAAATTTTATTTTCTTTAAAATAAAATATTATACAAACAATAATAGCAAAGCTCATCAATTTTCATTCATAACACACTGGAATGTCAAGCTTTGCTTAGTTACTAGCCATAAAAAATGCTGATGAAAACATCATGCACGTATGTGTGTCTTTCATATAATTCTCCATTCATTAAATTTGTTGATTCACCACTTTATTCCATCACACCCATCTGCTGTAGAGTTACTCTGTCTCATTCATTTTTATTTTCTCTTCCAATTTAAAAAAAACTAAAAGTCAATGTATTAGATAAGGTCCTAAGTAAAATATTTTTCCTATTCCTGAAAAGTTTATTATTTTTTCAAATCTAATATTTTCTGTAATTGTACATTCTTTATTCTGAATGAATCTGTATAACCCATTTTATGAAAATAATTTTAAGATTTAATTTTATTTTTATAAACTTTCATTGCTTTTTCCCATAGAATCACTGTTGAGTGTGAAAAGCTTGTGCAGTGATAACAGTACTGCTTGTGCCTTTGCACCCTTCCTGCAATGAGAGTTCATCAGCCCATGAGCCACAGTGCCCCCTAAATGTAAGTCCCTGCCACAGACATCACTGTAATGCAATAAAGCTGTTAGGAAGGACAGAAAATTATAAGTGAGATTGAACATCTTTCCAATATAACTGAATACATGAATATCAAAACATTTTGATAACATTTCTCACACATCAGGCTTTTCATAGTAATCTGACACAGGCACTCATACTGCTCATAGTAATGCCAATTGGTACCACCTTGTGAGGGGAGTTTGATAGTCTTTGGCAAAGGTACATGTGTATTTACCTTTTGACCCACAATGTACAAGAATTTACCCTGAAATATTTTAACAATATGAAATATATGTCCACAAAATTAAGCAAAGGAGAATTTTTATAACTGCAAAGTATTAAAAACACTATGGCCGTATAGAGGATAATGGTTGACTAAACTATGATTGATTATATGTGTGCCATGAAATACTATGGATTTCTTGAAAAGAGCTGGCATGATTTCCATAAGCAGATGTGGGAATATTTCTAGTACTTGCTAACAAACACATACATACAAGCAGAAAGGCATCAGATAGATGCGTGCTAACAGAATAGCAAAAATGACAGAGATGCCTGAAAAAAAGGCAAATTTTTTGATGTATACTGCAGGAAAATCCAATGGTGTTGGAACTCATAAAATTAATATATTCAGGACACAAAATCAACAAACAAATTGTCAACACATACATTTTCATACAAGAGTGAACCTACCAATGAAGAAACAAGGAAAACAATTCCATTCACAATAGCTTCAATACAACTAAATGCCTAAGAAGTAATCTAACCAAGGAGGTGGAAATGAAAATTTTGAAACTCTGAAGAAATTGAAGAGGACTTCAGGAAATGGAAAGACATCCCTTCTCCATAGGTTTGAAGAATGCTATCAAAATGGCAATATTACCAAAAGTAGTTTACAATTTAATGTAATTCCTGTTAAATACTAATAAAATTATTTAAAGAACTAGAAAAATACTGAAATTCATACAGAATTGAGAAAAAAGCCAAAGCAAAAAAAGCAAAGTGGGAGGCATAGTAATTGTGGATTTCAAGTTATACTACAAAGTTTTAGTAACAAAACCAACGTGGTGTCAGCTCAAAATGATACATACAGCGATGGAATAGGATAGAAAATGCAGAAATGACCATATTAAGTTATAACCATTTGATTTTTTTGTGGTGATATACTAGAACTCAAATTCTGGACCTTGCACTTGTCAGGCAGGCACTTATGCCATTACGCTATATCCCTGGTCCTAGATATTTGATTTTTGACAAAGGGGTCAATAACATAAGTTGAAGAACAAAGACGGTTTTTAAAAAAATGTGCTACCTATCTATATGTTGAAGTTTGAAACTTGATCCATTCCCTTCACTCTGCACAATAATTTTAAAAGATGAATCAGTCACATAGATAAAAAGACAGAAACTTTGAAAGTGCTGGAGCATAATATAGGGGAAACACTTCAAACTATAGGCACAGGCAAAGACTTCCTGGATAGAACTCTAATGGCACAGGAAATAATATCAAGAACAGACAGATGGAAATACATAAAATTAAATAGAGTGGAGACAATTTTATATATAAAATATATTTAATATATTTAATATAAAATATATTTCCAAAAGAATTAAAGACTCATGAATCACTTTAGTGCTACATGGACAGCCATATTCATAGTTTGAAATAGCTAAGCCCTGAAAACAGGGGAGATGCTTGCCAACAGGTGAATGGATCAAAGAAAATGGATGAATATATATAAGTATTGTTCAGTCAAATGGAAATCATATCACTTTCAGAAAAAGGAAGAGAATTCAAGATCATTATTTTCAGCAAAACAAATCAGAGTAAAAAAGTTAAGTATTCCATGTTTTTATATGAAAAAGCTAAAATATAAACAAATTGAGAATCAAATAAAATTAAGGCAAAGAGAGCAAAAGTAGAAAGTGGACTCATAAGTCTAAAAGGGGACAAACAAGAGGACAGAAAGGGAAAGAAGAAAAAAGTGATTAAAAATTACCAAAACATGCTATGTATGTTTACCAATTACCTAACAAGTATCATTAATCTGTAACACAAGAATGCACTATTTGAAAAAAACCTGAAATCTACAATGTTCAGTTGTATGATTGTATGGTTCCATCAACACAATGTCTGCCAAAGGGAAACTGAGTTGTGATGGTGAACTCCAGAGTGGAAAAATAGTGGGTAAGGAGATCAAGCATTCCTGGGCTCTGTCCAGAAGAAAGCATGTGTAGAGATAAGAATGGTCCCATTTCCTCATATCTGTTTCTCTACAATGACTGCTATAAGTCCCACTATTCTAACGTAAATGTCCTGACCTGTGGCTAAGTCCACAGAGACCCTAGAGGAGGATTGGGGATGAGAAGAGACAAGAGATGTGAAGAATGGAGACAAGACAGGATTCTGATCAAGTCTCATTTATTCAAAGAAAGAGTGAGGAATATACAGCCTATTGGGGAAGAGGCTGGGTTTTGACACATCAGCAGGTAAATTAGCAACATCAGGAAGTTCTAACAAGGCCAGGGGCTGTAGGGTAATTTGACTCTCCTGCATGTTGGCCCATAAGGCAGGCTAATTAGCATAAATGCTGTATAGGCCAAACCACAGGGACGTGTGACAGACTAGGTAAGGCAAGATACAAACTTAACTACTGAATAGAACATTAAGATGCCTGTTTTCTTATCAACATAAGATGATGGCAAATTGCAGGGTTTCCCACACCCAATGCCATTATATTTTAAAGAGCTACAAGAATGTCTTTGAGTTCTTTTTGTTATATAGAAATCTTATGACTATCTCACAAAGACTAGAAGAATCTCACAGGTAATACAGAATCCGATAATATCCAGTTTTACCAATGACCTCAGTTCAAATTTTAAAATTCCAAAGATTTTTTGATGCACAGCTGATATGCATGAGACCCACGATAATGTGTAGGGAGTGAGAGAGTAGATTGTATGTGATCAATGAACAGAAACTTACAGAGAATGAAGATATTAACAAGACTGTTCACATAGGCTGAGAAAACTCTCAAAGAAGTAAGGTATAGTCATAATATTTTTTTCCTGGTGTGGGGGGGGGATCCCACAGGTTAGAGTGTATATCAGGAAACACTCGCTTCCCACAGCTTTCTCCATATTCTGGCTTCTATTTAGTGACTCTGGAGTTGACATGTGGGAACAGAACTGTGAATTAAGGCAAGGTCTTTAGAAAACAAAATGATAATTTAATCATATTCACTTTTCAATGATAATAGCATTTGGAAATTTCAATAAATCAAACATTCTTTGGTATAACTGGCAACCAACAAACTATCAAAGATAACAAGTGTGATATCAGCTATGATGGTTAAGCTTAATTTCCAACTTGATTGGCTTGGAATCTTCCTAGGGGATAGGAAAGCATACTTCTGGATGTGTCTGGGTGCATTATGGAGACATGACAGTAGAAATCACATATGGTCCTTCCTTCTCATGTCCTTTCCCTGCTTTTCTTCTGGGCTACAACAAACTAAGCAACTTTGGTCCTCTGTATTTCTGCCTTTGAATCAGCAGACTATGGAATGAATCTTCTGAAAGCACAAGCCAAATTAAGCCTTTCCTTTTAAATTACGGATGTCATATAATGTGTTCCAGAGAAAGAAATGTTGACTAATACACCAGCTTTCAGAAATAGCTTTGTCAAAATCTAAAGAAATTTAAAAAATAATCTTACAAGTACTTCTTAAAATTTCAGGAAGTTCTCTTCTTCATTGAGAGGCAACTGATTATAGCAACACATTAATTTTTAAATGCATAGGATATGATTTTAACCAAATATAATTAACATAAATTAAGTTACTATAAGAATCTAATTTTATAATTTTTCACCTAAGAGTACTTCTGTATTTGCTTTTGTCTTATCACAATTCTAAATAGTGATTGACTCATCACAACCACTAATATATTTGCAACTTAAACAAAAAAGAAGTTTTCAGGTTAGAAGCTACCACTAGGCATAAAATATTTCCTCAGAAAGATTAAAGCTTCATTTATTAGAAAATCCACTGGAAGTTTAATGCAATTTTAGCAAAAGATAATCCAAAATTATACACTGGTTACTCAAACCTGAGTTTCAGAACTGCCAAAAATAAATCCAAGAATCTTTTGATTCAAAGACAGTTTATTTTTTACTATGGTTTCAAGAGTTTCACTTATAAATGCCCTTAAAGATAAACAAAATAATCACTAACTATTCTACCCCAAATAAAAGGTCTTACACTGAGAAGTAATATATGGCAACAAAACAAATTATCTTTGGCACTGTAAAAAGAATGGTATTTTGGAGACTATTTTTTTAATTTTAAAGAGGGTAAAATTAAACAGAACAAAACAGATCATAAGAAAACAATTTAAGAAACATAGATTTCAAAGCAAGACCACTGGAGATCTTCACTGTCTATCATGTTGTCTCTTGTTTTCTTCCAAATAGTTGCCCATATCTTCACACACAGTGAATTCATACCGAACAAAATAGTATTAAACTGATCAGAACAGGATGATGAAGGCATTTTAGGTCTTCAAGACCAGACAATAGGGAAGTCAACAATGGCTGCCATAATGTCTTTCATTCTCTTCAAAATAGTTGTCCATATCTTTAAGTATGTTGAAGTTAAATAAAAGAAAACAGACTAATATCACTCTGGACAGAGAATAATAGTATTGCTAGATTTTATATCATGACATTATGGAATTAGCACTGAGTGTCTTAGTGTCTCTTTTTCTTCAGAGTATCTGTTCATTACATTATGCATTATATAATCAATTCTCATAAACTGTTTAGAAGTTCTATGCATGCATAAATCTCTACATGTATACCTATCTTTTCTGTATTAGAAGACAAGACAGCAAAACAAATTTCTAGAAAAACATAAAATGAAAAAGACATATAAAAACACAATGCTAGATGATTTACAGTAGATACTTTTGGTCTCTTTTTATCTTCAATAGAATTGTCTATATCATCAGGCATAGTATAATTGAACATAGCAGTACATAGCAATATTAATAAAAACGAAACATTGGAGACATTATATGACTTCAAAAGCATTAATAATCAAACCACAATGGGTGTTCTATTGAATCTTGTCATCTTCAGAGTAGTTGCCTCTACTCTCAGAATTGATACTATCAAGCATACCAGATTTGAATAAAATCAGTCAAGACAAAACAGTGATCTAACAAACCAGATTCAAATAAGATCAGTCAGAGTAAGACAGTATGTAATACAGGCTTTCTGTTTAAGTTAATAGGAAATTAATGATAGTTACTGTAGTATATCCTGCTCTTTTTGGGATAGCTGTCTGTGCCCTCAACTCTAGTATGAGTAGACAGACTGGAACAGAATAAAATCAAACTAAACAGAGTGATAAGAATAATGTGGCTTTTAAATGCTGATACACTAGTAACAATGTCCTATGCCTTCCTTTTTTAGATAATTCCTTTGCTTTCACTTTCTCAGGGTGTTTTCTACATTTTAGGTCCTACTAACTATTTAGTTCTTAGATTGGGGGCAACCCGCTGTCTACCTAAGTGGTGCTGAACCTTTTTGCCCCTGAGCTTGATCCTGAGCTGCATTCCTTTACCTACTAAAGCCTCAAGGTTTTCCTTCGTTATAGCCGAGTAGTTCTCCACTGCACAAAAGTGTCACGACTTTCCAACCTATCTGCAGCCACTGGACAAGCTGTCCCTATTTCTCTCTTGTTCCTTGTCACATAGAGCATTGTTTTCTCATCTTTGACTTTTGGTTCATTAACACTCTTTCAGGTTGATTATATTTCCTATTCAGAGCATCTTGATGGACCCTATCTCCAGATCTACTCTGCCTTTGTTTCTTTTTGTTAGTGTATCAAGTCCATCTGTGTTAGAGATTACAGCCAATTTTCTCTGCCTCATCTCTGCTATGCTATTTTTCTACTGTTGGTTGTCTACTTTTCTCCTTCATTCCGCTGTCTGCTCCATACATTGAGGCCTCTCTGCCACTGTTCCTGGAATCCTGACGATTTTTTTTCCTCTCTCTCTAGAATGTCCTTCAGTATTTTTTGTAGGGTTGGATTGGTGGTCACTAACTCCCCCAGCTCCTCTTTGTCGTGGAAACATCTTGCTTCTCTATTAATTTCTAGAGATGGTTTTGCAGAGTTACATCAATCTGGGCTGAAGGTTATTTTCTTTCAGGGCTTGTAATACTTCGCTCTAAGCTCTTCTTGATTTGATAGTTTGTGTCTAGAAGTCTTTCATGATTCTGATGGGTTTTCCTTTATAGGTGATCTGTATCTTTTCTCTAACTGCTTTTAATATTGTGTCCTTCTGAATTTCTGGAATCTTGATTATTATATGTCTAGGTGTAAATTTGTTTTGGTTGTAGCTGGCTGGAATTCTGTATGCCTCACTATCTGAAAACAATTTCCTTTTCCTATGCTTGGGAAGTTTCCTTTCATTACTTCTGTGAATAGCTTTTGTATTTCATTTGTGTTTATGCCTGCTTCTTCACTCACATTTTTTATTCTTAATTTGTAGGTCCTCTTGTCATCTTCTAGCCTTTGTATT
The DNA here is from genome assembly GCF_034190915.1 of Cavia porcellus. Lineage (NCBI taxonomy): Eukaryota > Metazoa > Chordata > Mammalia > Rodentia > Caviidae > Cavia > Cavia porcellus. The sequence goes on from NW_026947503.1 coordinate 3,376,283, forward strand.
GTTACTTCTTGGTTCCTTGTTATTTTTAAGAGAGCTTTCCTTTCATGATCATACATTGCAAATCTATGTTCAAGTTTTGAAAGTCTAACTTTAGTTTCTGTCAAGCAATTTTGCCAGCTTTCAGTGAAGTTTTTAATTTCCTGGTAATCTCTTTGGATATGTTGCATGTATTCTAGATTATTTTATATTCTTCATCAAAGATTTCTCTCCTTTCTCTGGGTTCTTCCTTTTTTTTTAATCTGTGTCTTCTTGAGAGGTGCTTAGCATTTCTTTTATTAATCTTCTTATATCTTGCTTCACTTGAATTAGAATTTCAGTTTTAAGTTTGTCTATGAGGTCACATAAGTATTTCTTTATGTCTGCTGATTTTATGTCCAATATTGCATACTTGCTGCCCTCGATCTCTTTTGCATTTATTTCTGCTGGACTTGTCTTGTTTTCCCTGGGTCAGCAGCTGGGAGCTTTTTCTTGTTTCTTTCTCTTGTCATGTTTCTAGTTTCTTTGAGATAGGTGTATAGTGGAGGCCAAAGGCCCTTCCTGTATTGCTTATGGTTTTTCTGAAGCGTGCTCACTAGGGGATTGCTGCCCTCTCCAGTTTGCTGTTGATCTGTGAGGTGCATGCAAGAGCAATGTGGCCTGACCCCTCCCCTCTGAACCAGTCAACCAGCAGAGGCCTTCACCACATAAGTCTCTGCCATGCAGATGTTACACATTCAGGAAAGTTTCATTCCTGACTATTGGGTCCCAACTGGGGTGTGACCCAGCCCAAGCAGATCCCACCAGTCCACTTTGGGCCAGGAGCAGCCTGCTGATGCCACTGAGGATCCAGGTTCAGGCCTGTCCTGCCCAGGTCCAATTTGTTGTCCAGCCAGTCACCCCCTCCACAGGACCAAATTCCTAGCATTCACCATGGGTTAGTGCTGCTCTCCAAGCCAGTTCTGCTCTCTGTTGCGGCACATCATCTGGCCAAGGGCCTTGAGCTCACCAACCCTTGATTTTGGTGCAATCACAACTTCAGCCCAACTGTGAGTCTTCCAACTCCAAGGTGCCCAGCCCAGCATGGGATTGGCTCTGGTGAGAGCGCATCTAGCTCCAGCCTTCCATCCACATTTTTTTCTTTCTTTCTTTTCTGTTTTTATTTTTCTTTTTCCTCAGTTTCTTCTTGAGTTGTGAGAATCCTTCTCCTTTCATTTGGTCTTCTCCATGGTATGAAATTCTAGTATCTGAGTTCTTTATCTTAGAGAGGCTCTCTATCATGCTACCTATCAGTCCACCATCTTCCCAGGATCCTGAAGACTATTTTAGGGGTCAGGATTTAACTAGTAATATGGAATATTAATGCAAAATAGCATAGCTTTCCCTTTGTAAAAATATCAATTTTCTTGAAGCCCCCATCAAAATTGAGCAGTGAATTGCTGAGCCTCTCAGATCCCAAGCAAATCTATGCTGCCTGCTCATTCAGTGCACAGGGGATCAGCCCTCAATATTCATTCTTTGGAGAGTAAAAAGACATCTTGTTTTGTTTATTTTTTCTCATTGCTGAGGCAAAAATACCCGTTACCCAAAATTAAGGAAAGAAAGGTTTATTTAGCCTACAGTTTGTGGAGGTTTCAGTCCATAATCAATTACCTCCAAAGCAAGGCGGCATGGCACAGGGGAAACACTTCAAGGCAGCAGAAGACAGCAAAGCAACAAGAGTAAAAAAGGAAAAGAGCGAGGCGCTTCCCTCTCTTATATTGTAAGCGACTACCAACCCACCAGGGTCAGTGTAGCAATCACCAAAGCTCCCTGCCTTCCTTTTGCACAGGTTGAAGATATTTACAAAAGATCTTGGATCCCTGCTGAGTCAGTTAAACTCCTCAAGCTGGCACAATGCATCAATAATACCAATCCACCACATATCAGCTTGGCAACCAGATTCATTTTTTTAAACAAGTCTCCAGATACAAAGGCGTGTGTATTATCATTTTACAACTGGAATATGGTAAACAGGTTTAATAATCCTTAAGAACCAGCATTAAGTCTATCAACATTATATTACATTAGAAACATAGTGTTTCATCACTGGTCCCTCAAAGACTCATGCACATTCTTTGATGCTAAAAGCATTTAGTTCATCTGCAAGAGTTGCCACAGTCATAACAGTTTTCTCATTGCTGAAGTCCAAGTCTGAAGTCAAGTCGAGCTGACACAATGTATGAACCATGAAACACCTAAATCATGGTTTCAGTGGAGACAAGTGGAAAAGTTACTTTGATTTAAATACAAGTGGTGGAGCAATAAATGAAATGCTCTGTCAACATAAGTTCAAAGTCAATCAAAATACATTATCCACTAAATTACAACTTCTATGTACTATATGATGAACAAATAAGCACCCCTCCTTTGGAACAAAGGATGGTAGGTATAAGCTGGGTGGAACAGAAAATGTGTGTAAACCAAAAAATAACAACAAAAACAAACAAACAAAAAACAGATAAATTTAAAAACTAAACAAGAGAGAAAAATTGAAAATGATGAAAGTATCTGCTTTCTTTAGTTAAGAAACATGTATATGAATAGGATATAGTGTGAATAACTATATGACAACATTTATCAAAAAACCAAGAGAAAATGCCTACAGTCATAGAAAAGCAGAGCAGAGTCTTGAGAGGCTGACCAGTGTGTATTTCTAAAGGACGCATTGCAGACTCATGTGGTTTCCATGATAACCAAAGTGGCAGGTATGGGAGAAGTTCAGTAAGATCTGGCATAAAGTGCTATGTGTATAAGGCTTATCATCTTCTAGTCTCTGTTTTGCATTTTTCACAAGCTGAGTTACAAGCTTTATATTAAAGTAGATAATATCAATAAGTTCATTTAGCCAAGCCATATGACACATCTGTACCCTCATTTTACATAATTGTGTTTGTTGATCTCCATCTCTAGCCCCTTTTTCTGTCTTTTGTTTGGCTTACACTTTGGAAAGCAGTAAGTGTAGATCAAGTGACTGTTTATTAGTTGATTCATATCCTAACTTCTGGAATGTATTCAGAGCCCAGATCATTAAAAGAGGAATGCTTATTTTGTCCCTTTTATAATGTACTTAGGTGGGTCTCCTGATTTAAAAAAAAAAAAAAAAACCTACACTTTTTCAATTCTCTAACTTTATACTATATTAGCAAAGTCTCCTGAGTTTAACATGGGCTGGAAACACTTATGCAGATTCATCTTTGCCATGCACTGGCTGCTGCCGGAGTGGGGAAAGCCACAGCCAAGCCTCTCTCTGAGAGTCTGTGCCATTCCTCAACTGTAGGGGGAGAAATCCAAGCCTCACCAGGAAGCGATCCTGACAGGGAAACCATTTCATTTTCATTGTTTTGTTGAGTTGAGTTTTATTCTCTTTTGTTTGTTTCATTATGTTACACCTGATGGCAGGAGTAGCTATTTGAAAGATAACAACACATATTATGGTAGCCATTTTTGGTTTACTAGTGACCTGTTTTGAAGTCCTTTATTGCATTCATTGTTTTGGCTTTAATGTTTCTATTCTTTTCTGATCTGTTCAATTTTTACTATGTCCAAAAGTATTTGCAGCTATTCTGCAGACAACAAAAGGCATTATGGTAACTATTGCTGGTTTTGTAAGATTTTGAAGTCCTTTATCACTTTATACATGTTTATTTTTATTGGTTTTCTTCTATTTTCTTTGGTTTTATCATTTTTCAAATTAAATAAAAGATTTATCTTTAAAGATTTGGCACAGTATGTTAAGGCAATTTATTCTTCTTTTACTTTGTTCCTAAATTTCCTTCAAATACCAAGAAAAAAGTCACGGAGGATTTGTAAGTGTTATTAAAAGTGACACAAATGAAGACAGAGTAAAGTATACTAACTTGTGCTGTGATAGAGCAGTGGACTGACTATCCTTTGAAACTAATTTCATCAGAACCTCAGAATATCACCTTACATAGCATTGCCACCCAGGAGAAGTCCATCAGCTAAGGATATAAGATAAAATCATGTCCTGTGAAACTCAAAGAGGATCCAGAGACAAGCATATAGAGAAAAGGCACATGAAGATGGAGGCAGAAATAGAAGTGATGTATCCATGAGACCAGGAATTCTGGAAGAGGTAAGGAATGATTCCTGTGGAGTTCTGGAAGGATTGTGGCCCTGCTAACAGTTCAGTTTTAAAATCTGGTCCCTAGGAAAATAAGAGAATACAATATGTTGTTTAAAGCCATCACATGTGGTAAATTGTTATGACATTTAAGGAACAGGTAAGAAATACCTGGACAAAATTCCCAAATGTAAAGCTAGAGTGGCACAGGTGTGGCAGATCTGTGATGTGTAATATTTTCTTCTAGGTGAAAAGGGAATGATTAAAAAAATCAGTTTCCATTCACCAGCAAAGCAGGAGCCAGAGAAGATTGAAAGCATAATAAAGACAGTGTGGTTACAGCAGATAAAACAGGCCTGTTTCAGAGAAACAGTAAGCACTGAGAATAGCTGGGCAGACAGACTGTGGACTTTCCACCTTTAAGACTAGAATAAGATGAAAAACACTGGTGTCATTTCCTTTGTGCCAGTGGTAGGAAAGATGATGCATGCTTTTGTTACTAGACAGAGTGACAGACACCAAGAAATTATAACAGAGCAAAAAAAGAAATTTTTTGTGTTTCTGTTGCTGTTGACCTTCAAGGGGCTTGGTCTTAGCTCCTGGGTTTTCCAGACAAGCTTCATCATGTGAAATCATCTCATCTTAGGACTTCATTGTTGGAGTGGAGTGAATAAAGGTATTTTTAAATGTCCTGTATAAGTCACTGTTTTATCTTGTCTAACCTTTACTAGGTAATGTTCCTGAACTTACTTGAAGTGAGAATTGGAATAAAAAGTGTGAGTATGTGTTTGTGTGTGTGTGTGTGTGTGTGTGTGTGTGTGTGTGTGTGTGTGTGTGTCTATGTGTCTTTCATACAGCATGGCTTTGGAATTTGTACACTACATTAAACCATGCTTTCAATATAAGGTTGCAACATGATATTTAGAAGCACATGAGGAAAGCACCAAACAATACACTCAGTTCAAGTTTCCCTTTCTCCATGTGAGATCCCCCTAACAAAAAATGCTCTATGGACTGAATCTTCATTCTACAGTTCATTTTTGTTCCATTGAATAGAAATGCTCTTGAAGAGTCAACTCGAATCATAAACAAGCATAGCTGAGACTCACCCCTTTTGTCCTTCAGCCATCTGTCCTCCTGCACAAGAGAAACCTTCTGTGGGGTCCACCATAGACAGCAGGTCAGCAATGGGGTTGTTAAGTACAATTAAGGGGCTGCATGGGGAAGCTCACTGGCCACATCTAACCCATAATATTCAAACAACCATTTCTATAAATAAAAATACCTTTATGGTTTCTATCAGGGTGATTTCCTCCCCACTCTGACTTCCTCTGAACCTATTCGGCTAAGAACTTAGGTGGAAATTAGTGAGGGGACAAATGAAAGTCTTCAACTTCAAAAGTCCAGTAGACAAAGAAGGCTTCACAAAGGAAATAGAAAAGGGAGGATACTGAATTAAACTGAGAAGCTGGTTATGATACATAAATCTTGTGAGCAAGAAACTGCTTAAGTGTGGTGGTTTTGAGAAATCAAATTAAATTGAACTAAGCACTGACCAAGGCATTGACCAAGGTCATTGGTGACATCAGAGTGATGTGGAGTCTTAATATCTGTTTACATTTGAAGAGAAAATAAAAGGTAGAGGAAAAAATAGTGATCAAAAACAGTTCATTCAATGAGCATTGCTGTGGAATACTGGAGGCATATTTTTGATCCAGAGAGAGAAAAAGAGAGAAGTGATCCTGGAGGAGGAAAGACACGATTATAGCATTAGCATCCTTGAGCTGTTGAAGGAGAAGGCAGTTGAAGAAAGAGCTATAAAGACTGGCTTTGGCCAGATCAGGAATGCATCCTGTCTCATGACAGCACAGAGTAGATGATCTGAGGATAGACACAGACTGTCTTAGTGAGTTAGATCCAAGCAGCAGACAGCTCTCATCCAGAAGACCAAAACATTTTTTCCTGAAGAGGGGATGTAAGAATTCATTTGGTCACACACTATTTATTAAATAGCATTTAGAGATAATAACAGAACTCATGATATAATTTCCGAAATTCTGTTATGTGATCTTTTTATTATTAGCAGTATTAAATAAATATTTATGGGAAATCATTAAGCATGTTAACAGGCTTCTTGCTGTGTCTTTGGAAATTAATAGGCATTATAATAATCAAAAAAGAGATGTTATATTTCCCAAGTTTATTAAGTTTTGTAATCCTTGCCTCAGAAACTGGTGAATGCTACATCAGGGAATAGCTGATGAAATAAAAAGTAAAGTTTCTCCAGAGAAGCTAGTTCAGATGCAGATGGAGATGTAATCAGACCTCACTGTGAATGTGTTATAGATCACAGCCAACAGAGGTTTAAAACTGGAGGGATTTGGGAGCAGTGGTGTCACAATCAATTCACTGCACCATAACACTAATTTACAGAGCATATCGGTGATGTGGACTGGCAGTTCTTGTGGTTGCAGACAAGTCCCCAGCTTATTTCCAGGCCCTCATTTCCATGACAACTAGCGAAGGGCTGTGGACTGTGTGAAGTTGCTTAAATTTTGGATCATACTTCTCATATTTACACTCACAAAAGTAGGGAGTCCTAATAAAACCAAGTGCTCAGATGATTTTTCTGAAAGTAAAAATGTTGCTGTCAATTACCAAATATTCCATTATCTATTATTGGTTCTCAGATGCTTGGTGAAAAGTATTGCTTATGATAAAGATTGGAATAAAGCTCAACATTTAATGTTTATGCAGTTTTATTTAGTGTGCCTACAAGGAAATGTTCATTGACTTGATGAGATGATACACAAAGGCATATTTTCATATTCTTGAGACAAGCTTCATACTGGATAGGGGAAGAATCTTTCAAATAATAGCTTTAAAATCACCTTTTCATATCCCTCTGTCTCCAACACAGGAATCAAGAAAATGATCTTTCATCATCAATTTATTAAACTGTTATCATTTAGTAAACTTTCCTGATTTCTACAGCACAGTAGAATTCTGAATAATGGAGATTATTAGGATTGTTACAGAGTGAAAAGATAAAACACATTCTGATGATATCTAAGAAGCAATGCTTTCCTCAGGCAGTGACAGGTGAAGAAAGAACTAGACTACAAGGAGCCCACAACTCTGCAGGTCTTTGAGCAGATCCTGTCTCTCCAAACCTGCTCTTATTTAACAGAGAGACCTTAGCAGACAGTGTGTGGATTTTGTCTCTTGCCAGTTTTGTGAACTCTCTGGTATCTTTATTTTTGAAATATATTTAAGACATTTGTACAGTTGTCTTAATGGTGATAACTCATGAAGACATACCTAGAGGTCACAACAGTCATGATCTTAAGCTGCGCACAAAAGGAACAAGAAATAGAATCCCACTGACAGGTTGGAACACATACTCATTCTGGACTTCTACTAAAACATTAATTTGTAAGGAAAATATAAAAGAAATTTAAAACAGCATATGTTGAGGTAGTAAAATCTTTCCCTTGCTGCCTCAGAAAATGAGTTAAGCCTCGTCCAGCAGCTCCCAGATGGTAAGATTGGCAGAGGTGGCTTTAAAAATAGTTCTGTAGGAAACATTTTTCAATTTGTACAAAGCACTGGGAATGCTACAATAAACTCCCAATACCAACTTGATTTCAAGGCCAATGTCAAAGTATCAATTCATTCAATATTGTTGGTATATCTATAAAACATAATTTTAAAAAAAACCACAGCAATGTTAGTGATATTATAGTTATTAATATTTCTTTACCCTCATCTAAAATTGGACATTTAAATTTAGTCCCTCTTTGTCCCAAATATTTCTGTATACTCATTGTGTTATTGTCAGAATATCTTAGTTATTCTTTATATTGACAAAATATTCAATGCTGGAAATTGAGGAAGAAAGGGTTTATTTAATCCACAGTTTGTGGAAGTGTGAGTCTGTAATTTTCTGGCTATGAGACAGGATGGCACATGACAGAGGGGCAACAGTTCATGCAACAGAAGACAGCAAAAGCAAAAGGACAAAAAAGGGCAAAAGGGGAGGAATAAGCCTGCTTTCCATCCCTTATTTTGCATGCAGGCTACCAATCCTTGGGCATGTGTGGCACTTCTGTCCCCAATCCCAGCAAGAGACAAAGAACCAATCACAAACTCTAGATTCAGCCACCTCTGAAAAGCTTGTCCCATGTGACCACATGAGGCTTTCAGGAGACACCCAGACACAAACCATAACAGGATCTAACATGATCTACCTGTTGCATTGACCTGATAGTTCTCACTTGTCTCTGTTAACTACCAACTGACCTCACCATGATACTTTCCTTATCATTTATTTTTTGAAAAAAAATACATGTTTCAAGGTTTTCCATGGACAGTCCCAATATATCTCTTGTCCCCCTACTCTTTCTCTGCCTGCAAAGTAGTGGGTAGACTGAAATCCTTTAGCGGTGCTCCTTAACATTTGGCTCAGTTTCTTCCCTGTGCTGCTGTGTGCACATTGTGTTCCATCCTATCAAAAGCACACACAGTCAAGGCTAAGGAAGTGTTCTCAGCCAGGTTTCCTTACCCATCATTAAGCCCCATGCCTGCCAGTGGCAGAGGATTTTAGCATTTGAGGATGGTCCTGGCCAAGGTCAGTCTTTGTATGAGGGGTTGGGAAGTGGCAGCATGCCCATCATCTTTTGTATTGATTGGCTGACTTTGGAAACAAAGCCTTTCTAGCTGGATTTTATGGCCCATACCTGTAATCTCAACTCTCAGGAGGCTGAGGCAGGGGGATCACTGACAGCTGGAGACTCACACAGGCTAGATAGTAAGTTCAAAGTCAGCCTGGAATTACTTAGTGAGGCACTGTCTCCAAACAACCAAAAAGAAAAAAAAAAGAAAGAAAAGAAAAGAAAGAAAGAAAGTCATTCTCAACTATTTGACTACTTTATATGGGCTGGTAAAGATGATCTGCACAGAAAGGTGTTTTCTGTTGATGACTGGGCTCATCATAATCAGTTGATATCTATACACAAAAGAAATTCACTTTTTATATTTGTGAGTATATCTTAACTTTTCAGTAATGCTACATAATTCTTAAGAATGGGAATATGTCACATATTCTTCTATTGTCCTAAACAAAATGGCAGGGTTATTAATTAATTTAGTGTAATGGTTGATATATTGTGTCAATTTGAAAAGTTTAAAAGCTTAATTAAGCAATTCAGCAGGGGGCCAGGTTCCTCACTTTGTAAAAGTTCTGATCCTGTACAAGAGTAGGGCACAGAGATCGAGTGAGTGCTAAACCCACCAGCAGGCAGGAAGCCTGCTAACAATATAGGGAGGAAAAGAGACTTGCTCTTTCTACTTTTGTTCTCACTGCTTTTGCTATCTTCTGCCATTTTGAACAGTGGCCCCTGTGCTATGGCATCCTGATTTGGAGCTAGCTGATTATGGGCTGAAACATTCACAAGCTGCAAACTAAATAAACCTTTCCTTCTTTAACTGAGTTTCAGCAATCACTGAAAAGTAACCAAGACAATTAGTGTTAATATTAATTTTAACTATTAGAACATTTAACCTGCTATTCACTGGCAGAAACAAAGCCATATATCTCCACTGCCTAAGCCTCAAAGGTGAATAAAATTGTTTATAAAAATATTCAAGTAAACATTAGATGTGTATATACACATGATGTCACATTAATTTAATATCAGTTGCTGTTGGTTTTACTCATTTATGCAAATTTATTGCCTCAAAGAAATTTCTCTGGACTCTCACAAAGATGGAAGATCAGTAAGCTGCACCATACAGAGGCTCCCTGAGAGAGACAACTCAGATGCCAGAATAAAACATCCTGCAGAAGTCCAGACAGAGGGGATGAATCCTCTTAACCCAGGAAGAAACTAAAGGGAAAAGAGCTGGTCAAACATGCAGTCCTGGGGCTACCATTGGATCAGGTAAGATTAGTAGCCAGGGCATTCTCACACTCTGGCTGGAGCCACCTGAACACATGCCATCACAAGTTGCAGAAGCTGCCCAAACTTGTGCTGCTGTGACCCACTGCTGCATCCATGGTGGTGTTGAAGTCAGAGGTTGGCAAGCCCAACAGACAACATAGTGAGCATAGAGACCTGCATTAACTCACGGTGAGTGCAGGGAATAAGACCATCTCACAGGAAAGGGGCAACATGTTGGATTTGGGCAGGGCAGGCAGAAACAAGGAATGGCAGTGACTTTAGTCAATTGCCCCCTTCCCAGAGCAGAGTGGTGGGATCTTCTTGGCCTGGATCACACCCCTGGCTGAGACCTAATAAGTCATCCCAAATCAGTTCCATACACACAGCACACACTAATGAAGAGAAGGCCCCAGAAGGTTAACTGGTCTGGAGGGGAGGGGTCAGCATAAGCTGCCCCTGCTTGCACCTAAATGACCAACAGCAAACTGGAAAGAGTAGAAATTCCTAGCCAGGCCACTTCAAGCCACCAACAAGGAAAGGGGCTGAGACATCCACTACACACCTGTATGGAAGAAACCAAAAACATGACAAAGAAAAAACCTCCAGCCCCCAACCATAAGAATATTGATCCAGGAGAGGCAAATACAAAAGAGACTGAGGGCAACAAACATGCAATATCAGACATGGCATCAGTGGACATAAAGAGATATCTTTGAGACCTCATAGACAAGCTCAAAAGTGAAATATTTAATCAAGTAAAGTAAAATATAAGTAGATTAATTAAGAAAATGGTAAGCACCTCTCAAGAACAGAGAGAAGACTGCAGGAACACACAAAAAATGAGAGAAACATTCAATGAAGAATATAAAGAAAACCTAGAATTCATGAAGCTGACTCAAAGAGATTACCAGGAAATTAAAAACCAATTGAAAACTGGCAAAACTGCTTAAAAGAAACTAAGGATACATTATGCAAACGTGAGTACAGGTTTGCAATGTGGGATCATGAAAGGAAAGATCTCTTTAAAATACCAAGGAAACAGGCAGTAACAATACAAAGGCTAGAAGATGACAAGAGGATCTGTAACTTAAGAATAAAGAATGTGGGGAGAGGGCAAAGATGGCAGATAGATAACAGTAGGCTACAGAGGCTCTCTGAGATAGTCAACTTAGAATTCAAAATAATATAGTGTGGGGAGTCCTGAATAGAGTGAGATGAATTTTCTCTTCCCAAGAAGAAACCAAGGCAAGAAGAACCAATCAAACATACAGTCCTGGGGCTGCTACTGGAACAGCTTAAGGCTTGGTGCTCCCACTACAGCATGCAAACTCACACAACCATGACTTGCTGAGCCACCTGAAATCCCGCCACTTTAACTCACTGGATATGCAGTCACACTGAGGTCAGGGGTTGGTGAGCCAAATGAAGAGCTGAGCTGACAAGGAGCCTGCATCGACCTACAGTGTGTGATGAGAATGAAACCATTCCACAGAAAAAAGGGGCTCCAACACATGACATTCTGGGACCGGGGAGGACTGGCAAGAACAAGGGGAAGTAGTGACTTCAGTCAGTTGTTCCCTTCCCAAATAGGATTGGTGGGGTGAGCTTGGCCTGGGTCATGCCCCTGACTGGGACCCACTACACTATCCCAAACCAATTCCCTATACCTGGTGGCACACACTCATGCAGTGAAGGCCTCAGCAGGTTTACTGAAGCCAGAGGAGAGGAGCCAGCATACACTGCCCCTGTTTGCTCCTCAATAGCACACTACAGTGGGCAGGATCACCTATCCAGCATGCTTCAGAAAAATTGTAACCAACAAAGAAAGAAATTGGGGCCTCATGGAAGATAGAAAATATATGGAAAGAGGAAGCAACAAGAAAGTCCCCAGCCCCCAACCCTGAGAACATGGACCCAGGACAGGTACATACAAAGGAGACTGAGGACAGCAAACATGCAATATCAGACACAGCACCAGTGGACATGAAGAGATACCTTCAGGACCTCATAGACGAGTTCAAAAGTGAAATATTTAACCAAGTAAAGCAAGATATAAATAGATTAATAAAAGAAAATGCTAAGCATCTCTCAAGAAGACACAGACAGAAGAATGGAGGAACACAAAGGAGAGAACCATTGATGAAGAATATAAACAAAATATAGAATACATGAAGCAGATTCAAAGAGATTACCAGGAAATTAAAAACCTCTATGGAAACCTGGAAAAACTACTTGAAATAAACTAAGGATAGATTATTCAAACTGGAGGACAGGTTTGCAATGTGGAACATGAAAGGAAAAAATTTTTAAAATAACAAGGAAATAAGAAGTAACAATACAAAGGCTAGAAGATGCCAAGAGGATCTATAACTTGAGAATAAAGAATGTGAATGAAGAAGCAGGGATACAAATAAAGGCTATTCACAGAAATAAGGAAAACTTCCCAAGCATAGGAAAAGGAAATGATATTCAGATGTATGAGGCATACAGAACTCCAGCCACCTACAACCAAAACAGAGCTACACCCAGGCATATAACAATCAAGATCCCAGAAATTCAATATAAAAAACAGAATATTAAAAGCTGTTAGAGACAAGAAACAGATCACCTAAGGCCCACCAGAATAATAGCAGACTTCTCGACACAAACCATCAAGTCAAGAAGAGCCTGGCACAAAATATTCCAAGCCCTGAAAGAAAATAACCTCCAGATCAGAATGATGTACCTGAAAAACTGTCTCTAGAAATTAATGGAGAAACAAGATGCTTCAAAGACAAAGAGAAACTTTGGAAATTCTCAACAACAATCCAACTCTACAGAAAATACTGCAGGGCCTTCTAGAGAGAGTGAAAAGTACCAGGATTCCAGAAACAGTGGCAGAAAGGCCTCAATGATTGGAGCAGAAAACAGAATGAAGAAGACAAGCACATAACTAATGGCAAAAAAAGAGCACAACAGAAATGAGGCAAAGAAGGTCGGTTATCATCCCTAATATAGACGGCCTTGATACACTAAATTATAAAAAAATAAAGAGAATCACACTTAGAGTAGATTAGGAGGTAGGATCCACTGAGAGGCTCTTTATATGAAATATAATGAACATGAAAAAGGGTACATGGACTGAAAATCAAATATGAGGAAACAATGGTCTATGTGACAGGGAACCAGAGAGTAATGGGGGCAACTAGAACAGTATTTTTGCATAGGTTGGAAAGATAGGTTTTAATAGGTAAACAATTAGAGATAAAGATTCCTTTAATAGTAATACAATGAGAGATCAAGTCCAAGAGTGAGAAGGTTTGGAGCCACTTTGTTAAATACCAGGTTGCCCTCTCAATTTAGAACTGAGAGTCAAAAATGCTCAGTGTACCTGAGGAAGTGAAAGGGAAGGGATAGTCTTAAAAATGATGGCAGAAGATATGGTTAATAGTGTATCAAAAATTAAAACCCATATTACTTGCACCACTCTTCTTAGATAAATTTTATTCTGTCCTATTTTGTCTATTTGCATTAGATTTGAGGGCACAAACCGCTATCCTAAAAACATCAGGATATAGCACATTAATCATCTTGAATTTCCTATTAACTTAATCTGGAGCCCTGTATGACTTATACTGTTTTATTACAACTGATCTTAGTTAAATCTGGTTTGTTTGATTGCTGTTTGGTACAACAGATTTTATTCAAAACTGATATAATTGATAGTACCAAGTCTGAGAGTATAGGCAACTACACTGAAGATGACAGGACTTACTAAAATACACATTCTGGTTTGATTACTGCCTGTTTTTGAAGTTTTATACCATAAACAAAGTTGTGTTTTTATTAATACTGTTACGTACTGATATATTCACTGATACTTGTCTGATGATATAGCCAGTTCTATTGAAGATAACGAGACAACACAGTAACCATGGTCGAACTCCATGTACAAAGGTCTTATGAGTCTTTTTCCTTTCATGTGTTTGCAGGAATATGTTATATTTTGTCTTGCATCTCCCTCTAAGATAGAAAAGATGCAAATATGTGTTAAGACTCATGCATTCATAGAACCTAGAAACAGTTTATGAGAACTGATCTTATGTCACTTGATGTAATGAATAAATACTATGAAGAAAAAGAGACATTACAGTACCCAGTGCTGATCCCAGAGTGTCATAATGAAACCCAGCAATAGTATCATTCTTTGTTCAGAGTGTTTTAGCCTGCTTGGGTGTGTTCAATCTCAACATAAATGAGGATATGGATAACAGCAGGTATGTTTAAGTGTAAAGGATTGATAAATATATTACTAAATTTTTGTTGGATAGTTGAACAGAATGGGTTGCAGTCTTGCTGTTTGAATCCCCACTTTATATGTTCCATTTTTGTATCTTGAATAATTATTTGTGAGAGGAAAATATGTAATCATCAACTAGTGATATCTTACCGTTTATTTTTTTTCTTTGAAAGTATGTATTATTTCTACCTGTTATCTGTTTGGTTTAGATTTTCTTTAAATCAATTTTTTAAAAAGTAAAAACAAAGAAGGTGAATGTAAAACCAGGGATAAAAACAAAGGAAACACAAAAGCTATTCACAGAAATAATTAAGGAAATAATCCCAAGCATAGTAAAAGGAAATGATATTCAGATGTATGAGGCATACATAACTCCAGCCATCAAAAATCAAAACAGAGCTACACTCAGACATATAATAATCAAGATGACAAAAGTTCAATATAAGAACAATATGAAAAGACACCAGAGAAAAGAAACAGATCACCTGTAAAGGAAAACCCATCAGAATCAAGGCAGATTTCTTGACACAGAAAAGTAAGTCAGGATGAGCTTGGAGGGCTTGCCCCATCCCTAGTGACCCTCTCTTCATCCAGGGAACTGGGAAGCCAGAGTTCTAGGAGCTGAGGGCATAGAAGAGGATTTCAAACAAACCCGGGGGAAGCCATGGAAAAACACGTGAAACACAGAAACACAGGAAAATGACAAAATGAAAGACCAAATTACAATCTCACACCTCCAGCACATTCAAAGAAATGTTAGGAGGAATGTACATAGAATAAAATATATGCCAAACACCTGAAATATCGGACATACTAGCAGCTGAAAGGAGCAACTCTGGAAAGCTTTAAAGAAATTCAAACTAGAAATAATCTCTCAGGTAAAAGAAGAAATGATAAAAGAAATGAAGGAGAGGCTGAACATATCTAAAGAAGACACAGTAAAAAAATTGGAGGACCTAAACAAAAAGATAGACTCCCTGGATGAACAATATAAGAAACAAACAGAATACATAAAGCAGATGCAAAGAGATATGCAGGAAATCAAAAAACCCATTGAAAGTTGTAAAAACCACCTCAATAAATGTGAAGATAGAATCTCAGACCTCGAAGACAAGGTTACAGCTAGTGAACAGGAAAGGAAAGATCTTTTAAAAATAACAAGAAACCAGGAAATAACAATTCAACACCTGCAAGACGATGCAAAGCAGAACAACATAAGGTTGATAGGGATAAGTGAAAAAGAAGGAGACAACATAAAGGATGTCAAGAGGATATGTAGAGGAGTAATAGCTGAAAAATTCCCAAACATGACATTGGAAACTGACATCAGGACCAGTGAAGAATATAGAAAACCAAATAGTCATAACCAAAATAAAACTACACCCAGACATATAATAATCACCATCCCAGAAATCCAACACAAGAATTGATTATTAAAAGCTGTCAGAGAGAAAAGACAGATCACTTATAAAGGAAAACCTATCAGAATCACAGCAGACTTCTCAGCACAAACAATAAAGTCAAGAAGAGCATGGAGTGAAGTATACCAGATACTAAAGCAAAATGATTTCCAACCTAGACTAATGAACCCTAAAAAACTGTGCTTAAAATGGATGGAGAAATAAGATACTTCCACGCAAAGAAGAGCTGAAGAACTTCATGATCCCCAATCCAACCCTGCAAACAATACTGAAAGACAGTTTAGATACACTTAGGAGAAAACCACAAAGCAAAGCAGACAGTTAAACAGAACAGAAAGATAAAGATGCAATCAAGGAAAGAAAACATGTCAACAATAAACCAATGTATAGCAGTTATAACCATTAATGCAAATGGTGTCAATGTACCAATTAAAAGAAAGAGACTGGTAGAATGGATCAAGAAACAAAATCCAACCATATGCACTCTACAAGAAACCCATGTAACCCAAAAGGACACTCACATACTTAAAAGTCAAAAGAAGGAAAACCATACTTAATGCAGAAGGAACCCCACAAAAAAAGCAGGAGTAGTCATTCTGTTTGCAGACAATGTGAACTTTAAACCAATATTGATCAGAAGAGATAAAGAAGGTCACTACATACTGGTTAGGGGAAAACTCCAAAAGGAAGAGATAACTATCTTAAATATATATGCACCAAATTCCAGAGCACCCAGTTATATAAAACAAGTATTAACAGAAATGAAAAATTAAATTATCAGTAACCCAATTATAACAGGAGACATTAACAAACCACTGACACGAAGAGACAAATCAACCAGACAGAAAATCAGCAAAGCAATAAAAACTGAATCACAGCTGTGAACAAATGGATTTCATAGACATATACGGAGTGTTCCATCAAACAATATTAGAATATACATTTTCTCAACAGTAAAAGGGTCATTCTCTAAAATAGAGCATATATTAGCTCAGAGAACATATTTAAATATATGCAAAACAGTTGAAATTATCCCTTGCATGCTATTGGATCATAGCACTATGAAATTAGAAATTGATGACAAAAGAAACTGTGAAAATTCTACAAATACATGGAAACTGAATAACATACTCTTGAGTAATCAGTGGGTCACAGAGGAAATTAAAGAAGAACTTAAACAATACCTACAAACAAATAAAAATACAAATACAACTTACCGGAATCTGTGGGATGCAATGAAAGCTGTCCTCAGAGGAAAATTTAGTGCCCTGAGTTCCCACATCAGGAAAACAGAACAAATAAAAATAACCTGATGTTACACCTCAAACATCTAGAAAAAGAAGAGCAAGTCAAGCACAAAGCCAAAAGAAGAGAGAAAGTTATAAAATACAGAACAGAAATCAATGCAATAGTGACTCAATAAACAATTCAAAGAATCAATAAAAAAAGAGTTGGTTCTTCAAAAGAATAAATAAAATTGATAGGCCCCTAGCCAACCTTATTTTAAAAAGGGAAGAAAAAGCTCAAATTCATGCAATAAGAAATGAAAAAAGCAAAATCACTAGACTATGTAGAAATACAGAAGATCATCAACACCTATTTCAAAAAAACTAATTTCAAAGGTTTGATAACACAGAAGAAATAGACAGGTTCCTAGAAACATATAAAGTCCCAAAGCTAGGTCATGAAGATGTAAAACTTCTGAATAATCCAATTTCTATTTATGAAATTCAAAATGTAATTAAGTCCTTACCTACAAAGAAGAGCCCAGGCCCAGATGGATTCACTGAAGAATTCTACAAGAAATACAAAGAAGGCTTAATGCTGACACTCCTCAAACTCTTCAGTGAAATTGAGAGGGAAGCAATCTTCCTAAGTCATTCCTGGAAGCAAATACTACTCTAGTACCAAAACCTGAGAAAGACACAATTAAAAAAGAGAACTATAGGCCAATCTCCGTAATGAAAACAGATGCAAAAATCCTCAATAAAATATCGGCAAACAGGATGCAGCAAATCATCAAGAAGATTATACACCATGACCAAGTGGGATTCATCCCAGGCATGCAGGGATGGTTCAACATATGTAAATCAATAAATGTGATCCATCATATCAATAAAGCCAAACGTAAGAACTACATGATCATTTCTTTTTTTTTATTTAAAGAGAAAAAAGAAAGGAAATAAAAATTTTTAAAAAGCAGTAAAAGGGTACAAATAATACAGAATTTCAAGGAAAAATACAGTAAGATATCACCAGTTAATAGGTTACATATTGTCATCTTTGAAATAGTTGTCCAAATTATAAAATTAAAGCGTGTAAAGTGAACATTCATACAATGAGATTGCAGACAGTGCCAATCAATGATCCAACAAAAGTTCAGTAATATGGATTTCCCTCCTACGCACTCAAACATACATGCAGTTATGTCCCTTAGACCACCTTCTTTTCTTCTCTTTTTAATAACAATTACACTTTTTGGGTTTTTTTTTTTACTCCCACAATTCTTATTATTTTTTTGGAGAGAATAAAACTTAACGTGGCTAAACAAAACAGAGTTGGTTAGAAAAAAGGATGGGCATAGTACATGATGTAAAAATAGAATATCAGGTGATCTAAAAGGGTTACCATTGTACCTCTTACTATTTTTTTAAAAAGTTGCCTATATCATCAGGTATAATAGAATTAATCAAAACAGTACAGAACAAGACCAATAAAACCTACACTGGAGACCTTACAGGATTTCAGAAGAAGATAATAGTCAATCCATAATGGGCATCTTAGTGAATCTTATTGCCTTCGAAGTGGTTGCCTATACCCTCAAACTTGATACTATCAAACAAAATAGAATATAGTAAAATCTGACAGAACAAGATGGGGAGAGCAGTTCTGGGGATCACATCAGGTTAATAGGAAATCAAAAAAGTTACTATACGTTCCTCTACTTTTTAATTTAGTTTTCCCTTAATTGAAAAAAGTGAGAAAAAATAGATTAATTTTTAAAAAGGGTGGGATTGAGGTAAAAGAGGACATTGTATTAGAACAACACAGGTCAGAACCGAACAATTTAAGCATCACTGTGTTTCACCATCAGATAATCTAACATAATAGTAGTCACCATAGTGCCTCCTTCCTTGAATTATTTGAATATAACTTCATATACTATAGCAACAAGCATATCAAGTCAATCTGAAGCTATTCAAGAGAATGAAGAAATTACAGGGTATTTAGAACCAGTTAACAGAAAATGAACAATGGTTTCTATATCATCTCTTTGTCTATAAAAATTTTTGTTTATACTATCGCATATAGTAAAATATAGTAAGATACCACATGTTAAAACCAGTGGAAACAGGTGCACAACAGCTTGAGGGGATTTCAAAACAAGATGATATTAAATTAGCACTAGCTTTTATGATGTGTTGTTTTCTTTAGAATAGCTATTTGTATTCTCATCGATACTAAAATAGAACAACCCAGATTAAAACCATTGAAATTAGTGAGTGAAAACATTATATGGATTCAAACCAATATGATTGGGAATCATGATTACCACATACTTTTATGTATTCTTATCATTTTTTACACTAGAGAAACTATTCAGTGTTCGTACATGTGACTTTGATTTATTTCACTTATGAGCATGGTCTCAAGCTGCGTCCATTTATTTAAAATATATCAATGTGATCATTCTTTATAGCTGAGTAGTACTCCATTGTATAAAAATACTACAAATTTTTTATCCATTCCTCAGTTGATGGACACTTGGGTTGTTTCCAAGATCTGACTATTACAAATTGTGCTGCTATAGTTTTAGGCATATGGAGAGCCAGTTTTTCCAACACCATTTATTAAAGAAACTGTCGTTCTTCCAGTGAACATGTTTGGCCCCTTTATCAAAGATAAAGTGGTTGAGTGTGTTTGTAGTGTGGTTGTATCTTCTAATCTATTCCACTGATCTTTGGCTCTGTTTTGGTTCCAGTACCATGTTGATAGTACTACAGTTGCCTTGTAGTATAACTTCAAGTCAGGGATTGTGATGCCTCCTGCCTTGCCTTTGCTGCTCAGAACTGTCCTTGCTATTCTAGGTCTCTTCTCACTCCAGATGAATTTTAAGAGTGATTTCTTGAGTTCTATGAGGTATATTGTTTGTATTTTTATCGAGATTGCATTGAATCTGTATAAAAGTTTTGGAAGAATGGCCATTTTCATAGTATTTATTCATCCTATCCATGAGCAAGGGATGTCTTTCCATTTTCTGAGATCATTTTCAATTTCATTTTCAGTGTATTATAATTTTCCCTGTATAGGTCTTTCACTTCTTTCATAAGAGTAATTCCTAAATATTTCAATTTTTTGCTTGCTAGTGTGAAGAGTGTGGTTTCCCTTATTTCCCTCTCTGTGACTTTGTTGTTAATGTATAGGAATGCTATTGATTTCTGCGTATTGATTTTGTATCCAGCTACATTACTGAATTTATTTATTATATCTAGGAGTCTTTAAATGGAGTTTTGGGGATCTTCTATATAGAGTATCGTGTCATCTGCAAATAATGATAATTTAACTTCTTCTTTTCCTATCTTTCATGTCTTTTATTTCTCTCTCTTGTCTAATTGCTCTGGCCAGTATTTCCAGTACTATATTAAATAGGAGTGATGATAAGGGACATCCTTGTCTTGTGCCTGATTTTAAAGTAAAGGCCTTCAATTTTTGGCCATTTAGTATGATATTGGCTATTAGTGTGTCATAGATGGCCTTAATTATATTGAGGTAAAGGCCATCTATTCCAATTTTCTGTAAGGTTCTTATCATGAATTAATGTTGGACCTTATCAAAGGCTTTTTCTGCATCTATAGAAATGATCATGTGATTCTTACTTTTGGCTTTATTGATATGGTGGATTACATTTATAGATTTATGTATGTTGAACCATCGCTGCATGCCTGGGATGAATCCCACTTGGTTGGGGTGTATGATCTTCTTGATGATTTGCTGCATCCTATTTGCCAATATTTTACTGAGGATATTTGTATCTGTGTTCATTAGGGAGACTGGTCTGTAGTTCTCTTTTTCAGTTGGGTCTTTCTCAGGTTTTGGTACTAGAGTAATATTTGCTTCTTGGAATGATTTAGGAAGGATTGCTTCCCTTTCAATTTCACTGAAGAGTTTGAGGAGTGTTGGCATTAGGTCATCTTTGTATTTCTTGTAGAATTCTGCAGTGAATCCGTCTGGGCCTGGGCTCTTCTTTGTAGGTAAAGATTTAATTATGTTTTCAATTTCATTAATAGAAATTGGGTTATTCAGTAACTTTACGTCTTCATGACCTAGCTTTGGTACTTCATATGCTTCCAGCAATCTATTTCCTCTTTGTTATCAAACCTTTGAGAGTAAAGGGTTTCGAAACAGTTGCTGATGATCTTCTGTATTTCTATAAGGTCTATAGTAATTTTGCCCCTTTAACATCTTATTGCATGAATTTGAGCTTTTTCTTCCCTTTTTAAAATAAGGTTGGCTAGGGGCTTGTCAATTTTATTTATTCTTTCAAAGAACCATCTCTTTGATTCGTTGACTTTTTAGATTTTTTTTTTTTGGTTTCTATTGCATTGATTTCTGCTCTGATTTTTATAGTTTCTTCTCTTCTTTTGGCTTTGGGCTTGACTTGCTCTTTTTCTATATGTTTGAGGTGTAACATCAGGTTATTTATTTGTAATCATTCTGTTTTCTTTTTTTAAAATTTTATTTAAAAGGAAAAAGAGAAAAAACAAAACAAAACAAAGCGGTGCAATGGTACAAGTAATACAGAACTACAAAAAAAAAAAAAAGTAAGAAATCACCAGTTAATAGATTACACATTATCGTCTTAGAGATAGTTGCTGAAGTCACAGTATCAAAGCATACAAAGTAAACATTCAAACAGAGAGACTGCAAACATTTGTGTTCAATGATCCAACCAACAACATTAATATGGTCAGCTATTTAACACCCCTAAACACACTTGCAATTGTATCCTTTAGAGCACTTTTTTCTCTCTTTTTCTTACAACAAAATTTACACATTTTGGGTTTTATTACTCCTTAGTTCTTATTACTTTTTTCTTGGAAGAGAATAAAGTCAAATATGGCAAAACAAAGCTGTCAGTCAAAACCAAGGATAGACATAGTGCATGATGTAAGAACAGAGTACAAGGTTATCAACAATGGTTACCATAATGTCTCTTGTTTCCTTAAAAAGAATTGTCTATCTCATTAGGTATTATAAAGTTGAACAAAACAGTAAAGAACAAGACCAATAAAACTTAAACATTGTAAACATTATAGGACTTCCAAAGGAGATAATAGTCAAACCAGAATGGGCATCTTAGTGAATCTTATTGCCTTCAAAGTAGTTGCCTATACCCCCAAAATTGATACTATCATACAGAATGGAACAGAGTCTAATCAGTCAAAAAAAGATAGTGGGAGTATTACAGGACTTCAAAACAAGTTAATAGGAAATCAAAAAGGGTTACTATAATATATCCTGCTAATTTTTAAAATTTTTCTCCTTAATTATAAAACCATAAAACATTAATAATTTTTTAATGAATAAGGCAGAGATTGAGATAAAAAAGGACATAACAACATAACAATACAGGTCAAAGCATGACAGTTTCAGCAACCTAGTGGTTCACCACCAAATAATCTGACTTATTAGTAGTTACCGTAGTGTCTGTCTTTTTCCTTGAAATCTTTGAATATAAATTTATATACTATAGTTTCAAATATTTCCATATTAAGAAGCCCAGAATAAAGCCTTTCCAATTATTAAGTGAAAACTTTATAAGGCTTTAAGGACACATAATGGAGAATCATGATTACCACATACTTTTATATATTTGAATCATTACTTACTTTAGGGAAACTATTCGGTATTCACACATGCGAGATTGATTTATTTCACTTATGAGTATGGTCTCAAGCTGCGCCCATTTATTGATAAATATCTCAATGTGATCCTTCTTTATAGCTGAATAATACTCCATTGTATAGAAATACCACAACTTTTTTATCCATTCCTCAGTTGATGGACACAGGTTGTTTCCAAGATCTGGTGATTACAAATTGTGCTGCTATAAACATAGGTGCACATATATCACTGTGATATGATGCTTTCAGTTCTTCTGGGAATACGCCTAGAAGTGGAATAGCTGGAATAAATGGGGCTTCCAATCCCAGATTTTTGAGAAATCTCCAGACTGACCTCACAAAGGTTGTACCAGGCTACACTCCCACCAACAGTGTAGGAGAGTTCCTTTTTCCCCACAGCCTCTCCAGCATCTGTTGTTGTTGGTTTTCTTGATCCTGGCCATTCTTTCAAGAGTGAGATGGTATCTCAGTGTGGTTTTAATTTGCATTTCTCTAATGACCAATGGTGATGAACATTTTTTCATGTATTTATTTGCCATTTGTATTTCTTCATCTTAGATGGGTGTATTCATCTCAGATGCCCATTTTTGGATTGGATCTTTGAATTTGGGGGTCTGAGTTTTTTTAATTCTTTATATGTTTTAGACAGGAGTCCCTTGTCTGAGAGAGAGTTCACTAAAATCTTTTCCCAGTTTGTGGGTATTCTTTTCACTATGTTGGAGATTTGACATGCAGAAACTTTTTAATAAGAAGTGGTCCCAGTTATTGATTCTGCGAAGTATTTCCCGTGCAGTTTGAGTCCTGTTCATGAATTCTCTACCTACTCCTATGTCTTCAAGGTTTCTACCCAATTTGTCTTCCAATAGATTTAGTGTTTCTGTTTTAATATGCAGATCTTTGACCCATTTAGATTTTAATTTAGTACATGGTGATAGACATGGGTCTAGTTTTAGTTTTCAGCAAATGGAGAGCCAGTTTTTCCAGCACCATTTATTAAAGAGACTGTCGTTCTTCCAGTGAACCTGCTTGGCTCCTTTATCAAAGATAAGGTGGTTGAGTGTGTTTGTAGTTGTGGTTGTATCTTCTAATCTATTCCATTGATCTTCGGCTCTGTTTTGATTCCAATACCATGCTGATTTTACTACTGTTGCTTTGTAGTATAACTTCAAGTCAGGGATTGTGATGCTTCCTGCCTTGGCTTTTCAGCTTAGAATTGCCTTTGCTATTCTAGGTCTCTTCTGTTTCCAGATAAATTTTAGGGGTGATTTATCTAGATTTATAAGATATGTTGATGGTATTTTTTATTGGGATTGCATTGAATCTGTATAACAGTTTTGGGAGAATGGCCATTTTCACAATGTTTGTTCTTCCTATCCATGAGCAAGGGATGTCTTTCCATTTTCTGAGATCCTCTTCAATTTCTTTTTTCAGTGTATTATAATTTTCCCTGTATAGGTCTTTCACTTCTTTCATAAGTGTAATTCATAAATATTTCTTTTTTTTTTTTTTTTTTTGCTTACTAGTGTGAAAAGGGTGTTTTCTCTTATTTCCCTCTCTGTGATTTTGTTGTTAGTGTATAGGAATGCTGTTGATTTCTGAGTATTGATTTTGTATCCAGCTACATTACTGAATTTATTTTTTATATCTAAGAGTCTTAGAGTTTAAGGGGTCTTCTATGTAGAGTATCATGTCATCTGCAAACAATGATAATTTAACTTCTTCTTTTCCTATCTTTACCCCTTTTACTTCTCTCTGTTGTCTAATTGCTCTGTCTAGTACTTCCAGTACTATATTAAATAGGAGTGGTGATAAAGTACATACTTGTGCCTGATTTTAAAATAAAGGCTTTCAATTTTTGGCCATTTAGTATGATGCTGGCTGTTGGTTTGTCATAAATGGCCTTTATTATATTGAGGTAAAGACCATCTATTCCAATTTTCTGTAAAGTTCTTATCATGAATGAATGTTGGACCTTATCGAAGACTTTTTCTGCATCTATAGAAATGATCATGTGATTCTTACTTTTGGCTCTTGATATGGTCGATTACATTTATTCATTTATGTATGTTGAACTATCCCTGAATTCCTAGGATGAATCCCACTTGGTCATGGTGTATAATCTGCTGGATAATTTGCTGCATCCTATTTGCCAATATTTTACTGAGGATTTTTGCATCTGTGTTCATTAGGGAGATCGGTCTATACTTCTCTTTTTTAGTTGGGTCTTTCTCAGGTTTTGGTACTAGAGTAATATTTGCTTCCAGGTATGACTTAGGAAGGATTTCTTCCCTTTCAATTTCATTAATAGTTTGAGGAGTGCTGGCGTTAGGTCTTCTTTGTATTTCTTGTAGAATTCTGCAGTGAATCCATCTGGACCCGGACTCTTCTTTGTACGTAAGGACTTAATTACATTTTCAATGTCATTAATAGAGATTGGGTTATTCAGCAATCTTACATCCTCTTGATCTAGCTTTGGTACTTTATATGTTTCTAGGAATCAGTCTATTTCTTTTGTGTTATCAAACCTTTGAGAGTAGAGGTTTTCTAAATAGGTGTTGATGATCTTCTGTTTTTCTGTAGAGTCAGTAGTGATTTCATCTTTTTTATTTCTTATTGCATGATTTTGAGCTTTTTCTTCCCTTTTTTAAATAAGGTTGGCTAGGGGCTTATCAATTTTATTTATTCTTTCAAAGAACCAACTCTTTGATTTGTTGATTCTTTGGGTTGTTTTCTTAGTCTCTATTGCGTTGATTTCTGCTCTGATGTTTATAATTTCCTCCTTTCTTTTGGCTTTGGGCTTGACTTGCTCTTCTTTTTCTAGCTGTTTGAGGTGTAGCATCAGGTTATGTATTTGTATTTGTTCTGTTTTCCTGAAGTGGGAGCTCAGTGCAATAATTTCCTCTGAGGACGGCTTTCATTGCATCCCATAGATTCCAGTAAATTGTATCTGTATTTTCATTTTCTTGTAGGTATTGTTTAATTTCCTCTGTGACCCACTGATAATTCAATAGTGTGTTATTCAGTTTCCATGTGTTTGTGGGATTTTTGCAGTATCTTTTATCATTAGTTTCTAATTTCAAAGCAGTATGATCTGATAATATGCAAGGGATGATTTCAACTCTTTGCATTTGTTCACATATGTTCTGTGAACTAATATATGGTCTATCTTAGAGAATGACTCATGTACTGCTGAGAAGAATGTGTATTCTGATGTTGTTGGGTCGAACATTCTGCATATGTCTATCAAGTCCATTTGTTCACAGGTGTGATTCAGTTCTGTTATTTATTTGCTCATTTTCTGTCTGGTTGATCTGTCCCTTGGTGTCAATGGCATGTTAAGGTCTCCTGTTACAATTGTGTTACTGATAATTTGAATTTTAATTTCTGTTAATAGTTGTTTTATATAACTGGGTGCTCTGGAGTTTGGTGCATATATATTTAAGATAGTTATCTCTTCCTCTTGGAGTTTTCCCCTAAGGGTATGTAGTGATTTTCTTTGTCCTTTATGATCATTGTTGGTTTAAAGTTCACGTTGTCTGCAAACAGAATGGCTACTCCTGCTTTTTTTTTTTTTTTTTTTGGATTCCTGTTGCGTAAAGTATTTTTTTCCATCCTTTGACTTTCAGTCTGTGAACATCCTTCTGGGTTAGATGGGTTTCCTGTAAACAGCATATGGTTGGATTTGGTTTCTTGATCCATTCTACTAGTCTGTTTCTCTTAATTGGTGCATTGGGACCATTTACATTAATGGTTATAACTGTTATATGATGGTTTATTGTCGACATGTTATCTCTCTGCTGTTGCATCTTTATCTTTCTGTTCTGTTTAATTATCTGCTTTGCTTAGTGGTTTTTTCCTTTGTGTATCTAAACTGTCTCTCAATATTTTTTGCAGGGTTGGCTTGCTGTTCATGAAGTTCTTCAGCTGTTCTTTGTCATGGAAGTATAGTATTTCACCATCGATTTTGAATGATAGTTTTACAGGGTACATCAGTCTAGGTTGGAAATCATTTTGCTTTAGGATCTGGAATACTTCACTCAATGCTCTTCTTGACTTTATTGTTTGTGTTGAGAAGTCTGCTGTGATTCTGATAGGTTTTCCTTTATAAGTGGTCTGTCTTTTCTCTCTGACAGCTTTTAATAATGTATTCTTGTGTTGGATTTCTGGGATGGTGATTATTATATATCTGGGTATAGTTTTATTTTGGTTATGACTATTTGGAGTTCTATAGGGCTTCATTGAATCTGCTGTCAATTTCTGATCTCATGCTTGGGAAATTTTCAGCTATTACTTCTCTAAATATCCTCTTGACATCTTTTGTGTTGTCCCTTTCTTTTTCATTAATCCCTATCAATCTTATATTGTTTTTCTTTGTGTCATCATGCAGTTGTTGAATTGTTATTTCCTGATTCCTTGTTATTTTTTAAAGATCTTGCATTTCCTGTCCACTAGCTGCAATCTTGTCTTCGAGGTCTGAGATTCTATTTTCACTTTTATTGAGGCGGTTTTTACAACTTTCAGTGGAGTTTTTGATTTCCTATATATCTCTCTGCATCTGCTTTATGTATTCTGTTTGTTTCTTATATTGTTCATCCAGGGATTCTATCTTTTTGTTTACTTCCCCCAATTTTTTAACTGTTTCTTCTTTACATATGTTCAGCATCTAATTCATTTCTTTTACCATTTCTTGTTTTACCTGGCAAATTATTTCTAGTTTGAATTTCTTTAAAGCTTCCCAGAGTTGTTTCTTTATTTCAGCTGCTATTATGTCCAGTATTTCAGGTGTATGACATATATTTTCTTCTATGTATATTCCTCCTAAGGTTTCTTTGGATGGGCTGGTGGTGTGAGATTGTAATTTGATCTTTCATTTTGTCATTTTCCTATATCTTTATGTTTCAAGTGTTATTTCAAGGCTTCCCCAAGGTTGTTGGAAATGCTTTTTTATGCCCTCAGCTCCTGGGACTCTGACCCCCCAGTTCCCAGGATTGAGAGAGGGTCACTGGGTTGGAGAAGGCTGGATCAAGCCTAGTCTCTGGAACTGATGGCGCCTGCTTGCTTGCTTAGAATTCCAGAGTCTGCCAAGCAAGGCTGGGAGCAGGGAGGCCATTGCAGGCCCTCTCAGGACCCGCGATGCTGGTCCACTGCACCTGGAATCCACGAATTTCCTGTCCAGGGCCAAGAGAGGTTCCCAATGTAGTTGGACTCGGGAGAAAGTGCGGGGGGGAGGGTGTTACCCTAGGCTTCTCAGCCTCTGGAACTGATGGTGCCCGCTTGCTCGCTTAGAACTCCAGAGTCTGTCAAAGAACAGCCTGGAGTGGGGAAGTCCTCCTTCCTCGTCTCATTCAGATCAGTTCTATGTTGTTTCATGTGAATTTTGTGTATATTAAGATATGGACAACTATTTGTAAGGCAATAAGAGACAATACATTAGTTAGTGAAGATCTTTGATTGTCTTGATTTGAAATTTATATCTCTTACATTGCTTTCTTATGTTCTGTTTTCTTATGTTTAATTTTACCCTTTTTAAAATGAAAAATGAAATTTCTGTATGAGAACAATGACTGTCATAGAACTGTTATTTCGCTGATATGACAAAGTTTATTATTTAATTACTTAATTGTATAAGGGAATTCAAACAGCTCATCTTCTTCTAACACTATGAATTTTTTAAAGCTGAACATACTTCCAGGAAAATCTATGATACTTCTACCCCTGCTACTCTAAAATTAGAGTAATCATTTCATTTTCCAGCTTATTTTGCCTCAGTATTAATATATTTCATTGGAGAGGTAAGCAAGAAAACAGGTGATAAAATGTTAATCTTACATCTGTATGATAATAATAATGATACTTTGTTTGGAGTTTGAAATTACATTAGGAGACCCGAGTAGCATCTAAACTCCTTCTTGCCTACTTTACCCTAAAGTAGGTTGGCTCTCCATGGTGCTGTGCAGAGTCTCTGCCAGTTTAAAATGATGAGCTGGGTGATGCTTCCTGGCACGTGGCTACAGGGACCATTCCAAGTAGAAACCATTCATGTCACTTAAGTCAAACATTGCTGTGTGGTTGGAAACACAGCTTGGTGTTCAACGAAAGTTGTTCAGATACTAAGCATGACATTGATGTTTACATATCGGTCCATTCTCACAAAAGAATGCATTTTAGCATGTATTTTGAAATATTTTAAAACAATGGAATTGGATCTATTTTGCTTTTTATTTTCTCATACAAGAAAAACCATGTGATATTTGAGCTTGTGAGTCTGACTTATTTCACTAAATATTTGTTTCATTTCTACTAAAATTTGATCTTATGTAATGAAAAGAGTTTGTTATTATCTGATTGTTTCTTTTTTGTAAGAATATTTTTGATTTATGTCTTGTACTGAGTAGTCTGAATACAATGATATGAAGTGTATTAACTATTGCTATTCCCTTATTATTTGGTTATAAAAGTGTGCTTTTTTCATAAAATAAAGAGAAAAAAGAGAGGGGTAGAGTGAAAGAAAGAGAAGGGAAAGAAAATAAAAAGGTCAATATTAAGGATAATAATATTAAGGATAATAATAATAGAAAAGATAATATTAAGATATATTATGTACATGTGCTGGATCCTCTCAAGGAATATAAACATTGTGTACTACAAACAAATAGTAATAAAGAAAACAATCTGATAAAAAGAACTGGTTTGCATCATATTTCATATGTTGAGAAATAATAAAAAAGTAAGTGAACCTAAACTGGGAATCTCAGACACAGAGAGCAGACTGACATCCACAGGCCTAAGTGTCTAAAAAAAATCATTAAATGAGTGTGTGGGACCCCGGGCAGCAGCACATCCTGGTTCACATACAGGCTCCTGCTTGGTTGCTCAGCCTTCCCTTTGAAACTATCTGGAGAAACAATTGAATTCCTTCACAGGTAGTTTATTTCTTTGACTACTACTTTCAGTAGTACTTTTAGACCACTCTGACCCT
This sequence comes from Cavia porcellus, assembly GCF_034190915.1. NCBI lineage: Eukaryota > Metazoa > Chordata > Mammalia > Rodentia > Caviidae > Cavia > Cavia porcellus. The sequence continues at coordinate 3,405,911 of NW_026947503.1, forward strand.
GCATGGCTTTAGGTATAAGATGTTACAAGAAGCATAAGAAACAAGTTCAGATGCCCTTTGTGGGGGAAGACAATACAGAACCTACACCCCTTTCTGACCATTCCGTGTCCTCTCTCTCTTTCCTCCATCGAATTCTGTCAATAGCTTTAAGCTCTCTTCAGCTGCCAAATTCTTTTTTTCTTGTGGCTAATGAAAGCCTGAGAGATTAGTTGATGGAGTAAAAACACAGCAAACAAACATTCCACGCAAGATAATAGCCCCACTCACACAAGAACAGTCCTGGTTGTACTCAAAATTCAGCAAGAGAGAATGTTCATCTCCAGAAACTTCTGATGTTTTACTTACAGAGCTCTGGATCCAGTGTAAATACAGTAGACATAAAAAAGCACCTTGCAAATATTCACACATCCCAAGCAATGCCTGAACACTGTGCACACAATTCTTTATCTGGCAAAGAGGAATTGAGGTCACAGATGGGACTAATTTTACTGTTCATTTGACCTTAAAATAGGAAGCATGCTGATGATGCAGATGTGATGAATGTGATCATCCCAATGCTTAAAACCAAAAGAGAAAGCCAGAAGTCAGAATCTTGAAAAGGAAAGGCCTAAGTTGCTGTTATATACTGGATTTAAGGGTGTGAGAATAACCATGATGTAAAACTTTAGATGGGCTGTTTATACTAGAAAACACAGGGGGAATGATTTCCTTCCAGAATGGAACACAGACTTGCCTCCCTCTTGATTTCAGCTCAGTCAGAATTTTAACCTATAGCACTGCAGAACAGTAATTATGCTTTGTTCAACTTTACTAGTACATATTTGCATTGTGTACATTTTACAACCATCTTGGGGAGTACATAATACAGTTTGCTTCCTTTTTAAAAATCTTCTTCCCCATCCCTCTCCCTCCTCCTCTAACACCCCTTTCCTCACTTTCATTCTTATTCATATTATTAAACTTAACTCGTGTATGGCATATAATGTTCACTTGAGTTTATTCAATTGCTGTACATGGTCTAAGTTTATTCTACTTATTTCCACTCCTACTCATCCTCCTTGATCCAGGTCTCTTGGATCCCTTCCTACCTGCAACAGATCTCTCCCCTTATCTGCTTCTACCCACTCTCTATTGATCTCTCTTCACTATCCAATACTGAAATGACAGATACCACTTGACACTTAAACTTGTGCATTTTGTTTATTTCATGCAGCATTATATTTTCCAGGTGAATACATTTTTCCTACAAATGTCTCGAATTTGTCCTTCATTATAGCCAAGTAGCATTCTATTATATATGAATACCGTAATTTTTATCCAATTACCTAATGATGGGTATACAAGCTGCTTCCAGTATTTAGCTATTATGAATTGTACTGCTATAAACATTTACATATATGTATGACTGTGTTATGATATCTTAAGCTCTTTAGGGAAGGTATCTACAAGGAAGATAGCTTATACGAAATTTCTAATTTTAGTTCTTTGAGAAATCATCAAAATTATTTCCATAACGATTTTATTAGCTTATATTCCCACAAACAATGCAGGAGTATTCCTTATTTGCCACAGCTTCCCCAGAATTTGATATTTTTTGATGTAACCTTATCATTATTTCAATTTGTATTTCTCTAATGGCCAGAGATACCAACCACTTTTACATATACTTCATCCTTTGGAAATGTCTGTTCCTTTCATTTGTCCACTTCGTCACCGACTCTTTTGTTTTAGGTGGTCTAATTCTTTGATTTCTTTATATGTGCCTTCCCTGTGCTACTCTGGGGAGTAGCTATTAAAACCTTTCTCCCATTCTGTAGGTTATCTATCCAAAATACTGTTTCCTTTGTTGTACAGATGCTTTTAAATTTGATGTAATCTTGCTGGATTTTTGCTGTTATTTCTTGGGCAATTGCTATATTATTTACAAAATTCTTTCCTATACCTATGGATTCAAGGATTTTACCAGTTTATCTTTCAGCAAATTCAACATTTCTGTTATAATGTGTATAACCTTGATCCATTTTTATTTCACTTTAGTACATGGTGAGAGATATGAGTCCTAGTTCAGTCTTCTGTAAACAGTTACCCAGTTTTTCCAGCACTACTTGTTGAATACTGTCTTTACTGCAAAATATGCCCTTTGACTGTTTGTCAGATAGCTCAGTCCTGTCCTTTCTGTATTTTGGGGAGAAACAGAATATAGCAGGACAGAACGAAACATATTCCTATAGACACATAAAACTAAAAAGACATATAAAACTGCTACATAAGGAGTTCTACCGTGGTCACTGTGCTGTCTCTTGTTATCATCAACAGGATTGGCTATATCATTATATAAAGTATAATTGAATATATCAGTACATAACAGAATTAATAGAAATACAACTTTGTAGATAGTGTAGAGCTACAAAAACAGGTAGTAATCAAATCAGAATGGATATAATAGTGAATCATTGTTATTTTAAGTATAGTTGTCCATGCTGGGCATGGTGGCTCACCTCTGTAATTCCAGCACTTGGGAGGCTGAGGTGGTAGGATCATTGAGAGTTCCAGACCAGCCTGGGCTACAAAGTGAGCTCAAGGCCAGCCTGAACTTCATACCAAGACCCTGTCTCAAAAAATACAAAAAAAAAAAAAAAGTATAGTTGTCTCTACTCCTCGACTTGATACCAGCAACCTAACAATTTTGAATAAAATATGTCAATAATAAGCAGCAATCAAACAAGTCAGATTTAACTAACATCAGTCATGATACAACAGTATAAGTCATACATGGATCCGGATTGAGTTAATAGGAAATTAAATATGATCACTATGCTATATCCTGATATCTTCAGGACAGCTGTCTGTGCCTTCAGATCCAGTGCTTGTATACAAACTGGGATGGAACAAGTTCCATCCAAGCAGAGGGGTGTGAGTAATAAGGGTTTTAATTCCTGACACACTATTAGCAATATCTTCTGCTGCCTTTTTTTAAGACTGTTCCTCCCCCTTTCACCCATCCCCAGATGTACTGTGTATTTTTGTGTCTCCCCAACACTCACGGTTTTATATTGGGGGGGGGTTAACCTGCTATTTACCTAAGTGTTCCTGAACTTTCTCACTCCTGGACTGGATTTATAGTTATATTTCTTCACTTATTAAAGCCTGTCTTTTCAACCTATCCATAATACTGGTCCAGTTACCCCTATTACTCTCTGGTTCCCTATCACATTGAATTCCATTTTATCGTATTTGATTTTGATCCATATATCCTTCTTCAGATTAATTATACTTCCTCTAAAGAGTGTCTCAGTGGATCTTACTTCTTGATCCACTCTGCCTGTGATTCTCTCTTTTTCTCCTTAAGTTAGTGTATCTAGGCCATCTATATTATAAATTATATCCAACCTTCTCTGACTTATTTCTGTTGTGCTCTTTTTCCATCATTAGTTGTCTGTTTGTCTTCTTCATTTCACTTTTTGTTCCATTCATTGGGGCCTCTCTGTTACTGTTCCTGAAATCCTGGTGCTTTTCTCTCTTTAGAAGGTCCTGTAGTATTCTCTGTAGAGACTGGTGATTGTGAATTCCCCCTGTTCCTCTTTATCTTGGAAGCATCTTGTTTCTCCATTAATTTCTAAGGACAGTTTTTCAGGATACATCAATCTTGGCTGGAGGTTATTTTCTTTCAAGGCTTGGATTATTTCACCCCACACTCTTCTAGATTTCATGGTTTGTACTGAGAAGTCTGACATGATTCTGATGGGCTTTCCCTTGTAAGTGATCTGTTTCTTGTCTCTGACAGCTTTTAATATTCTGTTCTTATATTGGATTTTTGGAATCTTGATTATTATATGCTTGGTTGTAGTTCTGTTTTGGTTGTAGGTGGCTGGAGTTCTGTATGCAGCATACACCTGAGTATCTTTTCCTTTTCATATGTTTGGGAAGTTTTCCTTAATTATTTCTGTGAATAGCCTTGCAGTTCTTTTGTTTGAACCCCTGCTTCTTTATTCACATTCTTTATCTTATGTTATAGATCCTCCTTTTGTATTCTAGCCTTTGTATTATTACTGCTTGTTTCCTTGTTATTTTTAAGAAATTTTTCCTTTCATGTTCCCACATTGCAAACCTGTCCTCCAGTTTGGACAGTCTATCCTTAGTTTCTTTCAAGCAGTTTTGCCAGCTTTCAATGGAGTTTTTAATTTCCTGGTAATCTCTTTGAATCTGCTTTGTGTATTCTATGTTTTCTCTATTTTCTCCATCAAACAATCCCCCCCCCTTTTTTTGTTCTTCCATTCTACCATCTGTTTTTTCTTGGGAGATGCTTAGAATTTCTTTAATTATTCTACTTATATCTTGCTTTACTTGGTTAAATTCTTCACTTTTGAACTCATCTAGGAGGTCCCGAAGATATTGCTCTATGTCTATTTGTGCCATGGCTGATATTGCATATTTACTGTCCTCATTCTCCTTTGCATTTACCCTTCCTGGATCATTGTTCTCAGGATTTGGGACTGAGGACCCTTTCTTGTTGCCTCCTCTTCTCATATTTTTTGTTCCTTCCATGCAGGTGTATATAGGAGGCCCAGTTTCTTTCTTTGTTGGTTTCAGTTTGTCTGAAGTGCGTTGACTATGTGGTCCTGCCCACTGCAGTGTACGAGGAAGGACAGACCCGGGCAGCCTATGATGGGCCCGCCCCTCCAATTCAGTCAACCTACTGAAGACTTCACTGCTTTAGGGTGCACTGTCAGGCATATGGACTTGGTTTGGGCTACCCTATTGGGCTCAGTCCATGGCATCACCCAGGTCAAGTGCTCCCCACCAATCCCACTTGAGAAGGGAATATCTGACTGAAGCTACTGCAATGCCTTGTTCTGGCCAGTGTGCCCAGTCCCAGAATGCTGTCTGTTGGTCCTCTTTGTCTATGGAAGGGTCTCCATTCCCCTCACTCACTGCAGGTAAATGCAGGGTTCCCCGCCAACTCTGCTCTCAATTCAGCTCACCGATTCCCACTCTCAGTGCATTCGTGCCTGCAGTGAGTTGAAACTAGTGGGCTATCCCAGCTGCATCAATTCAGGTACGGCAGTGGCAGGGCATTCAAGCCACGAGTTCAAATGGTGGCACCAAGACTGTAGCTGTTCCAATCATAGCACCAGGACTATATTTTTAATTGGTTTCTCTCAGCTTAGTTTGTTCCTGGGTTGGCAAAGTGGATCTCCCTCTGTTTGTGACTCTCCATGCTGTATTATTTTTGGAATCTAAGTTGGCTATCTCAGAGAGCCTCTGTAGCTGCTGTTATCTATCCACCATCTTTTTCTCTCCTCGGGATTTGTTTATAGTTGATATATTCTTTATTACTGTGTCAGTTTTCATTGCTTGTTATTGGATTGTTCAGCATGTTTGTGTCTTCTCGTGTTAGCACTCATAATTTGTATGAGTTTAGGAATCTGTTTCTTCAAAATTTAATAATTTTATGAAATACAAATTTTCAAAATAGTTATTCACTGTCAACTGTATTTCAACAGTATCTGTTGTGATTGCATCTTTTTCATTTCTAATTGCATTGATGTAAATCTTTCTTTCATTGGTAACTCTGGATAAGGGCTTATCTATTTTGTTTATTGTTTTAAGGAACCAATTCTTCAAATCATTGGTATTTTTAACTGCTTTTAATCTCCATTTCATTGATTTCTACTTTAATGTTTATAATTTCACACTGTGATTTTGATTTGAGCCTGGATGGTAGTTGTTTCTGAAATATTTTAGGATTTTTCATAAGCTTATTTATTTGAGCTTGCTCTGTTTTCCTAATGAGAGCATTGATTTTAATTAACTTTTCTCTTGGGAATCATTAGCTTCCAAAAATTTTTAAATTATTTTTTAATTTCTTTTGTGGCCCATTGGTTGCTTATGAGTGTGTTTGTAGTTTTCTATGTGTTCTTGCCTTTTCTGTGAGTTCTATTGTCACTGATTTCTATTTTTAATGCACTGTGGCCTGATACAGCATGTGAAATTATTTTAATGTTTTATATTTATTTAATCACCCTTTGTGGAGTAATATGTGATCTACTTTGGAAAAAGTAACCTGGGCTGCTAAAAAAAAATGTATACTCTGTTGTAGTGGGATGGAATATTCTATAGATATCTATAAAGCCCATGTGTTCAAGGACATAGCTCAGCTCTGATAATTTATTCATTTTTTATTTAGTTGATTTGTCTCTTTGTGGAGTAGCGAGACCTCCACTATGACTGTGTTACTGTTTATTTGATATTTTATATTCAGCAGAATTTGTTTTATGGAAATGTGCTATAGTATTCAGTGCATATATGTGCATTAGTGTTATCTCTTCTTGTCAGATTGCTCCCTTTAGTGTAATGGTGTCACCTTCTTTGCATTTTAATCAGCTTTAGCTTGAAATTTACCACCTATGGAATTAAAACTTCTACCCTTGATTGCTTTTGAGTCCTGCTGCATAGTATTCCCTCACTTAATCTTTAGTTTATGAATGTCTTTTCAGATTGGGTGACTTTCTTGAATATAACAGATTTGGATTCTATTTTTTGATCCAGTCTGCCAATCTGTGTCTTCTATATTGAATTCTTCTCATAGTTTGGAAATTTTCCATTATGATTTCTGAAATGTGCTATCATCCATCTTTTCTCTAATTTCATCAAGCCTTAGGCTGGTCTTCTTAGTGTCGTTTAGCAGTTATTAAATGGTCTTTTCTTCTCTTACTTTTTTATGGCTACTTTGAGTGCTTTTGATAATTTACCATTTTGTCCTCAATTTCAGTCTTTGCTCTGATTATTTCTTCAGTTTATGAATCATATACACTTTTCAGTTTCAGATATTTTTGCTTCTGCATGACATTTTTTCAAGAATTCTCTATACTTGTTGAATCTGTCATTCATGATTTGCGCTGTTTTAGTCAGGTCATGCAGTTTGTTACTAATTTTCCCTTAACTCATTCAGGACATATTGAGTGATAATGTCACAAATGTTTTAGTGATACTGCTGCGGATTTTTAATTTATTTCTTCTTTGGGCACATCTAGTTTCTCCATCCTTTCTCTTAACTTTCTGTAAAATTCCACTATCTAGCATTTGTTTTCCTCCCCATTTGTGCCCTCAGGCTGCCTTAGGAGAGCTGGGTGACCTTGGGAACATCAGTTACCTGGCCTCCCCATGATCTTTTGTGTGTGTTCATCCAGGCTTCTTCCAGGGCCAGGTGCACAGGCTGGAGCCTGGCACGCAGTGGGGACATGAGCATGGTCAACCATGCTAAAATTTCCTTCTTGGGCTGATTTGCACTTGTTCCATCCACTAGATGCATGATAATTTCTCACAGTACTAATAAGACATTAATACAATAGTTTGTCACACTAGGAGTGTTCTATTTTGCTTTACAGTCAAATTCATATTCTTCATCCTACATCCATAATAGCTGTCTGTTTTTCAATATTCCTCTCTGGTCCATTTGTAAATTGAAAATCAATTGCATTATAAGACCTGCCAACCCAATTCATCACAAGTTTAATCATTTTGAGGGACTTAGTCTCAAGACTACTTAAAGTCTGATTTTTCTTATTCTTTTTTGGTTTCTCAGCAGGACCATTGTTATGCATTTGAATTGAAAGTTAATGATACAAAGTAGACTGGCAGCCTCTGATATTTGCCACTGAACACTCTGTAGTACCCAATTTTCAGGAAAAATAGCTTGGAAAATTTATAGTTCATGTTGTGAAGAGAAAATTATCATAACACAACTATTAGAAAAGAAGTACTAAAATACAGTTGCCTAAAACTGAAGTATGAATTTGAGAAAGAAAAGATCAGACTTTAAAAATCTTTTTTAAACATGCTAATTTGAAGGACCTCAATGAAGGGAAGTAATGTAAATGGCATACAATGAATTATTTAAGTTTTGGAAAAGTGCTTCAGCAAAACTTACCCAGATAAGAACTAAAACTACTAGGCAAAGTCAGAATTGTAGATACCATTTTACTCACCTAACCTGCTTGTCCAACCTGCAGCCCATGGGCTAGTTTTCCATTTCAAATGTTATGATGTAAAATATTAAAAATAAAGCTTTGTTACTTGCATATATTAACTATATTTTATATTTTGTACCTAGCTCAAGAAAACTAAAATGTTGGCCCAAGCAAGCTAAGAGGTTAGACATTCATGCCAAGAGCATTTCTCAAACTTATAATGTCAGTTTTTCAGTACAGATTTATTCAAAATGAAAATAAACCTAGAGAGGATGTGAAATTTCACTTTCCAGCACAGTGCACTACTGGAATTAATCCTTTGGGCTTCTCTAAGTGTCTGATGTCTCCTTCTTGGGTCAATCATTTAGCTAAATACTAAAATGTCTTTAAACCCACTAACACAAAAGATCCATTTTTTAAAAATTAATTTTAAACAAACTTTTTTGCTTAGATATTCAGATCAGATTAAATATTCAGGAAACAATGAGATGCTGTGGGTTGGCTTGCACCTGTTCCTTGCTGTTGTGGCATCAGCAAAGCAAGCAGGACGCCCTCCCTTCCCACAGGCCACTCCAGGTCTAGGCAGACCTTTCTCATCATGTGAGCACTGGGATCCAAAAACAAGAACCTAAGAATCCCAAAAAAGAGCACAGCAGGAGACAGGCAGAGACAGAGAAGAGAGGTGAAGTTGCAAACTTTCAGTAAACTTAGCTTAGAAGCCCCACAGTGTGGCTTTCACAGTATTCAGTCAGTCACTTATGTGATAGTCAGGAGAGCCACACCAGAGTGCTAGGCAGCGAAGACCCTCCCTCCGTGGGAGTAGGGTTACTCAAGCATAAGAAAAGCATGTTGGGGAGATAGATCACTCTCTCTCTCTCTCAATCTCTTTCTCTCTCTCTCTCTCTCTCTCTCTCTCTCTCTCTCTCTCTCTCTCTGTCTCCTCTCTCTCTCTCTCTCTGTCTCCTCTCCCTCTCTTCTCTTTCTCTTTTTTCTTCCCTCTCTCCTTCTTTTTCTCCCTCTTTCTCTCCCTCTCTCACTATACACATTGAAAATCATATTCTACTAAAAAGACAGAAAGTTGGTTTTCAGATTCCTGCAATAAAATCAACCTAGCCTAAAATGAAAAAGATTGAAGATTTCACATATGGATTATTCAGATTTTAAATTGATTTATATTTCTTTCAAGCTTACAACTTCTACATAAAAAGTTTGGAAACAAAAGTATATTTGGCCTTTTCACTGATATATCACTAGAAAAATGTCCATCCCAAGATAGTAAATTTATTTCTAAACAAAGAACACATCAATGTTAGTATCCTCTAAATAAGCCCCTGGTCATCTCCAGGGGCCATAATCAGGAAATCTGCGTGTGTCTCCCATGCTTCTGAGAATGGACTGGATTTTGTTATGGTGAAGACTTTCAGCTTAAAAGAGACAGAGGATATCATGCAAAGGGAATCAGAATTCTAGAATATCAAAAAAGCATAAAATCACAAATAAGAAATCAAGGAGCCTGGAAAATACATGGGAGTTTTTCATATTGAAGTTAATGTAATACTATGTGATTAGGAAACTATTTAAATCTATAAAAGTAGGAATATAAAGGAATAGACTTTGACAGAATATTAGTTCAAATTATCATTGTCCATGCAAGTTGAATACCATTTAGTTGATTTAAAAATAACACTTGCAGAATACTGAATTTGGGAGATCAGTAAGTAAAGTTTAAGTTAATAGAACACAAAAAGGTAGAATTGCTGGAATAGGATAAAACTTGGCACACATATGAAACAAAGTAGCAAAGAAACAGCCTGTGCACAGAGAAAGGGACAGGACAGGTGCCACTGACCACTGAGCCAATTTACCCCTTAAAATATGCTTTCAGGACTTTGCTGACCTCCTACTGAGAAATGATTAGGCTCTATTTGTTTTTCTTCTATTTTAGCTATAGGCAAACTTTTTACAGAGCAAAAGATAAACAATAATTTCAAGCTAGCAAAGCATCCCAATGTTATTTATTTAATCTATGTTCATGGACACACTCTTATGTGGTTTACCCTAACATGACAAGAAAGGCATGCTCAATAGACAGTGAGTAATTAAATTGCCTAATGATACCAGAAAGTCAATCATGAGCATGAACTCCATGCCCATGTGAAAACTGGCAACAAATTAAGCCAAGTCTTGATCATATTATAACTTCCTGCCTAAGAAATGTTTAGAAAGAATCACAAGTCAAAACATAGGGCTAAATAAGTACAAGAAAATTTGATAGAACTTCTCACTTTCAAAAATCATAGTTGCCTGGTTAATTGTTTTACTTCTTTCTGTCTTTTCACTCTTGATAGTACTTGGAATCCTTCAGATTTGGTAAACTGAGCAGTCACTTTCTGTCTGATGTGTTGTGTAGTCCAGGAAAGGTCACACAGGAAAGTTCTCACAAAGGCAGAGCATCGCTTCATTTCTCATGCCATTCTTCCTTTCTTCAGTGTGCAAGGCAAACTAGGGCTTGGAGCTCTCCTGCTGAGCTATGCCAGAAACAGCCTCCTATCACTCTGTTCAGGGCCCCAGTCACACACAGCCTCCAGCTCAAGCACAGCTCTAGCTAAGCAGAAGCACTGGCACCACAAAGGCTGTGTGGGGACACTTAGCATGGACCTCAACGTGGAAGGCCATAGTCAGATAGTTCTTGAAACAGTAAATGAGCTGTAGATTCTGGGCACAGGAAAAACCAGGTACCTGTTGTCACAGAGTCAATAAATGCATCACACAATGACAGTTTCCATTGCCAAGTCACAAAACAGTTGAGCACAGAGTGACTGGTGAATCTGGGAGACTACTGTAGATGGAGCTGTCCCATGGGAATGCTCATTTGGGAAAGAGCTGAGGATGGGAGAAAAATCTAAAGACCAGAGATACCATCAGGGCTGTGAGGAGAGAGAGGGTCACACTGAACTGTGAAGCACATCTCCAATTTGTGAGCTATTGCAGTTCATGAGAACTGCAGACTATAAAATGTGCAACTGAGATATGGAGCCTTGGCTTAGCTCACAGGATGCTTGTTGGTTTTGTGGAGAATATCTGAGATAGAGACATGGTAATATGAAACAGGATACCTGTGGAAACATTTTTAAGGATAGGGAGTGAATGGCTTCAGGGATAAGAAGAAATTGTTTCATTTTGCAGCACCCTGAGAAGAAAGTGATCCCCATGGTCAATCAGAGGGACAGACGGCCATTGCTGGTCAGAGGGACAAGTGTCTTCTGCTCTAACCTACATTGTCCTCCCTTTAGATCAGGAAAGCCACACTGACATGATGAACCTAAAGTTTTGTTTTAAGCCATAGACTTCTAAAGTTCACTAAATGATCATTTTCCAAAACTATGATGATCTTACTGTCATTTATCTGTTTTACGGTGAATCACAGTGCTAGCGCTCAGATGGAATACAGACTGTCAGTGGCCACTGGCTTTGAGAGGGACATTACACTGAATTCCCTCCTAGCTTCCTCATGAGCCTTGACATTGTAAAATCTCAGTTTCAGTTTTGGCTCTGAAGTTTAACAAAGCTTATCTAATGCCTGTCTCCTCATCTCAGAAACAGGGATAGCGACATCTGTCCAGCCTATTTGACAAAGCTGCTGTAGAAATCAAAATGTAAACCACGTGAAAGTAGTTTTAAAACATCAAAGGCCTGTAGAAACAAAACATTGCAATCCTGTGCTTCTCTTTTTTTTCTGTAGAGTACTAGTCCCAGACACTTTTAGAGAGTTCCCAGGGAGGAAGCAGAATGAAACCATCTCTGATAAAAGGAAGGTTAAATAACAGGTTTTTTTTCAAGGAAAAAAAATGTTAACTATAAACTTTAAGCCAAATAGGAATATATGTGGATACCATGTTTGTTTAAAGCACACTTGGATAATTGACAGAAATGTTTGCCTATTAATATAGAGGAGCCAGCCTTTTCCATTTTGCTTCAGTATGGGAAATTTTGTTAAGGGCGAAACCCTGCAATGGCTCTGTGCTCCAGGTCTTTCTAATATGACAGATGTCTGTTGGCTACTGAATCTATCTGTCTTAGAAACAGCCAAGTGCTGAAACCCTGGCCAAATTTTTAGATATGGGTACAAATTTTTATCAGTGCTGTTATTTCCCCACTTACAAAAATCTGAAATTTGGTATTGGCCATTGCACAATGTCTTTAAAGAGAACAAAACTCTGCACAACAAGCACATATTTGGAACCAGTATTAGTTGGATCCAATTGAATGTAAGCATTTCAAAAAGATTGCACAGAATTATTGTTATTATTTTGTTGACCATCAACACAAGGTCACAAACATTAAAAATAACCCTTCAGTGAAATTGCAAGCCATCAGGTAAATCAGACAGTCACTCTGGTTTGCTGCTTTGTTTCTACAGATACGACATGGGCAGCCTGCAAGCACAGATGCAGTGCATCAAACACAGACACACACGGATACACACACAGATACCACCCAGACATACAGATACACAGACACACAGACAGACACATAGACACACACACAGATACACACAGATACACACATGGGTACCACACAGATACACACACGGATGCACACACAAATATACACACAGATACCACACAGACACACACAGATACACACACAGACACACACAGATACCATACACACAGACACACAGACGCACACAGATACACAGAGACACACAGAGATGCCACACAGACACACACACAGATACACACAGATACACACATGGGTACCACACAGATACACACATGGATGCACACACAAATATACACACAGATACCACACAGACACACACAGATACACACACAGACACACACACAGATACCATACACACAGACACACAGACACACACAGATACACAGAGACACACAGAGATGCCACACAGACACATACACAGATACCACACAGATACCATATAGACAGACACACACAGAAAAGCAAACACAAATACACACAGATACTACACAGACACACACAGATACCATATAAAAAAACACACACAGACACACACACACAGATGCACACACAGATACAGTAAAGACAGTTCTAAGCAGCAAAGGCAAGGCAGGAAGCATCACAATCCCTGACTTGAAGTTATACTACAAAGCAACAGTAGTAAAATCAACATGGTACTGGAATCACAACAGAGCTGAAGATCAATGGAATAGATTAGAAGATACAACCACAACTACAAATACACTCAACCACCTTATCTTTGATAAAGGGGCCAAATATGTTCACTGAAAGGACAGTCTCTTTAGTAAATGGTTTTGTAAAAACTGGTTCTCTATATGCCGAAAACTAAAAGTAGACCCATGCCTATCACCATGTACTAAATTAAAATCTAAATGGATCAAAGATCTGAATATTAAAACAGAAACACAAATCTATTGGAAGACAAATTGGGTAGAAAACTTGAAGACATAGCGGTAGGTAGAGAATTCATGAACAGGACTCAAACCACATGGGTAATACTTCCCAGAATCAATAACTGGGATCACCTCTTATTAAAAAGTTTCTGCATGTCAAAAGAAATCTCCAGCATAGTGAAAAGAAAACCCACAAACTGGAAAAAAAATCTTAGTGAACTGTCCCTCAGACAAAGGACCTCTGTCTAAAACATTAAAGAATTTTAAATTCAAACCCCCAAAATTCAAAGATCCAATCCAAAAATGGGCATCTGAGATGAATAAACAATTTTCAGATGAAGAAATACAAATGGCAAATAAATACATGAAAAAATGTTCATCGTCATTACTCATTAGAAAAATTCAAATTGAAACTACACTGAGATTTCATTTCACTCCTGAAAGAATGGCCAGGATCAAGAAAAGCACCAACAACAAATGCTGGAGAGGCTGTGGGGAAAAAGGAACTCTCCTGCACTGTTGGTGGGAGTGTAGACTGGTGCAACCACTGTGGAGGTCAGTCTGGAGATTTCTCAAATAGCTGGGATTGGAAGTCCCATTTGTTCCAGCTATTCCACTTCTAGGCATATTCCTAGAAGAAATGAAAACATCATACCACACTGATATATTTGCACTGATGTTTATAGCAGCACAATTTGTAATAGGCAGACCTTGGATACAACCTAAGTATCCATCAGCTGAGAAATGGATAAAAAAGATGTAGTATTTTTTTTACAATGGAGTACTACCCTGCTATAAGGAGTGATCACATTGAGATAATTATAAATAAATGGGCACAGCTTGAGACCATACTCATAAGTGAAATAAATCAAACTCACATGTATAAATATCAAATAGTTTCCCTGGTGTAAGAAATGATTCAAATATATAAAAGTATGTAGTAATTATGATTCACCATTATGTGGCTTTGAAGCCTTATAATGTTTTCATTCATTAATTGGAATGGTTTTATTCTGGGTTATTTGTTTTTATTGTCTGTGTTGGTATGAACAGCTATTTTGAAGAAAACAAGGCATCATAATAGCTAGTGCTGGCTTAATATCATCTTGTTTTGAAGTCCCATCAAGCGTTTGTTCTTCTGTCTCCATCAGTCTTATCATGTTGTATCTTATTGGATTTTATTATATGTGACAGTACAAAAAAAACTTTTATAGACAAGGAGATAATACAGAAACCATTGTTCATTTTCTGTTAGTTGGTTCTAAATACCCTGTAATACTTTCATTCTCTTGAATGATTTTACATTGTCTTGATATGTTTGATACTATAGTGTATGAAGTTATACTCAAATATTTCAAGGAAAGAGACACTATGGTAACTACTGTTTTGTCGGGTTATCTTGTGAAACACTATGTTGCTTAAATTGCTCCTTTCTGACCTGTGCTGTTTTGTTGTTATGTCTTCTTTTATCTCAATCTCCTTTTTTATTTATTTTTGTATTTTTTTAATTAAGGGAAAAATAAATTTAAAATTGCAGGATATATTATAGTAACCATTTTGATTGCCTATTAACTTGATTTGAAGCCCTGTATTATTGCTCTCACCATCTTGTTTTGATATATTTTACTCTAGTCTGTTTTGTTTGATAGCATCAAGTTTGAGGGTATAGGTAACTACTTTGAAAACAGTAAGATTCACTATTATGCCCATTCTGGTTTGACTATTATTTTCTTTTGAAGTCCTGTAATATCTCCATTATTTCCATTTTATTGGTTTTGTTTTGTACTGTTTTGTTCAAATTTATTATAACTGATGATATAAGTAATTCTTTTTAAGATAGCAAGAGGCATTATGGTAACCATTGTTGATCACCTTGTATTCTGTTTTTACATCATGTACTATGTCCATCTTTTGATTTGACTGACTCTGTTTTGTTTTGTCACATTTGGTTTTATTCTCTTCAAAAAAAGTAATAAGAATTGTGGGAATAATAAAACCCAAAATGTGTAATTGTTATTGTAAAAAAGAGAGGAAATGAAAGTTCTCTAAAAGATATAACTGCATGTATATTTAAGTGTATAAGATAGATAACCATATTACTGAGTTTTTGTTGGATCATTGAACAGAACTGTTTACAGTCTCACTGTTTGAATGTCCACTTTGTATGCTTTAATTTTGTAACTTAAACAATTATTTCTAAGATGACAATATGTAATCTATTAACTAGTGATTTCTTACTGTTTTTTTTTTGAAATTCTGTATTACTTGTACCTTTTTCTGTTTTTTTTTTTTTTCTCTTTAAACAAAACTTTAAAAAAATGACAAGTCACAGCAGATGTCCTTATGTAACATTTCTTAAATGCTCTGGTTCTCTTGTAGGATTGTCTTTAGGGTAGCTGTCAAGCCACATGGTCAGGATGTTTAGTTGGTAGTCACATTTTATGTGTATGCGTGTCCTGATTCCCTGGCAGCCAGGCTGTGCAGGAAGCCATGTGTGGGGCTCTCCCAGCAGCGTATCTGCAGTGCACCATCCATCTCTACTGAAAGCCAGCCTGGACTATCACAAAGAAGGCGCTGATACTTGAGGTTCTTGTGGGTTGTTTAGGGCAGAATCTACCTCCTGTCTCCTACCCTGCTTTAAAAAAACACACGTTTTGCTAAAAATATGCAATTTAGTCACAGTTGTCACTCAACAATCTGTGAATGGAAGGAAAGTTAGAAATCCATCTTACTTAGATGAGCTTAAAGTGAGTGTCTATATATCATATCTTGGGGATTGAAATATTTTTTTCTGTGAGAGGATAAAACTAGAATGCATTGAAATAAGATGGCAAAGAAACAGGATAACTATCTATGCAAAAAAATTACATATCCAAAATACTTAATTCTTCTCAAAAATAACTTTGAAACTTTATAAACAGTATAAAGCATAGTATACATTAGCAGCATATTAATTATTTTAAGAAAAATTCTGCAATATGTACAGGCAAATATGCTGAACAAAAGTGAACTCCTTTAACAAATACAATTTTCATATTGAAAGGTCATAGTAACTATAGCTCTATTGAATAAGAAAAATGTAAATGTATGGATTTTGATAAAAATTAATAAAATGCTTAAGATTTTCATCATAAATTTGTAGACAAGTCAAGACTTGTAAACCATCATTTTGAAGTATAAAGCTCGTGGTAACCTCAGGTATTTGATGGCATCATCAGAAAGGAAACATTAAATCATCGTAAGATAAGTATCCATTCCATACATATGATGACATTTCTTTAAGATATTATAAATATGGAATTGCAAAAGTCATGTTGCTTCTTTGCCCTGGACATGATACTGTGCTTACCTTAGTTACAACTCTCTCAATAGTGTAAGTATAATAAGCGTATTTGATGAATTCAATTAAATACATTATTTTTCTATTTGGGTATTTTATAGTACATTTTTGAGGACCAAGATATGTGAAAATACATAATATAAAAATCAAATGATTACATAATTTCCTATGAATATTTGATCTATATTCTTCTAGATTTTTACAGATAAGTAAATTTATAGATATGTATAGTTAACAGATGAACTAGAAGATTGATAGATGTTAAGTATAAGATAAATAATCACTAGATAATGGAACAAGTGACTGTATAATTTTTGTACATTAAAGCCATGAGAAACACTGAGAGTGGAATTGTATTATTTCTGTGGAAGTCCATTTCTACTTACAATCATTCCTTAGAAGAAATAAAAAGTTATCCACATATGTTTTGGTTTTTTCTGGTACTGTTAAGCCCAGGGGCATTCAGCCCCCAAACTATATTTCCAGTTGTTTTATTTTTCATTTTCTAATTAATTTTACTAGTATTCTTTTGATACACATAACGATCACATCCATACTAAGGAATTTGTACATGTACAGAATACATCTTGTCTTTTTTCCCCATTTTTCACCTCTTCAACACTTCTTACCCTCATTATTTACAAAAGCTTTGTTTCCATCTTTTTCTTTTTATCCTCTTGTTTATTCCCCCTGTCTTAGTTACTTTTTACTCGTTGCTGAGACAAAATACCTGATGCCCAAGTTGGGAAAGGAAAGGTTTATTTCTTACAGTTTTGGAGGTTTCAGTCCACACTCAGTTGGCTCCAAGGCAGGCGGGCATGGCTGGGCCCACCTTTCATGGCAGCTACAAACAGCAAGCTCAAACCAGCAAAGAGCAAAATACACCTTCTTCCTGCCATTACATCACATTCTGGCTCCACGCCTATGTGGGTGGAGCTCTGATACCATCAATCCAAGCACTATACAAAGAACCATCACAAACGAACAATGCAAACTCATGAGGCCTGGGGGCCACAGACATAAACCATGACACCCCACTCCTTGTTTTCCCTTTTGCAGCAGTCTTAATGAGTTGATAAGGCTGGTCTCCAAATTAAGAGATCCTCTGCCTCCAGCCTCTGCAGTATCTGGATTACAGGCATGTGTGTCAGACCTGGCCTGGATGCAAGTTCTGCACACAGTCTCTTACTTTTCTCATTAACACACCCATATTTGGTCTCAAAAAGTGTTTTTGCTTTGTCAAGATTTGTAACAGTGTCTTTCTCAGTGCTTTGCTTCCAACACATTCTTTTCCCTCATTTATTCTCCATGGAAGCAGAATTTGTCCTCACCATGGGACACATACTGGCTTCCCTGCCACCTGCGTTTCATTTCCCACCTGCTGTGGTTTCATCGCTGAGAAGTGCTACTTTCAGGATCAGCCTTTAGGTGGTGACTGTCCTAACGCTTGAGCAGGTGTTCCTGCCTGCTGTGATATCAGTGGTTCTTCTCACCTCGTGCATATTGAATGGTAACTGGCAGCCTGGGGCTGAGGCATCTTTCCCTCTAGGGTCCATACTTTTCCCACCCATATAAATCAGGAGCACCTTCTTTATCTTACATAAATAACATCATGATGCTTCAGGCTCTATTAGATTTCCCTGGAATAGATTGAACTGAAAAGAAAAAAGACATGGCAAAATTTTTTTGTAGTGTATAATTCAATGAGTTTTGGCAATTTTAACTTAATGGGAATAGAATGCAGAACTCAATATTAAAGTGTTTGAGGCATATTTTTGTGAAAATAATGCAGTTTATTTCAATGCTAATCAAAAAAGGAAAAGGTGTTTTTAATCAGTAGAAGATATTCTATACTTATAAGTAATACTATTTATTCTCACTAACTTAAAAAACTTATGTCACTGTCATAAAATTACCAATGTTATGATAGCATTCTTCCATCTAGTAGGTAGTTAACAGTAAGCAACGCATACAGTGTAATACTTAGTGCAGGAGTTTTCAGTGTATTCTAAGTCATGATATTATTATTTTTATAGGAGTATAAACATACCATCTAGACAACATCACACAATTAGAATGCAACATTAAACAAAAGATCTACAAAACAGAAGCTATTCAGTTGCCTTAAGCAATTTAGCCAAGCAAAATGGCACCCTAAACCTCTTCACCATTTCTTATGGCTCTCTTCCACGTTTATTCCACCTGATTACAAGTTCCATTCAACGAGATCAAAAGCAACCTATGTTAATAACGTGAAAGGGGAAGATTTTTATTGTGGAAACATTTATTGATGATCTGGAAGTTAGAAGAAATGACAGCTTTTGTGTAATTAAGGATATTAGCCTTTCAAAGAAAAGATAACAAACAGAAGTATGAGGGGACTCAGCTATAAGAGAACACTAGCCATCCTGTGCTGTCTCTGTCCTGCCCCTGTTCACCACAGAGGAGCATCAGCAACCAGCCCAGGAAGTTCTGGAAGCCTCCAAGAGGAGGGAAGGCATGTCCTGTTAGGATGATGCCCAGTTTTATATCATAATTTGTAAAGGTCTGTAGTTTGGTGTAATTTCTTTGACTGTCAAACTGGTACTTTTTTTGAGCCATCTTTTCCTCTCCCTTTGTGGAGAACAGGTTAGTGTTTATAACCAGCCTAGTCAAATGTGAAGACTCTTTACCCTGACCCTCTCAGCTTTCTACTCCTACCTGCTCCTGGGGCTTTCTGCAGAGCAGCTTAATTAAATCTTTCTTTAAATGTAATTTGTGCTGTGTAGCACCGTTTTGGGAAGAGTCACCCTGCTGGAGGCCAAGAAATCTCATTTCTAAACTCAGTGATCTCAAGAACCATTTTCAACTGCTGGCAAATCATCACCACCTCTGGGCTTCAGTTTTGTTGTCAGCTTTCATATGAAGGTGTCCAATTTGAACTAGCTCATGTCTGAACTTTTAAATATGAAAAAAGACAATTCATGCATCTGTAAAATCAGCAGACTATATCTCAAAAAGTAAGACACAGATTCCTGCTATTTCATGCTTTCACACACTCATGGTAGCTTGGTGGTAACATGGAAAACATCAAGCTCTTTGCTGTTATCTCATATAGTAACAAGATCCACAGCTGGGTGTGCAGTGTGCACTGTGGGAAAATTGGGCTGGAAGGACTCAATTTTCCTCACACTCTAGATTCTCTATTTTTTCTCCTTTTCAGTTTCTTTCACCTAAAGGTAATGACAACATCTGCCTTAGAATTGTAAAACAAATACGACGATGACAACGACGACAACAAAGATGAAGACGAAGACGAACAAGAAGAAGAAATAAATGATAGAGGAGTTAGTAGAGTGTGTCATAAGCAGTATCTGTGCAATTATCAATAGCATAAGTACTAAATATGCTATCACAATATGCTAACAATGCCAGACTTCTTGGTATGGCTTTCTCTGATCCTCTGAATAAGTATTTGGACCCTGACTAGGAGAGATGCAGATGATGAAACAGAAGCTTCTGTGTTATACTTGAACTTTAGATAGATAATGAATATGTTTTACTATAAATGTATTTAATTCTAATGGTAAATATTTGAGACACACATAATAAAATAATTGTTTTTTATTTGAAATTTAAATGTAACTGAGAATCTTGTGCTTTATCTGGTAACCCCATTAAATGAACACCCTGCAAATTTTAGTAAAACCTGATGCCCCTACTAAAGTATTTTCCTTCACAGTGTCACCACTTTAGAACCTCACCTGCCTTTTTCATTTCTTGCTCGGGATAAACTGTCACAAGGCTAGAAGAAGCCACACATGAGAAGCACTAGCATACAGAATTGTAGAGAAATTACCCTGAGGGTGAGGGCACCTAGATACTCAAGGGAAGCTGGCTTCATCCAAGTGCTACAGTATGAATTCAGGCAAAGCACCTCACTTTCTGGAACTGTAGTTTCTGCATACTGAAATGAAGGGATTTTGGTGAGATTACCAAGTTAATTCTTGGAAGAAACACTGTCCCACTCTATTACAAAGTTATTGCTTTAGGTTGGAGCAGGCAGGGTTGCTGTGGACAACTGCACCGGAGTTCATTGCCAGCCCCTAAGGAGCTTGGTCACCTCTGTCTAGGCGACACAGAATCATCGGGCAGCACCACTTCACCACTGTATTCCCCCATCTCCCTCCACTGCTGATTATATCCAGTAAGTTTTGTTTGTTTTCTTTTTAAATTTCAGTTATATTTTTTGAAATGGCCAACATATGTACTTATAGAGCTGAGCAAAAATCTGTCTCAAAGTTGAAGGCTGCAAAGAGGAAAAGCACGATAAGATGACAGAGAAGCTATTCCAGTAACCCACTGGAGGTCCGCAGGCCCAAGGGAGGTCAGTGGCTGCGCAAAGCCAAAACAGTCAGTCAGGTCCCAGAAAAGTAACTTAGGCAACCGTTATTATCATGACCAATATGTCAGAGGAGCTATCAACAGCAAAGCTACTGGGAGGCTAATAATGTGTTGCCCATATCCGTGACCTCCAAAATTAGGAACTCCTAAAATCAATTAAAAGCAAGTGAATCTTGAAGATTTACTTGTATTTTCCCTTAGTTACAGATATACAGTTTTAGTCACAAATGAATTTTACGATGCATCTGAGGTAACTAGGGTAATGGGCTATCAAGCTTGGACAGTTTCAGAATCTGTGCTCTAGGATTAAAGAAACAAAGGGGTCTCTATCCAGGATGTAACTGGTCAAAAGCATAATATTGAAATTAAAATATCTTTGAAATTTATGACAAGATTTTAGGTCTAAATAATTTTTTAAATTTCTTAAGTGCATGCTACTCACATTTTTTACTAGACAACAGTAGAATTAATACATGATTAAAGAGAATCTATTAAGTATTGCTTACCTTTTGCCCCTTTGTTCAAATTCAATTTTCTTCAAGCTGCAGAATAAAATTGTATCAGGTTTAAATTTACTTTATCTAGGGACTCAATTGCACATCAAAACTGGCAAAGAGAATCAGTTGAAGTAATTTAAATTGTGATCAAAAATGAAAGAAAGCACAATCAATCAAATTCTACTCCTTCATCTCTCAAAACCCAGAACAAGCATCTCAAAGTTTTGCTAAGAACCTTTTGTCAATTTCAGTTGGCTAACATGTCATTTTCTTTCCAATTGTTGTTTCACTTCCCTCTTAACCCCTTTCAAACCTTTATATAGATTTTCATCTATAAGCGGATAAAACAGATTTACAAATAATCCAATTCCTTTCCCAGTTTACTCTGAATATTTTGTGAAACACAGTCACAAAAATTACCTTCTTAACAGATGATTACATCATACTGAACACCCTGCTTATAGGGAGGAACTCACCATGTCCAGCTTCATGATGGGTAGTTTTTGCATGTGTTTCCTTCTTTCTCCTCCCCATTGGTCCCACTCTCCAGAATGAACTAATAATCAAGTCTCCCATCAAAGAAAAGCTTGGACCAGAAAGCTGCAATGTGAATTCTATCAAGCACTTATAGAAAAATAACAATGATTCTTAACACAAAACTTGAAAGACAGTGAATTCCCCCAAAAAGAAAACCACAGGCCAATATCCTTAAGAAACATAGACGCAAAAATCCTCAACAAATCACTAACAAATCAAATCCAGAAGACTAAAAATGTTATTTGCCACAATCCCACAGGATTTGTCCCAAGTATTCAAGGTGATTCAACACATGCAAAGAATGACCAAGATACACCATATCAGTAGACTAAAGTACACAAGTTTTATGGCTGTCTCATGTTCAGAAAAGTATTTCATAAAATTCAGTACCCTTGCACAATAAAGACTGAACCAAAGAGACATAGCTCATCATAATAAAGGCTATTATAACAAATTTAAAGCTGCCATCGTACTGAACGAGGAATACCTGGAACTGTAACATTTCTGTACTTTAATAGCAATCTATCTGCAAAGAATTTAAGAAAGTAATCTCATTCATAAAAGTTTAAAAAAGCCAAAATATCCAAAGCAAGCTGTTGAGCAAAAAGAACAAATCATAAGGCATTATAGTACCTGATTTCAAAACTTATTATGAAATCATAGTAATCAAACAGGAATGGCATTGTCTTAAAGATAGACACATGCATGAATGGGGAAAAAAGGATGCTTATAAATAAATCCCCATATATAAGGAAAGTGAACAACTTTTCAAAGCCCTCAAATACTCAATTCAAAAGTGAGTAGCAAATCTAAATAGACATTTTTCAAACAAACTTAAAGCAAATGTAAAATTGGCCAAGACATCACCAATATGACATTACAGGACACCCTAGGACATCACTAATCATCAAGGAAATGCAAGAAAAGCCACAGTGAGACATCACCTTGTCCCAGTTAAAATGGCTGTGGTCAAAAAGACAACAGATAATGAGTACTGATGAAGATATAGAGAAGAGGGAACCGTCACACACTGTCACAGTATCACAACTTAGAACACCTTCTATGTTACACAGAATGCAGTTGCCTCAGAAGATAAAAATAGAACTAGCATATGATGCAGCAGTCACAGGCCTGAGTATGCATCTGAAACAAATGAAATCAAGGTGTTGAAGAACACCTGCTCCACCAGGTTCCCTGCAGCACTGTGTACAATAATCAAGAGACCGCAAGACCTGCTTTCACCAACTGAAAAATGGATAAAGAAGCCACGTACATATACATAAAAGAGCACTCGACCATTGAAAAAAGATGCAGTCAGCTTATTTACCACCTGGAGAAAACTGGAGAACATGATGTTAAGTGAAATAAACCAGGTGCAGAAAAAAAAAAAAAACACATACATAAATGGAATAGATTCACGTGTGGGATTCCAAAGTGTTGACCTCATGGAAATTGATAGTAGAATGTGAGGGAAGAGAGGCTGGAGAGAAGAGGTGCCAGGAGGGTTGGGGAAAGGCTAAACAAAGTGTTCTTCCATCTAGATCGGAGAGGAAATTCTCTTGCACTGTTGTACAGTGGGCAATCTCAGACAGTGATACTGCACTGTGTATTTCACAAAACTAAAGAAAGGATTGCGGGGGAAAATGTTAAAGAATATAGTTGTGCTTACTTTAGTATTTGAAATAACAAAACTTTTAATATAATAAAATATAAACATATATCACAATATCACAGTGTATTGCATAAATATTATCATTATTGTCTCCTCTTAAAAAGTAAAGACACATTTTAAAACCACTAACACAAAAGAATTTTTCATGAAATTACAAAAATTTACAAATTCAGCTATTTAGAAAACACAATATAAAAGGCACTGTACCTTCATACTTTGCTCAAATTATTGGTTTTTAATCAACAAGAAAGCCCAAAATGAGAAGTGGGAGAAAAAACACCAACACAGTACATATCACAGGTCTTCCGCCAGACAGAGCTGCTTTTGCAACTCCTGCAGGACTTGAGTACATGGTGTTAACCTCAAATGGAAATATAAGTTGCTAGTCTACTAACAGAGGCTATCACTCTGAACTCCATGGCAACAGGTCATACCTAAAGGCCAAGCTCATTCCCTGAGGGATATGTGCATCAGTATGCTTTATTTTTATGGCATGGTCAGATTTTGGAGAAAATCACATTGCTTCTATGAAAGAAAAATAATTTTATTCAAAGGGGGAGCTTTAATGTGCAACCCGCTTCCATGGTAACACAACTAGAAGTTTACACAATTTCCCCATTGGGATCATCAGATAGGAAATGGCTTTTCTTAAGATAGTTTACTTCGTTGCCATTAGATGGGCCTCCTTACAGTGACATATATGGACACTGGATGCAGTAATACACATGCATTCACATTTTCCTTCTCTGAAGCATATTAAGAATGCCTTTTACATTTTGAAATGTCTCAAACTTGAGAAATAAGAAAAATACATTAAATGTTGACATTTTATTTTATGTAAAAATATTTCTTTTTCTTTAAAGTCATTTTAGAATTGATTCAAATTCTTTTTACACACAAACTTGAACAATTTTGTTTTTTGGGGAGCAAAGATATATCTTATCTAACTATTTATTTTCTGAAAAATTTGATAGACTTCACATAAGGAAAATTACTTTAAGATCCTCAATACTCTTAAGGGTGAAAAATTCTGAAAACAGAAAGTTTGGAGTCACTGCTCTGGTAAATCAGCTAAGCTCCTGTCTCACACGTTCCTGATTAACAACACGAGATACAGCATTTACCCAGAGATATGTTCTGATGTGAAGGTAATAGGCTACTGCTGGTAAGCTTTAGAATATAAAACTGCTTTAGGCCACAATAAGTCATCTTGTAATTCTCCTAATTTTGCATGTAAATTTATCAATAATGACTTCAATGTATTAGTTTTACCCAGTCTGCATTTTGTCAGATGTCAGATGCTTGCTGCTAATTAACAAGGGCTTTGCCTTTTAATACAAGCTAATTTACTAAAATAGTCCCTCTCAAATGATTAATTTCTTCTTATTGTGAATATATAACACATTTTCTTTATTTATTTTTCTGTTTTGGAAACAGGGATTGCTTCTATGTCTTGGCTATTATGCATAATACTGCTGTGTACATGGAAGGAGAATGTAACTGTTTGAAGCCAGTTATTCTTTTGGATCTATACCCAGGAATAGGATTATTAAACTCTCTAGCATTTCTAGTTTTGACCTTTCTGAGAAGCCTCCAGACTGCTTTCCATTTTAATAATGTGTACTCCATCAATGCATACGTATAAAGATTTTAATTTCTCTACAGTCTCACCAAAACTTATATTTTGCTTTCTAAATAACAGCTATTCTAACAAGTATGAAGTAATATCTCATTACAGTTTCTACCTACGTTTCCTAAAAATCAGTGATGGCAAATACTTTCCATATATCTTCTGCTCATTTATATACCTTCCTTAGAAAAATCACTATTCATTTCTTTTTCCTAGTTTTAATCAGGCTATCAGATTTTTTGATACTGAGTTGTGGGAGTTTCTGATACATTTTAGATATGAGCTCCTCACTACATATATCATTTATAACTATTTTCTCCTGAGCTATAAGATACCAATCAAAGACTAAAAGGACAGTATTTGAACCTTGTTTTCTTTTGCTGTACAGAAATGATTTTGTTTGCAGTAGTACAAATGACCTATTTTGGCCTTCATTTCCTTTGCTTTTGATATTATGCCCCGAAAATTACTGCCAAAATGAATGTCATGATTTTCTCTTTTGTTTTCTTCCTGAAGTATTGCAATTGCAGGTGTTATATTTAAGACTCATGTTCAGGTTGCATTAATATTTTCCTTTTAATAATTGGCTTTCTTGTTGTTGGTAAATAATACTCAACACTTAAAACTTAAAGGAGGAGAGATTTAATTTGATCCAAGGCTTTAAGAGATTCAGTCCATGGTAGGCTGGCTCTGAGGCAGAAAAGGCATGGTAGACGGTATGGGAGAGGAAAGCTGCTTACTTCCTGGCAGCCAGAAAACAGAGACAATGGAGGAGCCAAGGAGGGAGACAGCTTCCAAAGGCAACTGTCTCTTCCAAATGGGCCTTCGCTTTTAACAGCCCATTGAGCTAAGAACTCATCAATTAATCAGTCCACTGATTTGATCTAATTACCTTCCAATAGTCCACTAAGCACATTAACTACTAGGTCACATTCTAGTTCTAATTCATAACATTATTTGTGCAGGGTGTAAGAGGAATCCATTTTCATTCTGTTGCAGGTGGGTACCAGTTTTCCTAATATCATTGATTGAAAAGAATGTTCTTTCACCACTGGAATTCTTAGCAGCTTGTGGAAGATGAGGTGATCACATACTTTTGGAGTTGGTTTTGGACCCTGTTTTCTAGTCCATTGTTCTATATGTCTCTCTTTACATCACTACCATGTTTTTTAATTACTATAGTCTTTTACTATATTTTGAAATTAATAAAGGTAATGACATCAGCTGTCAGAAAACATTTTCATGATTGGGATGATTTAACAATTGTTTAAATGTCCATATTATCCAAAATGACCTATAGATTGAAAAATCAACAAAAATCCTAAATTTTTATAAAACCATGTGGCTCTTCTGATACCTTAGAGACCCTCAGATTTTCTCTATATGCAGCTCTTAGTCATTTCTTTAAACTCTGTCAAATATTTTAATAATTATTTGACTATCTTAAAAACAATGATCTTCACTTCCTGAATTTGCATGTTTCTTGCAATTTTATTTATATATTTTTCTCAATAAATTTATTTAAAAATCAAGTGGTTTACAATCTTGTTTGAAAGAAATTTCTTTAAGGCATGAACCTAAAAGTCCTGCAATCCCAGTAGGAGAATAAATAAAGACACTAACTTACATACTGATTAATTGCTGTTCTGATCTCTGTGTTGTGTCCAGATCTAGCAGTCTCCCTGACACTGTAGAGTCCTAGCCTAGAGGCCCATTTCTGGTCACCTGTGGGAACTGAGAACCATAAAAAGATATGCATGTAAACATCAGTGAGTGTTCTCAGTCATGACAGTGGACTGCATACTACATTCTTTGATGGTACAAAACAACTGAGGCCTGATATGTAAAACAACCTGCATTTACCTTTTAGAAAATTCAAAACATCCACATACTTGCATTGGTTGCCATGACTCAGACTGGCTAAGAAAAACCAAGAACTTCTTTCAGAAAAAGTGTAAGGTATTCAACATACCTTCTCCTCACTAAGAGGGAGAAAGCTAAGACCTAAAGTGTGATCAGGTGTGCTTTTGTTAATGCCAGTACATGCTTGGCCACTTTTCTAAATTCAAGTTTAGAGACATATTACGGTACATCCTCATTGAATGCAGTTACTAATGGTGACTTTGTAGAGTTTCTGAATCAGAAATCTGAGACCTTTTTTCACAACCAAGTGGGAGACAAATCAGCAACTCCTAGTAGTGAAATAGAATTACTGACTTAATGGTCACAGGGATTTGACTTCGCCACAAGCCTTTTTGTTTTTCGTGAGTAGATGGCATAAAGAGAAAAGCCATGGAAAGAGTTGTGGATCTTGGTTACCATGGAAACCCAGAGCAGCTAAGCATACTTCCTTAGACTCCTCAGTGATGGCGAGAGTTTGCTTTTTAGAGGTGTCTTATAACTAAGGGATAAAGGTCTGTAAACACATGAAACACGCAGAAGAAATCACTGGGGAATTTCTCAGAATATACATTAAGGCCGAGCAGTTGGGTTTTATGTTTGTTTTTTCTTCAAGTAAAGCAATTCTATGGTATAGTCTAGTGGGAAACAAGGTGATTCAGAGTCAGAAATGCTGCAGACTTTAATCACAGAAGGGTCCTTAACAACATAGTCATCTCCCCTGTCATTAACTTTCTATCTCCATAAAATGGACAAGATTCAGTCCCATTGGATGTAGAACCAGATGGCAATGCATTGTGAGACAGCTGTAATCTAACTGCAGGTTTGTTAATGTTTATGGGTGAAGCTTTCAGTGCTTTGCCATTATTGTTTTAAATCAGAAGTGGGAAGAAGTACTGAAGCGTAAGAGAGTGGGTATCTTTTGAGACAGAAGCTGGATGAGCAAGGTGCTGCCAGCACACTTCCCCGAGAAGCTTAGTTCAATGATGGGAAGCTCTGTCCTCTGGAAGGAATAACTTCAGTGAGAATAAGCACATTGCTTTACAAAATACCACATAAATGGTTAGAAAACCCATAGTTCTAATGTTTTCAAATGAATGCCATAGAAATAGCCCTCCTGGAAGGTACCATCCCTGCTGGACATTGGGTGATTCTGCTCCTGTTTCAGAGACTGCCCCATCAAGGACACATAAGAGGGTGGTGAGCAGATTCTGATTGCCCTGAATTAGTGCAGGTAATAAATAAGAAAGTGAAAAAGAAATGCTGGAAAGAAATCAGAGATGATGTGAGTTTTTCCATACTGGATTCCCATTACCATAAATATTTCATAGAGAAAAGCTTACTGATATTTATGCTAATGCTGGGATGTCAAGTGGATCATACCTAGAAGCAGTTGCTGAATCAGATGCACCTGTTTGTGAGACCTTAGCAGCATGGGGAGGGTGGGTGTGGGAGGGGTTGCTGCTAGAAGGGGACATGGGGACACCTCTGGAAGCCTCATTCAGTATGACGTAGGCCACTAGCAAACTTATCAGTTGAAATATTGTCTTTCACTACTCTCCTTTATTTGAAACAAATTTAATGCAGATTATTGAAAATATGCTTTACAAAATGGTCCTCATTTTATATATGAATGTGTTATTACTTTTATCACCATAACAATAGCCATAATACATCTACGAGGAAATCTCCTTTTGAGGATTGCAGCAATTGTTGATTCCTTATGGCCTTGTTTTGGAAGTCTTATATCATTTCCGCTGTTTGGTTGGGTTGGGTTTAATTTTCTTTTGTTCTGTTCGATCATGTCAAATCTGATGGCAGCTATTTCAAAGATAGCAAGAGATACTATGATAGCAATTTTGGATTTACTGTTGGCTTGTTTTGAAGTCCTTTATTGCATTCATTGTTTCGTTTTCATTGTTTCTATTCTATTCTGTTCTGTTTGATTTTTATTATGTCCTAAGGTACCTGCAGCTATTTTGAAGACATCAAGAGCCATTATGGTAACTATTGTTGATTTCATAATGTTTTGAAGTCCTGTATCTCTTACACTGCTTTGTTTGATTGATATTATTCTGTTTTATCCTCTGTAAAATAAAAAAGCCATATTCAAAATGTGAATTATTTTAAGTAATTGCCATGAATGTAGCACGTCATTGTGAATGTTTATGTATCAAAAACATATAAAAATTTCATCTCATTTACCCTTGGTAAGAAAAAGAATCTTTCATAATCAGATATTATATTCATTCTTTGCAGGTGATTTTATGAAGGCTTTTTTACTTTTGGTGTCATTTATTCCAAAAGATTGCCCAGTGGGATATATCACATACTGCCAAGAGAACGTTTCAGAAAGGAGAATCATCACAGGATATTGTTGCTGACTGGGATTTTTTAGCGATGTGAGATTTTCCAGTATGGTTTTTCCTTATTAAAATGCTATAACCCAAATCATGTGATACAGAAGAAAGCAATGTATTTGTTTAGAAAATTCTGTGAACTTATTTTGTTGGGCCTAAGAAAAATAACAATGTAAACAAACACAAAAAATATAATGTCCAGTCAGAATTTATAAATTTTATATCAACTAAAAGGATGTTATTTTGAACTCAATAGCATGATTAGCTTCCTGTATTGTTATTTCTATATGATGTCAAAGCAATACACACAGCTCTTAAAAAAATGGATTAATCATGATTCCCCATTATGTGGCCTTGAAGCCTTATAAAGTTTTCACTTATTAATTGGAAAGGCATTATTCTGGGCTTCTTGATATGGAAATATTTGAAGCTATAGTAAATGAAGTTATATTTAAATATTTCAAGGAAAAAGACAGACACTATGGTAACTACTATTAAGTCGGGTTATTTGGTGGTGAAGCACTAGGGTGCTGAAACAGTCATGCTTTGACCTGGATTGTTATGTTGTTATGTCCTCTTTTATCTCAATCTCTCCTTTATTCATTAAAAAATTATTCAGTTATTTTTTATGGTTTTTTAATCAAGGGGAAAAATTTTTAAAATTAGAAGGATATATTATAGTAACTTTTTCTGATTTCCTATTAACTTGTTTTGAAGTCCTGTAATACTCCCACTATCTTGTTTTGACTGATTAGACTCTGTTCCGTTCTGAATGATAGTATCAAGTTTGATGGTATAGGCATTTTCTTTGAAGGCAATAAGATTCACTAAGATGCCCATTCTGGTTTGACTATTATCTCCTTTGGAAGTCCTGTAATGTTTACAATGTTTAAGTTTTATTGGTTTTGTTCTCTACTGTTTTGTTCAACTTTATAATACCTGATGAGACAGACAATTCTTTTTAAGGAAGCAAGAGGCATTATGGTAACCGTTGTTGATAACCTTGTACTCTGTTTTTACATCATGTACTATGTCTATCCTTGGTTTTGACTGACAGCTTTGTTTTGCCATATTTGACTTCATTCTCTTCCAAAAAAAAGTAAAGTAATAAGAACTAAGGAGTAATAAAACCCAAAATGTGTAAATTTTGTTGTAAAAAAGAGAGGGGGGAAAAAGTGCTCTAAAGGATATGACTGCAAGTGTGTTTATGGGTGTTAAATAGATGACCATATTAATGTTTTTGGTTGGATCACTGAACACAACTGTTTTCAGTCTCTCTGTTTGAATGTTCACTTTGTATGCTTTGATATTGTGACTTGAGCAACTATCTCTAAGATGATAATGTGTAATCTATTAGCTGGTGATTTCTTAGTTTTTTTGTTTTGTTTTGTTTTGTTTTTGTTTTTGTTTTTGTTTTTGTTTGTAGTTC
Source organism: Cavia porcellus (assembly GCF_034190915.1). NCBI lineage: Eukaryota > Metazoa > Chordata > Mammalia > Rodentia > Caviidae > Cavia > Cavia porcellus. The sequence continues at coordinate 3,437,027 of NW_026947503.1, forward strand.
TGTATTACTTGTACCCTTACACCGCTTTGTTTTGTTTTTTCTCTTTTTCCTTTTAAATAAAATTTAAAAAATAAATACATGGATTTTATAACCTGCCTGTCTGCTGAATTTATTTATCAGATCTACATGTGTTCTGGTGGAATTTTTAGGGGAGGGGTCTTCTAGGTAAGTAATCATCTCATTTGAAAATAAAACCAATTTGACTTCTTTCCTACTTGAATGCCCTTTATTCTATTGACTTACTGGATTGCTCTGACTAATGTTTGGAATATTGTATTGAACAGAAGTGGTGAAAGTAGGCAAAGCTTAAGTATTTTCAGTTTTTTCCCTTTCAGTGTAATGTTGACTGTGTGTTTGCCTTAAATGTTTTTTATTAATTTGAGGAAGGATTCTTCTACACCTCTTTTCCTCAGGGTTTTTATGGTGAAGAGTTGTTGGGTTCTGTTGAAGGGTTGTCTGAGTCTATTAAGATGATCATATGATTTTTAAATCACTAAATCATTCCATTTCCAAACACAAATAATGAACCCCCATAGAGAAATCAGGAAAGCAATTCTATTCATAATAGCTTAATAAAGTACCTAGAAATCAACCTAACCAAGGAGGAGAAAAGGCTGTAGAATAAAAATCAGAGAATTCTGAAGAAAGAAATTGAAGAAGACATTAGAAAAGGGAAAGATATATCTCATTTTTTTGATTGAAAGAACTAATATCAAAAATGACCAAAACATGACAGAAATATTACTAAAAATTACATATAGGTTTAATTCAATCTTCATTAAAATACTAACATTCCTTACAGAACTAGAAAAAGCAATCCTAAATTTCATATGGGACCAAAGGAGCCCCCAAATAGGCAAAGCAATCATGAGCAAAAAGAGTAAAGAGGAGGAAAGAGGAATGCATCAAAACACTGTTACAAATTATACTACCTAGCTACTGTACAAAAAAAAGAAATAAAAGCTATGGTAGCACCACGAAAACATAAACATGGAGAACAAATACTAAGAAGACACAGATCAGAGCCCACGTATCTGCAGCCACCAGATTTTTGACAGTGAGGCCAAAAATACAAGTTGAAGAACAGATAGCCTTTATAATAAATCATGCTAGGAAAATTGGATTTCTACTTGCAAAAGATTGAAAAGAGATCCCTATTAATCTCTCTGTAATGCAAGCAAATGAAAAATGGATCAATGTCCTAGACATGAAAACAAGAACTTCAAAAATACTTGATGGTAACATACATAGGGAAGTCACCTGAAACCATAAGCACAGGCCACGACTCCCTGAATAGAATTCTAGTAGCACAAGAAATAAAATTAAAAACCAGTGAGTGAGATTATGTCAAACTAAAAAATCTGCTAAACGTCAAAGGAAACAGCAGTGGAAGGACACGTGCAAAATGGGAGAACATCTTTGGGTAACTACTCCTCAGACAGATTAGTATCTAGAATACAGGATTTTTTATAGAACTAAAATAATGAACCCAATAAAAGTGGGCAAATAAGCAAAATGGATACTTCTCAATTGAAGAATAAATTACAGTAGGTAAATTAAAAATTGTATCTTTAGCCAGTAGGAAAACACCAAATCAAAACAACTGTGAGATACCATCTTATCCCCGTCAAAATGACAATCATCAGTTCACACAGAGTAATAAATGCTGGCCAGCTTGTGGTGAAAAGAAATTTTCTACACTGTTAGAGGGAATGTACAAAAGTATAGACACTATGGTAATCTGTATGAAAATTCCTCAACAAAACTATAATAGAAATTCCATTTGACCCAGCTATAACTTTTCTGGGTATAGTCTCCCCAAAATTAAAAGATATTATGCTACACTGTTCATACATATACATTGTTATGAAATTTAATTCATTCATATATATTTATACATATATATATATTTATATATCTATGAATACGAATGAATCTATATACCTAGAGCTATATACCTAGAGATAGAGATATATATATAGATACATATATATGAATGATCATATATCTTGACCACATATGACTATATCTGTATATATATGAATAAATTGCACTGCATAAAATGTATATACATACATGTGCATAGATATGTAAAAATATATATGTATGTATATATGTATCAGAAAGAAGAGTGAAATCATCTCATTTCCAGGAAAATGAATAGAACTTTTGACTATCATGTTAAGTGAAATAAATCAGACTAAATTAAATATCACATGCTTTTTCCTACACGAGAAACTTAAAGTAAATAAATAATAAGCAATGCTAGGAAACAGATTCTTAAAGATAAGGAACTGCAACAAAGGAGTGGGTAGAAAAGGGAGAGGGAGTAAAAGGGTTGAAAATGAAGAAGGTATGTTAGTGTACACATACCAATTTCTCAAAATAAGCATCAGTATTTGTGCTCTGCATGCACTAGTAAAAAATAAAATAAATGGAATTTGCATAAGAGCTTTATTTGTATAAGTGTGCAATTATATAGTTGTCTAGTTGAGTATATGGCTGTGTGTAACTGCATGTGGGTTTGGTTTTCTTTGTATACGTGAATGTCTTCTTGTGTCTGTGTGAGTGTATAGTGTGTGAATGTGAGAGAAGGGTAGGAGGAAGTGTCTCTTATTGAATTTTCACAACCCACATTCTGAAGTGCTGAGTTTACTTGAAAATCTTCTCTGAATTTACAGACATCTAACAGTGTTTAAAAATAACTATATCCTGATTAATTAAGACTGGAAATTAAGACTGGATTACATAAATTCAGAAATCGCATTCGGGGGTCAAGCTGTTACATCCTGAGGTCTGTGAGGAGGCTGACAGGCTCCATCTGACCTAACCCCTGCGTTAATGCTTTGCAGTGGTAAGTCACTGATGTGTCATTATGTGCACAGCTCTGGGGGAGGCTTCAGAGAAAGAGTACTCTTGCTAAGTCAGAAACAGCTACAGAATTCAAAGGTTTACTATGCAGACCCAGAAGAGGGTGCAAGTAATATGACTGTGCTTAATCCCAACTAAGATGCAACAGTAAGTGAGGCGTTACTGAATTAGCTTGCCATACAAAAACATAGCTAATAATTTGGTACAAAGTGCAGGTAAATCAGAAGGCTTATGAGCAAATTATTAGTAGACAAATAGTCTCCTGTCATCCTCTTCCTTGAAGATCAGCGGCTACACACGGACATGACTTCGTGCGACTCTAGTCATTTTAGAGTGCAGTGCCTTGATTTTCCTCCTGAATGGTCTCATCAGTAGAATTCAATTTAATCTAGAAGGATCCTGAATGATGTCTGGTTCTAATGACAGAGACTTAATTTTGGGACAGGAGTCTCAACCAGCAGCATGATTTTCAAATCTAGCCAGTGTTGTTCTGCTATGCTGCTATATGGGCATTCATTTGATCATTGATGAAGAGAAAGGGAATCTGTCCATGCCAAACTTTTGCAGAAATCTTAACTATTGTGAGAGTGGTTCAAATGGAGTAATGTTACCGAGCAGCTGCTGAGCCCTTGATCTGTGGGAGCAGCCTCCACCTCACATTTATTTGGCAGTGTTCTGTGAAATCTTTCCTCCTAGTGTCTCAGACTCCAATAGGGGTATAATGTGCTTGCAGTATGCATGCTTTTCTACACAAGCATGGCTTTCATCAACCTGGGGCTCTATATTGGCCATGCACAATATACCTAAGTGATTATGTGACAGAGATAAAAAGTTTTGGAAAAAAATGTTGCTTCTGAGTAACAACTACTTATAGTTTTCAAGATTATGGACAGGTGCTTGGAATGTGGGTGCTTAACATACATTAGTGATCATTGTCTAAAAAAGTAAACATAAAACCACAAATAGCAGGAATCATATTTTCATCTTCAATTTCAAACACATTAAGTTGGATGGGCACAGAGAGGTAGAATTTGTTTTCAAAGCTCACTTATTTAAAAGGGGACAATTCTATTTAATTCTTTTTTTTTATTTACAGGAAAAAAACCAAAACAGTGTAAGGGTACAAGTAATACAGGATTTCAAAAAAAATAGTAAGAAATCACTAGTTAATAGATTACATATTTTCATCTTAAAAATAGTTGTTCAAGTTACAGGATTAAAGCATACAAAGTGGACATTCAAACAGTGAGACTGCAAACAGCTGTGTTCAATGATCTAACAAAAGCTTAGTAATATGCTCATCTATCTTAACACACCTAAACATACACTTGCAGTTGTATCCTTTGGAGCACTTTTTTTTTCCTCTCTTTTTTACAACAAAATTTACACATTTTGGATTTTATTACTCCCATAGTTATTATTACTTTTTTTGGAAGAGAATAAGACCAAATATGACAAAACAGAGCAGTCAGTCAAAACAGAGGATAGACATAGCACATGATGTAAAAACACAATACAAGGTTATCAACAATGGTTATCATAGTGCCTCTTGCTATCTTAAAAAGAATTGCCTATATCTTTAGGTATAATAAAATTGAGCAAAACAGTACAAAATAAGACCAATAAAACCTAAACATTGGAAACATTACAGGACTTCAAAAGAAGATAATAGTCAAACCAGAATGGGCATCATAGTGAATCTTATTGCCTTCAAAGTAGTTGCCTATACCCTCAAACATGATACTATCAAACATAACCAAACAGAGTAAAATCAGTCAAAACAAGATAGTGGGAGTAATACAGGGCTTCAAATCAAGTTAACAGGAAATCAAAAAAGTTACTATAATATATCCTGCTAATTTTTTTGTTTTTTCCCTTAATTAGATAATAATAAAAAGTAAATAGATAAATTAATTCTATTTAATTCTAAAGCAATTTAACTGGATGAATATCAGAAACTACAGAAATTAAAATTTCATGAGCCTTTGGGGTTAAATAATTGTCTAAAGCATACCCTTAGGACAAAAGATTGATTTATTGTTCTTTTATATTCTTTTACTATTTCAAGAAGAAAAATAATCTCTAAATCAATCAAAAATTCAAACAGGGAAACAAAGTATTTTAATTATGTTTACTTCCATAAAACATAAGTTAAAGAAACAAAAATCTAATAATATAAAACCTCCAGAGAAATGGGTTTGAAAAATAATCTGCTTTCTAAATATGATTTAAGTAATTTATTTTAATTTTAGACATATTGAGTTGTGTAGGCTACTAGAGAATTATGGGTAACAATTCCAGGGGAAATGATACAGTAAAGAAATGACTCCATCTTACAAAAAATCTTAAACAGATCTAATAAAGTCACTATTGTACATTTACTATCAAAAATACTATATTTATTTTAAAGACAAACTCATACTAATACTTCTCTAAAGATAATAACAAAGTCACACTTAGTACCATGCAATATAATCCCAGGACTCTGGGAAGCTGAGGCAAAAAGATTGCAAATTAAAGCCTAAACTGGCAACAGTGTCTTAGTGAGACCCTATTCCAAAACTGGAAAAAAAAATAGATTAAAAAAGGATGAATGTAGCTCAATGCCAAAGTCTCTGTTCAGTGTTCAGTACTGAAAACAATGACAGCAAGCAAAACCATGATAATAAATGTAAGGAAATCTATACTGTAAACTCTTAGAAATGAAACAGGTATATGTTTTAAGTTCATGGAGGAAGTAGATATAGAAATTACACTGCAATACCCAGTTAAACTAGCACTCAGAACAAATAAAATCAGTTTCAGACATGAGATTCTAGATTCCTACCTCTTCCATTTGGAAAATAAAAACAGTATCTATTAAAGACCCTTCCTTTAAAAAAAAAAGGCAAGTAAATATGAGATCTAAGAAATACAGTATTGTACCTAAATGTATCAGAAAAAATAACTAGAAAATATCTTTGATCACAATAGAATAAGTTTTCTAAACTAAACCATTCAAACAATAGAATGACTTGTAAAAGATAGGTAATATTATTCACATTTTTTCTCAGTTATGTGTAAAGGTAAGTAAAAATGATGGTGAAATGCTCAACAATTGATATGAAAATGACTGTTTGTAGATGAAAAGCCATATAAAATGTCACATTTGGGGGCAAATTCTAGAAAGCTGGTGCTTTACTTCAAATGTCAAATGTCCCTGAATCCCATAGGTTAGAGGTTTGGTACCCAGAGTAGTGCTGCTAGGAAGTGCTACAGTCTCCTAGATAGTGAGGAGACTATTAGGCTCTTGGGCACCTGTCCTTGAAAGGAATGATGCCCGTCTAGCTCCTTCATGCCCCATGCTTGCATACTGGCTCACAAGATCTGCCCCTGTACATATACTTGTCATTAGAAGCTGCTCTTGCCAGCAGCTACCTGATCTTGGGCTCCAGAACACTGAGCCAGGAAAAAAAAAACTTTTATAAGTTAATTGTCTCAGGCACTTCATTATCATGGAAAGCTGACTAATATGATTAGGTATGTAAAGAGAAGAAGTCTGGGACCAAAGATAAAAACATTTTGCTTTCCATCTAATATGGTTCTATAATTTTGAGTTATTCAAACCATGTTCATGCATTACAGATTCACAGTCCAATTACTAAATCTCTCAGGACGTGATGTGCTTCAGAATTAGAAATTTCTCTGTATTATGTAACACCCTGAGAGGGTCTGGGAGAGTGCCTCATTACCAAATGCCATACAGGAGGTGTATGTTATAACCAACCTTGTGTTATTGCAGGGCATATCCCACAGTAAAATATTTATGTGAACCTCATTTCTCAAATATTTTTCTTCTATAATCACAGACAGAGGATTGTGGCTCTAAGAGTAAACACTAGAATTAGACATATACACAGAATCAGATTGAAGCTCCCATGATTCATTTTCCTTTGGTCCACTTCAATGATCCTTTTTCTGTTGAAGTGCACACTGTGAGCAAGTGGAAAGACACACCATGTTGACCAAAGAAATTATACCTTTTAAAAATAATAAAATATACATATACATGTTATAGTAACTACAATGATAAAATGCTAGAACAATTTCAGAGCCAATATAGCCTATCAAATTCCTACAATTTGATAGCTTAGAACAGTGTAGCAGGAACACTCCACTAGGTAATTTAGGCAGAAAAGATAACCTATGTTGTATTTATGGAGCTCATAATCTTCTACTCTTTTTTTGGCCATGACTAACTTATTCACATTTTCTACTATAGATTTTACTTTTTACTTCAGAAAAAACATTTTCATTCCAGATGAACAAACTAGGAGATTGTATATTAGGTGATATAATTCAACTGAACACCAGAGAACAGAGCTCAAATTGTAACAGAGAACCAGAGAACAGTATGCCCACTATATAATGAACATGAAGAGAACAGAGACTTGTCATAACAAAGTGGGCCGATACACAGTTAGTAAACTTCTCCATCATCTGTGAGCTCGGCATTGTGTTAAAAAAAAGGGATGAAACATGGAGATGAGATGGAATTATACCAATGCAGAGAAGGGAGCACAGTAATGCCCTCTGTTGCTTACAGTAGAAATGTGAAGATGGAACTTTGTTACTAGGAGAGAACTGATAACAACGGATAGGAATCTGTGCTAAAAGATTAGGGCAATAAATACTAATCTGGGTGTACAGTGAAGGTTGTACATAGAATTGTGCTTATTAAATGTCATGACTTGATTGCACCTTAAACAAAAGTTGAGCTCTAGTTTCAGCAAGTCTCACATAATATAATGGTACCCTTTATTAATCATAGGGATGGTCAAGTTACTATAATAAGCTAGAGCCTGGAAGCTTCAAAGTTTTATTTGACTGTGAAAGGTCATCCTGGGAGACAGTGACAGTGGATTCACAGGCTACTCAACTGCCATAATGTAATTCAGAAGACAAGGAGACAGTTTAGATTGAGGGCAATGCCCCAAAGGCAGCACACAAGGCACAGTTTAGACCAGGTAGTGATGATATCAGGAACTTTACTGGTCAGGAGAAAGAGTTTGGTATTTATTATGATAATGATCACTATTCTGCACTGATGTGTGGAATTGAGAAGAGACTAAGGTGTAGGGAGCCAGTGAAGCTGGAGATTGATCACATGTGGGGCTAAAGCAATGGCAACCCAGAAAAAACAGAAAGACCAAAACAAGCTATGTAAACAAGTTGTTCCAGCACCTAGAAGACAGGGGGCCCAGGCCAGCCAGCTAGACAAGTTGCTAGGCAGTGGTGTTGAAACTGACATTCTTCTCTGGAGAATATAAATATATGTGTTGCCATGATTGAGCAGTTCCTTTCCTCCCATCAGGAGGATAAAGGCTCCAACCAGCTCCAGCTTTCTTTTTTCTTTATTTTTCTCATCCTCTTCCAGATCCTTAAGCCTAAGAACCTCAGGAGCCACACTGGGTCATGGGATATGGCACCTGAACAGGGACATGGTTAGAGACTGAAGGTGAGGGGACATTTCTCATGTGCGTGCAACTAGGGGGAATAGTTCATTGGTATAGATCAATAGTCATCACTGGGGGTGTACTGACATTGGCTTCATTTGGTTTAAAGAGTGGGGCATTAAAACTCCCTTATTCTCGAGGAGGGAACTTTCCTGCCAGAGGAGGTGAGTTCCTGCACACCATTCCAAGCCCTGGGAGAGTTTAAGATCATCGCTCCCAGTGGTCAAGGGCATGCCCAACTTCCAGCCACACTAGAGTGGCACTGCAGGTTTCAGGCCAGCCTGGGCCACACCCAGTGACCTTCTTTCAATTCGAGGAATTGTGGTGCCAGAGGAGGGAATTGGGTTGCCAGTGGGGGTGAGTTCCTGTTCAACATCCCAATCCCAAGTAGAGTTTAAAATCATCACTCCCAGTGGTCAAGACCCGCCCAGCTTCTGGCCACACTAGACTAAGCTTGGGAGGTTTTGCAGCCCACTAGATTACACCCAGAGACCTTCATCAAGCAGGGGATTGAGAGCATGTGTACTGAGTTCCAGCCCATTAGTCCTTGACCAGGAGGAGATTTGGACCATCATCCACAGTGGTTAGGTGCCCACCCAGCTTCCTGGAACACTGGAGTTGGCATGGGAGGTCCTGTGGGCCTGATTGGACCATGCTTAGCAACTTCCATTCAGTCCCAGGAGCCGAGGGCATAGGAGACAATTCCCAACATGCCCAGGGGAAGCCTTGGAACAATTCTTGAAACATGGAAATATAGGAAAATGACAAAATGAAAGATCAAAATGAAATATTAAATCTCCAGGCCATCCCAAGAAAGCCTGGGAGCCATGTACATAGAAGAAAATATATGCCATACACCTGAAATACCTGAAATAATAGCAACTGAAATAAAGAAGCAACTTCGGGAAGCTTTAAGGAATTCAAACTAGAAATAATTTCTCAGGTAAAAGAGAAATGATAAAAGTAATGAAAGAGATGCTGAACACATCTAAAGAAGACATAGTTAAAAAATTAGAAGAATGAAACCAAAAGATAGAATCCCTGGATTAACAATATAAGAAACAAACAGAATACATGAAGCAGATTCAAAGAGATATACAAGAAATAAAAAATTCCATTGAAATTTGTCAAAACCACCTTAATGAAAGTGAAGATAGAATTTCAGACCTTGAAGACAAGATTCCAGCTAGTGAACAGGAAAGAAAAGATCTTTTAAAAATAACAAGGAATCAGGAAATAACAATTCAATAGCTGCAAGATGATGCAAATAAAAACAAAGTAAGATTGATAGGGCTAAATGAAAAAGAAGGGAATAACCCAAATGATATCAAGAGGCTATTTACAGAAGTAATAGCTGAAAATTTCCCAAACATGAGAATGGAAAGTGACATATAGAGCAGTGAATCATATAGAACCCCAAATAGCCATAACCAAAATAAAACTACACCCAGACATATAATAATCACCATCCCTGAAATCCAACATAAGAACAGAATATTAAAAACTGTTAAGAGAGAAAAGACAGATCACCTATAAAGTAAAACCTATCAGAATCACACCAGACTTCTCAACACAAACAATGAAGTTAAGAAGAGCATGGAGTGAAGTATTTCAGATCCTAAAGGAAAATGACTTTCAACCCAGACTGATGTACCCTGAAAAACTGTCTTTCAAAATGGATGGAGAAATAAAGTACTTCCATGACAAAGAACAGCTGAAGAACTTCATGATCACCAAACCAACCCTGCAAAGAATACCGAAAGATAGTTTAGATACACTTAGGAAAAAATCACTGAGCAAGGCAGACAAACAGAATGGAAAGATAAAGGTGCAACAGCAGAAGATAACATGTCAACAGCAAACCAACATATAACAGTTAAAACCATTAATGTAAATGGTCTCAATTCACCAAATAAAAGAAACAGACTGGCAGAATTGATCAAGAAACAACATCCAACCATATGCTGTCTACAAGAAATCCATCTAACCCAAAGGATATTCATAGATTGAAAGTCAAAGGATGGAAAATAATACTTCATGCAACAGGAACCCCCCAAAAAGTGAGGATAGCTATTCTGTTTGCAGACAATGTGAACTTCTAACCAAAAATGATCCTAAGGGAAAAAGAAGGTCACTAGACTGGTTAGGGAAAAACTTCAAGAGGAAGAGATAACAATCTTAAATATATATGCACCAAATTCCAGAGCACCCAGTTATACAAAGTAAGTATTGATAGAATTGAAAAATCAAACTAGCAATAACACAATTATAACAGGAGACCTTCACATGCCATTGACACCAAGGGACAGATCAACCAGACAGAAAATCAGCAAATAAATAGCAGAACTGAATCACACCTGTGAACAAATGGACTTGATAGACGTATACAGAGTGTTCCATCCAACAACATCAGAATATATGTCCTTCTCACTTGGGAGGCTAAGGCAGGAGGATCGTTTCAAGTTTGAGACCAGCCTTGGCTACAAAGTGAGCTCAAGACCAGGCTGAACTGCATAGAGAGACTCTGTCTCAAAAAGACAAAAAAAAAAAAAAAAAGAATATATGTCCTTCTCAGCAGTACACTGAACTAGTGATCACTCACACATGTGGAGCCAATAGCACAAGTGCCTGTACAGAAGTGTCCAAGTGGCACAGAGCACCTGAAAAATTCCCCAAGGGCATGGGGTGCTGGAGCTGACAGGTGTTTCAACCCTGAGAACACAGAGTGTAAGAAGCAAGTGAGTTTTTATGGACACCAACAGCTCTGTATTTGAATCTATATAGATCGTCTGTCCATGTTTGTCCTTTTCTCCATTTGTGAACAGCTGTGTTTTGCTTTGAGCTCAACAATTTTCCATTTTCCTTTTTCTTGTGCATTTATAGATCATTTAATCAAGGTTTTTTTTGATTTATGGAATTATAAAACATGCTTCCACCTGAGTTCCCAGTTAGTCAAAATGATGCTAAAGTCAGTTGTGTAAATGTAATGTACATTGTTGATTATTATAACTTGAGAGTCTCTCATTGTTCAAAAATAATATGTTAAATGTTATGATTGGTGTTTTCTTAAGAAAAAATATTATAAAAATGCTTAAACAAAAATCCCTTGTGATTGGGATTATTGGACAGGACTTCAACTAATGAATAAGAAAGTAGCCACCTGGTAACATTTACCAGCTCTTGTTCATTGATTTGGGGCCCCAATGATCTCCACTGCCTTATGGGAGACATCTCCAACTAAGGTTATATAAATATTATTGTAATATGTTCACAATGGTCATCATCAAACAAAATAATTCAAAAGGTTTTTGATTTTTAATATGCCCATACAAAGGTTTTTCATCTGGTTATGACAAATGATTGTTGTTAACCTCATGGTGTATTCATATATTTATGCCTCCAGATGTACAGATCTTTAAAAAGGTAAAAACAGGTTGTTTTTGGTGACAAGCTTTTGTTTCAGATTCAGATCTCTGCCTCTAACAAGTGCTTATGAAATGTGCATCTTACTAAAGATCAACAAGTTAGGTGAAGGCTTTTATATATTAGATAGGGATGATTAACCAAAAAGGAGAAATTTGATGTCAAAATGAAAATTCAAGTGTGTTACAAAATGGCATCATGGTTTTTATGCTATAACACTGTATATGGTTTGATTTGTAATTTTCTATGTAAAATATGTAACTGTTTATTAATATTCTACAGGTATTCAAATGTTAAAACACCCATGGTTGTCAAAAAACAATGGTTTTATTTTATTTTGTAAGATGTTTGATATTTAGATAAGTTGATAATGCCTCTAACTACAATGCACTGTTATTAATCTTTTCTTCTCTATGTTCAACAACTGAGGTATAGAGAGCAATAATTAGATAGGGGGGCTAAGAGGATAGCCAATATTTTTGCTCTAGTCCTCTAAGATCCTGCATCCTCCAAGAGGACAAAGGACATAAGAGAACCTCTGCTGTGTCACCCTATAGTCAGTGAGTCCCTGGTCTTCTGATCAAGAAGACTGTGAGGCCACTGAGGAAATGATCATCTGTGTGTGATGTGCATAAGGAGAGTCACCAGGAGCAAAACCCTCCCAAGCTTTCACAGAAAGCAACTTGGTCAAGTGATGACCATGACTCATCTGAATGGCTGACACTGATGGAAGACCTAAGAGGTGCTATAGCTGGTTCCAAGGTATTTCTGAGGAAACTTAACTGATACTGATAGATTTTTAAAAAATAATTGATTGTATTCAAAACAGGTCTCACTTTAGCTTGGTCTTGAATATCCTGCAGAAAATGTGTGACTACTAGATATATATAAAACAATGCTAAAATAATACATTATAAAAGAAACTCAAATCACTAATCCCTTTTGGCAATTTTCAGCTACACTGGTAACTGCCTAATATCACAGATTAATGGACTGTACAGGGTTTCAATTGCAGAATGCAGAAACTTAATCTTTGGACTTCACTTAAAATAAAAAGATATACAAAGCTCTCCAACACAGCTCTTCCAGCTTCAACTGACCACTCGTCATGTACAACAACAAAACAAAAAAGAGGAATATGTAGGGAGCTGATGAAGGAGACTGATCGCATGTGTGGGGCTAAAGCAAGGGCAGCCCAGAAAAAACAGAGAGACCAAAACCAGCTATGTAAACAAGTTGTTCCAGCACCTAGAAGACAGGGGTCCCAGGCCAGCGAGGCAGACAAGTTGCTAGGCAGTGGGATTTAAATTGACATTCTTCTCTGGAGGGTATAAATAAATGTGTTATAGTGCTTGAGCAGTTCCTTTCCTCCCATCAGGAGGGTGAGGGCTTCATTGACACCAGCTTTGTCTTTTCTTTATTTTTCTCATCCTCTCACGGGTCCTTAACCCCAAGAACCTCAGGAGCTGCACTGGATCGATGGTACTCAGAAAAAGCAGATTTTAATATATTGGGTGAGATTTCAAAGTATAAATTTGAAAAGCAGAATAAAAACATTCTGGGCAGAAATACTACAGTTAAAAAATAGAAATACTAGGGTTAATAACCCAAGCTTATAGGAATGGGGAATTTAGACTGAAATAGAAATTTGGAAGAGAAATAGCAATAAATGTGGAAGATTACTTTTTAGACAGTCCACTATGCTATCCAGCTGTACTTGAATTCATGATCATCTTGCCTTAGCATAGCCAGTGCTGAAATTACAGGCATGTGCCACTATACCCAAATATTAGACACATTTTCAAAATAACTTCAAAGTGATCTGATGACTACTTACTCCATAAAGAAACTCAGATGGTTTCCCAAATTTGAGATTTGGAAAGAGACTCAGCCAAAAATCAACAAGGTTGAAGAGAAAAATCAAGTTGGATTTTTTTAAGCATGAGGCAAGTTTGATGTGCCCCAAAAGTAAAATGTGCATCAGGTAGTGGAAGGATGGAAGCAGGCCTGTTGGGATTTAGATCCAGCATCCAGGTACACACTATAGGAATGGCCTCTCCTAGTGTGGCCAGAGCAGGCATTAGTTGCTTTTAAGGAGGTGTGATTACACACCCCCATTCTAATTTCATCCTTAAGTGGGTCCTTGTCTTAATGATAGATTAAATATCTGTATTCCCTTGAAAGTTTCACAAGACTTTTAGATTGCTAAATATTACTGTGTACTTTGTGAATTATATACAAGAAATCTATGCCTGAGGATTCAGACCCAAAAGGCCATCACTTCTTTAGGATCCAACACACATATGAAAGAATGTTGGACAAGGATGTTTCTAAGTACTTTGAACCTTTAATTGCACAGAAACTCATTTTATCACTTTTCCTATCCCAGTTCCTTTTTTAAAGAGAATAAAATAACCCAAAACAAGACAGGATAAAGCAGATCAGAGCAAAACAGTGCAACCAACTCACGATATCAAAACAAAACAACAGGAAATCAACAGTGGCTACAATAATGCCTCTTGTTTTCTTCAGTATGGTTATCCATACCTTCACACACACAATGAATTCAAATGAAACAAGATAATTTAAACCCTATCAAAACAAACAAATGAAAACATTATAGGCTTTTAAAACCAGACAGCAAGAAAATCAGCAATAGCTACCATAATGTCTTTTGTTTTCTTCAAAATAGCTGTCCATACCTTCACACATCTTGAAATCAAATAATAGAAAACAGACTCAAACTAATCAAAACAAAGAATACAAGTATTATTGGACTTCAAAAGAGCATGACAGAAAATCAACAATGGCTACCTTAATGTCTCGTAGCTGTTCATATCATCACACATAATAAAATAAGTTCTTGTAAATTTTTAGGACAACTTCTAGGCATATACAAACTTATACATGTACATCTATCCTTTTTGTACTAGAAGAAAAAAACAAAATAAACTACAAGAAACAAAAGAGACAAATAACAATAATAAAGAGCCCAAAACAACAATATAGGCTTTCAAAACAAGGTGGTAGGAACATAACAAAGGTTGTTACTTTGCATAGTTATCTACAAAACAGTTACTCAGATTACCACGTATAAACATGAAAAATTGATCTAATCCATGAATGTTCACTGTTTTGTTCCAAGAATTAATAGAATTAGTAACAAAATCACCTTACCTATCTTAAGTGTGCATACATAAATTTATATCTGTTTTCTTTTCCCTTTCTTCTTTTCTCTGAGTTATTTTTTCCTTTTGTGCAGTAGCTTACCATTTGACAATATTGACTGAAGGTTTTGTATCATATTTACTCTTACAGTTTCTTACATTACGGAGATATTATCATATTTATATATGTGAATTTGATTTATTATACTTATGAATACGGTCTCAAGTTGCATCCATTTAGCTATAAAGTCTCAATGTGATTATTCTGTATAGTTAAGTAGTACTACATCATTTAAAAATACCACATCTTTTTAATCCATTCTTCAGATGATGGGCATTTGGGTTGTTTCCATTGTTTGGCTATTGCAAATTGTGATGCTACAAACATGGATGTACATATATCATTGTGATATGATGTTTTCAGTTCTTCTGGGAATATGCCCAGAAGTAGAATAGCTGGATCAAATGAGACTCCCAATCACAGCATTTTCAGGAACCTCCAGACTGATCTCCATAATGTTTGCACAGTCTGCATTCCCACCAACAGTGCATAAGACTGTCTTTTTACTCACGGCCTCTCAGCCCTTGTCGCTGGTAGTTTTCTTTATCCTGATCATTCTTTCTGCAGAGAGATGAAATCCTAGTGTTGTTTTAATTTGCACTTCTCTAATGACCAATGATGCTGAATATTTTTTCATGTATTTATTTTCCATTTGTATTTCTTCTTCTGAGAAGTATGTATTTATCTCAGATGCCTTTTGTGTATTGGATTTTGAATTATGGAGTTTTGGTTTTTCTTATTTTAAAGAGGATAAAACAAAACAGAAAAAAGCAAATCGGAAAAAACAATGTGACAGAGATTTCAAAGCAAGACAACAGGAGATCAACACTGGATACCATAATTTTTCTTGTTTTCTTCTAAATAGTCATCTATATATTCATACACAATGAATTGATACAAAAAACAGTATAAAAATGATCAAAACAGAATAATGTAGGCATTATAGGCCTTCAGAACCAGACAATGGGAAAAGCAACCATGGCTACCATAATGTCTCTTCTTCTCTTCAAATTGCTGTGCATACCTTCATGTATGTTGAAATTAAATAATACAAAGCAGGGTAAAACCACTCTAAGCAAAGAACAAAATCATTACTAGATTTCACAGTATGATGATAGGAAATCAGCAACGGATACCATAATGTGTCTTTTTCTTCAAAGTAGTTGTTCTTATCATCAGGTATAATACAGTCAATTCTCATAAACTGTTTAGGAGAAGTTCTAGGCATATTTAAAGCTCTACGTGTACATCTATCCTTTCTGCATGAGAGAGAAAAACTAATCAAAAGGAAATAAATTACTAAAAAATGAGAAATAAAAAAGACAAATGAATAACAATAGCAAAAAGCCCAAAACAATAACTATATAGGTCTCCAAAACAAGGTGGTAGGAATGTAACTAAGATTGTTATTTTACATACTGATCTTCAAAAGAATTCCTCAGATCAGCAGACACAAACATATAAAACTGATCCAGTCCTCTGAATGTTAACTATTGTGTTCCAAGAACTGGTAGATTTGTAGCACAATCATCTTAGCTATCTTAAGTGTGTTTATACAATTTAGATTTTTTTCTTTTCTTTACTTTTTTCTCCCCCTTTTCCCTGAGGTATTTTTTTATCTTTTGAGCAGATTCTTATTCTCCCACAGTATTCATTGAGGATTCTATATCTTATGTACTTTTATCATTTCATATAGAGACAATATAGTAATTATACAGGTGAGTTTGATTTATTTTTACTTATGAGTATGGTCGCAAGTTGCATCCATTTATCTATAAAAATCTCAATGTTATCCTTCTTTCCAGCTGAGTAGTACTCCATCATGTAAAAATATCACATATTTTTTATCCATTCCTCACCTGATGGACATTTAGGTTGTTTCCAAGATTTGACTACTACAAATTGTGCTGCTATAAATATAGGTGCACATATATCACTGTGGTATGATATTATCAGTTCTTCTGGGAATATGCCCAGAAGTGGAATACTTGGGTCAAATAGGACTTCCAACCCCAGCGTTTTGAAGAATCTCCAGACTGATTTTTGCAGTGATTGTACTAGTCTGCAGTCCCACCAATAGTGCAGAAGTCTTCCTATTTCTCCCACAGCCTCTCCAGCATTTGTTGTTGGTGGTTTTCTTTATCCTGGCCTTTCTTTCTGGAGTGAGATGGAATCTCAATGTGGTTTTAATTTGCATTTCTCTAATGCCCAATGATGCTGAACATTTTATAATGTATTTATTTGCCATTTGTATTTTTTCATCTGCGAACTGTGTATTCATCTCAGATGCCCATTTTTGGATTGGGTCTTTGAATTTTGGGGGTCTCATTTTTTTTTTAATTCTTTATATGTTCTATGCAGAAGTCATTTGTTGGAGAGAGAGCTGACTACAATGTTTTCAAAATTCATGGGTTTCCTTTGTATTCTGTTGTAGATTTCTTTTGACATGCAAAAACTTTTCAATAAGATGAGATCTACATTGTTGATTCTGGGAACTATTTCCCATATGGTTTGATTTTTGTCCATGAATTCTGCCTAGCCATATTGTCTTCCAGCAGATATAGTGTTTCTGTTTTAATATTTAGATCTTTGATCCATTTTGACTTTAGTTTAATACATGGTGATAGGTACAAGTCTGGTTTTAGGTTTTCACATATGAAGAGCAAGTTTTTCCATGGGTAGCACCCCTTACTAAAGAGGCTATTTTCTTCCAGTGAACGTGTTTGACCCTTGTTAAAGATAAGGTGGCTGAGTGTGTCTGTAGTTGTAGCTGTATCTTGTAATCTATTTCACTGATCTTCAGGTCTGTTTTTATTCCAGTACCATGTTGATTTTATTACAGTAGCTTTGTAAGATGACTTCAGGTCAGGAATTGTGATGCCTCTTGCCTTGCCTTTGTTGCCCAGAATTGTTCTTGCTGTTCTAGATATTTCCTGGTTTCAGATTAATTTTAGGAGTGATTTCTCCAGATCTGTGAGGTATACTTGATTGGAATTGCATTAAATCTGTTTAACAATTTTGGGAGAATGACCATTTTCACAATATTTGTTCTTACTATCTATGAACAAGGAATGTTGTTCTATTTTGTGACATCCTCTTATTTTTCTTTTTTCAGAGTATTATAATTTGCACTGAATAGATCTTTTACTTCTCTTGTCAAATTGATTCCTAAGTATTTCATTTTTTTAATGCTATTGGGAAGGGTGTGGATTCTCTTATTTCTCTCAGTGAGTATGTTGTTTGTTTACAGAGATGCTATTGATTATTGAGTGTTGACTTTGTATCCAGCTATACTGAATTTAATTATTATACCTAAGAGTCTCTCAATGGAATTTTGGATGTCTTCTATGTAGAGTACACATCATGTGTGAATAATGATAATTTTCTTTTTCTTTTGCTTTTCTTACCCCTTTTATTTCTCTCTCTTGTCTAATTGCTCTGGCTAGTATTACCAGCACTGTATTGAATAGGAGTCGTGATAATGAACATTCTTGTCTTGTTCCTGATTTTAGAATAAAAACTGGCCATTTAATATGATGCCAGCTATTGGTTTGTCATAGATGGCTTTCATCAAATTGAGGTAAAGATAATGTATTCCAATTTTTGTAAGGTTTATATCACAAATAAGTGTTGGACCTTATAAAAGCATTTTGAATCTATAGAAATTATCTTGTGATTCTTATTTTTGGCTCTATTGATATGGTGTATTACATTTATTGATTCCTGCATTCCTGGGTTGAATCTCACATGGTCATGATATATAATCTTTTTAATGATTTCCTGCATTCTGAATGCCAGTATTTTACTGATAATTTTTACATCAATGTTCATCAGGGAGATTGGTCTGTAGTTCTCTTTTTTGGTTGAGACTTCCTCTAGTTTTAGTATTAGAGAAATACTTGCTTATAGCAATGAATTAGGTAGAATTATTTCCCTTTCAATTTCATTGAATAGTTTGAAAAGTGTCAGCATTAATTTTTACTTGAATTTCTTGTAGAATTTCATAGTGAATCCATCAGGATCTGGGCTCTTCTTTCTTTGTAAGGTTTTAATTACATTTTAAATTTATTAATTGAAATTGGGTTATTCAGCAGTTTTACATCTTGTGGACCCAACTTTGGTAGATCATATGTTTTTAGGAATCTTTCCATTTCTTTTGTGTTGTCAAATGGATGAGAGTAGAGGTTTTTTAAGTAGGTATTGATGATCTTCTGTATTTCCATAGGGTTTATAGTAATTTCACCCTTTTCATTTCTTATTGCATGAGTTTGAGTTTTTTCTTTCCTATTTAAAATAAGATTAGCTACAGGTTTATCCATTTTATTTATTCTTTCAAAGAACCAACTCTTGATTCATTGATTCCTCAGTCTTTATTACAGTGATTTCTGCTTCTGATACTTATAATTTCCTCCCTTTTTTGGGCTTTGAGCTTCACTTGCTCTTCTTTTTCTAGGTATTAGAGATGTAGCATCAGGTTGTTTATTTGTGTTCGTCCTGTTTTCCTGATGTCGAAATTCACCACAATAAATTTTCATCTGAGGACTGCTTTCATTGCATCCCATAGGTTCTGATAAGTTGCATTTATATTTTCATTTGCTTGCAGATATTGTTTAATTTCTTCTTTAATTTCCTTTGTGACCCACTGTTTGCTTATTAGTGTATTATTAAATTTCCATGTGTTTGTCAAGATTTTGTGGTTTCTTTTGTCATTAATTTCTGATTTCATGGCACTATGATCCAATAACATTATGGGATAATTTCAATTCTTTTGCATTCACTTACGTGTGTTGTGTGGGCTAATATATGGTCTATTTTGGCGAATGGCCCATATGCTGCTGAGGAGAATGTATATTCTGATGTTGTTCAGTGGAACACTGTACAAATCCACTAAGTCCATTTTCTCACAGGTGTGACTCAGTTCCATTATTTCTTTGCTAATTTTCTGTCTAATTTATCTGTCTCTTTGTGTCAAAGGGGTATTAAGGTCTCCCATTATAATTTTGTGAACATTTATTTGATTTTTTATTTCTGATAATATTTGTTTTGTATAGATTGGCACTCCTAAATTTGGTTCATATATATTAAATATGTTATCTCTTGAATTTCCCTCTAACTAGTATGTAGTGACCTTCTTTATCTCTTTAGATCATTCTTGGTTTGAAGTTCATATTGTCTGCAATCAGTGTAGCTACTCCTGCTTTTTTGGGAGGAGTTTTTGTTGCATGAAGTATTGCATCCTTTGACTTTCAGTCTATGAGTTTTCTTTTGGGTTAGATGAGTTTCCTATACACAGCATATGGCTGGGTGTTATGTCTTGATCCATTGTGCCAGTCTGTTTCTTTTAATTGGTGAAGTAAGGCCATTTATATTAATGGTTGTAACTGATACATATTGCTTTATTTTTGACATGTTATCTTTCTGCTGTTGATATTTTACTTTTCCCCTTTATTTAATTGTTTGCCTTGTGTAGTGTTTGTTTCCTATGTGTATCTAAAATGTCTTTCAGTATTCTTTGCAGGGTTGGATTGTTGCTCATGAAGTTCTGCAGCTATTCTTTGTTAGGGAAGTATCTTATTTCTCCATTCATTTTTAAGGACAGTGTACATCAATCTGGATTGGAAGTCATTTTCCTTTAAGATCTGAAATACTTCAGTCCATGCTCTTTTTTTATTAAGGAGAAAAAGGAAAAACAAAAACAGAAATAGGGTACAAGTTATACAGAATTTCAGAAAAAATAAACAATAGGAAATCACTAGTTAATAGATTACATATTGTTATCTTGGAAATAGTTGTTCAAGTTACAAAATTAAAGCATATAAAGTGGACTTTCAAACAGTGAGACTGCAAACAGTTTTGTTCAGTGATCCAACAAAACTCAGTAATATGGTTATCTATCTTATACACTTAAACGTATATGCAGTTATAACCTTTAGAGCACTTTCTTTTCTTTTCTTTTGTACAATGACAATTACACATTTTGGGTTTTATTATTCCCACAGTTCTTATTACTTTTTTGAAGAGAGTAAAACGAAATGTGACATAACAGAACAGAGTCAGTCAAATCAAAAGGATGAGCATAATAGATAATGTAAAAAAATACTAGGTGATGAACAATGGTTACCATAATGCCTCTTGCTATCTTAAAAAGAATTGCCTATATCATCAGTTATAATAAAATTGAACAAAACAGTAAAGAATAAAACCAAAATATTGGGGACAGGGCTTTAAAAGCAGATAATAGTCAACCAGAATGGGCATCATAATGAATCTTATTGTCTTTACAGTTGTTGCCTATACTTTCGAACTTGGTTGTTGCCTATACTTTCAAGCAAAGCAGAATAGAGGAAAATCAGTCAAAGCAAGATGGTGAGGGTGATACAGGGTTTCAAATCAAGTTAATAGGAAATCAAAGTGGGTTACTATAATAATATATCCTGCTTTTTATTTTTCCCTTAATTAAAAAGAAAAAATAAAAAAGTAAATAATTTTAAAAAGGAGACTGAAATAAAAGAGGGCATAATTACAAAACAGTGCAGATCAAAGCATAACCATTTAAGCAAAATAGTGTTTCACCACAAGACATCCCAACATAAAAGTAATTAACATAATGTCTCTTTCCTTGAAATCTTTGAGTATAACTTCAAATACTGTAGCACCAAACATATCAAGACAATGTAAAACCATTCAAGAGAATGACAGTATTACAGGGTATTTAGAACCAACTATCAGAAAATGAACAACAGTTTCTGTATAATTTCCTTGTCTATAAAAGTTTTTGCTTATATTATCACATATAATAAAATGCAATAAGATACAACCTGTTAAGACCAATAGAGACAGAAGAATAAAAGCTTGATGGGACTTCAAAGCAAGATGATACTAAATCATCACTAGCCATTATGATGTCTTGTTTTCTCCAAAATAGCTGTTCCTACCATCCAATCTTCTCTGCCTCATTTCTGTTGAGCTCTTTTTCTGTCGTTTGTTGTCAGTTTGTCTTCTTCATTTCACTTTCTGCTCCATTCATTGTGGCCTCTCTGCCACTGTTTCTGAAGTCTTGGTATTTTCCTTTTTTAGAATATCCTGCAGTATTCTCTGTAGAATTGAATTGGTGGTTGCAAATTCCCCTAGTTCCTCTTTATCCTGGAAGCACCTTGTTTTTCCATCAATTTCTAGGGACAGTTGTGCAGGATCTATCAATCTTGGCTGGAGGTTGTTATCTTTCAAAGCTTGAATTATTTCCCCCCACGCTGTTCGTGATTTGATGGTTTGTGCTGAGAAGTCTGCTGTAATTCTGACAGGTGTTCCCTTGTAAGTGATCTGTTTCTTGTCTCTGATGGCTTTTAGTATTCTGTTCTTATATTGGATTTCTGGAATTTTGATTATTATATGCCTGGGTGTAGCTCTGTTTGGGTTGTAGGTGGCTGGGGTCCTGTATGCTTCATACATCTTAGTATCTTTACCTTTTGCTAAATTAGGGAAATTCTCTTGGATTATTTCTGTGAGTAGCTTTTGTAGTCCATTTGTTTGTGTCCCTACTTCTTCTTTTATGTTCTTAATTCTTAGATTGTAGATCCTCTTATCATCTTCTAGTCTTTGTATTATTGCTATTTGTTTTCTTGTTATTTTTAAGAAGTTTTTCATTTCATGCTCCCATATTAGAAGTCTGCCCTCCAATTCAGATAATCTATCCTTAGTTTCTTTCAAGCTGTTATGCCAGCTTTTGATAGAGTTTTTAGTTTCCTGGTAATAATCTCTTTGAACCTGCTTCATGTACTCTATGTTTTCTCTATTTTCTCCATCAAACAATTCTCCCCTTTTTTTCTGTTCTTCCATTCCACCATCTGTTTTTTCTTGGGCGGCACTTAGCATTTCTCCAATTATTCTACTAATCTCTTGCTTTATTTCATTAAATACTTCATTTTTAAACTCATCTATGAGGCTCTGGAGATACCGCTTTATGTCTATTGGTGCCGTGTCTGATATTGCACGTTTTCTGTCTTCCTTTGCATTTCCCTTTCCTGGATCAGTGTTCTCAGGATTGGGGACTGAGGACCCTTTCTTGTTCCTTCCTCTTCCCATACTTTTTGTTCTTTCCATACAAGTGAATGTAGGAGGCCCAATTTTTTTCTCTTTTTTGGTTACAGTTTGTTTGAATTGAGCCAGCTAGGTGTTCCCGCCCACTGCAGTGTACTAGGGAGACACAGACCTGGGCTGCCTCTACTGGGCCCGCCCCTCCCGGTCAACCTACCAAAGGCTGCACTGCTAGGGTGCACCTCCAGGCACTGGGACCTGTGTTGGGCTCGCTTGCTGGGTCTAAGTCAGTGGCATCACACAGGCCAGGCATTCCCCACCAATCCCGCTTGAGAGGGGAATATGTGACTGAAGTCATTGCAGTACCCCGTTCTGGCAAGTCTGCCTAGTCCCAGTATGTCCTTTGCTGGAGCCTCCTACTCTATGAAAGGGTCCCCTTTCCACTCACTCACCGCAAGTCAATGTAGGGCTCCCTGCTAGTCCTGCTCTCAACTCCGTCTGCAAATTCCTGCTCTCAGAACTTTCACGCATCTCTCTCCCTGCCCTGCAGATTTGGACGCAGCAGTGGCAGCAGGAAATTCACATGAGCTTCCAGTGGTGTGGGTTCTAGCTTCCGCACTGAGATTTTGTCTGTTCCTGTTATAGCACCAGGATTGGATTTCCAGTTGGTTTCTCTTAGCTTAGTTCATTCCTGGTTCAGCAGGGTACATTTCCCCTTGCTTAGGACTCCTCGTACCACAGCATTACTGGATTGTAAGTTGGGTATCTCAGAGAGCCTCCATAGCTGCTGCTATCCACCATGTTCTTCCGGAAGTCAGTCCATGCTCTTTTTGACTTCCTTATTTATATTGAGACATCTCTGTAATTCTAATAGGTTTTCCTTTATAGGTGATCTGTCTCTTTACTCTAACAACTTTCAATAGTCTGTTCTTATGTTGAATTACTGGGATGTTGATTATTATATGTCTGGGCATAGTTTTATTTTGGTTATGACTATTTAGAGTTCTATATGCTTCACTTACCTGTATTTCAATTTCCATTCTCATGTTTGGAAAATATTTGTCTATTACTTCTGTAAATAGCCTTTTGATATCATTTGTGCTGTTACTTCTTTTTCATTTATAACTAAAGGAGTGAAGATCATTTGACAGGCCCTTCCAGGTGGCTTCCAGCCACTCAAGGTCACTGGGTGGGGCCCAACTAGGCCAGGAGGGACCTTCCTGTGGTTCCTCCAGTGATGGTGCATGCTGGACCAGGCCCTACTGGGCTCTGAGTGATGCGCTATGCCTGCAAGGCGGGGTGGAGATTGTTGTGTAGGCTCTTCACAAGGCATAGTGCAGACCACTCTAGGTAACTTGAGGGTTGCTGGGCGTGCCCAACTATGTCAGGAGGGATCTCTTGGGGTTCTTCTGGTGATAGGCTCAGAGTTCCCTCCTCTGGCCACACTGCAGGATGATACTGGCTGTGTGCACTTTTGGTTCACAAAGTGGTGCACAGGTGGATCTAGGGTACTCTGTATACATTATAGATAGAAGCATTTATGTGAGGGACAGTTAAGTAAGATTTTTTTGTGATTCATGTGTTTTATTTTTACTCTGTTGCTTATTTCTTTTGACATCAAAAACATTTTAATAAGATAAGGTCCCAGTTGTTGATTGTGATAAGTATTTCCCATGCAGTTTGGTTTTTGTTCATGAATTTTCTGTGTACCCTGGGTTATTCAATATTTCTACCTACTTTGCCTTCCAGTAGATTTAGTGTTTCTGTTTTAAGATTTAGATCTTTGATCCATTTTGACTTTAATACATGGTGAGAGACAAAGGTCTAGTTTTAGTGTTCAGCATATTGAAAGCCAATTTTTCCAGCACAACTTATTAAAGAGGCTATCTTTCTTCCAGTGAGAGTTTGGCCCCTTTGCCTAAGACAAGGTGGCTGAGTGGTCATATTTTCTAATCTATTTCATTGATTGTCAGGTCTGTTTTTATTCCAGAACCATTTATCACAGTAGCTTTGTAGTACAACTTCAAGTCAGGGATTGTCATGCCTCCTGCCTTGCTTTTGTTGCCAAGAATTGCCTTTGCTATTCTAGCTCTCTTCTGGTTCCAGATGAATTATAGGAATGATTTCTCTAGATCTGTGAGGTATGTCAATGGTTTTTTAATTGGAATTGCATTAAATTTGTATAAAAATTTTGGGAGAATGACCATTTTCACGATATTTGTTCTTCTTATCAATGAACAATGGATGTCTTTCCATTTTATGAAATCTTCAATTTCCTTTTTTAGAGTATTGCAATCTTCATTAAATAGATCTTTTACTTCCTTTGTTAGATTGATTTTTAAATATTTCATATTTTTGGATGCTATTTTGAAGTATGTGGCTTCTCTTATTTCTCTCTCGGTGAGTTTGTTGTTTGTGTATAGGAAAGATACTGAGTTTTGACTTTGTATCCAGCTTTATTGCTGTTAATGTGTGTTTTACATGGCTGAGTGTTCCCATATTTAGTGTTTATATTTAGGACTGTTATCTCTTCCTCTTGAAGATTCCCGCTAACTAGTATGTAGTGACCTGCTTTATCTCTTTGGATAATTCCTGATTTGAAGTTTACATTGTCTGCAAACAGTATAGTTACACCTACTTTTAATCTTTTGTTGTTGTTGTTGTTGTTCCTCTGGCAAGAGGTATTGTTTTCCATTGCTTGACTTTCAGTCTATGAATTTCCTTTTGGGTTAGATGGGTTTCTTGTATATAGCATATGGTGGATGTTGTTTCTTTATACATTCTGCCAGTCTGTTTCTTTTAATTGGTGGATTGAGGTCATTTAAATTAATGGTTATAACTGATATATATTGGCTTATTTCTGTCATGTTACATTTCTGCTTTTGATTTTTATCTTTCTTGTCTATTTAATTGTTTGGTTTGCTTAGCAATTTTTTTATTGATGTTTTTGAAGTCATAGTTATCTCATGTACATCCAGAATACAATATTCAATCTTTCAAAATTCAATTCATCTTTCAATATTCTTTGCAGTGTTGCTTTGGTGGCCATGAAGTTCTTCAGTGGTTCTTTTTTTTTGTAATGGAAGTATCTTATTTCTCCATTCATTTTGAAGGACATTTTTGTAGGGTACATCAGTCTAGTTTGGAAGTCATTTTCCTTTATGATCTGAAATACTTCTCTCCCTGCTCTTTTTGACTTCATTATCAGTGTTGAGAAGTCTGCCGTAATTCCTATGTGTTTTCCTTTATAGGTGGTCTGTCTCTTCTAACAGCTTTTAAGAATCTGTTCCTATGTTGAATTTCTGGGATGTTGATTATTATATGTCTGGGTATAGATTTATTTTGGTTATGGCTATTTGGCATTCTATATGCTTCACTTATCTGTATGTCAGCTTCTTTCCCATGATTGAGAAATTTTTGGCTATTACTTCTGTAAAAGCCTTTTTTATATCATTTGTGTTGTCACATTTTTCATTTACCCCTGTCAGTCTTATATTGTTTTTCTTTTCATCATGTTGCAACTGCTGAATTGTTACTTCCTGATTCCTTTTTATTTTTAAAAAGATCTTTCATTTCCTATTCACTAGCTTCAATCTTGTCTTTGAGGTCTGAAAGTCTATCTTCACATTCATTCCTGCAATTTTGCCATCTTTAGATGAAATTTTTGATTTCCTGTATATCTCTTTGAATCTATTTCATGCATTCTGTTTGTTTGTTTCTTGTATTATTCATTCAAGGTTTCCATCTTTTTGCAGTGCTCCTCAATTTTTTAACTATGCCTTATTTCAATGTGTTCAGTATTTCTTTCATTACATTAATCATTTTCTTTTATCTGGGAGATTATTTCTGACCTGAGTTCTCTTATAGCTTCCCAGAGTTGCTTCTTTACTTCTGCTGGTATCATTTCAAAAGCTTCAGGTGTATGGCTTACACTTTATTCTATGTCCGTGTGTCCTAGGCTTGTTTGGGTTGGCCTGGGGATTTGAGATTTTATTGTGCTCTTTTGTTTTCTCAGTGTTCTATATTCTACCAGGGAAGCCAAATGCAAGGTCTCAGTTGCTTCCTGGGCTGAGGGTGTCTTTTCATACTGCAGAGAGTTTCCCCACTTGTGAGGTGGTTGTTAAGCAGGCCTTTCCAGGTCCCTAGTGGCACTTGAAGGCTCCTAATATAGGGGAGTACACTGGGAAAACCTCCAACATAACTCATGTGACACTCTGAATCTCCCTGGCTACTTGAGGTTGCTGGATGAGGCTCTAAGATATTCCAAGTGAGATACCAATGTTTTATGGCCAGGTGGACTTTGCCCTGCAGGGCTTCCTTTCAAGCCACTCAGTTCAGGAGGTTCCCCTGCCACTCAGGGTCACTGGGTGGGGCCCAGCCAAGACCCAAGCAACCTACAAAAGCTCCCTGGCTGTTTGGGGTACTAGGTGTGCCCCTACAAAGTGAGATGCCTAGGTTGCATGGCTAGCTGGAGTTGGTATGCAGGTCTTCCACTTGTGCCATTCAGTCCTAATTCTTTCCTGTATGTTCTGGAGAGGATAAATAGGAAGTATGTAAATTAAAAATACACTCATAGATAATAAGGGAGCTTAAGTAAATAATTCATGCACACTTTATGCTGTTTTACTAAATGCATATGCTCTGAAATTTTTTGTTATAACTTAACATTATTTTTAAAAAACTATCTGAATGAACACTTGGATCTGGTAAACATTTTATTTATGCAGATATTCTGAAGCATGATTAAGGGTTTTTAACTAAAAATTTAAGAGACTAAGTAAAACAAAAGAGATTCAAGTTATGAATAATAAACACAGCATGAATAATAAATATTTAAATAGAAAACTGACAAGATGTTCTGTTTCAGAGAGTGATGTCAAATATCACTTCATCTGATAGCACTGTGAAAATAAATGTTGAATTTGCAAGTTGCAAAATGTTTATTTGTTCCTGGCATTTTTTTCCTTTTTAGAAAACTCTTGCACTTTGGGCTAATTCCAGGCCATTGGGTGATGGGGAGAGGTTCCCCAATATAAAACAATTTCACCCCAAACAAATTTTCACATAATATTACAAAGTAAAGGCAAGAATTTCTATTGCTACTTACTGGCCCTTTACCAGAATTCTCTTAATTCTAAGTTCTAAGAGTTCTAACAGATCTGTAGCAAAATGTGCACAATTTCACATGCTGCATGATTTAAAACATTACTCTAGAAATACCTGGTACCATCTAACTTAAAATATGCTCATAACCCTACAAATTTCAGCTAAATTCATTCTTCCCAGCAATCACACTCTCTGTCAAGTGGGGAAGAAAGTCATGTAGCAAGCGTAAAAGGAGCACTATGGGGATGTTCCTGGAAGTCAGTGGTTCTTCTGGCACCCAAGATGCTGCATACCTGTTTATAATATCAATCATTGCTATTCAACCCTAGAGAAGTACACAGGTGTGAGCATTCTATTTTGTCCTGAGTCTGGCATTCAGTGAATGTGCCTACCCCACAGTTACAATATATTCTCATCTTCCACACTGGTTCTCGAGGGCCTGTTCCTGTCTGACTGTCTAACTTTACTATCTATAATATAGTCACAGAAAATCAAATTAAATTTTAAAGTTGACACCATTCATTGTCACATGGCAAATGTCAGATGGCCCTGGGGAAATGGGATCTCTCTCCTACCCCTAGTGACAGTTATATTGGCGAACAATTTGGAGACTGTAAAGTTGACGATGGCTCTCTTTCTCATACCTGGATATATCCTTCAAGGAATATTGAAACAAATAACTCAAAATCAATAAAGTTATATAATATTTTCAGTACTAAGAAAATTGAAAATCAGATACGATAGATTGAAATTGTAAACATATCTCATACCTTAGGTAATATTAATCCAACAAGAAGTCACAAGGTGGTGGTGAGGTAAAGCAAAACTATAAGGAACCAGTAAGACTACAATAAGTATAGTTGCTTAGACAATGTTGATTAAATGGGGCTCAAAATACGAATCCAGTCATGTACTGGGGGTGGAAAAAGACTTTCCTGGAGGGGTGGGTTAAGCAAGTTTGGTCCTCCACCCCATGGTGATTGATGTTTACTTAGGCTACCAATAATGGCTGGGCTGTTCATATCTAAAGGAAGTTTATGGGTGAGTACTTTCACTTTTATTGAAGCCTGACCTTTAGTGAATACACCTCCACTTCCAACCACAGCTGTCTCCGGCATTAACCTCTTGAGGGTTCAGTGCTATCTGACTGCCAGTTCTAAATAACTTATCTATCTATAATTATACTTGTTAAGAGAATAGATTTTGTTTTTCTTATGCTTCCATGAAAAAAATATAATTGTGTGAGGCGATGGTGTGTTTATTTGGTTCTCTGTAGTGATCATCTCAATGTATGTAGGTATATCCAAACATCCTGTTACTTACTATTAATGCATATACAATAAATATTTTTTAACCACTGGGCATATGAATGGGAAGTTTATTCACTAAGCAAAGGAGTCGCTGGTTAGGGAAAAAGGAGAGGATCAGGGCTGTAAACAATGCTGTGTCTCCAATATTTCAACTACAACAGGCAGGCATAAATAGCAGCACTTGAACATTTGAGTGGTGATATGAGGGAACATGTCACCTCCTGTTCATACATTAGGCAAAGGTCTAATACATTTGACAAGAGAATTACCTTCCCCAAAACTCCTCCATTTATATTTCTTTGTTAGTGACATGTTCACCTTCAATACATGGCAATGAAAGAAGCCTTCTGGTATGATGCTTGTTTTGTCCATTTTTCTCTAACATCCAAGTAACTATCAAACCCAGCTAATTCTTGACAAAGTTTCTTATGCCTAATATGATTTACCATTTCCCCTGTCACCTTATTAGCATTAATGCAATCCCTCTTCTCACCATGTAAGTACACAACACTGAATGCAAAAGCATTGGGCTGAGACCCTAAAAGGTAGTGGGGATAAATGTGAAGAATTGTTATGGGACCAGGAATGGGACTATTCCCTGGAACACTAAAGCTACAGTCACTGAGAAGTAGTCAGGGTGCAGCAAAAGATCTTATTTATAGGAACAAGGTGGATATCTAATTGCCAGAATGGGAATGGCAGAATGGGTTTGCTCTTGAAACAAACAAGAAAACATTTAGTGGGTATAATTTCATGTTTTGGACACTACTTTTTTCAAAGAAAACAAAACCAAACAAAATAAAAAGAATAAAGCCAGTCAAAACAAAACAGTGAAAGAGATACAGGACCTCACAATGGATAATAGGAAATCAGCCATTGCTACCATAATGCCTTCTGTGACCTTCAAAATAGCTTCTCATACCATCAGGTACAATAAAATAAAACAAAACAGGACAGAATAAAAGTAATCAAAGCAAAATATTTGGTAAAATAAAACAACAAAATGGGGCAAAACAAAACTGAGAATCTTACTGGAATTCAAAAAGAAGACGGAAGAAAACCTCTCATAGTTGCTGTAATGAATATTGTTATCCTCTAAATAGATGCTCACACTACCAGCTTTAGGCCTGTAAAGTCAATCCAACAATATGAGTTTTAACTTGTTTTTGTACTTTAGTTGCTACCAACTCAGTCTTTGTTTCTGAGTTACCCTGTTGCTTATAAGACAGTGCAGAGGAGGCAGCTCTTCTTGTCTCCCAGCCCACGCACTGACTGGCTCACAGCAAGGGCACTTCCTGTTTCTCTTCTTGGCCCACAGTTATTGCTGCCATTTGAGAAGAGCACATCTTTTTTCTCGTCCTGGCTTACTGTCACCCTCCTGGCCTATAGTCACTCTGGATACCAGTTGCTGTAGTTGTTCACTCAGCATTTTAGAAGATTATAATTTAATGAGACTCAGAGTACTTAAGTAAGTCATGTTGCACTAAAAAATATCTACTAACACAACTGACTTTTGAACCAGGATGATTGATATGAAAGCTTCATGTTTTGTTTTTCTGCCTCTTACTGTCCCTAACTTCTGTTAATTCACCTTGATGACGACCTAGCCCAGAAGCAGGGGGAAGAACAATTTAGAAGAAGGAAATTAAATGTACTTTCATTCTGTTCAACCAATCATCTCTGTCGTTTTTTCTAGGGGCCTCTACCTTACTGACTTCTATTTCTGTTCTCATTAATGGTGGCCTGTGTTTTCTTAAGAAAGTTGCTATGCAATATAATGCCAAACTTTTCCATGTCCGAGCCTGGTAACACACGCCTGTAATCCTGCACTTGGGAGACTGAGATGGTAGGTCGCCATGAGTTCGATGCTACCCTGGTTACACAGTGAGTTCAAGACCAATCTGAGCTGCACAATATGACCCTATTTCCAATCTTTCCCATGACAAATAAAATAAATTCTAATGTCTTTAAACTTTCTTTCCAAAAGGCATCCAAGAAAGTATCTGTCTTTCAAATGCTACCCTTCTTTGAAAGTCTGTTTCAGCTCCTCCCACCCAGGCATGTTCTCTCCACCATTCTGTAGGCCCTATTCCTCCTCAAAAGTGTCACTCGTGTCTGTGCTCTGCCTCATATCTGTTTCTGATATGCTATCACTGAAAATGTAAGATCCTTAAACCAGACTGTGTCATGAAATGATGATTAAGAAATAACCTACCAGAGCTCATCAATTTTACAAATCCACGTTTCTCAAGTTGTCAGTTCTAATATGCAAAGCACACTACTTCATATTTGTCCCAGAACCTAAGGCCATTTTTTCAGTTGATTTTTAAATACTAATTTTTTAAATAAAAGCTTGAAGAACTCAAGGGCAGAAACTTGATACATGGAACAAATAACATTGATTTTTGTTTTTATTTGATTAATTTGAAGTATGAATTTTTCTTTCGAACCTGTCTCATTCTGAAATTGTAAAGGAAATTTTAAAGCTTACAAGTCTGCCACTGTACTGAAGAATGGGCAAGGCAGGTGCAGCCTGTTCCCTTAATTAGAAAGTGACAAAAGCAAGCTAGCCTTGGCATTCCAACGCCAGCTGCAGTGTGTGAGGTAAGTGTAAGACAGACAAAAGTGCATCTTGTTATGTTAACCAATTCCAAGGTTTCAGGTATACCACTGAGAGAAAACTCAGATCGGTCTAAAACAGTCATTGATTCTTCTTGCTAACTTCAGCTTTGATCTTCTTACTACAGAATAAGTAATCCCATTATAATTATCCTAAAATAAATCTGCCTAACAACCATGATAAGACAATATGTAACCAACAATAGAAAGTCTTGCCATCAACTTTTTGTACTTCCTGTTATGCTTTTGTATTTCCTATCAACAACATATATAGGTATTTGATTAACCTGAAGGTGGGACTGATGACTGGAAATTGAAATTTGCATCAGCGTGTCACTATAAATAGAGCTGTTTGCCTTCCAAATGCCACTAGTGCTATGCATCTTCCATCTGGCTCAGTCCCATTTTCTGCAACAAAATCAGATAATGAAGCAAAAAATATATACTCCAGTGGCTTGAAGGCATTCATTTACAGAAAATGAAAACAAAACATGGTATGAAGTTGGATGACATATAAAACAAATCTGTACACTTCTGTTTCAAAGTTAGTAAGACAAAAAACTTCATGCCACTTTATACGTGAATGAGCTACTTGATAATTGCTCATTTTAACCACTTCTTTAATGGAGGTAGATTACAGGAAGGATGCAAAGTGATATAAAATGCTTGTTTTTCTCATTTATCAATCATTTAAATGTCTACTATATATCAAAACTTTCGATCATTTCAGAGACATTAGTCATTTTATGCTGTTTATAAGTATCTTCATGACAGAAGTTAGGACGGTCTAAAGAAATTATCCTGTGGGGCTGGGCATTTAACTTAGCAGCATAAGTGCCTGCCTTGGCAAGTGCAAGGTCATGAGTTTTATGTCTGCTACCACACTCAACCAAAAAAAAAAGAGAAAGAAAGAAGGAAAATAGCCCATGAAAGAAAACTCTTCCTGCAGTCTTCTAGACAAAGGAACACTAAGGAAACATGAAAATCTAGTAATAATGCAAGAACTCTGACTGAATTCTAGATCCCAAACAGAAGAAATTCACATTCACATCATATGCCACCTGCACAGCCATGCATACTTGTCACACTTGAGCATTACAAAAGAATCAGTGTTATATTTTCTCAGAGTGAGGACTGCACTGCAGTCCAGCAGGAGAATTGGCCCAGTGAGAGTTTTTAAGAGGTTAATGTTGAAGCATTTTGGAATGTGATT
The DNA here is from genome assembly GCF_034190915.1 of Cavia porcellus. Lineage (NCBI taxonomy): Eukaryota > Metazoa > Chordata > Mammalia > Rodentia > Caviidae > Cavia > Cavia porcellus. The sequence continues at coordinate 3,470,326 of NW_026947503.1, forward strand.
TAAGATGTCTGAAGTAACCCTTAAAGTAAATGTGTGTCTGCTGAGAGACAGAAAGAAAGACAAAGAGAGAGAGAGAGAGAGAGAGAGAGAGAGAGAGAGAGAGAGAGAGAGACAGAGAGAGAGAGAGAGACAGAGACAGAGACAGAGACAGAGAGAGAGACAGAGAGAGAGAGAGACAGAGAGAGAGGCAAAGCATTCATAAGTGACCCTCAAGTTTAGAGCACACAAATGCTCATTGTTTATGCAACTTTCCTTGAGTTCTAAACATTTATAAAATGAAAATCTAAAACAAATATCTAAAAAATCACTTTAAAAGATTACCTTCTACATTTTTGGATATTTAAAAGTGGTTCTTAAGAAATCCATATATAACACATTGTCCCTAAGAAAAATGAAATATTTCAGTTAACTACTTCCTCAAATAACATTAAAGGCTTCATATATCTAATAGGATATAAGAATTTTATTTTTTTCAGAGCATGTATTTAGGTTTTTTTTTTGCTTCCATTATTGAGTAATTTTAAAAATTAAATTTCACAAGCTGTAATTTATCTAAATGTAACTTCAACATAAGGAAATATAAACAAAATTTTCATTAAGATTGGTTGGTTTTGAGCAACTTTCATACAAATTTAATAGAATCTATTAATATGATGGTGGCTACTAACTCAAAAACAATTAGGTTACTTAAAATCAAGATATTTTCCAAAGTAATTTACAAACTATAAATTATAAAATGTTTGAGAAATAGAATATGTTCTCTACAGAGTGATAATTTTGCAACTTACAATTTGAGTTAAATTTTCTCGCTTCAAAAATAATACTAGTCCTCATTTAGGACTGAGACCACTTTCTTTTTTCAGTGGTGATAGTATTGGAAATTGAACCCAGAACCTTTCCATTGAGCCTCACTCCCTGCCATTTTTTTTAATTTTTAAGACAGAGTCTTTCTAGGTTGCCCAGGCTGGACTAGAACTAGCAAACCTTCTGCCTCAGATTTCCAGAGTACTGGATTTACTGGTGTCCACCACACCTGGCTCTGAGTCTACTGTTGATGCTTCGATTCTTGATGTTCCAGAGTCGCTTGACTGAGTCCTGTGCTGCTTTCTGGAATACCACACAAAGCAGATACCAGCAGTGGCCTAGCCAAGCCCAACCCTTTACCTAGTTTATAAATAAATTTCATAGGAAAACAGTAATGCCACTTGTTGATATGTGGTCTCTGGTTGCTTTTATGTTTTATTAAAATGTCTGAAAATCCTCATGTACAGTAAGGGATGGCCAAGGGAGTTTTCACAATACTAAGGGCTTATTTCCTCAAACAATCTTAAGAAAAGTGAACCAAAACAAAGAATATGAAGCTACTCTGTTCTCTTGATTCCATTACCATTTGAAAAACATCTAGGCAGGAGAAAAGAAGGGGAGAATAAGAGGATAAAAAGGGATTAAGATGTGTTATGTACTTTTAAGGACTTGGCCAAGACCCCCAACTCCTGTATGAGGGGTATAGCATAACATAAAATAAGACAAATTTAGTAATGCATGATGGGAGGCTGGGAGGTCAATGCCTCAGGATGGGCAGAGGCCAAGATACTCCAAACCAGCCACTATTTATTGGATCTGTACAAGGCAGTGTGTGTATACAATGATAGGAGGGACTGACAGCAAATTCCAGGTGAATGAAGGATTCCAGACCATTGGAAGATTCAGGGATCAATGGATACTGCAGGCAGTGGATAATCCTGAATGACTCAAGAGGGTGGAGATGATCTTCTGCTACAAAGGATCTTAGTCTAGAGTGATTTTTACATCTTAGTAGTTTTACTTTAGTCTTAGTGGGAGAAGATAGCCCACCCTAAGTTAATAGAAAGTCTCAAAAAGATAATACCATAATCCCAAGATTCCATTTATCCCTCAGGGAAGTATGCAAGATTAACCACTGTAAATTCATGCTCCCAAATAATGGATGTGTACCAACTCCCCACAAGGAATGTAGACATCATGTACTACACATGTGTACTATAAAGTAATACAAAAAACCATTCTATTCCATAGACCAGTAATCATCTATGGCCACCATACTGACACAGTTCTGTTATTTGACCTAAATCACTCACTAGAAGTACCTCTAATGGTGCTTTTTCATGATCTTAGTTGGATACCTAATGCTTGCTGACACCTAATGCTTCTTTATGATCTTAGTTGGATAAATATGTATCTTTCAAGAGCAAAACAAAATAGAAAGTCGTGAGGGTATTCAGGCACATACCTTACTACAACAAGGTGTTCGTCTTACGTTGCTTGATTTCAGTTTGTGTTACACGACACTGCAGACCACTAATGACATGAAATAGTGAACTGAAATAACTGTCACCGTATATACAGCAGCCTCAGGAAAGGTCCAAATTGATCAATTTCCATCATTAAGAAAAAATGGAATGATCAACGGAGCCAACAAGAAATGCATTACCAACAGAGTTTCATCAAAAGGTTACTGATCAGGCAGCTAAGTCTAGCTGTGTGACCTGATGAGTGCAGGATAACAAAACCCAGTATTTGCAGTAGGCAATGCAAAGCAGCTGGGACAGGACTGTCTGTGCCATCTCATTTCATTTCAGCCCAGCTTTCAATATTTCCTGGAGATAAGCACAGAACTACAAGAAGCAGCTGCAAGGTTACCCATGCCTCGCAAAGAGCAGCTCATAATCACCTGGATGCAGCACATACTCACCTAAGAGTGTTCCCCAAGATAGTGAATAATTCAGGAAAGAACTGAATTCAATCCAAAAATTCATAATGCAAGAGTCTGTGACATATTGGAGAATACTTTAGTATGGGTATTAATGATTCTAAACTTGAAGACATTCATCATAAATAACAATTTACATTCAAGAACGATCATGTTAATGTGTGATGTACCAAACTGGGTTAATTTCAAGCATATACTCTCCTTACTTCTATTACAAAACAATAGCCTCAAATATCCTCATAAGTACTTCCTGTTACTCTCACATGTCAGGCAAGTAATAAGCCATATGTAAGATCTGTTGGATAAAGAAATGTGCTAAGAACTCAAGATTTTTAAAAATTAAAATGTCATGAATTTATTAGGTAAAATATATGTAAACTTCAATGTGCTAAGAAATTATTAAAATTATCACATGTACTGTTTTGATTATGTGTGCAGAATGGGAAACACATAGAATTAAATCACTTCATTAATTCTGTGCTTTCACATTGCTCAGTGTGAAAAACAGAGAATTTCCTAGCATTATCTTGACCTGAATTTGTGACACTCTCCACTTTTAACAAAACTTTTCAGTTTGTCTATATACATTAATGAATCAATGGATCTGAAACTTACAGACTAATAGAAATAGCTATTTTTTGCAAGAATTACTGCTTTAATCATAAAGGTTCAAGTCTGACCCAAAGGTCTTTTTCCTAGTCTTATATTCCTTGGTGCAACCATGAAGGAATAATCTCTTTACATGAGCGAAAAGAATCTCAGAAATATGTTAAGGAAAATGTAGCAGGCACATGAAAGTCCATACTGTCTTGCTACATTTACATAAATGTTAATTATATTAAACCATCTACAGTAATAAAATTTGAAGTAACAATTGCCCCTATTGGATGATTTCAGATAGAAAGCAGAATTGTTTTAACAAAAAATTTAATTGACAAATAGAATTATATATTCAGTGTTTGAAGCACATATACAATGTCCAATAGTAAATTTAGCTTATTAACAAATGCATACCTTCACTAAGTCATCATTTTTATAATGTTAACATTTGAGGTTAAATTCTTATCATGTTTTCAAGAAGATGTTGTCCTCATTAACTATGGTCATCCTTCTGCACAATAGATCTTTTGTTACTGCACGTTAACTATAATGTTATATCTTTTGACCAATTCTTCTTCCAATACAGCAACCACCTCTGGTATTCACCATTCTGCTCTGTTTCTAAGGAGACTGCCCTTTTTGGTGCCCCAAAAATGATAGCATGTCCCTACATATAGCGACAATCTAAAATGAAGCAATAAGAAAAAAAATCAACAGGCACATTGTAACTACCCAAATTGTCTCCCTTGAGCTCTCAACAAAGTGGAGACAATGGAAAGCTGGTGGACACACTGCAGAAGCTCATGCCTCCACGGAATGAGGTCATGTTACTGCATTATTAATAATTTTAAACTAATTAACATGCATAAGACACAGAGCTGAAGTAGGAAGCCAATGAGTCTATTTTCTGTCATGTTGATGCTGACATCTTTACTGGATATGAAAACAGGAAGGCCCAAGAAGCAGTTGCAGATTTAGAGGCAGATCTCCCCAGAACTACTGAAGCTAAAGCAACTGCATACAAAAGTTAGTCACCAAGCAAGTGGTAACAGGAATCACAAAATCACAGCAGGCCAACTTGAGTCTCTCCTCTCTGCCTGTCTTCTCCAAACTCAAGGAAAATGCCCTGGAGATGAAAACACTGATGATCAGCATCAGACACAACAGTAATAAAAATTTTCCCATTCCTAGGTTCTGACACAATACTGAGAGATCAGCCTAGGATTATAAGTTTAAAATGTATGATTCATTTCAACTATGTTCATTCAAATGCAGAAGAAAAGCAATCCAACAAAACATATGTTCTGGATATAGTCTCTCTTGCATTCCACATTGGTTGTTATACATAGAAAAGAGAAGTGCTAACATTTCTTTTTCTTTTGCCTGTGCCTCCTACAATGATCAGGTATTTTCTTCTCTCCCTAGGGGGCTGTTTAGGTAAGGATGATAACAATGGTGACATACCCTGGGGAATGGCCAACTTGTGGAATTACTCAGTGACAATTTGAAGTCACCTTCTTGCATGGCTTTCTAAAATCAAACTTTTCATTAGAATTCCCACCAGTATCTTGAAATCACTGAACTAAACAAGTATGGATAGAAGGCTAGAGATATAATGGGCAGTTCCTGAATAAAAAGGTTATAAAAGAGCTAAATAAGTAAACAGGGTGTTAAATTGTAAGACAGGAGGCCTTTACTGCAGTCTCCATTTCAGCTGTTACTTACTTCTAATACTGCCTCCAAGTTCAGACTCAGTCCTCTCTCATCTGTGCTACAATTACTGGGAATTTTGGAAATAGATAGAAGCTATAAAAACTATAAATCCATTTAGCCCAAAAAGCTTTTGAATAATGTTTTAAATGTTCCCAGTTTATTTATTACTTCTTTTACAGACTCATTCATTCAGTGACTATTCTACAGTATTAGGGAAGGCAAGAACTATGTTTTGAATGATTGATTTTCTTCCTCCTGTGTGTTTTTTTGCATTGCTGTCTGCTTTCAAAACATTACTATTGATTCCTGGAGGCTGAGGGGCCTGCACTGATTGCCCCTGCACCATTCCCCAAACCCAGGGAGTTTGTGATTCTCCCTGGGGCACCGGGCCAAGGAACTTTGCCACTTCCTGCTACACTGGACCAGCTCAGCAGGTCTTGAGCCGACCTGCAACAACTGCCTGGCTCCCTGCCATGCTTGGGAGACTCTGGGGTCCCTGGACTGCTTGTACCTTCAGATCTGGAGGCTGAGCAGCCTGCAGTGAGTGTCCATGCATCATTCGCTGAACCAGGGAGTTTGGAATCACTGCTCCCACCAGCCAAGGAACTTCACAGCTTTCTGCCACACTCAACCTGCACCATAGGGCTTGGATCTGCCTCCTCCACCCCAGGTGATCCTCTCTCAATCCAGAGAACTGAGCAGCCAGAGTCCCAGGAGCTGAAGGCATAGAAGAAAATATCCAACAGGCCCTGGGGAAGACTGGAATAAGACTTGAAACATGGAAATATAGGAAATTGACCAAACAAAAGACAAAAATACAAGCTCAAACTTCCCGCCCACTCCAAGAAACCCTAGGAGCTATGTACACAGAACAAAATATATGCCATACACCTGAAATACCTGACCCATAGCAACTGAAATAAAAAAGCAACTCCGGGAAGCTTTAAAGAAATTCAAACTAGAAGTAATCTCCCAAGTAAAAGAAGAAATGATAAAAATGAAAGAGATGCTGAATATATCTAAAGAAGGCACAGTTAAAAAATTGGAGGAAATAAACAAAAAGGTGGAATCCCTGGATGAACAATATAAGAAACAAACAATACATAAAGCAGACACACAGAATATACAGGAAACCAAAAGTTCCACACTCTTCACACTAGCAACTAAAAAAAAATGAAATATTTAGGAATTATGCTCATGAAAGAAGTGAAAGATCTAAATAGAGAAAATTACAGTACACTGAAAAAAGAAATTGAAGAGGATCTCAGAAAATGGAAAGACATCTTGCTCATGGATAAGAAGAATAAACATTGTGAAAATGGGCATTCTCCCAAAACTCTGATATAGATTCAATACAGTCCCAATAAAAAATATCATCAACACACCTCATAGATCTAAAGAAATCACTCCTAAACTTCATCTGGAAACAGAAGAGACCTAAAATAGCAAAGACAGTTCTAAGCAGCAAAGGCAAGGCAGGAGGCATCATAATCCCTGACTTGAAGTTATACTACAAAGCAACTGTAGTAAAATCAGCATGGTACTGGAATCAAAACAGAGCTGAAGATCAATGGAATAGATTAGAAGATACAACCACAACTACAAACACACTCAACCACCTTGTCTTTGTTAAAGAGGCCAAACATGTTCACTGGAAGAAACATAGTCTCTTTAATACATGGTGTTGAAAAAACTGACTCTCCATATGCCAAAAACTAAAACTAAATCCATGCCTATCACTATGTACTAAATTAAAATCTACATGGATCAAAGATCTGAATATTAAAACAGAAACACAAATCTATTGGAAAACAAACTGGGTAAAAATCTTGATGACATAAGAGTAGGTAGGGAATTCATGAACAGGAATCAAACCACATGAGAAATACTTCCCAGAATCAATAACTGGGATCACCTCTTATTAAAAAGTTTCTGCATGTCAAAAGAAATCTCCAGCATAGTGAAAAGAAAACTCACAAACTGGGAAAAAATGTTAGTGAACTGTCCCTCAGGCAATGGACTTCTGTCTAAAAAATTTAAAATTTTTTTTAAAAATCAGACCCCCAAAATTCAAAGATCCAATCCAAAACTGGGCATCTGAGATAAATACACAATTCTCAGATGAAGAAATAGAAATGACAAATAAATACATGAAAAAATGTTCATCCTTACACATTAGAGAAATGCAAATTAAAAGCACACTGAGATTCCATCTCACTCCTCAAAGAATGGCCAGGATCAAGAAAACCACCACCAACAAATGCTGGAGAGGCTGCAGGGAAAAAGGAACTCTCCTACACTGTTGGTGGGAGTGTAGACTCGTGCAACCATTGTGGAGATCAGTCTGGAGATTTCTCAAAAAGCTGGGATTGGAAGTTTCATTTGTTTCAGCTATTCCACTTCTAGGCATATTCCCAAAAGAACTCTAAACATTATACCACACTCATATATGTGCACCCATGTTTATAGAAGCACAACTTATAATAGTCAGATCTTGGAAACAACCTAAGTGTCCATCAATTGAGGAATGGATAAAAAAGTTGTGGTATTTTTATACAATGGAGTACTACTCAGCTATAAAGAAGGATCACATTGAGATATTGATAAATAAGTGGGCACAGCTTGAGACTGTACTCATAAGCGAAATAAATCAGACTCACATGTATAAATACAGAATAGTTTCCCTAGTGTAAGAAATGGTAAGAATACATAAAAGTATGCGGCAATCATGATTGCCCATTGTACTCTTTTGAAGCCTTATAATGTTTTCATTCATTAATTGGAATGGTTTTATTCTGGGGTGTTTGATTTTACTGTTTGTGATGGTATGAACAGTTATTTTGAAGAAAACAAGACATTATAATAGCTAGTGCTGATTTGTTAATATCAGCTTGTTTTGAAATCCCATAAAGCTTTTGTTCTTCTGTCTCCATTGGTTTTATCATGTTCTATCTTATTGGATTTTATTATATGTGATAGTAAAAACAAATTTTTTATGGTCAAGGATGTAGTATAGAAACTTTTTTTCTGTTAGTTGGCTCTAAATACCTTGTAATACTTTTACCGTCTTGAATGGTTTTACAGTGTCTTGTTAAGTTTGATAGTATCCAAAGGCATACTCAAATATTTCAAGGAAAGAGACACTATGGTAACTACTGTTATGTTGGGTTATCCTGTGGTGAAACACTATGTTGCTTAAATTGTTCTGTTCTGACCTGTGTTGTTATGTCCTCTTTCATCTTAATCTCCCCTTTTATATATACATATAGTTTTTAAGTAAAGAAGCATTACTATTTCTATAGAAATAATAATGGTGCCATAAAACTAATGTCTTCTGACTTCGTTAAAATATGTATAAGTATTTACCCACTGTTATATCTGAAAGCTGAAAAAATATAAAATCTCCCAAAAAGATTCTTCTTTAAATCAGGCTAGTATTTTTCATAGGCCTTAGATGAAAATTTTGATCCTTATGTCATTTCTTTTTCATTCTACAAATATTTATTAAATATTTGGTAAAGAGAATTTATTGCAATGAATTTATCTTCTATTAGATAAAATGAGACTTTTGACATTTAATATTAAATGTGAGACCTATGATACTTTGTTATTAAGGTGTCAGAATGACAGAAATTATTTTTAAATTTTGTCTTTTAAATTTTTGTATTTCAGAAGGATCATTTCAAAAGCTTAATTACCGGAAAATGAAAGAAATTACTCTAGTAAAGCAATTGCTTAGTTTTTTCAACTATAACATCTCATTATATTCTTATTAGCTAATTATTTTCGATCTTCAGAGTTGATGTTAAGTGATCCTAAAATAACAAAAAAAGGGCATTAACTCTGAAATCCTCAGTATAGTCTCATTGCCAACCATGTAGGAAGAATAAGGTAACCCTGTACTGGAGATTGACACACTATACAGTGACCTACTGCCCCAGGCTTTTGTTGGTTTGATTTTGAGACCAGATCTCCCTTCAGTGTACAATCTAACCTCAAATTTGCCATTCGCCTGCCTCGGACTCCTCAGTAGCTGGACCTGTAAGTGTGCACCACCACACTTGGCTTATTCACTCTATCAAGTAAACTGTCTTCATGGCCGCCACAAAACAAATATTTCCCAGTGGCATATAAGTGAATGTGTTACTCTGCTCACCTGGGATGTTTGCTGTAGGTCTTTTCCCAGGTGACTTTTTGTTTGAACCTGAACTTTACTGCAGTTGAAATCATTTCCTTTGGCCAATCTGTTACTCTGCCACTTTGCTGTACTCATCCAATGAACAGCTCATTACATGCCTTGCTCTTTGCAAAAACAGTCAAGCTCACAATTAGTCCAAAGTTTGCCAGGCGGTGCAAGTCAAGAACACAGACATAGATACTATGTCTGGCGTAAGCTGACAGATATCAACAAAACACCCATTCTTCAAGGATTTTTGGAGACAATACTCAGTCATCTGAAATATTTCCTTTATTTCCTCCTCAAAGACTACAGGAGATCAGACAATAATGTAAAAATTTTGTGACATAATTGACAGAGAATTGACCATTTCAAATAAAGTAAATCCATGGAATTCTCTACTGACTAAATCCTTATAGCACTAATCAAAAGGACAAAGCCTCTATTTTGCTCAAAATGATGTTAACACAAATATTAATGGGGAGAATGACAGTATTTTATTTAAATTTTTTCTGGTTTTTAAATCTATGAAGTCAATTTTCCCATATTGGAGATTATTGAAAGCTTTGGAATGATTACCACTTCTGAAACAAATCATTATCTTGCCATGAAGAAAAGCCATGAAACAAGCCTTCAATTTAAATCAACTGCTAATTCTGCAATGTATTTTTCTGTGAAACCAACCCTGGATAATGAGTTTCAGTGTGGTGCCAGATGATCCCTACTTTTTCGCCTCTCCAGTGACGGGTTCCCATTTTAATAAGATCTGGGAATTAACCATTAGGCAGCAGCTAGAATGATTTTAATGTTCTTGACATCAACATTATACTTCTTTTGTGACACTTTTTGTATGTTTTTTCAGGAGACTTAGATTCATAAATTCTAAAGTTAAATGGATCCCTCCTCAGCAGAAATAACAGTTCTTGATAAGTTTCAACACAAATACAATTTTTAAATGTCCTGATAAAAGTCCCTAATAATGTTTACTGGCTAAAGTCATTTATTTTAGGTAAAAAAGAATGAAAAAAATATTTCTTGGGACCACAGTGCAAATTATTAATTTGTCATTTCAGCAAAAGATGACATTAAATTCTAAAAAGTTTACTCTAACATCACCCTCTGACTTTCTCTGTAGCTGACCACACTCAAGCTATTGTTGGTTTTCTCATCTGAAGAACATTTAAGTAGTGTTTTGATAGAAGACAGATAAGATTAGAAATGTTAAACACATGTGTACCAATTCAAGCATGCTCAGGGTCTTGTAATGCATCAATCATCCTGTTGTAAGAGCTGTATTACTACCATCTATAGCATCTCCCCTGCTATTCGGTCAGTAATCATCTCTTTCACGCTGTTGGCTCATTACTTAAATAAGTGGTATATAGGTTTAATCTCTGCAGTTATTAATTATCAAGTCTTCTCTGTCTTCCCTGACCTACTATGACCACAGGAGTAAAGATACATGTCCAAATACTTTGTTTACTGAAGTCACAGTACATGCCCAGGCAGAAGCAGAGAAGCAAGTGACATTAGAGCTTGTATGCTTCATCGAGGAAACTGTGGTTCAGTGCTACCTTTTGTCTTTGGGATCTGCTTTGAAATGAGAGTGATAATCATTTCTCGCACTAAGGACATGAGCTTTTTATGCAGAGTTAAGGATTTGTTTCCTGCCATTAAGGAGCAGCCTAGCATGTTTGTTGATACTACCCAGAGTCAGAAGTGTTTATCCAAGTTGCAGCATCAGTGCTGAATCGTCAGGGAAATTGAGACAAGGAGAAGAGACAAGCAGAGGAAACATTACCATCAGAACCCAGTAATTCACCAAAAGGAAGCTCTATCTGGGTTCTGTCGGAATGTCCTCCAGAAATACCAAAATATTTTGAGTACCTATACTTAAGAAAATCCATATAATATTTTTACATATGATTTACAAGCAGCATTTTATTGCAGCTTTGTAATGAATCTGGGAGACAGGAAGAATAATAATATCCTCTCTAACACTGGTAAGTCTTCTGTCAGATTTTGAGTTGGGTTTGATGCTCCCTGAAGGTCATGCTTCAGCTTGGATAGCTACCTCCATCTGGCAGTCAGCAGCTGAATGAACGTAACAGAAAGTTATGGATAAGTATACATTGCACATCACATTGAAAAGCCTGATACAGCAAACATTTTCAAAATTGAAAGGCAAACAAGAGACCTTATGCAAATTATTGAATCTTCCTCAATATCAGGTTATTCATCTGCAAGATGAAAGTGGGCTTAAGGATTCTTGATGATGAAGTAAAAGTCTTTCTAGTCTTTTCTTTCACTACCAAATAAGAAAAGAATGAGAGACAAAAGATCTAATACCATCTTAAACAACAGAAGGAGACATGCTGTCCCTATGCCAAGCTTATGAAGTGAGGTTGACAGAAACAAATAAAAAGACCAGCAGAGCCAAGGGAATGAAGCTAGCATGCTTCAGAAACAGTGAGAAGTACTCTGTCCCCGCAGGAACCAGAAAAGTCAAGGAGCAAAGGAAATCTCCTGCTGGGGACAATTATACCTGTCCCTCCTCTAATCCTCCAGAGACAGATGCAGTTTCTGTGTGGATTCAATCAGAAATTCTTCAGATTCAGACTCTGAGAAAGACACAGTGAAATTTAAAAAGCGCAACTAGAAATAAACGGAAAGTATAGGAGCAGGACTACATAACCTCTCCGCGACACACTAATGTTGCCAGGCTGAGCCAATGCTAGAAAAAAATTGGAAGCTCTTTCTGTGAAATCCAGTCTCAGTCACTTTGTTCATCTATGAGTCACCATATTTCACATCTGCAGCTTCAAAGAAGAGAGGGTTATTTTGCCTCACAGTTTCAGAAGTTTTAGTTCATGGTTGGCAATCTAAACAGAATCTGCATAGTAGCAGGGCCTGCCACAGAGAATGCTCCTCATGACAGCCAGGAAGAAGAAAAAGAAAGAAGCCAGGAAGAGAGACATATCCTTCGAAATCATGTACACACTTAGCTTCTGTCTTAGTTACTTTTTTCATTCCTTGGACAAAATACCCAACATCCACAAGTTAAAGGAGGAGAGACTTATTTTGGTTCTCAGTTTGTGGAGGTTTCAGTCCATGTCAGTTGACATTAAAGCAGAATGACCTGGAAGAGGGACATGACAGAGGAGAAAGAGCTCATGCCTTGCAGGTAGGAAGCAGGGAGGGAACAACAGAGGAGGAGGGATAAGCCACATCCACAGTGGCTCACTTCATCCCACCAGGCTTCACTTCCCAACATCACATCCATCTTTAAACCCTTTCATGAATTAATACAGTGATGAGCATCACACACCCATGATCCAGTCACTTCCCCAAACCCCACCAATGAGCACACGAAGCTTTGGAGGCACATGTATATGAAACCTCTGAGCTCACATGAGTGAAACCCTTGATAGGGATAGCTCCCCATGATCCAATCACCTTTCAAAAGTTCCATCTCTGGGGACATGAAAATTTAGGAGAATATTCAAAATCTAGATCATACATTTTGACCTTAGTCTCTCAAAAGATTTGTGTGCATCTCTTCATGCAATATGCATTCAGTCCATCCTTAAGAGTAACTAAAGTTTTAACAGTTCTGGCAGTCTCTTCTGAGACCAAAAGCATTCTTACCTGTGAGTCTCAGTAAGTCAAAAGGAAAACTAAACCTTGTTGACATACTGCCACAGGGTGAATATTCCCATTCCAAAAGGGAGAAATAGGGGGATATAAATGAATGGGGCCAAAGCAAGACCCAAAACCCAGCAGAGAAAATATTTTATCCTGTACATTCATATCCCACACTTGGAGCAAATTGTGGTGAGATGCAAGTTCCAAAGAGCATGGACAGCCCTGCCCCTGCACCACCTGTCACTCTTCTGAGTGACTTTTTCACTACCTGTAGATTTCCCAACATTCTTGGGCTTTCCAGATTCCTGGGATCTCTGGTGTGCTTCTAACTGCACTTTTGCAGCTTTGTGCAGGCCCTGTCAGAGGCCCACTACACGGCTTCCCCAGGCTTCCTTTGGGTAAAAGCCCCTCTGACTCCACGACTCTTGCATGCTGCATGCCTAGAAAATGAGCACCACATGAATGATGGCAAAGTATGCCACAGGTTACTCAGAGCCAGACTCCTTGGATTCTTGCTGCACAGGCCCAGCCAACTGAGTGCTAGCTAGCCAAACATTGTGAAATCCCAGGGGCTCTTGTTTTCAAATCAAAGCTTTACATTTTTATACCCATGAGTCTATGAATAGTGGTGTCTTGCTGATACCTGAAATGCCCACAAACCATTTTTCTTATTGAACTGAAACAAATACTTAGCTTATTTTCAATGCCAATCTTTTTAGAAACCAGGCTCTCCTTTGCCCCAGTTTTGCTGCTGTTTACTTTCTGTTGAAACTACAAATTTTAAATGAGCTTTTTGTTCCTTATTCTCACTACACATTTTTGGAGGAGGAGGAAATTGCTTTATTTTATTTGTATGTTGCAGATATACACAATGATAACATTCATCACAGGGAATTTGTAACTATAGATCTTACTAAATCTGCTTGCAGTACTTCTGCTATAACATGAATGTTGGACTTCAAATTTCCACAACCAGATAAGTAATATACCACCATTAATCTCAGTCACTCACAAATCCTCGGGCAAAATGCAGACAAGTTTTCTGCCAGAACATAACACACCTTGCCTTGAGTCCAACAGCCATGGGAATCTTTGTTCTCAGCTGAAACTTCCTGAGTTTGCCCTTTACCATGTGCATTTCTATCCACATTCTGGTATTCTAAACTCTAATCACAATCTCCCAATAAGCATGGCTTATAGCATTGTACAACTTTTCTACCTGGCATCTCCAAACCTTCCCAAACTCTATTCCCTGATCCATTTCCCAGGACTTCTGAACAATATGGCCAAGTGCAGTCTTGGCAACAGCCCAGTTCTCTGATACCTCTGTGTTAGTCACTTCCTTCATCACGGACACATGACACCTGACACACAACTTAATGGAGGAGAGGTTCTCACTCACAGCTTACAAAGGTTCAGTCTGTGTGTGGCAAGATCAAACTCAGAAAATACCATGGTGGGAGGTGTGCAGTGGAAGAGAACCATTCACATTACAGGGGCTCAGAAGAGGATAAGAAGAGAGGAACCAGGAAGGGAGATTTCCACTTCAGCCTAAATGCCCTTGCCAATGGCACATTCAGCTACTGAACTCATTAGTGGATAATTTTCAGTGATAAATACATCATCCCCATGACCCACAGCGTCCAAAGCCACATCTCTGAGCACATGCCTGTTTTGAGGCATTCTACATTAAAACTGTTACATATCAGGAACCACTACTAGATCAAAGATATACAGGTCCAGTGTTTTTGGGTAACTCATGAAAGCTACCAACTGACATGTCAGGCTTGCACCAGACCCCCTCCTAACTGCTTTCCTTTGCTGCCCTCCAAGCAACATCCAAATACCACCAAACCCTTGAGAAAAGGGCAAAATTAAGGACAGAAAACAAATCAACCAACAAGAATAATGAAAGTTCTTAGAAAAACAGAAAGTAAAATATTATCTCTAGAAGTTTAAAGGTAGTGCCTAGCCAACAGTCATCAAAGGAAAAAGGACTTCAGTCCTATATGGGCACAGATTTGAGATCCTAAATAAATAGATTCTATCCCAAAGCAACCAAGAAGATCACCAACCGGACCTCAGACCTGCAAAACTCAGAATCACAAAATTGTGTCATTTTAAACTGGTTACTTGTTGCTGCCACAGTAAAAAAAAAAATAACATGATGCTCATTTTAATAACCAAAAGTATTCTTCTCCCAAATTGACAATTGAGATTTCTCCAGCATTATCACTTACTTGCTTGTCTTTTCTATTAGGGAGCAATTGTTATAATGAATGACTCAGGCTCACAGTTACTAACTTTCATTTCCTTGTGGTGACAACAGCGAATATTTAATGTGTGAGTGCAGCTTCCTGTCAAACATGAAGGACTATCCACATCTTGCTGGTCTTTTTTTCCAGCTGTTCTTTGTTAATTTCTTCTTTTTGAACACTTTTAAGCTCAGGCAGTGAACTAACAAAGTGCTGTGACTGAGCCTATATAACTATCAGTAGGAACAGGGTTTGGGTTTCTTTCATTAGTAACTTTGTTCCAACATAATAGAGATCGCTACAAGCTGTTCTAAGCAGGATTTAAATTAACCGATTGGTTTTCTCTGTTTTCCTGTGAATCTGTTGAAGATCTAAACCCCTTACTGGACGTGGGGAGCGGAGTCATACTAAGTGAACCTCTGTGAATCACTGGTCCCTGCTAAGGCCTGTAGTGACCTGTGATGCCATGACACCTCAAAGGACAAGACAAGGCCAGAGCTGAGGCCACCTGACTCCAACCCCGATTAACTAAATAGAGACTGTAGCTGCAGGCATCTCACTCCTGCCGTCAGTCCTGCCATGAATGTCAACCTGGAAATAAAAGAGTTCTCCTAAATCAGCGTAATTTACTACTGGGGAGGTCTTTGAACTGACTCCTAAGGTCCTGCACAGTTCCTTCCTTTCTTCAGTATCTCCACCCTTTTTTGAAAACCAAATAAATACAAGCCATCCAGAGAAGTTCTTTGTCTCAGTCCCCAGAATCTCAAATTCTGCTAGGGGGTTTTGATCCCCCTGGAACCCTGAAATTACCACTTTTCTCACTTATTTAAACCTTTGCCACTCACTCATTCGGAGTTTGCTGGCCTGATCAGTCCGCGACACCAAGTCACGTGTTGCACACAGCTCCTCTTTTATTTGCACTTGTCTCACTGCAGTTACTGAAGACTGATAAAGATTAGAGGTCAAAATAATTGCTGCTTTAATTGGTGTTGCCTCAAGCCAGTCAACAGGAGAAGGTCGTGTTCCAGTTACTCATCACAACTAAATGCAACATAATTGTCATATAGTCACACTGACAACAATCTGTAGAAGTATCCATTGCAAGTAACTCTTCCCTCATCTATGTACATCTGCATTAAATCATACTTTCAAGGCAGCAAAGGAAGAGCTTAATTACTCAGGGATGATTCTTGAGCATTTTTTCAGATAAATTCACAAATGAGTGAATGGCAAAATTCACATAAGTGAATCATATTTGGAATTTGCACTTACAAGTATAAAGCTGCTTAATAAATTACTCTGAATTCAGCACTCTGAACAATCAATCCACCATTAATCCATCTATAAATTTTGAAAATTTTTTATGTATTCATATCTTTTCAATTTTTCATGCATGTGCTTATGGGTGACAGTATTCTGTAACTTGGATCGGACACTTCAATATCACTGCATTATGTATCATGAGTCATGTCTGTGTGTACATGTATATGTATCCATCTATACACATGTGCATATACACACAAAATAAACCTATGAGAAAACATGCAAATCAAGGAAAAACATCAGGCTAGACCCCCATACGTATTAATCAAACCTGACAAATATTCCCAACGCAGTGGTGCCATAAATTTCAATGTTGTTAGAGAAAGAAGTTTGATGCAAAGTGAAAAACATAATGGATGAATAAGATGGAGCATCTTAAGAGGTTAATAAATAATTCTGGGTATGAATTGAGTAGGCTACTGTACTACAAATATGGAAAAAACAATGCAAAACATAAATAAGAGACCCCTAGATTGAGAAGTTAATGAAACACAAGGGATGCCTTATGACCAAGAATAGTCAATAGATGCCTCTATATGTGCAGAGTTCATAACCAAGCAGACCCTTTCAGCATGGCTTCCCATTTTGTGCATACTACAAAGAGTTCTTACAGTTTATCAGGGTCTTGGCCCAGCTTCAATCTCTTAAACAATGGACAGCAAATGACTGCAATAAAAGAGACAAATGTCATGACTTTTAGGGCTTCAGGAAGGTCAAAACTCTGTAATGGGGTTCAAGACCCTCTGAGAGCTGAGGAAAGAACTTCTCTGTGCACCCCATGTTTATTTAGTTTTCAAATGAAAAAGAGAATCCTGAGGCAAGTGTGGGGATGGAGCAGAACCATGGAGTGAGTTCAAAGTCTTCTCCAATCAGTAAATTTTATCAGTTAAGAGAACTGTCTCATCTCTAAGGTTGGCAGCTTTATTGCTCTGGAATAAAGTGTCAGAAGCCCACGTTCTTGACTGCCCTAGCTGTGGTGTTACCTTGACCTCAGAGCACTATGCGTGTGCTCCCTTCAAACATAGCCAGAGGTCCCTGAGTTGAGCAGCTTACCCCAGTACAACCCAGTCTCCAATACCAATTCCATTCTGCCTCCACAAACTTATTTAGTACAAGTTCATCAAGCGAGGGACAGCCATGGCATTTGTCCCATCACCTAACCCAAATAGGGGAATAATCCACTTCCTCATAGTTCACTTGTGAGCAGCAAGTTGTAAGTCTGGCTGAAATGCAAGGAATGGTGACTGAACAAGAGTGAAGGTGGCAGGTGGGGAATTACTGTGTGTCATCCGACCACCTTTAGTTAGCTACACTATTGTGGCTGCCTTGAAGTCCTGAATCAGGTCAAGAAGTTCACCTTTCATGGTCACTTTGCCTTTGAAGTAATTTCACAGTGCTAGTTCCAGAGAATACGGTGGTTTAGGACACCCATTGCATTTTGAATTGAATGGAGTCAGAACACTGTGACCACCAGAACAGCACAACTTAAAGAGGTTCTGAAGGAAGACCTCCAGAACTATTGCAGAATGTGGTGCGACTGATGGGATAAATATGTTCAAAGTTTATAACTGATTGATGAGATGTAGCTACTAATTTTGAATGAGCTACACAGCAGTCAATCTGATGCTAATGTTTTAGAGGAAAACTTCTGTTTTAGGGTTTTTTAACTCTTGCAACTTCATATAAGCTTTCATTGCTTAACTGGATATTGTTTATATCTGTTCATCTCCAGCACCCTTGCATTTAGGATGGAATGATTCCAAGCCTGTCTTCTTCCAAATTCTTTGCATGATCCGATCAGTAAATATAAATATAATGATATCACTTGCGTGCTTAAGGCTTTCACTAAACCCAATTACCTATAAAATTATTTCTGCAGTCTTCATCCTTCTTCACCAGGTCAGTCATCTGAATTATACCTTCTTCCAAGGCTTCATATGTCACTCTTGCTCCCACTGCACACAAGCTATTTGCACATCTCTGTGTGTCTCACCGTTTTCACACATCAGTCACATTTGTGAATCCGATAACTAAGGCTTTAAGTGGACTATTAACTGGACTGCTTCCAACTGAAGTTCCCTGTCACACATTGTTAAAATTTCTAGTCCAGCATCTACAGATATCTCATTGGATTTGTTTATACATTTACAGTCCCTATTAAGCTAAGAGCTCCAGGAGGGCTGGATTGATAATACGGTGATTTTCAATGCATAAGTGATGTGAGATCAGAACATTTTGGAAATGAGCCATCAGGAGAGCAGACAATCAGAAAAGTGTAAGAGTAGATGAAACACTGGTCACAAGACTGCCACATAGCTTCTTTCTTCTGTGCTTTGCCATTTCACTGTAGGAAAGAAGAAAAGTGAAACCATGTAAAGGTAAACATAGTTTTTTCTTGGCAAATTCTAAAAATATGAAGAAATTTATTTGATGCTTCAAAACCACATTTTTGTTTGCCTATTTAAAACATAGCAAAGGAATTTTAGATTCTCATTTAAAATTGAATAGAATTGATGAAAACAAAAGCAGCAAATGTTTTATGAGGCGCCAGTGGCCTGAAAGGGAAGGAACACAATGAGCAGACACACAGGAGACGCCAGTGCAGGAGACCTGCACAGGAAGCGCCAACTTGAGTTACTATCATCCTGTGCCTCAAAAAGACTCCCTGCCATATCGTGTCATTCCTGTGCCTTGGGAACCCATTAGTGACTATTTGCAGAGCTAGAGGTGGTCTTTGAGGCAATCTAACCTGGTAGTACTAAGCGCATAGCTGACAGGATAGAAGGAAAAGATAGACGGCGATAAGAAAAATTATAAATTTAAAACTGTACTTTAAGAATACTGGCCCTTATGACTTTTTTCTCTAGCACATTAATCTTAAATTTCTAAGTCTTACAAAATACAGTAGTTTGGGCCTCTGAATTTCTCCTGGAAAGCAGATCCCTCCCCTATTAAAGCAATATTGTAATTCTCCTGGAAATCGAGCCCACTCTCCTCAACCTTAACTCAAGATTCACAAATACCTTCAGTCTCCACCCTCAAGACTACCCAAAATCCTCAGCCTCACACTGTATCTCATTTTATGAGTACCCAGTTTCCCTATTTTCTGCCAAATGAAACTTTTCTGTTCCTTTTACTGGCATGTCCCAGAAATTTCTGTTGTTGTCATCGTTTTTTGTTTTTTGTTTTTTTTTTTTTAATATGATGGAAGTCAGTGAACCTATTTAATAGGTGGGGTAAGTTGAGGTCCCTGGCTCCTCTTTAAGGATCTCTTCAGACATCACGAGCTATGAAGAGGTCAGCTCTCATGTGAATAACTGCAGTTCCATCCTTTTTAGCAGGAATGACTCAAAAAGCAGTTTCATTTCACAGTCAGCACAATGAATGGTCATGGGTAGAAACCTCTGCCTGGGAACTGTTTGAAAAATAGAAATGGCCTCCGATGCAATCCTAAAGTCATACTAAATGGAGAAAAATCAAAGGCTATTAGACAGATAGATGACTGTCACTGCAGTAGGACTCAAACTGTACTTTACACTCAGCCACACTCACACAGGATCAGATAGGATAGCTCTGAGGTACCAACCAACAGTGGAGACTGAGTCAGATTACACTAAGAAACTGCAGAGCTCACAATGCCCAACAACAACACAGAGCAGGCAGTGTGGCAAAGAAGGCTGGCTCAAATGCAAAAAGCTGCACAGATCAAATTCCTTCTAGTGCAGAAGACTTCAGGAGCCCGTCTGTCTGGCATTCTGTCTGTAAACAGCTCGTGTGCCATAGGAAGGAGAAAAGGTGTTTAAAATTATGAGCTGGGAGAATATTTCAGATATTTTAGGTAATGGTGTCTGAGCTGTTGGGCATTCATAGGCAAATAATAATAATAATAATAATAATAATAATAATAATCTTTAACTGCTACATATTTCACATAGAAAATTAGTGCAAATTGTAGAAAGACTACTCAGATTTGGAGCAAGAATAAAGAGACATCAGGGAAAATTGGTTAATTAAAGCTCAACAAAATTTTAAAATTTATTTGGAAAAGAATGAAAAGCTTTCCTGTGAAGAAAATGCAAAGGCAAGACATATGAAAATGGTGACAATAACTTGTAAACTATATTCCCTACGAAATATGCAGAATGTATAAAAGGCACTCAGAACTCAACAGCAAACACAATCTGATAAATGCACAGAAGACACGAAGAGACATTTTAACAAAGAGGATGTAGTGAGGGCCAAAAAGTACATGAAAAGACTTCTAATACCATTTGTGTGTGTGAATTTAAACCACAATACATAAAGTAATTATTAATTGTTGTAGAAAGTTTTATTATGTTTCCAACAGCAAATGACATTTCAAGACAAACTTATCTCCTTAGCCAGTAATTTTTTCAAGTTTATTGTTTATTAAAAACAAAGCTGCATTCATTGTTCTCAAGTTCATTAATCTATTAAGGCAAAGTGAAGATGAGTTGCCGTGGATTCTTCTAAACCTGTTTCAGGCCCTGCTTTCTGTGTTAAGTTGTTTATATTATTGTATCATCATTTTTCTTTATAATTCTGTTATACGTAAAAGCATAATCAATAGAATTACTAGTGTCTCATTCTAAGGAAATCTTTAAAACATTCAATTAATCTTTATATATGTGGTTAGGCTTATATAATTTTCTAAAACAGTGTTACACATCAAGTCAACTCACTAGAAACTATCATTCACTGAACCGAGTGTGATATTTCATGAGAGGTCTTAAGCATTTTAAATATAAGCATCTCACCATATTGATTTTTTTTTTTTTTATCTTTAGAGGCAGTTTATATAATATCTATTTACAGGTGCACATGCTGAAAGGCAGGTACAGGACCAAGTCAACACTACCCTCCAAGGAGGTCCCTAACTCCTGCAGCTGCCTTTCCTTGGTCACTTGTTGCTCTTTTTAGACAAACAGTAGAATGTGGCATCTTCATGACTCATTGACAATAAAGCCCGTCAGCTTTCCCCAAGGTTAGGTCACAGCCCAAGCCGGTATTGCTCTCCAGGCTTTTATCCCTGCTCAGTTCTCTATTTAGCTCTTTAGCTCTCTGCCCTTGGTATCCAACGTCTCTGCAGTATAATTGCTGTATTGATAATCAAAATCAACTTGCTATTTGTCATCCTGATTTTATTACTATCTATATTGCTCTATGCTTTGATGAACTCAGAATTGTCATCACCAATTCAGTTTATATCTTCTGGGTGACAAACTCTCCTAAACTCAGTGGTATTAACCAACAGCTATAAAATTGTAATTTGGGCAAGACTTTTAAGAGAATTTCTTGATGTTCCCTGGTTTCTGGCCTCTGATGGGAGGAAAAGAGCAATGGTAAGGACGTGAATAACTAGGCAGGAGTGGCAGGAGCTGGACAGTCCCTGTCTGAGTGGCTCTGTTACTCATGTGGCCGCCCTGCAGACAGGAACCCTGCACTGTGTTTCTCCACCTCCACAGAAGAGCATCTCTCACTTCATCTAGAATTCTTTTGCTGAAGACCTAAGTGAGGAATTTTCTGAAAAAGCCTTAGAAGTCAGAGAATGACATCTAAAGACCAATGCCATCCTCCCACATACAGGGACTGGATGGCAAAATATGTGGCAGGTTCAGTTAGTTCTGGTTATCAAGAGTCATCATGTTGTAGAAAGACACTGCAAACACTGAGTTGCAGAATATGAAGCCACTGCTCCTGGAAAAACAGTCGGGTTCTTCCAGCCTCCTGTCAATCCTGCTGGAGGCACGAGCTGCCCTATTTAATGGGCCATGTTGGTTCATCAACACTAAACTCACTGCCAAAGCCACCAGGCTGAGCCCTGCTTTCCCAGCACGGGCATCTTCTCCCTGACCTACATCTTGCCTCCTGTGCAGAGGACTCCAGACAACACTCCGGCCCTGTGCTTGGGCCGCTTTATGGGGTGAAGTCACCAATCTAAGCACAGAAAGGCAAAGACCATGAGATTACAGAAGAAAGAAGACACTTGGCCACAGGTGAGTGCTGAGACAGGGAGGCAGTCTCTTGTTGGTCCCAGGCTCCACTAGGCCCACTGAGTGACTTACGGTTTCCAGTGTTCTGTCCATGTTCACAAATCAGGAAAAACTCTCAGTACTGACTTTGAGATTGAAAACAAATGCTAGTGAGTAGTCAAACTCTTAAACACAGAATTCATAAGTAATGAGAATCAACAGGGGTTTTTTCTCAAAAAATATATATGAATTCTCTTCAATAACATTCAACTTAATCAACATCAGTGTTATAAAAAATGTATTTACACAAATAATACACCAGGAAAGAATTTTCTTCAAACCCTAACAGTAATTTTAAGCAAATCATAGGATAAAATCATAAATTAAACATGGATATCTCTTTATTCCTTCACATATATTATTTGTTACAATTTCTTAATTATTCAGCATTACTTGAATGAATAAATAAATATATACTTTTTAATGGTTAAAATATAAATCCATTTTGAAATTTATGGATGCAAAAAAGGACCTCATATTTCTAAGAATGCTATGAAACAGTAGATAGTATTAAAAACCAGATTTTTAGAAAAGGAAATGGATTCTCATCAAAATCACCAATTGCTTTGCTAAAATCTGAGTCAAGAATGATACTGAAAATCTGTTAAAGACAGATTAAGCAAAAAAAAAAACACAAGGACAAACAGAAGTATATTTCTTCCTTTTACTTTTCTTAACTGAGACATTGAGATTTTCAAGGACATGCCCTGGAAATAAACACACACTCATTTTTAGACATACACCTGTAATCTCAGTATGTGGGAGACTGAGGCCTGATGATTTCTGTGAGTCTGAAACCAGTGTGGGCTATGCATTCAGTTCATGCCAGGCTGAACTAGATAGTGAGACCCTGTCTCAAAAAGAAAAATAAATAGTGTGTAAATCAAAAATATCTGCATGAGATATTTTCTTTATATGTCATCTCAAATTTTTAAAGCTATAGATTTTTAAAAATAAATGCAATTATCATTAATCCATTTTCATATTAAATCCATCATTTTCTTCTCATATTTTTCTCATGAACAATGAAAGATATTAGTTTCATTGTACCCCCTTTTTTTTTAACTTATCTTGACAACTGAAGAAATATCATAGGTTTTCTGAATTAGATGAACTCACTTTTGCAGCTGGATAAACTATAAAAACATGTCAGTTTTTCTGAGTCTTACTCTTTCTCTATAGTCTCATTTATAAGAATTCCTGAAAAGTGCCCACCTGGTCCCAGACAGAAATGGTTTCCTTCACACACACACACACACACACACACACACACACACACACATCATATGTTTCTTTTGCTGATAACTCTAGTGAAAATAGAATTTACAAAGAGAAATTAATTAAACTGTGCAGCTAGTCAACATGATGACTTAGCTTGCAAAGGAAGACTATGTTTGCTTCTCTTTCTTCAGTAGCGTGACCTCTGTTCAACTTTCCCTTTCTTTTTTCAGCCTCATTTTCTTCTTTACACCACTGTCTTTTCCAGTCACACTGGTCTTCCCATCTTGCATCTTTTGAGGCACAGATTCCGGGCATACGCCATTTCCTCTACTATGAGCTCTGTCCCAGAGATGTACGTGCCAGACACTTCTCAGCTCTGAAGTCTCCGCCTGCTTTGTTGCTACAGTGCCCTCCTTCTCTGGCTTAAGCCCCTGTCTTCACCTATTCATTTACCCCTTGGCTTGTTTTCTTGCTTATCTTGCCCTCTACAGCAGGAGCTGATAAACAATGGACTGTAGGAAAAACCCAGCTTGGTTTTATCAGCCAAGAGAAAGAAGGACAGATTCTGATTTTAATGAATCAGAAAGTCACATACAAATAATATTCTTGATCAAATAATAATAAAAATAATGAGTTTAAATTTAAAGCTCTTAGCAAGAAATAAGTGCTCCTCATGGCTGTCTTTATGGTACAATGTCTGACCACAGAGGTGAGCAGCCTGCAAAGAGAGCAGAGTGCAGACAATAAATAGAACAATAACCTCTGGCCCAACACAGGGAAAGCCTGTGACTTCGCTCCAGTGGATGAACTCTGCCTGGTGGGCTCACTTCCTTCTCCCCAGCTTCTGCGTTAGTTTGCTGAACACAGGGCCTCACCTCCAGTAGGAGCATTCAGGAAAGTGGGTTGAGTGGAGCTTTCATCCCCTGAGCACAGAAAACATTAGTAACCTTCTCTGCAGCTGGAACAATGCTAGAAGATAAAAATAAATAATACTTCTACATATTCCAAAATGTCACTGATTCTCACAGCAAGATGCCCATATATTGCTGCAAAAATAATGGCACCAGTTGGAGAGACATATGTTTGTTCTCATACCACTTTAGGTTTTTAAATTACTTTTGTCTAGAGAAACTCCTTAGATTAATCTAGATACATACTTTCACCATCAGTATCTCTTGGGTTTGTATAAAATACGTAAGCAAAAAAAAAAAACTGATGAAGATACTCCAAAAGCTTGTACACAATTGGAGGATGACATTGTTTAGTTCAAAGTTAATAGTATCAATTTCTTCTGCTTAACTTTTGTCCTTACTTAGCTACAGTGTTGGATAACCTGTCTTAAAGAAGTAATTCAGTATTGACCTTAAACAGAAAGTATTCAGTAACATCACTGCAACTTTTAGAATAAGTACCTTCAAGATCTTAGCAGAGAGCAAAAGAAGGTTTTTGGTGGTGTATTACATACTCCAAAAAGTTAGGAAGGATTTTGAATATTTTCACCAGAAATAAGTGAATGTTGTCAGAGGAAACAAATACATTTAACCAGATTTAAACATTGCACAATAGATTTATGCATTGAAATACCATGTTGTGCTCCATAAATATTCACAATTTTTTATGTGTCAGTCTAATAGTAAATTTAATTCAAAATTTTAAAAGAAAGTTCTTCAGCAGAATCCAGAATAATAACCCATAAAACGTTGGCTGGCTATACCCTCACAGTGTCATTGGGTTTAGTTGTCCACCAGGACTAACCATGAAGTCACTCTGCCTTAAACCAAGTTACTTTTAACTGCTTAGTACATTTTTGTACTGCTCCAAGAAATGAAGCACCTTGTTTGTGTTCCAAAGGATGCTTACCCTCTAAAGCTTATTATTTGGCATTCTTTCCTGAGTCTTAAAGAATTTCTTTCAAGGGACAGATTTCTCCTTTTGCATTTCTCTGATGTCACTGCTTCACCTGTGGAGTTTTCTAAAACTCACAAAAGGTTTTCAAACAATGCGCACACTCAAAGAGAGAACAATATGCAGAATCAAGTCTGAGTATGACACTCGTGTCACAACTACCACCAGGCAAACAGGGCCTGTAAATTCATACCTATCAGAAGACACTCTCAAGTTTTACTAATCTTAAAAATGGAGTGATCATAGTACAATGAAATGAATGTAGTAGCTAACGTATTCAGTACATATTAAAAGTAAGGTTCAGAACACCAAGCTCCACCCCGGCTCGTGCCACTGGGCGTGCCTGAACATCCCAGCACCCCAGCCGCTCCCAGCCACTACGCAGAGGAAGCAGAGGAAGCCGCTGAGCATGTCTGCATGCTTCAGTGCCTCCCTGCCACTGCATATGGAGGAAGACCATTGAGCTCTGCCCCGGCTCAGGCCGCTGAGCTGTGCCTGCAACCCAGCATGCTCCTTCCATGTATTGACACAGAGGACCACCACATCCACCCTAGCACAACCCTCTTCCCTTGGCTACCCTCCCCATCTCTTAGACCAAGCACTGCTGTGAATGCTTGGCTCCCACTCTTCCTCCCAGAACCTTGAACTGCACAGGATGGCAGTACTGGTTTGACCAGAGACTTGGTGGCCCCTCACCCAGACAGAGGACCTGGGCAAGTTCCAATCACTATGTACTCCACAATCAGGTGGACATCAACCATAAAATAGGACCCTGGGATATACGTTGCCAACAGTTGTGACTATTGATAATCTCAATAGTCACAACTAGATATTGGCCCAGATATTGGCCCAGAAGGTGAAATAACAAAATGAATAACCAAAATGCAATCTCAAACATCTAGTCCATCAGCTGAAAGAACAGGCAACAGTGAAATGGAGGACTTTAAAAGTCATACACCAGAAATCTCTGAAATGATAGCAAACAAAGTAAAGAAACAAATTCATGAGGCTATAGAGGAAATCAAATTAGAACTCATGTCTTATGTAAAGACAGAAATAACAACCTTAGTAAAGCATTGCTCAACATAGCTAGGGAAGAAATTGATAAAAAAAAAATACAGAAACATGGGAAATTGATTGAAATTTTGAATGAGCCATGTAGAAAACAAGCAGAATCTATGAAACAAATTCAAAGAAACATCCAAGTAATAAAACATTTACTGAAGGCTGGCAAAACCATTTAAATGAAGCTGAGGATAAAATTTCGGACCTTGAGGATAGGATCACAGATAATGACCATGAAAGGATAGAACTTATAAAAACAACAAAGCAATACGAAATGACAATCCAGCAGCTTAAAGGTGACATGAAGATAAACAATGTAGGACTAATAGGCATCAGTAAGGATGCATGAGACAAAGCAAAGGACATAACTAAGCTGTTCACAGAGCAATAGTAGAAAATTTCCCAAATATGGGGGGAAAATCTGATATACAAATAAGTGAGACTTATAAAATACCAAACAATCACAACCAACATAAATCTACACCCAGGCATATGATAATTAAGATCTCAAACATGCAGCATAAAAACAGAATACCAAAAGCTTTTAGAAAAAAGACACAACTCACCTATCAAGGAAAGCCCATTAGAATCACAGCAGACTTCTCAGCAAGCATTCAGGTTAAGACAAGCTGGGAATGAAGTATTTCAAACCCTAAAAAGAAAACAAATTTCATCCCAGACTGATGTACCCAGCAAAACTGTCTTTCAAATTTAATGGAGAAACAAGATACATTCATGACAAAGAACAACTGAATAAGTTCATATTTACCAAACCAACCATAGAAAGAATATTGAAAGACATACTAGAAAAGGGTAAAAATGACCACAATCTCCAGAACAACAACAGAAGGAAACCACCAGGATGGACAAGAAATTAAACGAGGGAGGAAAGCAGGAAACCAACAACGGGAACATAATATGGCAAAGTCAAGCCAGCACATATCAACGATATCCGTAAATGTAAATGGGCTCAATTCACCAGACAAAAGAAGCAGATTGACAAACGGATGAAGAAACAGGACCCCACAATATGCTGTATACAAGAAACACATGTGACTCAAAAAGAAACTCATAGACTAAAAGTCAAAGGATGGAAAACAGTATTCCGTGCAACAGGAACCCAGAAAAAAGCAGGGGTAGCTATCCTGTTTTCAGATCAAGTGAACTTCAAAGCTAAAATGATTAAAAGAGATAAAGAAAGCCACTACATACTTGTAAGGGGAAAACTTCAAGAGGAAGAACTAACAATTATAAATATATGTGTACCAAATACTAGAGCACCCAACCATATAAGGCAAACACTAATGGACATGAAAAACCAAGTACACAAGAAAACAATTGTAATAGGAGACTTTAACACCTCACTGTCACAAAGAGATAAATCAACTAGACAAAAAAAAATCACCAATGAAATAACAGAACTGAATCACAACTGTGAACAAATGTGCTTAATGGATGTTTACAGAGTGTTCTAACCCAACCACATCAGAATATAGATTCTTCTCAGCTGCACACGGGACACTCTCCGAAATACACCATTTATTAACTCACAAAACATTCTTAAGTAAATGTAAAGGGAGCGAAATTATCCCATGCATAATACCTGATCACAGTGCACTAAAATTGGAAGTCAATGGCAAAAAAATCCCTCAAAAATACATAGAAATGAAATAACAACCTTCTGAACAACCAGTGGGTTAGAGATGAAATTAAAGAATAAATAAAACAATATCTACAATACATTGAAAATGCAGGCACAACGTACTGTAATCTATGGGACACAATGAAAGCAGTCCTAAGAGGAAAACATATAGCAATAAATAGTCACATCAAGAAATGCAACAAGCACAAATAAATAACCTAATGCTACATCTCAAACTCCTAGGAAAGGAAGAGCAAGTTAAACTCAAGGCTCATAGAAGAGTGGAAATTGTAAAGATTAGAGCAGAAATCAATGCAACTGAAACAAACAAACAAACAAAAATAACCCAAAGAATTAAATGAATCAAAAGATGGTTGTTTGAGAGGATAAATAAAATTGATAAACCTCTAGGCAACCTTATCAAGAAAGAGAAAGAAGGGGCTGGGGATTTAGCTCAGCAGCATAAGCGCCTGCCTTGCAAGCAGGCAGTCATGAGTTCGATCCCTGGTACCGATAAAAACGAAAAAGACAAAAAAAAAAAAAAAAAAAAGAAAAAGAAAAAGAAAGAGAAAGAAGAAACTCAAATCTATGCAATAAGGACTGAAAAGAGGATTACTACAGATCCCATGGAAATTCAAAAGATCATGAACACCTACTTTGAAAATCTCTATTCACATAGGGTAGAAAACACAGAGGAAATGGACAGATTTCTAGAAACATACGAACTACCAAAGCTCAATCAAGAAGATATAACAATTTTGAATGAACCAATATTAGCTACTGAAATTGAAAATGTGATTAAAAACTTAACCAACAAAGAAAAGCCCAGGTCCTGATGGATTCATGGCTGAATTCTATAAGAAATTTAGAGAATATTTAATGCCTACACTCCTTAAACTCTTCAATGAAATTGAAATAAAAGCAGTCCTCCTTAAATCATTCTTGGAAGCAAGTATTACTCTCCTTCCAAAACGAGAGAAAGACCCAATCAAAAAAGGAAAACTATAGACCAATCCCACTAATGAACATTGATGCAGATTCTCAGTAAAATACTGGCAAACAGAATGCAGCAAATCATCAAGAAGATTATACACCATGAACAAGTGGGCTTTATTACAGGAATGCAGGATGGTTTGACATACGGAAATCAATAAATGTAATACCCTGTATCAACAGAGCCAAAAATAAAAATCATATGATCATCTCAATAGACACAGGAAAAGCATTCAATGCAGTCCAACACTTATTCATGATAGAAACTCTACGGAAACACAGAATACATGATTTGTACTTCAGTCTCATAAAGGCCGTTCATGACAATCCAACAGTCAACATACTAAATGGACAAAAACTGAAAGCCTTCACTCTAAACTCAGGAATAAGACAAGGATGTCCACTATTACCTTCTTACTCAATATAATTCTAGAAATATTAGCCAGAGCAATCAGGCAAGAGGGAGAAATAAAAGGAATAAAAATAGGAAAAGAAAAAGTTAAATTATCATTATTTGATACTCTGCATAGAAGATGATATGATACTCTTTACAGAAGACCCCAAAAACTCCATTAAAAACTACTAGAGGTAATAAAGAAATTTAGCAGTGTAGCTGGAGACAAAGTCAACACTCAAAAATCAATAGCATTCCCGTACACAAACAAAAACTCACTGAGGGAGAAATTACAGAAATATCACCAAAAATCAGATACTTAGGAATTAGCTAACCAAGAATGTAAAAGATCTGTATGCAGAAAATTATACTACTCTAAAAAAGGAGATTGAAGAGGATATTAGAGAATAGAAGGATATTCCTTGCTCTTGGTGAGGAAGACCCAACATTGTGAAAATGGCTATACTCCCAAAACTATTATACAGATTCAGTGCAATCTCAATCAAAATGCCATCAGCATACCTTACAGATCTAGAAAAAATACTCCTAAAATTCATCTGGAAATGGAAGAAACCTAGAATAGCAAAAGCGATTCTGGGCAACAAAGGCAAGACAGGAGGTATCTCAATTCCTGACTTGAAACTATACTACAAGCCACAGTGATAAAATCAGCATGGTACTGGCAAATAAATAGACCTGAGGATCAATGGAACAGATTAGAAGATGCAAACACTACTACAAATACACTCAGCCACCTTATATTTGACAAAGAGGCTAAACATGGTCACTGGAAAAAAGACAGCCTGTTTAATAAATGATGTTGGAAAAATTGGTTCTCCACATGCCAAAGGCTGAAAACAGACCCATACCTATCATCATACACTAAACTAAAGTCAAAAAGGATCAAGGATCTAAATATTAAAACAGAAACCCTAAATCTAGTGGAAGACAAATTAGGTAAAAACCTTGGAGACATAGGTTAGCAAGAGAATTCATTAATAAAACACAGACCACATGGGAAATACTTCAAAGAATCAACAACTGGGATATCATATTACTAAAAAGTTTTTGCATGTCAAAAGAAATCATCAACAAAGTGAAAAGAAAAGCCACAGAATGGGAAAGAATTTAAACCAACAATTCCTCAGACAAAAGACTTACATACAGAACATATACAAAACTGAAAAAACATCAAGGCCCCCAAATTCAAAGACTCTCTCCAAAAATGAGCATCAGAAATGAATAGACAGTTCTTAGATGAAGATATACAAATGGCAAATAAATACATGAAGAAATGCTCACCATCACTGGTCATTTGAGACATGCAAATTAAAACAACACTGAGATATAACTCAACCCAGAATGAGTGGCTGCCATCAAGAAATCAACTGATAAAAAATGTTGTTGAGGCTGTGGGGAAAGAGGAACACTGCTCCACTGTTAGTGGGTGTGTATACTGGTGCAACCACTATGGAAATCAGTAGGGAGATTTCTCAGAAGGCTAGGATTGGAAGATCCGTTCAATCCAGCTATTCCCCTCATGAGTATTTTCCCAGAAAAACTGAAAAGGTCATGTCACAAAGATATATGTGTACCCATGTTTATATCAGCACAATTTGTGATAGCTAAAGCTTAGAAACAACCAAAATGCTCACCAATTGCAGAGTGGATGAAAAATGTATTTTTAGATGATGGAATACTACTCAGCTATAAAAAGGATGATCTTGAGACCTTTACAGTAAATGGAGGCAACCTGAGAATATCCTCACTAGTGAAATAAACAAGACTCACATGAGTAAACATTACATTGTCTCTCTAGTATAAAAAAATAATAAAAACTGACAGAATAACAGGATTGAAAAAGTATAAGAGATACTGTGAAAGCGAAAGGGAAATGCTCTGAAGAGTATAACGGTATGTGTAGTGTAAGGTAGATGACCACATCACTGAATTTCTGCTGGAACATTGAACAGAAGGATTTGCACTGTCAGTGTGTGAGTTTCTAGCCAGTATTTATGCTTGATTCTATGACCTTGGCAACTACATTCTAAGATGATGAGTAATATATCAACTAGTGATTTTATGTGGGGAAAGAGGAATGCTGCTCCACTGTTAGTGGGTGTTATGATGATAATATTTTTGAATTTGGTATTGTTCTACCCTTCTTTCCTTATTTTCTATTTTCTTTAATTTTCTTTTCTTTCTTTGAAAAAAAGAGAACAATATGCAATATAACAACCATTGTTAAATTTCTTTCATTCTGTTTTGAAAACTTATATTATTATTGTTCTGAGATTGCTTTTGTTTTTTATACTTTTTGCTTTTTGTTTTTCTTTTCTGACTTTTTTCTTTTTAAATAAAGTTTTTAAAAAGAAAAAAGTAAGGTTCATTTCCTTTTTATCCATGAGCTCACTTAAACATAACAACATACACCTTGTGTTGTAGGTAATATCTTTATCCGGACCTCAAATGACAAACAAGAAAGGTCTAAGAAGTAAGGGGCACTTTCTGCTGCAGGAAGGCCCACCAAACATAGCACAGTACTGTTGAGGAAAGGGACAGATTTCAGAATAGTCCACCAACAACAACAAAATGGTTTCAGTTTCCATTAAGTGTGCCACAGAAGCTACAGAACACCCAACTAGACTGGATTTCACTGATGCAATGGATAGTCTTCTAGCATAAGTACATCCCAAATGTAGCACAGGATATAGTTAATACTAAATCATTGCTGTTCTGAAGTTCAAATATAATTAAGAATCTTGCACTTTTTTATGCTACATCTGGCCAGCTTTTCTATCATGTTAGAGCCAAGTGTTTCTTTGCACAATTTTACAAGCGTTTGCTTGACTTCCAAAGAGCCGGTGCTCATGGCCTTTCAGTATATTTAGCAAACTGCATACTTTTGCAAGAGGACACACAATACTCTTTTTAAGGTTTCGTCATTGTACATGTTTGTAGTATATAATGATCATATTCATTGTGGGAAGCTAAAAGTAAATATACATAACTCTTCTTGATTTTTTTCTGTATCCCCCTTCTCTCCTCCTCTCCCCTCCTTTGCCCTCCCTGCATTGCTCAGGATATATATCTATATATCTATATTTCTATATTTCTATATTTCTATATCTGTATCTGTATCTGTGTCTGTATCTGTATCTGCATCTGTATCTATCGCTATCTATAAAGATAGAGATAGAGACACTGTGTCTGAAGTACATGATGATCACATTGCTCACAGGCATTTGCTGTATGCACTCAGCACTTTACAATGCTCCCTTTTCAAATTTCATTTCCTGCCTACCCTCATCTTTCAGTTCCCTTCCCATAGGTCAAAGCATACAATTCTGTCTGCGTGTCAGATGACGGGATGTTTCAGATTTTTCACTTCATTGATGTGGGAGTTTCCTAGAGAGTTAGGAAAGTACACTTCTGGCTGTGTCTGGGAGAAGCCATGGAAAACTGACCTGCAGTTGTACACCTGGGCCCTGGCCGTCTTCTGTCTGACTCTATCCCTTTTACACTGCTTCCCAACTGCCATGAACTAAGCATTTTTGCTCTCTCACACTTTTTCTCTATGATGTTCCTGCCTTGGAGTCACTCAGGCATGGACTGAGTCCCCTAAACTCCTGAGCAAAAGTAAACCCTTCCTCCACCTTTAAGCCCTTTGTGTCAGAGTTTAGTCCTAACAACCAAAATCTCATGAACAGAAATGTCTTTTGTGTACTACTAGTGTACCTTAAAACAGTCTCACTAGCCTCATTGAATCAAGAGTTGTATTGAAAAGAAAAAGGTTAATATCTTCAAGTTATACAGAAAATTGATAGAGAAAAAAATACACAAACCTATTTTTCTCTGACTGCAAAGACCAGGCTCTCCACAACTTTACATTTCCAGCTTGACTGTTCAGAACAGTTCTTTCCAAATGGACATTGTTGCTCATGTTCCAATTCAGAGGAAACCAGGAATTATTGACAAAAAGGAAGAGAAACATTTTGTCTTCCATATATTCCCTAGTCACTGGTTTAGAGAGGCCTGAGACTGAAATGCCAGTTTGATACAGACCCAGCCCAGCAGGTGCACCAACAGAGAGCAAATGAGAAGCTCGAGTTAATTCCGTGTGAAAATGTTAAGTCAGCTGTACAGATCAGTGGGTCTATGCTTTCCATACTTAAGGATAAAGGCAACTCCATTAGCAAAAACACTTTTAGATGATAAGAAATGAAAATTTTTTAATGTTAGCCAGACACAGAATAACTGTGATATGGTTCAGCCTATGCTCTTACTATCTTCAAGGCCATCTGGACATTTGAAAATTATTTCATTGTTTAAGTTTTATTATTTTGAGGCTTATATTAAAACCAAATGAGAGTTTTATTATAATTTATTTTACTGGTGAATATTCATGAAACAATTTAGCCATAATTTCCAATTAAAATATTTATTGTTGTTGATTTTTGTTTTTCATTTTTTGAGTCAGGCTTTCACTATGCAGTTCAGGCTGATCTTGAACTCACTTTGTAGCCCAGGCTGACCTCCAACACGTAGCACCCTGCTGCCTCAGTCTCCTGAGTGCTGCTCAATGAAAAGTTGTTGAATTACCATTAAAAGTAAAAATGTGCCAAAAAGGAAAAGTAAACGAAGCAAGAAGAAATGGTCCTACTTTTCACACTCTTAATTCTCAGATTTGGCGTTAAATTTTATGCCTGCCTCGAGGGCCCAGCATGGACAGATTTTTCAGGGACTGCTTAAGACAGGAGATGGTAACACGGTACTGGGTATCCACTTCTGTGCTCCCTGGATTCAACTCTCAGTGAAATTAGACCATGCATTTTGGTGTATTAAAGTACAGGCAAGAAGTCTATGAACTAATAAATCCCAGGCTTAGTGCCAACACAGGAAGATTGGAACACAAAATAGAGAGGAAGAAAAAAGCTACAAGTCTATCTACAAGATAGAATTCTCCAAAAGAAACAAATTCTCCAAAAAATAGGAAACCACTCAAGAGAACATAGGCTCTTTTCATAATCAATTGATAAACTTAAATCTTCATGAGACCTAAATGTATTTATATTTTTCCTCAAATGCTCCCGTCTCCTCCCTGATGACTGCCATTTGTCATTGTTTTTTTATTTAAAAGAAAACAACACATAAAAGAAAAACAAAAAGCAAAATAGACAAACAAAAAACAACAATAACAGCATAGGTTTACGAAACAAGATGATAGGAATTTGACAGTGGTTGTAACATTGCATATTGTTACCTTCAAGAGGGTTGCTTAGATCAATAGATATAGACATGCAGAATTGATCTAATCATGTATTAACTGTTCTTTTCCAATAACTAATATGATTTGTAGTATAATCATCTTAGCTACCTTTTGTGTGTGTGTGTGTGTGTGTATACATACAAATTTATGTCTTTTTTCTTTTCCCTTCATTCCTGCCTCCTTTCCCCTGTCCCTGTTACTTTTTCTCTTTGAGCAGATTCTCACCCTTATGCAGTATTTATTGTAGATTTTGGATAGGATATACTGTTTCAGTTTCTCATACAAGGGAGACAATATGATATTTACACGTATGAGTTTGGTTTATTTCACTTATGAGTATGGTCTCAAGTCACATCCATTTACTTATATAAAAGGCTCAGTGCAATCTTTCTTTATAGTTGAGTAGTACTCCATTGTATTAAAATACCATATCTTTTTTATCCATTCCTTGATTGAAGGGCACTGGGACCATTTCCAAGTTGTGCTGCTATAAACATGGGTGTACATATGTCACTGTGGTATGATGTTTTCAATTCTTCTGAGAAGATGCCCGAAAGCAGCATAGCTGGGTCAAACGGAGTATCTAATCCTAATATTTTGAGGAATCGCCAGGTTTATTTCTCCAGTGGCTGGCACTGTCTTCACTCCCACCAACAATGGAGAAGAGTTCCTTTTTCCCCACAGGCCCACCGGCATGTTATTGGTTGATTTCTTTATATGTTCTATGTAGAAGTTCTTTGTCTGGGGGACAGTTGGTGAAGGTACTTTCCCAATTCATGGTTTTTCTTTTCACTCGGTTGGAAATGTCTTTATGTCTTTAACACTGTACTGGCCGTATTACACTACCTCTTTGACAACATTTACCAGTGAAATGAGCCAGGGATGCCCCGCAGGCAGTCTCCTCAATAGTGTATCAGCTGTACCTGTAGCTTCAGTAGGAAGTTGTCTGTCTTTAGAATAAATCTGAAAAGCATGTGTAATACATCACAGCACATGTATCAGCACACGTGTGGGCAGGTCATGTGAGCTGTGTGATAAATACCAAGTTGTAAATCCTAGGATCAATCTCCACATACAGTAGCACCATCATCACAATCTCACATCGACACAAATGCACCCCAACGTTACACTGCCAAAACACTAACTTCTCTTTCATTGTGTCTCCATTTCTTTTTTTCTTTCCTTTTTTTTTCCATTTTTTAAAAAATTTTATTTAAGGAGAAAAAAAAAGGCAGAGAAAGGGTACAAGTTATACAGATTTACAGAAAAAAATGAACAGTAGGAAATCACTAGTTAATGGATTACATATTGTCATCTTAGAAACAATTGTTCAAGTCACAAAGTTAAAGCTTGTAAAGTGAACATTCCAACAGTGAGACTGCAAACAGTTCTGTTCAATGATCCAATAAAACTCTTTGATATCATTTTCTATCTTATACACTCAAACATACATGCAGTTATATCATTTAGAGCACTTTCTTTTCCTCTCTTTTGTACAATGACAATTATACATTTTGGGTTTTGTTACTCCCACTGTTCTTATTACTGTGTCTCCATTTCTACAACTGTAGTTACTTTTGGAATTCACTAACTGGTTATTTGAAGGGGGAAGAAAAGGAAATGCAACCTCACAGTCTCAGGCAAAGGCGTTTCTGAAACCTGGAGTGAAAAGGATCAACAAAACCACTATGGGGAAAGCACACGGTAAATTCCAGCACATTTCTTAACCTCTTTTAAGAATTGCTTCAAAGATATATTTTTACAGATTGCCATTTTATATTTTTCTCAGCCACAACTTTGGAAAGAACAAGCGTATTTGGGAAAGTAGAAGGCACAGTGGCAACTGCGCTGAGGCTTTGGCTCCTACCGCTCCCTGGGGCAGAGCTGAGTGGGGACAGGCAGCAGGGACTGGAGATGGCAGCCCTGCCCACCTCGCCAGTTTTAACACTGATGCTTGGCAACAAGGGATAAGCTGTCTCCTTCTGCAGAGGGAGGGCTCTGCGACCCTCGAGTAGAGGGTTTTCAGAAGAGTTTTGCACTGCCTACCAGTTTTCTTTTGTGCCAAGACTCTGCTTTCCTCCTTCCTAAATGCCTATTTAAATGAGTAGATTAAGTAGAAGAAAGCTCATTTTTTTCTAAAAAAAAAAAAAAAAAGCATGTTCAGTGCAATTCAGAAGCTATGAGAATCCAAATCTACTCCATAAAGTAACAACCAAAACTCAGAAGAGCAGAAGACAGAGCTAAAACAACAAGGGTGAATGTGGCCCTGAAATATATAGCATAGTTGTTGTCAGGTGAACACCATAGATTAGTTTCAAGGGAGACCCATGGGAGTGTGTGAGGCCACACTCAGTGTTCTCATATTCCCAATGTGTTAGTATCATTACACTGCACTACTGGAATACAATCATATATGTACAGTGACATATATATATGTAAAGACGCAATAAGCACTAAGTAGGAAAATAGTAGACAGAGATGGTGGGCTGAGAACACTGTGAATTAGTGATGTAAACTTTTGTATTTTAGGACGGTCTTGCTAGGTTTTTCTTCATTAAATTTTTAATATTTTATGTTATTTTGTTAGCACATGTTTACAATTCACACAGTTAACAGTCATTTTGGGGAGGGATCACACGTAGATATTACAGCTTTTTTTCCTCATCCACTTCCTTTCCCTTTTTTTTTTCTCTCTTCCTCTGATTTTTACAGATTGTTCTGATATAAACATTGGCATGCATATATCACTGTAATATGATGACTTAAGCTCTTCGAGGAAGATACTTAGCAGAGGAGTGGCTGGATCATATGGGATTCCTAATTTTAATTCTTTGAGACATCTCCGTGATGATTCTCACAATGGTTGTAGTGCTTTGTATCCCACCAACAATGTAGGGTGGTTCCTGCTTTGTCACAGCCACACCAGCATTTGTTGTTTTGATTTCCTAATTATTGCCATTTTTTCTAGAATAAGATTGAATTTTAGCATTGCTTTAGCTTGCATTTCTCTGATGGACAAAGATGTCAAAGATGGGGAACATTTTTTCATATGTTTGGTACTCATTTGTGTTTCTTCCTCTATGAAGTGTCTGTTCATTTCTGTAGCCCAATTCTTGACAGGGTCTTTAATTTTAAATGGATTAATACTTTTGAGTTCTCTGTATTTTCTAGATGTTAGTCCTCTGTCTGAGGAGTAGCTGGCAAATTTTTTCCAATTCTGTAAGTTTTCTCTGCACTCTACTAATCGATTTTAATGCCATATAAAACTTTTTAGTCTGATATAATCACACTTACTGGTTCTTGCTGCTATTTGTTGTGCAATTGAAGTTCTAGTTAGAAAATTTTTTTCCTATACCTATGTCTTCAAGTCTATTACCTATTTTATCTACCATAAGGTTTAATGTTTCTGTTTTAATGTTTAGATCTTTGATTCATTTTGGTTTTAATTTAATACATGGTGAGAGATAAGGGTCCAATTTTAGTCTTCCATAAATAGACAACCAGTTTTCCCAACACCATTTTTTGAATAGGCTTTGTTTCCTCCAACATGTACGTTTTAGACCCTTTGTCAAAGATCAAACAGCTGAATATGTCCAAGGATGTTTCTGTTTCCTCTATTCTATTCCATTCTTCTGTGTGTCTATTTTTGTTCCAGTACCATGCTAATTTATTCACTGTAGTTTTGTAGTATAGTTTGTAGTCTGCTATTGTCCTACCACTTGCTTTGCTCTTTTGTCCAGAATTATGCTTGTTATTCAGGTTTTCTTCTGGTCCCATGTCAATTCTAATGTTGTTTACTCTGTCTGAAAAGTATGTTGTTGGCATTTTCATTAGGAATGCATTGAATCTGTATAAAAGGTTTGGAAGAATGGGAATTTTTAAGATGTTGGTTTCCTCTCAGTTTTAGGTGGGCCCAACCTATTGTTTCTGTCACGAATATTCTTAAATATTTTTCTGTGGGAACTGTTTGACACTCTTGTCTTCTGGTCTTTAAATGAATTTATCTTATTTCTTCATCTGCTTTGAAGGAAAATTTTTCTGGGCAAGTTAATCTGGGTTGGAAGTTATTTGCTCTTAGGCTTTCACTGCATCACTCCAAACTCTGACCTTCAGGGTTTGTGCTGAGAAGTCTTCTGAGATTCTGACTGGTTTAGCCTTTCATGTGATTTGTTGTTGTTGTTGTTGTTGTTTTCTGACTGCATTCTAAATTCTAGTTTTTTGTTAAATATCTACAAATGTACCTTTGTAAACTTTTTCTTTCATCATAATTGTTTGGAGCTATAGACATAGCTCCCTTGCATTTTAAATCTCTTTTCTTATGTTTGTGAAGTTTTTCACTATAATTTCTATAAGAATGTTAGTGAATCCATCTGTGCTATCTTGTACATTTTCTCTAACTCTGAGTTGTCTGATTGTTCTTCTTGTCATCTAGTAGCTTCTGGGTAGTTCTCTCCTCTTCTCTTATTTTATCTTGCTAGGTTTCTTTGGAGTAAAAGCTCAAATGGTATGACAGGAAAAAACTGGCTAATTCACAAGGAAATAAAGCAATTCTAATGGGTCTAATGTGTCTAATGATTTAGATATCCTTACCGGGACTAGAACATTACATAATGCATGCATCAAAACATCACATAGCACTCCTTAATTAAGCACAATTCTTATGCATCATTTAAATAAATGAAAGAAATTACCAAGTAATATGCCACATTTGCAGAATGAAGAACAAAACCACATGATCATCTAACTAGAAAAACCACTTGACAATTTTCAATATGCTTTCATAGCAAAAACACTATAGCACTGTTAGTAATTATACAGGCCTGAAAAAGAAGGAAAGCTCATCACATGCTACACTAGGGATAAACTCAGCAACATTACTCTAAGTGAAACAAGCCAGTCACGGACAAATGCTTTATCATTCTTTAGAATATGTATCTAAAGCAGTCAAACTCCAAAACAGAAAACAAAGAGGTAGTTTCCAGAAGTCAGGGGAAAGAAGAGAATAGAGAGTTGTTTGATGAGCATAGAGTTTCTGTTCTGCAAGATGAAAACTTCTAGAGAACACTGGTATGATACACTTGACACTATTGAGCTGTGCGCTGGCAGAGTTCACATCAGCTGTGTAATGTCATGTGGTTTGTAACATAAGCAAAATTAATTTAATTGTACAGATTGACTTTTTATCCTTTTTATTTTCCTGGTTGGTTAAGGAGGATTCCTGCTTCTGGTCCCTGGTTTTACTCC
The DNA here is from genome assembly GCF_034190915.1 of Cavia porcellus. Classification (NCBI taxonomy): domain Eukaryota; kingdom Metazoa; phylum Chordata; class Mammalia; order Rodentia; family Caviidae; genus Cavia; species Cavia porcellus. The sequence goes on from NW_026947503.1 coordinate 3,510,574, forward strand.
TTTTCCCATTCCTTCTAGGGATTTCCAGAGTCACTGTCATGTACATGTCCACAACATGAAGACAGAGAGGAGCTGTGTGGGTGGGGCTGAGTTAGCAAAGATGGGCTGTATTTACACTGGGAGAGCTCAGGGGCTGGCGTGGGGTGGAGAGCGTGGACGGAAAGGCAGCAGCAACTGCATGCTGGAATGTTAATGGCACCCACACAATTCTGACTTACAAACTTCTAACGTGAAACACGCACAGATGAGCCAGCTTGCGGCAAGACGTTACCGGAGCTGTGCAAGTAACCCCAGCACACGGCCACCAGGTCTCAGTAGGGCTGGATGTTGTTACTCATGAAAGACAGTCCTTCGAGAAAATGCTCAAGCTGGAGGGAAAGAAGCCAAAGCCATATGTTGAGTATTGGCTGTTTATCTAGTCCTCCCTTAGGACAAACCAATTATGTAGATTCAAGGAATCCATTAACCAGCAGAAACAGGTAAAAAAAAATTGTGTTGTGTGCACATATCAACTCCCCATAATACATGTAATCATTATTCATTACAAACATGCGCTAGTAAAATAAGTAGGTAATAAAGTTTTTAAAATATAAACATGTGCTCCTAGTGGAGTGCTTGAGTTGGCATACTACAGTACTGTACAATTTAAGAAGGGTAAAAAGGGAAGAGTGGTGAGCTGGAGAGCGTGGCATCATGGAATGCTTCAAAAGCAAGGTGGTATCTGGAGGTGCACCGCTGCCTGCTGGCTTCTTTTCTCCTCCTGTCTGGAAAGCAGAATCACGGTTCTGTTCAGGTATTAGTACTGCACTTTAGGAGGAACAATCCCACCTGTGGACTACAGAATATTCTGAATGATCACAATACTCTTTCTTTTTAAGTGACAGACTTAGGAGTGGGTATTTCCAAGTTTTCTCCAAGTCATCAACTGAGACAGACTGGAGATCTGCTCAGGAACATCTCCTGGTTATTGGACGAAGACACAAGGGAGAGAGGCCCTGTCCCTCTCCTAGGCTTGGCGGTTTCCTGGCTAACAGGTGGACTCTGTAGCCAGCTTGCAGCAAAGTTGAGAGCCTGCTTGAAACAAAATCTTGCACATGAGCAGGGCTGAGTTGTTCAGTTATGAAGCCACTGAAACTGGGACTCTTGCAGGACTGCACTTCCTCTTAATTTCTAAGATATCGACTATTAAAATCACTCTGATATGTGCTTAATCTCCTGATGGAACAGGCAATGAAAGTTTGAGAAATAAAAAAGTAATATTTGAAGAAAAAAGGAGTGAAAGGTCAGTTCTTGGACTGACTATTCCAGAATGTTTTTGACTAGCTCAGGACAGTAGAGAAATAACATTAGGACTAGAGTTGGGTGTCGTGGGTGCATAGTGGGAGGCTGAGTCAGGAGAATCAAATTCAAGGTCACCTTGGGCAACATAGCAAAACTTTCTGTTGAAATACAAAACTTTTAAAAGGGTTGGGAATGTTGATCCATATGGAGATATTGGGTCCAACTGATAAGAAAGAGAGAGACCGTGAGAGAAAGAGAAAAACAGAGAGGCAGAGATACAGAGACAGACAGACACACATAGCGACTTACTAGGGTTAGGATGATGGTACCAGCTGAATCAGGACTGAGTTAGCTCTCCAGCGACTTCTGGACCATGGTAGCCAGGCATGTCCTGAGACCAGGGCTGAATTCTATTCTACAGCAAGGCTTCTAAACTTCCTGGCCAGAATGGCAAAGTTAGTAGATGAGCTTTCATATATTTCATTAATTTACAAAACAAAATACATGAGATAATAAAAAAGACCAGTAAAAGAGCTAAGTTATTTTTTTAAAATGGGTACAAATTTGATTTAAAATAACTCATATACCTCTTTACAACACATTAAATAGTAAAAGCTGTATGAACTTGAAAGTTGTAATGGGTAGAAACAATACACCAATACATCCCTAACCACTGTACAGGATGAGAAAGGGTCTATGAGTGAGTTTCTTGGGGAGAGATGGCCTTTGCCACTGCTAAAATTTCCTATGACTTGTTACTGTGTGCTCATAAGTGAACCAATTATTGATCTTGCCTCTGGTTCACAAACCCTGAATTCTATCCAACTCCTTCTAAATAGCCCAGGGCAGCTGGGCAAAGAAACCACTGGAGAATGCAGATCCGGCCACAAACTTCTCCAGCTCCTTCTTTTGTTAGCCAACAGTGCACCATGCCTCCAAGATGGAGTTTTAAATCAGTAGACAAACAAGCATTTCCAACATACCACCTTCACTGTCAATGCCATTATCAATTACTTATCATGTATCATATGTATAAATATGTCACATGTTGAAGAATGAATATTTAAAGAAGGAAGTGATAATACTGTTTGTATATTTATTCAAAAGATAAACAGAAATATTTACTTAATAACTACTATATTTTAATCACAGACTTATGTACAATATTATTGTTCAGTACTTGTTAGAAAAGTGTTGTGCAGTGACACAGAGGAATTATGTGCATTTTACCTGCCTTTTTCCCTCTGCTTTGCTATGTTTGTGCCTCTGAATGGTGACTATGGCAATTGTACCCTTGTAAAATGTTAAACCCACACTTCAGAGTTGCCAACTCTTTTTAAGAGTCTTCATTATCATGGTGCTTCTCTCTCTGTCTCTCTCTCTTTGTCTCTCTCTCTCTTTCTCTCCCACACACACACACTCTATTGTCTAAAAAATACAGAAAGTGATACAATCCAATAAAGCATAATGTTACTATTGTAATAAACTCAAAGTTGTATAGCATAAATAATGATTTATATATTGATGTTTATATTTAATTTACAAGGATTTCTAAGCTGAATTAAATAGCACTAAAATAAACATTTAAAATATGATTTAAAGATGTAATAACATTCTATATGCATGAGTATAGGCAGGTATGAAACAGAACAAGGATTTTCATTTATTGCTAAATTTCTCATTAATAGATTTTCCAGTCAACGTCTTTCTGGAATATTGTGTTATATAATAAAATCAAATTTGGCAGTTGAACCTAATCCATTCAGCATTATTGAGTACCACGCTTAATTTTGGTTACTCTTCTTTAAAATGAGCAGTCTCCCATTTAGTATTATGAGGTAATTTCAGTCAATCAACATTAATCCATATTATCTCAAAAATTACTTTATAATTTCACATTTTGTTGTAAATATGTGGAACAAACTATTAATCATTTTCATAAAGAAAGCTTTGTGAATCACAACTTGGTTAAACACCAGTTTCTGACAGTCATACTGGCTAAAAGTATGCATGGAGGAGATAATACCTATTTAAGGAAGACCAAGCTTTGAGATGGAGGAGTATGGTGACCATTGTCACTCTGTCTGGAAAAAGATGGGGGCATGCTCTTTAAAACAAACTTGGTATGTAACTGAGATGATACGTATCAAAGACAGAAAGTTGACCTGTGCTAAAGATTGATTTGACCATAGCCACTAGACAGACTGTAATGAAAGAGACCACAGGAGGACTGTCCTGAGAAGAAAGGAGTGCAGGACAGCACCCTGAGAAAGGTCATAGTTTCAGTGATAGTCACTCAAAGCTCAACCAGCAAAAGCCAGCAATAAAATAATCAGAAACATAGGAAGAAATCCAGAGAATCCTGGCATCACAGACCAAGTGTCCTGGTAGGGCATACATAGCACATTGAGTCAGTGCTGAAAAAGGTACGTTCAAATGACATCACACAGAACTTCACAGAGAGAAGGCCTAGACCCAGAGCGACAAGTGAAAGGGAGCAGTGTGGAGAAGGGAGACCCGACAGCCATTCACATAAAATGTTTACAGAAGTTTCTATCAAATAAAACATTCACCTCATTAGCTTGGTCTGGCACCATGTGACTTTTGGTTCTTCCTCAAAGTCAAAAAAGGCCATGAAAGGTAAAAGTTCTGAGTCCATTTAGGACATTGAGGAAGCCACAACAGCACAACCAAGAACACCCAGGAATGAGAGCCCCAGGACTGCTCTAGCAAGTGGCAGGAATGATAGCATAAGTGAGTTTGAAGGAAAGAATGTTGCTAGGGGGATTAATGGCAATGTGACTTTTACTCTAATACTTTTTATATTTAATGATCCACTGCACCTTGCAATGATGCCTCATGTGGTGGTTGAGAGACCTCAATTAACTCCAGGTGTTCATTTTCTCATCTCTACCAGGACATACAATGTCCCTGTGTGCAATTGGTGCACACTTTTTTTCTGAAATAGAGAACTTCAACTGTAAATATAAAGGGAGATCTTGGCCTGCCTCCTGGTGTAGGATTATGATCATGTCATTATTGTCTAATTGCCTAGTATTTTGATTCTTTGTGAGGCTTCCAGAACTATTCCAAATTGACTCATCTAATCTGCACTTTAGCCTCATGGCTACTCTCATAATGCATGAGTTACAGATCAAGGAACTGGGTTATGTGATGGCCCATGACCAGGCCAGAACCAGGAATCTCCTGTGGGGTCTGGGGTTAATGTGGGAACCAGCACCCTCAGATAGAACATGACCATTGCCTCAGAAGTCTGGGCCACAGCTCCTAGAAAATCCAAACTCACCACACTCAATTCCTTGTCCTCAGCCGTCCAGCTGTAATTACTAAAGAAAATTTATTGGTTTAATCACAGAAAAACTTTAAGACAGTTTATTGATTAACTTTTAGATGTACCATTTTCCCGTGGTATCTTTAATTTATTTCTTTCATTCAGAGCAGTACTGTAGCCATTTATCTAAGAAGCTAAAATGAGAAAAAAAAAATAGGGAGCTTATCACTTCAGAGAAGTACTGTTTGACAAGAAAACAATTAGGAGCCTGTCTCTGCATTGTGATCAGGTTCAAAAAAGTTAGCTAGCATTTCTAAAGTAAATAATAGGCAGAACAATGAGGCCAATAAAACTGGTCCTCTGTCTCTTGGAGAAGGATTGGTTTTTATTACAGAGCACACTTTGTCCCTGCTTGTGGGAAAAATCACCAGGCCTCTTTGTAAGTTTTATAGAGAACCAAGAACCTGCAGTTGTGAGAACACCATTATTTGGAGACTGCACTGGCAGAGCGTGTGGATCAGCCCTCGTCATCCTACCTGCCCCTTGGAGAGACGTTCTGCTGCTGAGGAGGAAGCAACCTCTGTCTGTAATAATGAGCAAAAAGACTCTAGAGTTCATGCACTGAAGAACTCATAAATTAAGTCCATAAAATTTGCTGAAAATTTTCAACTACACAAGAGATATCACAAAGAATCAATAACTAGGATCTCATTTTAGTAAAAAGCTTTGCACAGCAAGAGAAACCACCAGAGAGTAAAGAGGCAACCCACAGAATGGAAAAAATTTCTAGCCGTTCTTCAGACAGAGAAGAACTAACATCTAGAATATGTAAAGATCTGGAAAAAATCAGACGCTCCAAATTCAAAGACCTAATTCAAAAGTGGACATCTGAGATGAATACACAATTCCCAGAAGTACACATGACAAATATATATATTAAAAAATGTTCAACATCACTGTTCTTTTGAGAAATGAAAATTTAAACAATGCTGAGATTCTATCTCACTATAGAAAGATTGGCTATAATCAAGAAAACAGCTAGTAACAAATGCTAGTGGGGAAAAATGAATCCTTATCCACGTTGGTCAGGAGTGTAGGCCCGTGAAACCACTGTGGAAATCAGTAGGGAAACTCCTCAAAAAACCAGAATTAGAAATCTACTTGACTCAGCTATTCATATTCTGGATACCTTTCCAGAAGAATTAAAAGCATCACATCTCAGTGATACAGGCACACCCATGTTTACAGCAGCACAGTTTGCAATAGCTAAATCTTGGAAGCAACCCAAATGCCCATCAATTGATGACTGGATAAAAAGATGTGATATATATATATATATATATATATATATATATATATATATATCAACTGCAAAGAAGTACAAAATTGAGACATTTCCAGTTAAATGGATAGACCTTGAGATCATAATCATAAGTGAAGTAAATTGCATGCATGTATAAATGTCACATCACTCTGGTGTGCGAAACTAAAATTGAAGATAAGAATCAAAATGTACAATAGATTGTAAAATAAGGAAACTATTCAAAAGACAAAGGGAAGGAGAGGAGAGGAAGGAAGAAAAAGAAAAAAATCAGACTAAAGGCTAAAATAAAAACAACCTCATGAAGGGGGAGGAGGAAGGGGTTGAAAAGAGAGGATGGGAATGGAAAAAAGAGAACTCAGGATATAGTGTTACAAACACAAATTATTTACAATGAATATGATCATTATGTATATCTAAATTGTACCAATAAACTTAATTTTTTTTAAAAGAGAAATTGGCTGGAAACTCAAACCTGATTTATTGAATTGGATTTTAATAAATACTTTTTTAAAAATCTTGATGGCATAGAAATATACAGGTTTTCTGAATTAAAATGTTTTGTCTAATAAGTGAACAAAAATAATTAGAAATAGAAGGCTAATATTAAGGCAAACCCAGAACCACCTATCATTTTAGGTAACAAATGTCATTTATTTCTGGTTTAATTTTCATGTTTCCTATGTAAAAATAAGCAGGCATGTGTATATTTTTATTTCTATTTCCTTTTACGCAGAAAATTACAGTCATCTTTCCCATTTAACTTTTAAGTCATGCTATAACCTGGAATAAAGTGTTTCCAGTGAATTCACCCCAAATGATCTCTGCACCCACTAGCAGGACGCTCAATGACTTCACACACACACACACACACACACACACACACACACACACACACACACCATGATTTCCTGCTGCCCACAAGACAGAACTCGAATTACCTTCAGGACATTCCGGTTCTCCTGTGATAACCCTTGCTTGTCTGTCCCCTCTGATAAGCATTCTCATATTTTTTCTATGAATCTTAACGTTAGCCAGCCTCAATCCCTATATTTACACTCTCTGGAATCATCCTACTGCGTCAAGCTGGCCTGTCTCTACACAGATTGGCTTACCTGTTTGAGATCTATTTCCCCTTCCCATTCAAACATGAAACTCTTCTTCACTTCTCCACTAGTCATCTCAGGCACCATCACTGCTGCGATGTGTCCCTGAAGGCTCAAGACTGAGCTGCCTTTCCTAAAATCTGTCTTCACTTCTCGTGGAACAAACATGTGTCTGAGTCAGAACATCAGCCAGACTGCTCCAATAATATTAACTTAATTCTCCCCCGCTCCTCTATCCTTTCTTAAGATTATGTACTCCACCATTAGATTAGGGAAAGCAATCTTAATTACTGATGTACCTTCAGTGGCTATAGTGGACAATGAAGCCATTAATGATGAAAAAGAAAGACTAGTATTTTCTTAAATAAAATCTAAGGGAAGTAAGATGTTCTGGCCAGAAGTTAAATTTTATTCCTGTGTTCACTACCAGACTCTGGAATGTTTCCTATAGTCTATTTGATATTTGAATGTAAGATTTCATCTGGATTATTGGAAAATTTACCATAAACATAGACTTAGCACAACAAAATTTAGTCTAGGGGAGGCTCAGTCATTCAGAGTCTGGAGATATTTTAGAGATCATATTGTAAATTACAATGTTTTAGTGAAAAATAAAGACAGCTTTAGTAATTCTGTTCAAGGTATTTGAAAAAAAATGTGTATGTTGTCAGAATCAAAATAGAATGACTGATGTGTCAATCTTAACAAAAATAGTAAGTAAATCCAGAAAGTTGTGCAGAAAAATAGTTTCATGCATGATTTCTGCTAGTAACTATCACAAATGACTGCCAGAAGCAGGCTGGCATAGAGGCCACCAGACTCCCAAAGGAAACATTCCTAAGAGAGCCTCTGCATAGCAACCGCCTGTCCACCTTGGACAACTTCGCCCTGGTGATGAATGGCTTCCTAGTCACCTGGAGTAACCTTCTTCATTTTTGTCTTACAACTTCCTTGTGCCTCAGTCTCCTTGCATACGCCCTTAGTTTCTTGCATCACCTGTGTTCTGATGGCAGCGCTGCTTTTTCCATCTAAATATCATTATTCTTAGGGGACTCTCTCTGCTTATTATTTATTTTTATATAATGTTTATTATGATTTTTTACAAGAATTCCCTTAACTTTATTTTCTCTACTTATCCTGGCACTTTTGTCCTTTGACTGTAACTGCCATTGCGTCTTAGACGGTGCTGCTATGGCATCGGCCACATTCCATGGATGACAGCATTGTAACGTCCATCACCCCCTTTTACAATGACACTTTTGTTCACTTTTCATTGTTTCTCCTTGTTCATTGTGATTGTCTTATCTTACTAGTACATGCCTGCAGTACAGAAAGCTTGTACTCATCCTGGGGAGTGAACACATAGCGGTTTATTTCCTTTTTAATCCCCTTCCCAGTCACCTCCCTCGCTTGGCTACTGGACATCCTTTCCCTGCTTTCATTCTTGTTATTATTCTCAGCTTGTGTTTATGACTTACAATGTTTACGTGTTTATGGCATATTGTTCATTGAGGTTATTAGGATCTTGTACATGGCTTATCTTTTTAAAAGCTTTTCAAAATTTTATTTTAAAGAGAAAACTGAAATAGCATAAAAATCAAGAAGCAAACAAACCTTAAAAAAAGCTAAATGACCAAAAAAAGCTTTAGGATTTCAATTTATGAATTTAGCAATTGTTGTTATACTGCATAGTGTTATCTTCAAAATAACACAAATGTGAGAAACTGAAAGGGTAAATAGCTGCTCAGGTTACTAGACACAGGAATAAAGCAAAACATTGGATTTCAAAAACAAGACAGAAAGGTAATCTCTCACAATTACCACAATGCACACTCCCATCCTCGAAATAAGTACTCAGACCACCAGCCCCAGGCCTTCAAATGCAAGCATCAAGCTATTCCTTTCACTTCAGCCGCTATCAGCTCACCATGAGTTCCTCTGAATCAACCAGTTCCTTACCGGGCTGGGAGAGCTCTTGTGGTTTCCCAGCCCACCCAGCTGGCTCACGGAGGCCTGGCTCAGCTTGGCACTGCCTGTTCCCCGTTGTGCACTCCGGCCCATGGGGAAGCCCACATGGCCTGCCTAAATCTTCTGATTTCCACCTCCTCTCCTCCTCTCCCCAAACCTTCAGTCTCCTGGGCCCCTCTGCATTTGCAAGAGATTTGTCCTCTTTCCTCCTTGTATCCATCCTTTACTATGTTCTTTCTTTGCACTTTGCCTCACTCACATGAGAGCTCCACTCAGTCCTGAAGCTTGTGTGTCTTATTTATTTCCTTCCTTAGCTATTAAAAAAAAGGAAAATTTGAGACCTTTGAAGGAAAATGGCTGCATCTAGAAAACACAATATAAAGTAAAATAAACCCAGCTGTGTTTAATTTGAGTTTGACATATTATAACTTCATAAATTCAAGTTAAATACTAACTTTGAAAGAAAAATTGAATTTTTCTTTTAGAAAAACTAGACACAGTTGCATTTCTTTTTATGAGGTAAACACAATTCTAAAAAAACCCTTGAAAATGTTATTTAAAAAGTGTTCTTAAATGTTGACAGATACTGTCAACTGTTTGTGATAGGTGTGTGTGTGTGTGTTAGACACTGTCACTGTTTGTGATAAAAGTAATGGGCAAGCAGAAAAATCATAATTCTCCTGAACTTACCAGAGACCTGAGATTGCAGGAGACATCAGCACCGTGACATCTGAAGGCACGCTTGTCCATAAAATCACAGTCAATACCTGCTTCTGTGGAGCTGAAGCCAGCACTTGCTAAGATCAGATGGTGGCGGTTCTGATGAGCTGCTAAGGGGAAGCGGGGAGGCACCTAGCATGATGGGCTGCTGGGTCCACAGACACTGGGGCCGTCACACTTTAGGGGAAGACTCCCAGAAATCCCTCAAGGTTCTCAAAGGCAAGATTCCGTTGTGGTTATGGAAAAGAGAAAAGAAGAAGGCTCATGTCTTCTTCATCACACAAGCCCCCTCCAGAGGAGAAAAGTCTTCTGTAGAGCTGCATTCCTGGTGGTAAAGGGCAGTTCCTATTCCAGAGAAAGGGACAGAGGCCGCAGACACTGTAGATAGTAAGGGGCAGTGGAGAAAGAAGCTGACCACTGGGGAGCAACACCAAAAAACCTCAGTTCCAAGACCAGGCTTACAGAAACACTGGTATTTAATGGGAAAAAAGTGCAAAACACCCCACCCCCATCCCACACTGTGGAAAGGAGGATCCTTCTCAGCCTCAGTGAAAGAGTACCAGAATGCCCTGAGGACAAGCACCTAGAGATGAGCCAGGAGACAGCAAAGACAAGGACAGTAGAGTGCTCAGAGGTCTGAGCCCTCACTGCTGCTGCAGCACTAAGGAACCCCAGCTGCTGGCCAGGTGAACATAAAACCTTGGCACTGTTCCCCTCAATAAGCCACACAACATGTGTCCCTACCAACAAAATATTGATACTGTGGCCTGAAGAACCTAGAGATGAATACTTATCAGAGTCAGACACAGACAACCACACAAATGCCAGAATTACTGTACAGGAATTTAAATAAATGTGACTAGTATGTTGAGGGTTTGGCAGAAATCATATCAGAGCACATGGATGCTGTCAGCAGAGAGACTGAAACTCTGTGAAAGAAGAAAACAAAGTTGGAAAAATACCATAGAAAGCAAAACAATGTTGTTTTCATGGGTTCATGAATAGATGAGGCACAGCAGAAGTAAAAGTTAGTGGACTGCAAAGAGATCAATAGAATCCTCCTGAACTGGAACATAAACAAAAAATATGTAAACCACCAAACAGAACATACATGAACTGAGGAATTAGTTTTTAAGTTAGAAGAGACACAGTGGTTAACTGAACAAACAAATATTTGAGTTAATAGTGATCAAAATTCCTCCAAAATTAAGAGCAGGCACTAACCAAGACACAGATTCAAGAAAGTTAGAGAACACGAAGAATATAAATATGCCAAAAATAGAAATAGAAACAATGCTCACACAGAATATGATATTTAGACTGTAGAACACCAAAAGCAAAGAAAAACTTCAGAGGAGGAGGAAGCTTTACTGCCGAAACAGGATGAAAATTGCAGTAGACTTCTCACCAGAAATGATGTAAAGAGAAAGGAAAGGAAAATATACACCTGTGGAAAGAAGAAGGAAGGGAGGGAGGAAGGAAGGAAGGAAGGTAGGAGGGAAGGGAGGGAGGAAGCAGGGGGAGGAATGGATAAGGAGGGAGGGAGGAAAACTGTGTTTAAATTGCCTAGAAAGCACCAAACTGGAACTCTACAAGGAGTAAAACTATTCTTTCAAATGAAGAAGACTTCATGGTCACACTAATGTGAAGCAGGAAAACTTTACCGCTGGGCCTAATCTCTGTGAAATGACAGCAAAGATTAGACTGATGGGAAGTTTCCTTAGGAATAATTTGCGTAAGAGTATCAGAGAAGAAATGAATGAAAAGCACACAAGACAACTGAGTTGTGTACAAGAATATGTTTCAAATATAGCTTTCAGGGGTGTGAAGTCCTCAAGGTGGCTTAGGGCTGGTCAGAGGAGCCAGTTGCCATAGGTCATCACCTACAGATGTAGGCAGTGGTGTGAGTCTATCAGAAAAGTAGGAAGAGCACTGCAAACAACTGAACAATTGTTGACAGCTTTTTCCATGTAAGAAACCTTGAATGACTGAATGTACACTGGACTTGAGCAAGGAAGGCAAAAGAAGTGGGAGGTGGGAGCGAGGCTTATTATTGTTGGAAAGGGAGGTCACAGATCTGCAAGGAGATGCAGCTAAACTGATTCATATAGCAATTTGTTAGAGCTGGTTCATTACATTTCCCCAAAGATAAAAGCAGATGCCTGTAAATAGAAATATTTGTACACTTTAACCTACCTATTCTGCTTCTTGGTATCTTCCAAAAACATTAAAAGTTTCGTACTGCAGCACTATACACACACCCATGTTGTAGTCAGAGATTGCAAGGAGAACAAGACAATACCGGACACATAATTTACAGAATCATTTCATAATAGTAACTGTTATGGTTTATGTCACTGGCTCCCAAGCCTCATGTGATTAAATTATGCATCTGTGATTGGTTCATTGTCTAGTGCTTGGATTGATGGTGTCAGTGTTCCACCCACATAAGGGTGGGGCCAGGATGTGATGAAATGGCAGGAAGAAGGTGTGTCTTGCTCTTTTTTGCTGGTTTCTGCTTGCTGTTGCAGCCGCCATGAACTGTGACCCAGCCATGCCACCCTGCCTTGGAGCCAACCAAGTGTGGACTGAAACCTCCAAAAACTGTAAGAAATAAACCTTTCCTTTCCCAACTTTGGGCTTCAGGTATTTTGTCTCAGCAACAAGTAAAAAGTAACTAAGACAGTAACCCAAAGAGATAAACACAAGAAATGCAGGAAATCTGTTCACATACTAAGACCCAAAGAATCCAGCTGAGAGTCTGAAACCACAGAAATGTCCTGCAAGAGCCCAGCTGAAGAGACAGCCCATGACAACGCCTCCCAAAAGTCCAACTGGAGGCCTAGAGCCCATGAAAATATCTCATGCAAGTCTGTTTCACAGATCTGTGCTGGAACGTCCCAAGTGTCAGTGGCAGAAGTTAGAAAGTCTGTGCCAGCAGGATGAAGGATCTGTGCCAGTAGGTTGAGGATTCTGCACTGGAGCCAGGAATCAATGCTGACAGTAAGAACCAGAGCTTCCCCTAATTACTGCAGCCATCCTCAATGACAACGAGGTCCCAAGTTCTGCCGAGATCAGCAGAGTTTTTATCAGGAAGCCAGTGTGACAAACTTCTCCTGGAGGCTGAACAGCAAACCTATCTTCCCCTCCAGAGCCAGGAAGTAGTAAATACCAGAGGTCTCGCAAGGTCAACTGCAGTCATTTTTAGCAACTATGAGGTCCAGAGCTTTTCTGATGATGAGAACAGCCAAGTTCATATCAAGAAATAAGCTCAACAAGCTCCTTCAGGAGAACCAGTGGCAAAGGAGAAAAATCAACACCATAGAGAAACAACAATTCTCCTTCTTCCTCTCCAGCTCTCCCTTTTGTGTTCGCAATAATCCTCAGATGGGCCATCCACACTCAGCACCATATTGATTCAGTTCATCTGGTATTATAAGTGGAGCATCATTTATCAACCCATTACAAATGCTTACCACACCACACCATAGTTTATAAAATCTAAATCTTGGAAAAAACTCAAATTTCCACCAATGGACAAATGGATAAAGATGTGATTTTCTATACAAAGGAGTACTATTCTGCTGTGAAAAAGGACAGACAAGATATTTCGTTTTTTAAATTTTATTTAAAGAAAGACTAAACAAAACAGAAAATAGGTAGAAATAATACATACTTTCAAAGAAAAATAAACAGTTAGAAATCACTAGTTGATGATTACATGCTGTCCTCATACAAATGGTTGTTCAAGATACAAAAGTGAAACATACTAAGTGGAGATTCAAAGAGTGAGACTGCAAACAGTTCTGTTCAACTGTCAAACAAAAACTCAGAAATATGGTTATGAATCCTACACACTTAACACACATGCAGTTATCCATATCTTCAATTATGTTGAGATAGAACAAACCATAGCAGGCTAAAATCACTCCGAACAAGAATAATAGTATTGCTGGATTTCACATCATGACACTATGGAATCAGCACTAGGTACTGTAGTGTCTTTTTCTTCAAAGTATTTGTTCATTTCATCATGCATTATAAGATCAGTTTTCATAAACTGTTTATAGGTTCTACGCATGCATAAGTCTTAACATGTGTTTTTATCCTCTCTATATTAGAAGAAGAAACAAAACAATGCAAAACAAAACAAAACATATTCCTATACATGCATGAAATTAAAAAGACATGTAAAATCACTGTACAAGGATTTCTACAATGGTTACTGTGTTGTCTCTTGTTATCTTCAAAAGAATTGTCTATATCATCAGACATAGTACAACTGAATACAGTAGTACATAAAAATATTAATAAATAAAAACAAAACTTTGTAGATAGTGTAAAACTTTAGGTAATAATCAAACCAGAATGGATATTGTAGTGAATCTTGTCATCATGAGAGTGTAGTTGTCTATACTCTCAGACTTGATACTATCAATCATAACAGTTTTGAATAAAATCTGTCAATACCAAACAGCAATCAAAGAAACCAGATTTAACAAGATTAGTCATGATAAAACAATATAAGTTATACAGGGTTCCAGATTAACTTAATAGGAAATTAGAAATGATCACTGTACTATATCCTGTTATTTTTGGGATAGGTGTCTGTGCCCTCAGATCTCATGTAAGTAGAAAAACTGGGACAGAATAAAGTCCATCTAAGCAGAGTAGTGTGAGTAATGTGGGTTTGAAATCCTGGTACACTGTTACCAATATCCTCTGCTGTGTTTTTTAAGGCTATTCCTCAACTTTTACTCCCCCAGGGTGCACTGTGCATTTTTGGGTCTCATCAACACCCTCAGTTTTTAGATTGAGGGGGGAAACCTGCTATTTACCTTAGTGGTTCTGAACCTTCTCCCTCCTGGACTTGATCTCTAGTTGTATTCCTTTACCTATTAAGGCCTGTCTTGCCAACCTATCTACAAATACTGGTCTAGTTGCCCCTATTACTCTCTAGTTCCCTGTCACATAGAGCATTGTTTTCTCATATTTGATTTTTGGTCCATAAACCCCTTTTCAGGTTAATTATATTCCCTATACAGAGCATCTCAATGGACCCTACCTCCTGGTCTATTCTGCCTGTGTTTCTCTCTTTTTTTTTCTTTAATATATCAATGCCATCTATATTAGAAAGTATAGCCTGCCTTCTCTGCCTCATTTCTGCTGTGCTATTTTTCTGCCATTAGTTGTCTGCTTTTCTTTTTCATTCCACTTTCTGCTCTATTCATTGAGGCCTCTCTGCCACTGTTTCTGGAATCCTAGTACCTTTCTCTCTCTCTAGAATGTCCTTCAGTATTCTCTGTAGAGTTGGATTGGTGGTCACGAATTCCCCAAGTTCCTCTTTGTCTTGGGAGCATCTTGTTTCTCCATTAATTTCTAGAGACAGTTTTTCAGGGTACATCAAACTGAGCTGGAGATTATTTTCTTTCAGGGCTTGGAATACTTCACTCCAAGCTCTTCCTGATTTGATGGTCTGTGTCGAGAAGTCTGCTGTAATTTTGATGGGTTTTTCTTTACAAGTAATCTGATTCTTTTCTCTGACAGCTTTTAATATTCTGTTCTTATGTTGAATTTCTGGGACCTTGATTGTTATATGCCTGGGTGTAGCTCTATTTTGATTGTAGGTGGCTGGAGTTCTGTGTGCCTCATACATCTGAATATCATTTCCTTTTTCTATGTTTGGGATGTTTTCCTTAATTATTTCTGTGAATAGTTTTGTAGTTCCTTCCTTTGTACCCCTGCCTCTTCATTCACATTCTTTTTTCTTAAGTTATAGATCCTCTTGTCATCTTCTAGCATTTGTATTGTTACTGCCTGTTTCCTTGTTATTTTTAAGAAATTTTTCCTTTCATGATCACACATTGCAAACCTGTCTTCCAGTTTGGATAATCTATCCTTAGTTTCTTTCAAGCAGTTTTGCCAGTTTTCAATGGAGGTTTTAATTTCCTGGTAATCTCTTTGAATCTGTTTCATTATTCTATGTTTTCTTTATATGCTTCATCAAATGTTTCTCTCCCTCTTTTGTGCTCCTCTATTCTTCTGTCTGTGTCTTTTTGAGAAGCACTTAGCATTTCTGTTAATTAACCTACTTATATCTTGCTTTATTTGGCTAAATATTTCACTTTGGTCACATCTATGAGGTCCCGAAGATATCTCTTTATGTCCACTGGTGCTGTGTCTGTGCATGTTTGTTGTCCTCAGTCTCTTTTGTATTTGCCTCTCCTGGATCAATATTCTCAGAGTTAGGGGCTGGGGACTTTTTCTTATTGCTTCCTCTTCTCATATTTTTTGTTTCTTCCATACAGGTGTATAGAGGAGGTCCCTGGTCCCTTTTCTTGTTGGTAATGGTTCTTCTGACATGTGCTGCCTAGGTAATCCTGTCTCCTCCAGTGTGTTTTTGAGGTGCAAACAGGTGCAGCATATGCTGGCTCCTCCCCTCTGTGTCATTCAACCAGGTGAGGCCTTCACTGTGTTAGTGTGTGCCACATGTAAGGGACTGGTTTGGGACACTTATTGGGTCTCAGCCAGGGGCATGACCCAGGCCAAGCATAACCCATCAATCTTGTCTGGGAAAGGAACAACTGATGGAAGTTATTGCTGTTCCTTTTTTTTTTTTTTTTTTTTTTTTTTTTTTTTTTTGCTGTCCTGCCTGATTCCAAAATGTTGTCCCATTGGTGCCCCTTTCCCTTGGAAGGGTTTTATTCCCGGCACTCACTGAAGATCAATGCATGTCCCTTGCCGGCTCTGTTCCCCATTGGACTTGCCAACCTCCAACTTCAGTGCAACTGCAGTTTTAGTGAGTCAAAGCAGTGGGAATTCGAGTGCACAAGAGCACAGAATCTTAGTTGCCTCAGTAGTGCGTGTTGACTGGTTCTTTTTGCTTTAGTTTCTTTCTGGTTAAGAGATTCATCTCCTTTTGTCCAGGACTCCCCATATTGTGTTTTACTTCAGCATCTGAGTTGTCTGTCTCAGGGAGTCTCTGTATGATGCCCTTATCCATGTGCTATCTTTACTGGAAGCTCTGATATTTCTATATAAATAGGCACACCTTCAGACCATACTCTTAAGACAAATAAATTAGACATACGTGTTTAAATATTGCATTTTTTTCTAATGTAAGAAACTGAAAGGTTAAATGAGAGTCAAATTGTATAATAGACACTGGTAAATAGGAAGAAAATGTTGAAATGGAAGGGAGAACGAGGGAGGGAGCAAGGAAGGAAAGGAAGGGAAAAGAAAATAGAAGAAAAAATAGAAACAAACCTTTGTAAGTAAGGAAAGAAAGAGGGGTTGAAAGGGAGGACAAGGTTGGGAAAAAAAGAAGAATTGATATGTATGACATGGGCTGTGGATGTGACTCAGTGGTACAATTCTATCCTTGCATGTACAAGGCTCTGAGTTTGATCGCCAACATCCCAAAAAAGGAAAGAAAAAAAGATGTATTATGTACAGGTACAAATTCTCTATGATGACTGCAATCATTATGTATATCTAAAGTGTACCAGTAACACTACTTTAAAGCTAAACTACAGGAGAAAAGGAATATTTATACGTGTACAGGTGCCATCGTTATGGGCTGAGATGAGCAGCAGCAGCACACTAGTTGTGAAGAAAGCACGTAACATCCAAGTCTCAGTTTCTAATGAGAGAAACAAAAGTTTCTCAGAAAAACAATGGGTTCTAAGATGAGGGAAGAAGTATATAAAATGCGTCTGGAGCATGTGGTGGCACCAGAAAGTAAGATTTTGTTAAAAACAAACCACAAAACCCTATGTGTGCGATGAGAGCATGACTGAGACAGAGAGTGGAATAATTTGGCCAATTAAAGTGTAAGTAGTTCTATTGTTATGGCAAAAATCAGTGAGAAAATGCCCACAGAAGGCCAAGAATCAGGAAACAAGCAAGCTTTATTCAGTAGGCTGGGTGATGTGATAAGCACTCCATCATGACACATGTCCACCGCAGTCTTTGTTCTCTCTCAAGTTTTATACCTTTTCAGTAAACATGGTAACTTTCTCACCTTAAACTTGAAATGTATACATTTCTCAGTTACCATAGCAACCGTACCACCCTAAGTCTCACGGGAGTGCCTTAGGACTCTTCTGAACGTCTGGCTTGTTAGTCGACCATGATGTAGGCAAGGATCATCTTGAATTTTGTGTGCTAAAACTGTTTGCTCCTATTTTTATAGTGTTATAGCTACTATTGAAGGAGATGCTCAGGAATTAGGGCCAGAGTTGATCTAAACTATGACCTAAAATGCAGTCTAAGAGAAAAGCTGGAGTCTCAGTTGCCCTCAAACTATAATACAGTCTTACTGCAACATAATTCAAAGTATTGACAAATATTCACTTGTCCATGCTGGCATAAATCATTAGATAAATTAATACATGGGGGAGAAGAGACAAATTGCATGTGCAGAAGATTTGTGTAATTTTTTTTTCTTTTTCAAGGAACTAGAACAAAATCCTAATACATACACAATGACTTCCTTCCAAAGAGTACCATGCACAGTATTTTTCTCTTAGTAACCAATCCAGTTTAATCACTGCCCAGAGAACTTGAGTTGTTACTGCTTATGATCACAGAAAGATTTGTTGGTGGCAGAATTTACCCTATCCTACTCAATGGGCACAGCTAGCTGAAGCTTGTGTTTAAGCAGACTGTATATTTTGGAGAAAATACAAACCAATCAATAGAGAATCATTTGCAAAATGTTTTTGATATCCTTCCTTTTGATCACCCAACTAGAGAATCTCTAATTCAAGAGTGAAAATCATCAGAGTCTTTAACTTGCCTGGACTCTTCTGATCCTCTTTCCTCATACAAGTCCTTGAATCCCATGCCAGGCTACACTACAAGATGATGACCCTTTGGTATTTTGTGACATGAATTTCATGTACAAAATCTTCATCATCCCAACTTACAGTTTTATAGGGCATATCTGTTAATGCCTCTTGTGTATATGCCTCAGCTTCATGAATATACCTCATACTCTCTGAGAAGGGCCCTCTTTCTCTTCTTCATGTGCCTGAAGCATGGATCTTAAATACAGGATCACATCCAAACATTGACCAGGTGGATGTTCAAGATCCTAACTTCAGTATCCTCATGCACAATCCAGCCAGCTGGAGAGAAGACAATATTTAAAGGATTGAAAACATGACTCCAAAATATCTGCAAAAAACTAAATACATCATCTGAATGCTTTTATAAGTTCTTTGATAGACATCTAAAGCAACAAACTAGAGACTACTTTGCCAGTGTCTAGCAGGAGATGAAGTATCCTTTTCTGTTCTTTACCCACTGATTAGGGAAGTTACAAATTTTCAGTTGTTTTGGATATGCATCCAGACAAGTGGTTTTCTAGTGTGCTGGCAACCTGAGGAGAAAGCAACATTTTCTTTACAGGAGATGAAGAACCTTCATTTCTTTATCTCTCTTTTTTTTCCTTTCTTTCTTCTTTTTCTTTCTTTCTTGCTTTCTTTCTTGCTTGCTTTCTTTTTTTTTTTTCTTTCTTCAGTGCCTTTATTTGGTCTTCTTGTTTGTGAATTAACTATATAATACCTGCAAGGAGAGGTTAGGTTTTACAAAAATCCAAACATGCTCCTTTATGGGCAGAGAGAAAGTCTGACAATATACAAAGTTCAAAGTTATGAAATACACAGAAATGATTGTATCTCTGAGCCTTACTTTATTCTTCTTTAAATGATATGTTATTTCATTAACTTGCTCTGAGATGTAAATTATATCACCTATATGATTCAATTTCATGTCATTTGTCATTGCCTATCATAGGTTACACCATAAGATATGATCAAAATATATAGTGAATGTTAGAATTTTAAACCTTGAATTACAAAAAAAGATATATAATCTTACACAGTTCAAATGCTTATTCCATTACTCTTGACATTTTTTGAAGCATCTCCAGAGTTGCTCTTTCATGGGTATCTTTATGAGGTATGATCTAAACTATTGCAAAAACTGCTACAAAGGCTATCCAATAGAAAGGCAGACTCATAAAAAGATCATAATGTAGTCTCATTTATTTTATTCCACAGACCTGGCTCTGTGCAACCTTTGCTCTTCCCAAGGTGGAAATAACCATGAAAGTTAAGTATTTTGAATCATTTCAGGACATGGAGGAAGGAAGCCAAGATAATGCAACAGAAGGCTTTCATAAAAGAAGACTTACAGAACCACTTCAGAAAGTGGGGTAATTGTGTTCAAAAGGTCACGGAGAACTTTGAGAGTACACTTCACTGAATTAATTATTTTTAATTTAAACATCTATCTTATTTTCAATCACAATTCATTAATGAGTCAGACACAGAGAGGAAAGTGTCTGTCACATGGATGGAAAGCACCTGGGTTTCCCTTCATGGCATCTCCTGGGTTATTCACTCTCCAGTCATTGGTCCAACTGACAAAAACCTGGACCAACAGAATGGGCTCTCATTCCTCGTTTGTTAGCACTGCGAAGGAATCAGTTGCGAAGGTAGAAACCTGAAAAGAAAATGTATAATGTGTGAAAGTCTGTCCTCTGTCTTAGAAGAACGTTAAATCATCTTTTGAATGCTCACAGCCTTTTCTGCTTTGCCATTCATTGAGTTGTCTGGTATATTCTTGTGCAGATTTTACCAACTACAATTTACTTATTATGAATTTTTTATTTTAAAGATAATAAAATAAAACAACAAATCAGATCAGAATAAAACAATGAAATCAATGCAGGATTTCAAAACAAAACAACAGGAAACCAATAGTGGCTACCATAATGTCTCTTGTTTTCTTCAAAATAGCTTTCTGAATCTTCACACACAATGAATTCAAACAAGACAAAATAGTACAAAACTGGTGAAAACAAAAGAAAGCATTAAAAGCCTTCAAAACCAGACAACAGGAAAGTCACTAATGACTACCATAATAACTCTTGTTCTCCTCAGGAGAACACATATTGAAATCAAATGACACAAAACAGATTAAAACCAACCAAAACAAAGAATAAAAGCATTACTGGACTTCATAACAAGATGACAGAAAATCAGCAATGGCTACTATAATATCTCATATTCTTCAAAATAGCTGTTCATACCATCACATGTAATAAAATCTATTCTTGTAAACTTTTTAGGACACATTATAGGCATGCACAAGGCAATACATGCACATGTATCCTTTCTATATTATAGAGAAAGATAAAACAAAACAAAATAAATTATGAGAAAAACAAGAAACAAAAAAGTCAAATAACAATAACAAAGAGCCCAAAATAATGGCAATAGAGACTTTCAAAATAAGGTGATCGGAACATAACAAGGGTCATTTTTTGCAGTTATCTTTAAAAGAATTACTCAGATTACCAAATATAAACATACAAAATTGACCTAATCCTATAAATGCTGTTTTGTTTCAAGAACTAATAGAATGAATAGCACAGTCACCTTAGTGTCTTAAGTGTGTACGAACAAATTTATGTATTTTTTCTTTTCCCTTCCTTCTTTTCTCCTTTCCTCTGAGTTATTTTTCCCCATTGAGCAGTTTCTTACCCTTTTACAATATTTATTGAGGTTTTTCTCTTATATACTCTTTCAGTTTGTTACACTAGGGAGACAATACAGTATTTGCACATATGATTTGACTTATTATGCTTATGAGTATGGTCACAAGTCCCGTCCATAAAACCATAAAAATCTTCATATGATCCTTCTTTGCAGCTGAGTAGTAGTCTGTAATATAAGAACATTACATTTTTTTAATCCGTTCCTCAAGTAATGGGAATTTAGTTTGATCCCAAGATTTAGCTATTATGAATTGTGCAGCTATTGTTACAGGAAGATAAACTAGTTGGAAATATTATTGATACTTAAACAAGGCTAGGCTCTTGAAGAAACCAGCACAGAGTTTCTTTTTACCCAGAGCCTCTCTAGCATTTGTCGTTGGTGGCTTGCTTAATCCTCACCATTCTTTCTGGATTGAGATGCAATCTCAGTGTTACTTTAATTTGCATTTCTCTAATGACCAAAGATGCTGAACATTTTTTCAAGTATCTATTTGCCATTTGTACTTCTTTAGCTGAAAAGTGTGTATTCATCTTAGATGCCCATTTTTGGATTGGGTCTTTGAATTTCAAGGGTTTGATCTTTTTTAATTCTTTATACATTGTAGATAAAAGTCCTCCATCTGAGGGACAGTTCACTAAGATACTTTTCCCAATTTGTGAGTTTTCTTTTCATACATTGGAGATTTATTTGAAATGCAAAAACTTTTCAATAAGACTAGATCCCAGTTATTGATTCTGGGAAGTATTTCCCATGCAGTTTTGTTTTCATTCATGAATTCTCTGCTTACTCCTATGTCTTCAAGATTTCTACCTACTTTGCCTTCCAGCAGATTTAGTGTTTCTGTTTTAATATTTAGATCTTTGATCCATTTTGACTTTATTTTTCTGCATAGTGATGGGCATGCATCTAGTTTTAGTTTTTGACATATGGAGAGCCAATTTTTCCAGTACCATTTATTAAAGAGGCTATCTTTCTTCCAGTAAACATATCTGGCCCCTTTATCAAAGATAAAGAGGTTGACTGTGTTTGTAGCAGTGCTTGCATCTTCTAATCTGTTCCATTGATCTTCAGGTCTGTTTTCATTCCAATACCGTGATGATTTTATTACAGTAGCTTTGTAGTATAATTTCAAGTCAGGGATTGTGATGCCTTCTGCCTTGCTTTTGTTGCCCAGAATTCCCTTTGGTAGTTCTCTTCTGGTTCCAGATGAATTTTAGGAATGCTATCTCTAGATCTGTGAAGAGTGCTACTGGTATTTTAATTGGAATTGCATTAAATCTGTATAACAATTTTGGGAGAATGAACATTTGGACAATGTTTGTCCTTCCTATCAATGAACAAGGAATGTCTTTCCATTTTTGGACATCCCCTTTGATATCTTTTTTCAAACTATTGTAATTTTCACTGAACAGATCTCTTACTTCCTTTGTTTAATTCCTAAGTATTTCCTTTTTTGGATGCTATTGTGAAGGGTTTGATTTCTCTCATTTCTCTCTCAGTGAGTTTGTTGTTTGTGTACAGGAATGCTATCGATTTTTGAGTGTTAACTTTGTATCCCGCTACATTACTGACTTTGATTATTATACCTAGAAGTCCTTCAATGGAGTTTTGGGGGCCTTCTATGTAGAGTGTCATGTCATCTGAAAATAGTGGTAATTTAGCTTCTTACTTTCTTATGCTTATTCCTTTTATTTCTCTCTCTTGTTTAACTGCTCTGACTGAAACCTCTAGCATTATATTGAATAAGAGTGGTTATAACAGACATCCTTGTACTGTTCCTGATTTTAGAGTAAAAGCTTTCAGGTTTTGGCCATTTAATATGATGCTGGTTGTTGGTTTTCCATAGATGGCTTTTATCAGATTGAGATAAAAACCATGTATGTCCAATTATGTCTAGGGTGCTTATCATGATGATATAGGGGAATGAAACTCCTGACCTACTAAGTCTGCAAGTTTATGTTTTCTAAAACTGAAGAATGAATTTGAGGAACAGTGGAGGTGAAGAGTAAAATATATTTATTGAGGGAAAGAATGCTTCTATCTGAAGAGAAAGAAGGGATTCCCGAGCAGGTTGCGCAAGACTCTCTTTTCCATGGTTCACCGTGGACATAACTATAGTTAGCCAATAAGATCAACAGTTTAGGTAAAATTGAAAAACTGGGGGCAAATGGGAAAGCAAATCACAGAGGAAGTAAGCATACTTAGAGATCAGTGACTCCTCCTATAGGGAAACAGGATGGTGATTCTTGGTTTCTCAAAGTGATCCAGATTTAATCCCTAAGAATTACAATTAAGGGTGTGGTTTGCATTTGTTTTGCCTTCTGTCTTCAGATCTGGCCCACAGCAAGAGGTGTGTATCCCCTCTAAGGTCATCAAATATTTGGTCCTCTTGCCAGCTTTCTCCAGGGTCTAGCCAAGTCTGCCTGCCCATCTTTCTACCTAACTCAACTGCCTGCAACAATCCCCCCTCTGAAGAAGTAACCCAAACTGCCATGAGAGGAAATGGACAGAAGAGCAATCTAGCTGCTTCAGGCTGAACAGGGGCACAGTGTTTGAATGGCAGTCCTGAGCACTTCCACAGAGATCTTATTTAGAGGCTCTTGATAGACACCAGGCATTTTCATCTTGGGTTTAAGTCTGGAGTTTTAAGTCTGGAGTAGACAAAGCCAAAGAAACAGTTAAGTATACATGGGCTAAAAGAATAAAATCAACAAGACTATTATTAGTATAGTTAACAAAGATTTCTACCAAGAGGAAATAGAATTAATTCCTGTAAGAATAAAACTCAGGGAATTTTAGAATCTGACATGTCATTGATTTGTTATCTAATATTTTGAATAGCTACTGAGATATTAGCAGAAAAATCACAGCATTCAGTACTTTTTACCTATCTCTGAACCCTGGGGAACACAGTCCATGTTAATTGAGATGCTTAGACCTGTGGATTTATTGTCCTATCTTTTCTACCTTTAGTTGCCCATACTTAAGGATTTGTGTCTCCACAAAGGGAAGGCAGCATACCTGAGCCGGGTGTATATGTATCACAGTATTTGAACATGATAAAATATCTCTTCCTATCAGGGGAACTGGACTTTCAGACATAATCAAAAATGAATGTGTAAAAAGAAAATTATCCCAGTTATAGCCTAAGTGTTGTGAACAATAACAAATTACCTCCTTGCCAGTGACACTTTTCACTGAGGTGTGGTGACTAGAAGGAAGGCCAGGATTGGAAAGAAGGACCGAGAGGCTTCCATCGGTATGGTACCTAGCATTAGGCTGGGGAGTTTTTTGCCTCTATAGTCACAATTACCCAGGGCTCCTCTGTGGAGATGACAGTCCCACCAGAGGCTAGGGGATCGGGTGGAGAATCTCTCCAGAAAATCATATTAGAAGCTAGAATATGACAACATGGAGAGGGCCAGACAAATGGATAACGATTCTTATTAACCAAGACAGTGCAGCTGGAGGATTTAAAGTCGTTCTGAGACTGTGAAGCTGATAATGGGAGGATGCAAATCCTGCGCCTTTAAATCAACAAACTGACCCGTGGACCCAACAGGAAAAGCTGTGTTGGCTTTTGGTGACTGCTGGAAACTGAGACCTGGGACCCCAAGAAGCAGCCAGGAATGCCGCGCTGCACCAGAGGAGATCCTGAAAGGCTCTGGAGCTCCGAAGCCGAATGCTGTTCAGATTTCTGACCGTTCCGTGCTGTGCCGGGAACGTGGGAAAGGTGAGCGGCGTGGACCCCGCGGCTGCTGGGCTTGGCCAGAGAACATCTTGGAACTGGGCAGTGCCCACCACCACGGAGACATCAATAACACAGAGAGTCTGGCGGCAGACATCTTAGAGTTGGGCAGAAGCTACAACTCAGTGACATCACCGAGTCCCCCTGTAGGGAGTTCTGGTGGAAGACATCTGGAAATTGGGCAGAGCCTGAGTATGTGCTGGCTTCAACGTCATACAGAGAACTAGTGGAAGACATCTTGGATTTGGGCAGACCTGCTTTCCTGGTGCTCCTGTCACAGAGAGGTCTGGAAGAGAACAGCTGGGATTTGGGCAGAACCCTGTGCCATAGTGACATTAGTCAGCTGCTTCTGGTACAGAGAGAACTGGCAGGAGCTACTGGGGCTAAACCAAGCCTCTGCTTGGGGCCCAATAAGCAGATACAAAATAGTCACAACTCAGTGACATCCAGAAAGTACAGCCTAATTTACGGATTGACTGGCACAGAGACTGGAGACTAGCCTGTACTGCCCCTGCATCCCAGAGTACCCCAGATAACAGCAAATTGGGGAGGACAGCAAAACCTCAAGTCAGCATGCTTCTGAAAGGACCTAAGCAATTCGGAGAGGGCCAGAGACCCCCACGACACTCCAGTCTGAAAGAAACCAGAAACCTGACAAGAGATAAAAATAATCAAAATTTTAAAAAAATCTCCAGGTACCCAACATGAGAAAATAAGCCCAGGAGAAGTAAACACTGAAGAGAACAAGCACAGTAACCATCCATTGCTCAACACAGCATCAGCCAAAATTAAAAAATACCTTCATGATCTCTAGATGAATTTAAAGCTGTACTCCTGATCCAAGTGAGGCAAGATATGAAGAGATTAATTAAAGAAATGACAAGCCCCGCCCAAGAGAACACAGATGAAAGAACTGAGGAAATCAGAAAAGAAAGAGAAACTTCTGAAGAAGAATTTAAACATAACTTAGAATATATGAAACTGATCCAAAGAGAATACCAGGAAACTAAAAACTCCATTGAACACTGGCAAAATGCCTTGACAGAAACTAAAGACAGCCTTCTGAAACTTGAAGAGAGATTTATGGCATATGATCGTGAAAGAAAAAGCCTCTTAAAAATAACAAGGAACCAGAATGAAGCAATTCAAAAACTAGAAGATGACAAAAAGATACATAACTTAAGAATAAAGAATGTGAGTGAGGAAGCAGGAGCAACCAAAACTGAAATACAAAGAATATTCACAGATATATTAAAACAAAATTTCCCATGTATAGCAAAAAGAAATGATATCCAGAAAAAAGAGGCATACAGAACACCAGCTACCTACAACCAAAACAGATCTACACCTAGACATATAATAATCAAGATTCCAGAAATCCACCAAAAGGACAGAATATTAAAAGCAGCCAGAGAAAAGATGCAGATTACCTACAACAGGAAAATTATCAAAATAACAGCAGACTTATCAACACAAACTCTTAAGTCAAGGGAGTGGGGAGAAATATTCCAAGTCCTGAAAGAAAATAATATGCAACCAAAGCTCATATATCCGTCAAAACTCTCTCTCAAAATTAATGGAGAAATAAGATACTTCCAAGACAAGGAGGAACTGTGGGAGTTCGTGGCCACCAATCCAATCCTACAGAGAGTTCTGAAGGACATTACAGAGAAAGAGAGGAATAGATACCAGGATTCCAGCAACAGTGACAGAGAGGCCTCAATGAACGGGGCAGACAGTGGAATGAGGGAATAAGGTGGACAAATTATAGCAGAAAAGTGGAGTAGCAGGCATGAGGCAGAGACAGTAAGCTACAGTCTTTAGTATAGACAGCTCTGAAACATTATAAAAAAAGGCAGAGGTCATTGTTAATCATGTATAAGGATTTAAAAGACACAGTAGTCTTATCGCCATATTTAGTTTGAATTTAACTTGTTCTGATCTGTCCACTCATGTCAGATTTGAGGGCACAGACATCTTGATTCAAAAATAGCAGGTTATACCATGGTAACTATCCTTACTTTCCTATTAACTTAAACTGAAATCCTGTATTACTTACATTGTCTTACTATGACTGATCTTAATTGAATCTGAATCATAAGACTGTGGGTTGGCCTTGGCTGATTTTATTTGAATTTGGTATGCTTGTTAGTATCAACCCTAAAAGTAGAGGCAACTACTCTGAAGATGACAAGATGTAAAGGATATCCATACTGGTATTAACTAGTAACAGTTCTCAAATCCTACAATGCTGTCAAAGTTAAGTTTTTATAAAAATAGGTGATACTATGTTTAACTATAATAAGCCAGTGTTGTGGACAAATCTATTGAAAATAACAAGAGAAGACATAGTAACTATGGAAGATCATCTATCTTGTGGTCTTATGTGTCTTATCCATTGCATGTTTTTCTAGGAAATTGTTTTGCTGTCTTGCTATGACTTGGTTTTCCCTATAATACAGAGAGAATAGATATATATGTAGAAATTCACACATGGGTTTTTTTTTAATTATTTGCGGGAACAGATTATATAATGCAAGATGTAATGAACAGATACTCTGAGGAAGAGATGCTAAAAAACCAGAGGCTAATTTTGTAGCATTATGATATAAATTCTAGCAATACTATTGTTTGCTGATTAGAGTAACATTGGACTGGTTTCTTGAGTTCAATTTCAACATATGTAGAGATGGGGACAGCTATCACAAAGAAAATGAGAGATGCGATGGTAGTTATTATTGTCTTCCCTAATTTGGAACTGAGGACCTAAAAAGCCTTCATCATCCTGTAATGATTTGATTAGTTCTATAATATGCAATAAGTATATAAAGTGGGTGAAGATGGGAACAACTATTTGTAAGAAACTAGAGACAGTTAGATAGACAGTGAAGATCTCCAGTGGACTTGCTTTGAAATCTGTATTTCTTTAAATTGTTTTTTTAAATGTTTTGTTCTGTTTTGATATGTTTAATCTTACCCTCTTTGAGATGTAAAACAAATGTGTAGGACTGATAACCATATTACTGAGCTTTTGTTCGATCATAGAGCAGAACGGTTTGTAGTGTCACTTTTTGAATGTCATTCTAAATACTTTAATTCTATTACCTGAACTGCTATTTCTAAGATGACAATGTGTAACTTACCAACCAGCAATTTCTTACCGTTTGTTTTTCTGTAATTCTGTATTATTTCTACCCTTTTTTAATCTCCATGTATTTTTGTTTCCTTTTCTTTAAATAAAAAAAAGAGAAAAAATAAAATAAAAATCAATTCATCAGTGTACAAAATTGTACTCACATTTTATTTTGAATATCTAAAACATACTACTTTTTCTTCTTTTGACAAATAGTGTTTCTGTTGAAAAATCTGATGTCTCTATGATCAATTGTATTTCTGGATGATTTCATTGAATTCTTATTCTTTTATTTAAAATCTAATCATTTTATGAGATTATATGTCAGAATTGCTTATTCTACATTGATTCTTTCTAAGTGAACTGAGTGATCTTTTAAGATGTAAGTTCAGATCTTTTTTTATTCCAAGGAACTTTTAATGCATTTGTCCTAATACCTCAATAGCTTTCAGATTTCTTATGTAGCTGTTTAATATTGTTTACTTGTATTGTATATCTACTTCAATCCTTACAATAACCTTGCCATATATTTTTTATCATTCAGGAGGAGAAACTTAAGTGCCACAGAAAGTGATTGATTAATTAATCAATTATGAAAATATGAAAAATTATTTAGGTAGCAATATACAATGATGCAAATTTAAAGTGTGTCCCCATGAGATAATGCAAATGAAGTTCTGTACTCTGTCCCTGGTACAGCTCATTATCTACCAGCTGTCACAACAAAGAGCAGCAGAAGCAACAATCAGGGTGTGATATCACTGGCAATTGCTTTTAACACAGCTATCAACGGCAAAGTCATTTCTCAGTAGCTTATTCTGTTGGTTTTAATGGAACACTTTGTAATTTCCCTAAATCTATTCCAATATTGGTTGTTAAAAGATCCCAGGTGTCTTCTTAATGCTTTTTTGCTAATGTTGCCAGTCCCTAGCCCCTCTTTTATAATGATTTAGTGTGAATTCCTTCTGCTCATTTTTTAATGGCAGCACATGGAGGAAGAGAATGACAATTGTGAGGAATGTGTTCACAATTCACTGGAGTAGAGAATAAATATCACTTCATGTATTGCTTAAGGCAAACTGCTCTCTCACAGCCACTTTGGAACCTTTAAATAGGTGTCACAAATGTGCCCCAGTTGTTTAAAGTGGCTCTTATTCCTCAGTCACATGGCAAGTTTGAAAGGCCTAGATAACAAGACCAGACACACCCAGTAAATTTCTTCTGACCCTGAGAAGCCATTTCCATTCCTCACCAAAGACAATTAGAACAAAGAAATGTGTGAGGCCATGCTGGCAGTCTATGCAGGTGTCCATGCCAGTGGTTCATGATAGTGCTTCATACAGGTAGTCCATGCCAACAATGGGTGCCTGTGGCGCATGCTGATTAGTGATCTTTGAAAGTGGTGACAGCAGGCTGAGCACAAGAGCACCTCGTGGGGCACACGAGGCCTCGTGTGGCCTCATGGGGCAAGAAGCTCTTCTCTCAAAGGAAACATCCACTTCAGCAGTTATGTGCAAACCAAACCACAGCTCAGCATGGGAGGAATTTCAGTCCTAGACTGCCGAGTCTGGAAGAGGGAGAAAAGGTATGCACTCTTCACAGAATCCATCTAAATGGAGACATCAAGTGGAAACATTGGTCAGGTACTTTGCGCCATCATCAAGCAGATGTGTACCTCAGTGTCTACTGCCACAGTGATAACTTTCTGAACACAGCAACTTCATTGATGGGTTGAAACATTTCATATACAAAAGCTAGATTTGAAATTTATCTCTTTTGTCACAAAACTCTCAACATTACATTGGCCAGTAAAAGATGCTTAAAATGTCACATCAAATTCATAAATTCTCATGGTTGTAAAAATTTCTAAAAATCTTATATCTATTTACTTGACCAATACACCATAGTAACTAAGTCTTAGTTAAATTTTCATACAGCAACTTAAGAATATAATTGATATTTTAAAATGTACATTTTAATGGATGAAAACTTAAGTTTCAAGACTAATAGGTTATAATTATTAATTTAGGAAGTTTCTACAAACTCAGGCATTTAATAATGTTGCATAATGTATTAAGCTATATCACAATTTCAATATATAAAATGACAGTCCTTCTCCAAGTATCATATAGACACCCTTGAATCTATCACATTTATCCCAATGAACTGCATAATGCAGTCTTCTGTGAGTGTAATAATGTCCTAAATAAATATCAGGACCAAACTTCCCTCCAGGGAGTGGTTTTGCAGCTCCTCCACAGCCACCAGAGGCCTCCTTGCTCCGGAAGGCATTGTCACCAATTATAAGCTACCATCTTCTAGAACCGACTGATTCAAGTACATGGAAACTTAAAAGGCAGCCAACTCTTCCTTCCTACTCCCACAGCAAACATCTTCTCTGTGGAAGAGCCTTGGATTTCTCCTAATGCCACAGACTAGCAGATTATAGTCTCGCCTTAGATCTTTCCTATACCTTATCTTACAGACTGCAGTGTTCTGATCCTTCAAAGCCAGTTACACGTACTAAATCAGTTTCCTGGGCAGCATTTTGATGTGACTCTGAGCAAGGTGACAGATGAATGATTAACAATAAAACCTTAGTGGACAGTTCTGTTGTCCATAAGTTTGAAATCAAATTGTCAGCAATGTCTCACTCCGTCCAACAACACTGGGAAAAGGACCTTTCTGCCTCTTCCTGACTATGATGGCTCTCAGCAATCCTCACTTTTCTTTGGCTTGCAGCTGCATCCCTAGCTCTCTGTCAGATTTCTTTTCTATGTGTCTGTGGACACATAAAATCTCTCCCTCTTTAGAAGGATGATAGTCATATTGGGTTTAGGATCATCCTAATCAAATATGACATTTGAAATGAGGTCATATTCACGTGTAATTGGCAAATGTCTCTGCCCTTTGAGGACAGAATTCATTGCAGTACTTGAGCATTAACTATGTGATTTCAAAGTTTTTAAGTTCATAGGAAAGTTAAATCTGGCAGGAAAGATAAAATATTCATCAGTTTAAAAAGAATTTAAAAGGTGGAAAATTATTTGACCCTCATAAAATAATTATGCTAATTAATTACACAATTTACACTCAAAGTTTCTAAAATCATACTCAAATTGCTCAAACACTCAAACAAACCAGGCAGGAAATAGTCCACACTATTATTGGGTCACACCATGTAAAATTTCAGTGTTCATCTCAGCAAATGCAAACAGTATGTCACAGAGTATCTATCTAGAGGATTGTGTTACATTCTAAACCTACTTTTTTCAACTTTTATTTTTATTAGTACAGTAAGTCCCTGGATTACAAAAATCCTATTATAGACAGTTGAGTTACAGAGAAGTATTATAGGCAAACAGGCTAGATACTTGAGAGAATCAGCACAAAAGATGAAAATATATTTCAACTGTAGCTGGAGGTTCATCAGTTGGAGGCCAGACCTCAAGATAAAGACATAATTCCCAGGCCTACATGCTTCCCCAAAGGATGTATGGTAACAGCTGGTCTAATAAAGTTTAGATAGACATTGGTCATCTCAGTGGTTGACCAATCCTTCCCTGAAAAGTTTTTCCATGTACACTTGATATGTAACCTGCTTTCCTATTGGATCAATATTATCTAAGCAGCTATGCTTACAATCTTATTGGTTGATCACAGCTTTAGTCCACATTGTACTCACTTCATGACTTTTCTCTATAAAATTTACCCTGTGAAGTGGAGTCCACAGCAACCCACTCACATTCCCTCTTATCTCACAGGAACTGTCTCTCCTTCAATAAAATTTTCTACTCCTAACCTTCATTGTTCCTAAGTTTTGTTCTTTGATTTTGGGAAATAGGTACTTGGCATATGAGATATCTAGCAGGTTAGGAGTTACATTTATTCTCCCTACATAATTTGAAGGTCCTATATCAATCTGAGATACAAATTTTCACAGGTATACTGTATAAGATTCACTTTTTCAGATATAAACATTGTGACCTATGAACATTCTCCCAGAATGGAATGGATTCATAGATCTAGGATTTGCTGTACATGTGTGTAGTACATAAGGTTCACATTCCTTATGGGAAGTTGTACCTAATGTACCTAACATGTACCTAATACATCCCAGTTCTTTTTCATCCCTTTCCTTCCCTTACTTCACCTCTCCCTCCATCTCTTGATCATCTTCCCAATTAAACAAGGTCTATTTCCCTACTTCTTATTATCTAACTTTTATTCTGGTCTTTATTTATATTTTAGGTTATTTATATAAGATAAACCATTTAATATTTAAGCTAGTGTGTCTGATTTATTTCACTTAACATTATGGTCTCAAGGTGCATCCATTTTTCTGCAGATGAATCAGGATCATTCTTTATGGCAAAATAGTAATCCATTGTGTATAAATTGCACATTTTATTTATCTGTTCATCTGTTGACGGACAAATTGACTACTTGCAAGATTTAGCTATTATGGCTTCCCACCCAGAGTAGCCCAACAGCCACAAGATTCTTGGAGATATCTCCTGCCACCGGGAAGAACGCAGTGGATAGACGAGAGGGTGGGTGAGTCCTTCTTCCACACAGAGAACCCCAGGAAGGCCTGCAAGACCTGCAGTGACACAGCAGGGCCCTAGCTGGGGTACACACCATGGCCAGGTGGTCTGGAAGTCTGCAAAAGTCTGAAGCTGTAGTAATAACACAAGTTAAGGGTTGATTCACATCAATGCTCCTAACTAGTCAACACAGAAATAATATATAACTCACCCAACTGACCTCACAGGTGGAATTCAGGTGACTAGTCTCTCTTCTACACTGTGGAACCCAGAAACTGGTTGAAAATAAGCCATAGAGTAGACCATGAGTGAGACACAAACAGCAGACAGGCAAGACTAGCAGGATTGAAAAGACTGAAATAGGAAACAAGAGGTGAAAATGACAAGACAAAAAGCAAAATGCAATCTTAGACCCCCATCTGGACTCATCTGGAGCAACTTTAGGAGACATCAACATTGAAGAATTCGAAAGACACACATATCAAATTTCTGAAAAGATAAGAAGTGAAGTAAAGAAACAAATCCACAAGGCTGTAAATGAAATCAGATAAGACCATAAACTCTCAGGTTAAAAAAAAAAGAAAAAAAAAGAAAGAACCTTAATGAAGGAATTGCTCAGAATAGCTGGAGAAGACACAGGTAAAAAAAATACAGAAGCATAGGAAAATGATGGACACCCTGAATGAGCAATATAGGAAAGAAACAATGTATGAAACAGATTCAAAGAGGTATCCAGGAAATTAAAAACTCCATTGAAAGCTGATAAAACTGCTTGAATGAAACTGAAGATAAACTTTATGAACCTTGAAGACAGGATCACAGCTAGTCATCATGAAAGTAAAGAACTCATAAAATAATAAGAGATCATGAAGTAATTATTTGAAAGCTCCAAAATGATGCAAAGAAAAATGATATAAGTATGCAAGGTGCCAATGAAAAAACAGGAGTCAATGCAAGTGACATAAAAAATATTTGCCAAAGTAATAGTAAAAGATTTCCCAAACATGGGAACAGAATCTGATATACACATAAGTGAGGCATATAGAATCCCAAACAGTCATAATAAAAATAAATCTACACCCAGGAACATAATAATCAAGATCTCAGAAATTCAACATAAAAACAGAACATTAAAAGCTACTAGAGAAAAAGAAGGCAGATTGCCTTTCATGGAAAGCCCATTAGAGTTACAGCTGACTTCTCAACACAAACCTCCAGTCAAGATGAGGTGTAGTATTTGAAATTCCAGCCATAGTGGTGTACTCTGCAAGACTATCTTTCAGAATTAGTAGAGAAGTAAGATACTTCCATGACAAATAATGACTGACAAAATTCATGTCCACCAAAACAACACTAGAAAGAGCAGTGAAAGATATTCTAAGTAGGTACAAAAATGACCACAATTTCTCAAACAACAACAGAAACCACTAGGCAGTGTAAGCAAGTCAACAAAGGGAAAAAGCAAGAGAATGACATTAGGAAATAGTATCACAAAGATAAGCAAATACCTACAAGTATAACCATCAGTGCAAATGGCCTGAATTCACCAATCAGAATGAACAGATTTGCAGAATTGATCAAGAAACAAGATCCAACAGTATGCTATATACAATAAGCAAATTTAACTCAAGAAAAAACTCATAGACTGAAAGTTAAAGGATTAAAAACTATATTTATGTAACAGAAACCCAGAAAAAAGTAGGGATAACTATTCTCTTTGCAAACAATGTGAAACTCAAACCAAAAATGATCAAAAGAGATTTTTTAAAAATGGTCATTACAAACTTTTAAGGGAAAAATTCGAATGGAAAAGATAACAATCTTAAATATATATGCACCAAATATTAGAACACTCAATAAAAAAGACAAATATTAATAGACACAAAAATCAAATATGCAATAACACAGTTGCAACAGAAGAACTTAACATCCCATGCTCACAAAGAGGTAGAACAACTAGACAAAACCCAGCATAGAAATAGCAACCAAACTAAATATACAAACAAATGGACTCAGTAGACATTTGCAGATTATTCCACTCAACAGCATCAGAATACACATTCTTCTCATCTGCACATGGCATATTCTCAACCATGGAATTAAAAAGATGTATCTTTATATAAAATATATAAACTATAAAGAAAGATAAACTTAAGGTTTTACAAGTAAATGGGTGCAAAATTTAGACCATACTCGTAAGTGAAAAAAAAATCAAACTCACATGTAAATATCATCTTGTATCCCTATTGTAAAAAACTGAAAGTAAACAACATCCAAAATGTATAATGGATATTATGAAAGTGAAAGGGAAACAAACTTCTCAAAAGGAAGGAAAACTTGGATAGGGAAAAGCAGGAAAGAAAGAAGGGAAAAGATATATATTACATACCTATTTTACTGATCTTTGTTAATTCATGAAAAAGAACAGTTTGTGCTTTCATTGTTTAACTGATCATCTTTTCATGCCTATATCATGTAATCTGAGTAACTACTCTGAAAATAATAATACACATAATGGTAACCACTGTTAATATCCTATTATTTTGGTTTGAAACTGAAGAAATTAATGGAAAAAAAGAAATTATAAAGATTAGAGCAATAATTAATTAGATAGAAACTAAACAACAATGCAAATGGTAAATGATCAAGCAGTTGTTTTTTGGTAAAATGACGAGGGGACTTGGGAATTGCAGAAACAGAAAGGAGGGTAAGGGAAGCAGAGGTAAGAAGAATCAGTGTACTGTATGTATCTGTAACAACACCCCACAATGAGTGTATTTAGTATGTACCCAACACATATAATAACCGGAAATTTTTTTAAAAAATTCAAACCCAATGCAAACTAGCAAAAGAACTGTTTTTAAAAGTTATACTGTTTAAATAATAATTTACCTATTATGAGTTGAGCTTCTGTAAACATTGGTATAAAAATACTGCTGTAATATGATTTTTTTAACTCTTCAGGAAGATGCATAAAAGGAAAAAGTTCTGAGGAAAATGGAATTTCTGGTTCCAGATTTTTGAAGAATTTCTATAATGATTTTTATAATGGTTGCATTGGTTTGCATCACCACAAAAAAATGTAGAAAAATAACCAATGTAAAAGCATCCATTTCCCCCGACAACCTTGCCAGCATTTATTACTGTCTGATTTCTCAGTCAAAGTCATTCTATCTGGAGAGGGAATGTGAGTATTGCTTTAATTTTCACTTCCCTGACTACCAGCAAAGCTGAATGTTCATGTATTTATTTCCATTTGTACTTTTGTGAAATCTTTCACTTTATGTTTCAATTTTTAAGGTCATTTATTTTGGAGAAAGTCTAATTTTGGGAAGTCTTTATTTACTCCAGATAGTAGCCCTCTGTCTGAAGAATAGCTGGCAAAATGGACTTCTCATTCTGCAGGTTTTCTCATCATTCAGTTATTTCCTTTGCTGTGCAGAAGCTTTGTAATTTTGTGTATTCCCATTTGTTGATTTCCATTATTATTTCTTGTGCCATTGGTGTTCTGTTCAGAGTGTCCTTGCCTGCACATGTGTTTCAAAAGTTTTATCAATTTTATCTTCCACTAGATTGTGCTTCTGTATTAGAATATAATTTTTTCTTCATTTTTATTTTAGTTCACATGGTAATATATGTATAGGTCTGTATTCAGTCTTCTGCACGTGGAAAGCAAGTTTTCCAAGCACCATTTGTTAAAGAGGCTTTCTTTCAATGTAGCTTGTTTTCTCTAACTCTGTGAAGAATGCCATTGGTATTTTGATCAGAATTGCATTAAATCTATTTATGAGTTCTCCATGTTTGATTTGATGCTGGCAAGTTTGTCATACATGACTTTCATCAGATTGAGATGAGTTTCTTCTATACCTTTTTTCTTCAGGGTTTTTATCAAAAATGAATGTTAAAATTTGTCAAAGGTTTTTTTCTGCAACTGTTGAGATAGTCATGTCATTTTTTTGTATTTTCTTCTCTTTGTATATGTATTGCAAGTACAAATTTGCATGCATTGAATCATCTTTAGATTGCTGGAAGGAGCCTACTTGGTCATAATGGAGATCTTTCTGATTATTTTTGCATTCTGTTTGCTATTGTCAGAATAGGGATTTTTTTATTATTAGAAAACATTAAGTTTTACTTTTTCTCCCAAACTATATGCACATAAATTACATGTTTTAACACAAAATGTGCATCACGTTATGTAAATGGAATTTATTCATTTTTCAAAAGGATTTTTAAAATACTTTGCAAGATGAAAGATTTATTGTCTACAAGTTCAACATGAACTATGCACAGAGCTGCATGCCTGTAATGCCAACTACCTAAGCAGCTGAGGCAAAAGGATCATGAGCTTAAGGGTAAACTGATCAATTTAGTAAGACCCTGTGCAAAAGTAAAATGTTTTAGACGGGGACGAGAATGAAACTCATCTCTGGTACGTTCTCTAGCATGTTCAGCCTTTCACCCACACATACACAGATGGTCAGTACATGCGTAAGTGGTCAATAACTAATCAACTGAACACAGTGACTCTTTGTTGCAGTTACCTATGATTTCTGTTCATCTTTTATAGCATCCCAGCAGGTTCCTAGCTTGGGGAAAGGACACAAATGTTCATTCTTCCTATATGTCTTATCACATGGAATTTTAGTGGCTCAGAATATGCAGGTTCCTGTATAGTATCAAATAAACTGAAGTAAAATGACAATATGAGCAGCTGCATTGAAGTAATATATAAATATGCTGGAGAAAAAACAAAGTTATCTGGATCCAGTTAGAAATAATGCAACTTATCACATGCACAGTTGGTAGACCTTCTTGTCAGTGTGTTGACAATGTTATAAAGTTAGACAAGTGATGGTGGATGCACATTTTACTTGAAATTATATGTAATTACCATTTTCAGCTGCCAAAACTGAAAAGAAAAATGCTTTCCCCTCTTGTCCACCTCTGTCTTCCTTGGATTCTATTTATAACATAGTTTGAATATGGATTAATCTAATTCAGAAATGGTTCAGATTAAAAATTCCATGAGTAGTGAGACATCCCCTCTGTCCCTGGAGAGGCTGATGCACTGACATCTACAGTCCTGTTGACAAACTTGTCAACTTGGACAACATCCTCATGAATACAATTAGGGATAAGTGACAATAGCATCCCTTGATGTGAAATTACTGAGGCTGGGCTTCTAACTATACATTAACCCTCATATAGCCACCAACACATATGGTTGCTATGAACATCCCTGCACTGTATGGTGAGGTAAAATTAAGTGAACTCAGGTCTAAGTCATTTGAAGAAAAACTTGACTTTCATATTTATATATTCAAGTGGAAAATCCAAACCCATTTCAAATTATACAAAGCAGGTATTTGGGTCTTAAGGATGTGAGGAATTATTTTTTTCTTCTATAAATCATATTAACCATTAACAGTTTTCATGAAATGATAGAAACTGTAAGACCGGAGTCTAGAAATTTTGTAGGGAGAAGTAAATCCTGAGCAGATCTGTTTCAGTCGTGTGATCGTTAATGAGAATAGAAAGCACTGGAGACAAAATTTTAGTCCAGAAGAGAGCCGAGCACTCAAGCAGATACATAGACGGGTCTGTCTTGAGCAGAAAAAGAGGTTGACATAGTACACTGTCTCCCCCCGCCTCAGCAACTGATGCCAAGCCCCTGTCCTTCTTTCACATAGCTTTCAGTTCAGTTATCTCTACTCTGTCACCTACTCAGAGCTTTTATCCCCATTACTTGTCACCATCTCCTGGGCATCTTGGCTCAATTTCTTTCATTGGCTTCAAATTGGATCTACCCCCATCTTTGTCTATGGGCTGTGGCACGCTCTCTAAGGCATCACTGTCATAGAACTGAGCATTGGCTTTTTGAAAGGTGGAACTTCACTGGGTCTGGGTCCATGATACAGCTAGATAGCATGCTCTGGCACCCAGAAAGGCCATTTGGCATCTTCTGAAAAGACAAAAATGTAGCCAAGATCACAAATTGTCACTGAGCTGGATCCCTTCGTTGTCTGGTATGAAGATCTATCCAAAGCACTCTTTTTAGCTTGTTTTGTTTTGTTTTACCTGATTGAATAATCTTTCTGCTGCTGTAGTTCCATCCCTAGTAGCATTTAAAACGTTAATAGTATATACACTGCCAAGTGAAGCCTACTATGTGGTAAAAATTTTGTAGGGAAGAATTTCCCCTTCTCTGTTTTTATAGTTCACTTTTGAGTGTATGGTGAGCACATTCAGCAATTTCTTTTTTTTAAATTTTATTTAAAAGGAAAAAGAAAAACACAGAACAAAACAAAGCTGTGTAAGGGTACACATAATACAGAACTACAAAAAAAAACAGTAATTTCTTAACATTGAGGGTTATAAAGGATTCCCGTGATAAGGGAAATATGAAAAGTTTTCAAAACATTTGGTCAGCAACATTCTTATAGACTAGACCAATGTCAGTCTTAAGCATCTCACCCTCTGATGGAAGTTCCCACTGAACCCTTGTGGCAGCTATTTCAATTTGCTCATATACTTGCAACTCAAGTGTAAGTTGATTGTTTGTGGCAATCTGTGATCCTCTCAGATTAACATGTCTTTGTAATGGCTAAAGTGTGAGTGGCTGTGCAAGTGACTTGATCTACGCATAACTCAAAAAAATTTCCTTTCCATAATAAATAATCCTCTGGACTTAAACATGCTTTAGCTATTCCTTTCCAATAATTTGAGGCCAAAGTCTGTTGTCCTAGGAATTCCATTAAGCCCAAAGTAAAAGAGGCCATGGGTCCATTTGTAGTGGTAGCTTGTTTTAATTTTTTATTAGGTCTTAAAAGGTACAGCTTCATGAATGTACTGGTTATTGGGGATTCAAATTTCAGTAACAGCATAGATATATTGAAAATCTTCCATGGACTCCCCCACTTAGCTGGCTTCCTTTACAGCTGATTGCAAAAGAGAGAGAGAGAAAAGTAATAACTGCACTACCACTGGAGTATAAAAGCTTCAACATGTGATGCAGCAAAACTTCTCAGTATTGAAAGGTGAAAACTTCTGCTTTGTGATCAGGCACTTTGAAATGGGATTTGCAGTGAAATACTCCTCTAGTGGGGAAGGGTCCACTTTGCCCCACGCTGCTCCTCTCCCATCCAACTAAGCAAAACCAGAGAGTTTAAGTCCCATTGGGCTGGGCTGTTGTTCCACCATGTTTTTCCCACTTGGGACTTGATTTTAAAATACTACTCAGAGCCAAATTCTCTGTGGTCATCTCACAAGCACATGACCATTAAAGCAATCTCTAATCCAAATCCACAAAAGAAAAGTAAATGTAAGAATCAAGAATACAAAAAATAATCCTTGGGTGTTCATGCCATATGCAAGGGATGTGCCTCCCTCAAACGTTGTTGCAATGTCAAGCACATTGCCCATTTGACATGAACTTGGAAAAAAAGGAATGCAACAAATATTTCTATATGCATCTGCAATTTGTGAGAACTTGTTTGCCCCATGTTTTATACCTGATATGGGTTTAGTTTTGATGATATTAATGGGCTCAGTATCAAAGATATCAATACACTGTGGGCTCAGTATTGATGATATTGATAGGCTCAATACTGATGTGTTCACCTGGTTTCCTTTGGTGCACAAATTAGAGGTATCCTCGCTTGCTAAGTGAAAATGTCCTAATGCCATATGCTATGCAGCTCTTGAACTTCCTGGGGTGAGAATTTGAAGGGCAGCAAAAATACAAAATACAGAAGACAAAATACAGAAAGTTGGAATCAGGTAGAGCTCTCTATGCCCATATAAGGAAAGGAACTGTTGAACCACCAGAGTGCATTTATTTATACATTGAGCAGATTGATGTCATGTGACACCCATATGGCCTAGCAACCTACCTGCATTGCAGTGTTAGAACTGTGTATTCTCTGGAATGGAGCAGCTTTTTCACATGGTTAACCTTGGGAATTCTGTTTTCCAGACAGGCCTTGCTCCACCCCCACACATGATGGATCTCCAACTTGAGTCACTCTCCACACATTCTGTATAGATTTAAAAAAAAACCTCTTTGGGAGTTACTATGGCTATGTTTTAAAGACACTTTTATTGTCATTATCCCAAGTGACAGAATAGAAATAATCTGAAAGTTTGTCTTTCTCATCTATGCTATTGAAAAAAGGATGAGCATAGTAATTCATGCCTATACTTTCAGCAACTCGGGAAACTGAGGTAGGAGTTGAAGTCCAGCCTAGCTTAGTCCAGCATAGCAAGATGATGCAAAAAAGACAGCGAATCAAAGAAGAGACAAGGAAGAGAAACAGTCTTTCATATTACCTTTAACTTTGGTAAATGTCCTTCCTATGCAATTTATGATAGCTCAGA
Source organism: Cavia porcellus (assembly GCF_034190915.1). Classification (NCBI taxonomy): domain Eukaryota; kingdom Metazoa; phylum Chordata; class Mammalia; order Rodentia; family Caviidae; genus Cavia; species Cavia porcellus. Next base: position 3,551,639 of record NW_026947503.1, read on the forward strand.
ACTTCTCATTAATGATGTGCTACATTTTATATCATTGAAACTCACTCTAAAATTTTTTTCATTTACTAGTTTGCATAGTCAAGACTGCAAAATTAAAGAATAAATATCAGTACTACAGTAGATGTCACACAAGTAAACTCCATTATTAATGAAAAATATGCCTAAATTAGTTTTTCAAATTAAAAATTTTATTCAGATAGTACTCTACAAAACTAATTCAGGTACAGTCCCTACTGTACTATAGTAAATGCATTCCTTTTATTTACTCAAATTTATAACCTTATTCTTTTTCAGTTGGCAGAAATAGAACTAAGTCAAATGGAAATAATTGGAGCTCATGGGCCAGATGTTCAAGTGACATATTTTTAATGAAAGGCTCTCCTGGTTGCACCCTGATTTTACAAATACAGGCCAAGACTACAAGTGTTGCCAGCACACTGCCATTCAAGAGCATCCAAGGCTTGAAGGACCTGGCAATGGCACACACAGGGCCATGCATGGGGTCTCCATGTCTGTGACCCCAGCCTGGCTCTGAGGTGGGAACTCACACCTGGCAGCTTTGCACCTCACACTGCTGGTGGAAAGGTGTTATTAAGGTCAGAAGCTTTATCTTTGTCTCACTGCTTGAATCCTCAGAAAAAAGTACTGTGGGAAACTCTGAGAAGTTAAGAAGCACATGATTTCATATTTTTGACCTTTTCCTTTCTCCCTGTAGCTCTGAAGCAGGAGGTAGAGCAAGGACAGGTAAATGATAAAAACACATTGGAAAAAAACAAATTGAGAAACCAGACAGAGTAAACACAACTTTGTCAAAATAGCAGATAATGACAGTTAAAGGCATTCTTTCCTCCTAAAACCCCAAGCATGCATGAAACCAAAAGTACTCGACCCTAGTCTGCCTCCAGCTTCATTTGCTTCACTGTTTGGATGTACACCACAGGATGACTCTTCTTGGAAAAGAGCATTTGCCTCCATTTTGGCTAAGCCTGGCCCTATTGATGTATAAGAACTGGATGGGATATTTCTTTATCCCCTTAATTGACTTTAAGCAATGCAGATGGGTCTAGCCCAGATATTGATGCATAACCTTTAAAGCAATGTGACATCAGTGATGTCTTGCCTACAGCTACCAAGTAGTGGCTGTGTGTGAGCTAGGCTGAGTAGTTCTGTTCCCTCAGCTGAGACTGATGCTTAAGAAAGAATGTATGATGTCTCAGGGCAAAAAGACTAGACATAAAAGCTGAAGCATTGATCCTTAAACGTAAGATATTTAATCTGTGATATGCAGATTACTCCTTCGACACATTGCAAAGGTGCTATTGGGCCCCCTTCCTAGCCCAGCTCACAACACTCACATACTGCCTGCCTTTCAGCCACTCATCCCTGAGCCACACATACCCCTCTTCATGAATTAATAAATGTGAACTCCTCTAGACTATGATAAGGTCCAGAAGGGCTTCTTAGACTTGGACATCACCTCCATTCCCCATGGGCTGTGGACAATATCACCTGTAATCTGTAAAAAAAAAAAAAACTTATATGATCAAAATTTCCCCTCCCAATGGGTTGGTTTATTTGGTACAGCATTGGGCCATGACCCCTGTCAGTTCCTAATAGTTGGTCCTCAATAATCCCCCCATGAGGGCCATGAGCTGTATTCACTGGCCTGATCTCAGTGGGTATACTTTCACATTTAACAAATCTTAGTTTCCCTACTCCTTCTGAGTGCTCTGCTGGATTTTTCATTTAGGATATCAAGAAACTGGTGCTTCCTCAGAGTGGTACATGGTAACAGCTCCCCCATATTTCTCTGACCTGACCTGTGGCATCCTAGCCTGCTCCTAGTGGCATAACAGGAGTGGATGAATAACTATGAAACCACAGAAGCACGCAGTGAATTGAAAACTTCCTAGTGGACCTGAAATTAGCATAAAGGAAGTAAAAAGAATCCATAAAAATCTGAGTTTCTCCAGCTATAATAGGAAAAATAGAAAATAAAGAAAAATATTCCCAACATAATATGAGAAATGAAATAACAAAAACACATGAGGATTTAAAAGAGGGAAAGACAATCAGATGACCCAACACTCTGGGAGGAAGTTAAAAGAAAAGAGAAAGAATAGGAGAGGCAGGTTTTTAAAACATTTTTGGGAAACTGGCTGATTTTAAATGTTTTGTATTTAGTTTACTTTAGGAATTAGTAGGAAGGAGAGAGCATTTGTATGGACAATTTCTGCATTTTGTATCTGGAGTGGTTTCCAAAGGCCCATCAATTGAAGACTTAGTCCCCAGCTTGGCACAATTGGAAGTGGGTGGGCCTGGGGAAAGTCTTAGATTCTGGGAGCATGCCCTGTAAGGAGACTGTGATGAGTTACCCAATAGTCAGCTTGTAATACCCAGAGGAACTGAATCAGCATGGTGTTAGGTGCGGAAGGCCCACCAGACGATTGTTTCCAACAGCATAAGAGGAAAACTGGAGGGGAAGATGGTGTGCTGTTGATTCTCTTGGAGAAGCTTGTCATGATGATTTTCCTGATATGAACTCAGCTGTGCTCATTGCCAGAGGATCTCAGGTCCTCACTGTCACTGAGGGTGGCTACGTTTTTTTTTATGGGAGAACTTTGATCTTTACCGTGAGCATTACTTTATGGCTCCAATACAAATCCTCCAGCCTGCTGGCACAGATCCTTCACCCTGCCAATGCAGAATTTCTAACTTCAATCGCTGGCCTTTGGGCCTTCCCAGTGCAATCCTTGATATAGAGCAGAGCAGATGCTTGATACAGACTTGAATGTGACATTGTCATGGACTCTAGGTCCCCATCCGAACTTATTGAGGACATTGGCATGGATTCAAGGTCTTCAGTTTGACTTGAGCAGAACATTGCCATGGGATCCTGCCCCTCAGGATCTTTGGGTCTGTGGTGCATGGACAGATCTCTTGCACTGTTCTGCATTTGACTTTTTGGGTGAATATTATAAAACAACCTTATAAATTATGCCTCCTGTATTACATCTATTCCCTTGCAAATCCTGACTACAAAAAGAACTGTGGGACCCAGATCTCTTCTTCTTCTCTTCATTCTAGGCTATGAAGTGACTGGTTTTATTCCACTCTGTGCCTCATCGAGATATGCTACCATAGGACCAAAGCTTCAGTGCCAGTCAGCAACTGAGACCTCCAAAACTGGGAGCCAAAATAAACCTTTTCCCTGCATACATTAACATAACTTATTTGTTGGGGTAACAGAAAGTACACTAACAAGGTGGTATTGACTCCAATACTGTTGATTCAAAACTTTTATTCAAAAATATAGCAGCTTCTTTTCTCTTCTCACTAAATAGCAGTTTGTTTATTATACTTGGGAGGCTTACTACCAAGGATTTTGTGCTGCATCATTTATGTTACATCTTCACTGATTTACCCTTTTGTGTTTGTTTGCCATGTGCATCTGATCTCATGGTAGCCCCAGTGGTATAGATCTATCCCTGGCCACATGCCCAGCACCTCCCAGGAGGGCCTTTACTCAGAAGCTACTAGCAAAAGAAAGATTATTGCTTATTGATCCCTAAAACTCTTTCCTATGAAAAGAAAATGAAGGACCATTTCAATCTTAGCAAGAGGGAACAGATATGACAGAGGGGTCAGGGAGTGAAGTGAGTGACAAGGTTCTTTTCACTACCATATTAACTTTCATTAACACTCATCTTCACATAAGCCCAGTGATTGGGAGAAGTGACTCTGAGTCACCCATTAACCTTCCTTTCCTCCATGCGGTCTCTCTTCAAAATCCCTCTCGCAAGTATCGACAGATTCTTTTCCATTCTAATTGATGTTCTGGGAATACTCTTTGAATAAATAGGCTGCATGCTAGTAGTTATCTTTCAAAATGGGGAAAGCTTCACTAAATTTGGGTTTCCTGACAATGTTTCATAAGTAATGAAGATGTGTATGACTATCAACCTGACACCCATGCTCAGGGAACTAAAGTTGTAAGCAGACATTGTTGAGAAAATTGTCCAGGGATGATTATCCTATCAAATAAGGTTTTCTAAAATAAAGATGTTTTCCTTAGGAAAAAGAAAAATTGAAAAACTGTTTCCTCATTTGCTTTCATTTGGACTTTAATTTTTCTGTTAACACTCTTGTTATGATTTATATATTGTTCTATTACTTCTTCATCCTCAACTTCACTCTAGGTTAAAAGTGAAGCCCTTTGTGAATATAGGCTAGGAAATCTTTCCTATCCTAGAGCCAAATGTCTATCACACATCCTAGTGCTGCCCCTTACCAGTCACACAACGTTCTCAGTCTGATGTATTGTGCATAAAAGCCAGGTCTGTGGTACCTAGCCCACAAAACCATTTTGTGGGTCATAAAAGAGCTAAAGATTCCCTTTAGATGATTATGACTACCACAGGCAGCACAACCCTCAAACTTCCCAGGTTGAGGACCGTGAAGGGTGGTGAGATGGTAAAGAATTGAAGACAATTTACAGAAGGCTGGGATTACATAGAGTTCTCTCTGTCTCTGTCTCTCTCTGCCACTCTGTCTTGGTCTCTGTCTGTCTCTGTCTCTCTTTCTCTCTCTCTCTCTCCCCTGTTTGCCAAAAGAACTGCTCAATGACTACAGTGCATTTATTTATACACTTAGTAGGTTGATGCCTAGTGAAATCCTCTGCTGCCTAACATCTAGCTCACCTCTCACACCCATATTCTCAGATCTGGGACAACTGTTCACCTTGGACACTCTAGACCCTTGGGATATTCCTTAGATTCATGTTCTCAGCTCCATACATGTGAACAATCTCCAGCTTAGCTATTTGTGACTTCTCCCTTTTATGTTCTGTAGTTGCAATTCATAGGCAGTCAGTTGAAGGCAGAAGAGCTGTGTTTGGAGGACGCTGCAAATGACTTTCTTTCTTGTGGTTATATTTTTTGCTGGATACTCAAGACCAATTTAAAATCAGATCTGTGTTAATTAAAATTAATTTTTGCTATCTATCAAGTTCAGTTAGTCTCCTCAAGATATACGTTGGAAGTATGTATGTCACCTCTCAGTTTTTATGCCAGTATCAGCTACCTGGATGAGCATGTCCATTGCTTAACAATGTTGCTTTCCGTGAAAGCTTGGGAGACTTTTCTCTCCTGGTGATTCTCCTCAGGCCCACTATACACCATTTATTTATTTATTCTTGGTCCCAAAATCTCCATGATTAGGAATTTGCATAACTCACCAGATTAGTAGAATGTAGCTTGTTCCCTCATGTCCTGAGTCCTCGTTGGCCTCAGAGTGCCAGGACCAAAATATTGGCTGTCATCTTAACCCATCTGTCTTTTGAATTTTTGGATTCCAAACCTCATTTATTGAACATCTGAAAGAGTTTGCTTCTCAATTAGAAGCAATGAGATTAAGATAATAATTTTATCTGGATATCAAGCACCTTGAAATAAAAAGTAGAACTGTTATTTTTGCTGTATAATGGTAGTTCTAGTAGTTGAATCCTTATAGAATATTAACACAGTTATATAACTTTTACAGGATGACCGGCGCAGCCCCCCAATGAGACAGAGGACGCTCTTGTGGGTAACGGGTAACTGCCAACTTTATTGTTGCGGGTTCTGGCTTATATATCTGACTGTGGCCAATCAGGCTGCCATGAGGAGGCAGGGCTGGAATGGGATGCGGGCTCTGGCTAATATACCCAGCTGTGGTCAATCAGGGGTTGCCACAGAGTCAGCACGGGGTGAATACGAAGTGAGCACGGGGTGGCTAATTTGGAGAGGGACGTAGCACATTGCGGAAGCTGGCGTGGTCCTTAGTCCTGGGTGGGGTATGTTGAGCACCTGCGCCCAACATCTCCCCCTTTCTTTATAACTGACGCAGGGTCTCCAGGGGTCGGCGCCCCTCGTGAGGCATCATGCTGTGCAGTCATGACAGTACCTCACTACCCATTGGTGCTCTTTTGGAGGGGGCGGGAAATCTGTTTTATGAGCCCAACCCACATGCCCGCCAACATGGAGACCGGGGTGTCTCCTGGCCAAGGACGACACCCCCTGCGATGCTTTGCTCCACACCTGCGTCACAGCATGGCGAGCCACGCTGCCGGGTTTTGACTGGATTCTATGGCCAGCAATGCTTGTTTGATAATTACTTTGTCCCTATTCCTTTGTCTGAGAATCCGACAGAGCAGAAGTAGACTGCCGAATGCGGCAAGTGTAGCCATGGCAGCCAGAGCCCCTATTCCTGCCCATTCCTTTATGAAAGAGAAAACTTTATGGATCCAATTGGAGAGTATTGCGCACAAGCTGGATCATAGGAAACTCGTCTGGGTCCACCATAACTGGAACCAGTACCAACTGAGGTACCTGCATAACGACAGCTGAAAGTGTACTGTTATCCCAACATTGTGACACATAACAGGTTGCGGTGGAGCAATTTAGAAAAGAGCCCAGGTGTACCAGCTGGTGCAGCTGTAAGCTAAGTAAAGGTGTGGCTCCTGGAAGGGGTTCCCCATTAATTTTATGCAAACACTTCTCAGCTGTGGCCAATTCTGCAAATTCTACAGACTGGCCGCCAGTCCTGAGTTGGTTAATGATCCCCCGATCTCCCGACAGAGTTTCATCCATGCCTCAAGGGTTCTATTTTTGTATGGGCTAATAGCAGAACGACATATCAACCTGGTCTAGAAAATTTTGGATTTGCTTTCATTCTATTTTCAGTCCCTTTTCTCTCAGTAAGTCGCTCAAAGCAATTAACAGCGACTGAGTAGCAGTGTTACCCACGTTAAGGGGAATTTCAAGAGTTTCTTTTTGTTTCCCTTTTTTTTTCTTTTTTTTTTCTTTCTTTCAGGGAAAACTTAATCCCTGCGCCCCTTTACGGCGCCCCCAAAACTGGCCTCTTTACGGCCCCCGGAACTCTCTTTATGAGTTCCTGAACCTGCCTTTTTACGGCTCCCGGAACTCTCTTTACGAGTTCCTTGACCCTTGCGACGCGTCCGTCCAAGGTTGCCCGATAGCCCCCGCCATCCGGCCCGGCAGCCCCCGCTGCCTGTTGCATAGCACCCGCTACCAACGTTGAGCAGTTTAACCTGTCAGCCCCCGCCCGCAGCGTAGCCCCTGCTATCGGCGCTTGACGGTTTTACCTGTTGACGCTCTGTTCCATCGGAGAGAGAGAGGTTCCCCGTACGGGCCACCAGTTGGCTCCCCATACGGACCACCAGTTGACCGGCACAGCCCCCCAATGAGACAGAGGACGCTCTTGTGGGTAACAGGTAACTGCCAACTTTATTGTTGCGGGTTCTGGCTTATATATCAGACTGTGGCCAATCAGGCTGCCATGAGGGCTGCCAAGAGGAGGCAGGGCTGGAATGGGACGCGGGCTCTGGCTAATACACCCAGCTGTGGTCAATCAGGGGTTGCCACAGAGTCAGCACGGGGCGAATACGAAGTGAGCACGGGGTGGCTAATTTGGAGAGGGACGTAGCGCATTGTGGAAGCTGGCATGGTCCTTAGTCCCGGGTGGGGTATGTTGAGCGCCTGCGCCCAACAACAGGAATTATATGCTCACAAGCCATACATAATATTGTAGAATGACAATCATGCTGACATTTTGTAATACACTTACGTTTCCACTTTGACATAGTATACCCTCTTTAAAAATCATCTCTATCTAATATATTAGAAACTTGTACCTAACTAGTTGACCTTTAATAGGATATCACCAAAGTGTGTGATGTTGCCTGGACTGCTTAGGTACCTCTAAGTGTATAGACTCATACATAACATATTCATCACATAAGTTTTTGTTAAAGGCAGATGTCTGAATCTGAAAGAAAAGTCTAATACTATGACAATTCCATTTTACATTTTGGAAGACCTGAACATCTGAAAGCATAGATGCATTTAATATACCACAAGATTAATAACAATTAATTATCACAACCATATGAAAATCTTCATACCACAGCATCTTTAAATAAAAACCCTATTGTCTAGAAAAAAACCTTTTGATGATGACCAATGTAAACATAGTACAATAATATGTTTTTAGCAACAAATTTTGAAATGTCTCCCATAAGGCTACAAAAATTATTGGGGCTTCCTAATAATGAACAAAGGTTAGGATAATTTTTCCCAGGCATCTGTTCCTTTATTTACTGAAGGGAGCCCTTACCAATAATTTTCCAAGCCTCAAGGAGTTCCCTTAACAAATTTCTGATATCCTCTAAGAAAATCAATTTTTATATCATATTGATCAGCTGGCAATCCGGGTGGAGGAATGCTTTTTAAATTGGTAAACCAAATTAAAGTATAAATAAGAGAATCCAAAAATGCAAACAAAAAAAAACAAGAAAAAATTGTTGAGCTTGTAAAAACACAGCAGTTTATAGAATGAACAAGCAAACATACAAATGGATACACAAATAATCTGACATACAGATAATCTATACAGATTGGACAAATAGACACATGCAGGCAATCTAAAAATCTGAGTGCACTCAAATCTACTCTTGGCCAAATGGAATTCTAGTAATTGTTTTACAGTTTTAGAAGCTTGTAATGATAGGTAAACTAGTCAGAATTTTTGTGGGTCAATTAGCGAAGCTATTGTTCCACCATATTTTTCCCACTTTGGACTTGATTTTAAGATAGGACTTCAAGCCAATCTTCTGTTGTCTTATCAACAAGCATAGGACCATTAAGACATTCCCTAATCCAAGTTCACAAATAAAAGGTAAATCCAGAAGTCAGTAATACAACAAGCATTTCTATATACATCTATTTGCATAATCTCTATATGCATGTTCTGTGAGAACTATTTGACCTATTTTTGTATGGATATGGGCTCATTTCTGGGGATATTAGTGGACTTAATATTGAGGCTTAACACTTTTGGACTCAATATTAATGATAGTGATGGGCTCAATGCCAATGATATCAATACACTCTCTCCCTTTTGTGTGCACAGTAGAGGTGCCCTCACCCACTAAGTGATAAATTTCTCATGTCCTGGGTCGCTGTTCAGGAGCCAAAGTATCATAGCCTGTGGGACTCTCAAACTTCCTTGGGTGAGGATTGTGAAGAATGGGGAGAAGGTGGAGGACCGAAGACAAGATACAGAAGACTGGGGTAAGGCGGACTTCTATCTCCTGCTGACCAGAAGAACTGCTGAGTGACTGCAGTGCATTTAATCATACAGTTATCATATTGATACCAGATTAAACCTCTCTGCTACCTAACAACTAGCTTCCCTCTCATACCCCATGTTCTCAGGGATGGAACACCTGTTTATCTCAGGGGCTTTGTGCCCTCAGGGCATTCTTTGGGTGCTCTAAACTCTGGGCTCTGCAAGTGTGAGCCATCTCCATCTTGGCCAGCTGATTCTAGTGAATCTCTGTGGCTACTAGAGGCTCTTAAAGTTAATTGCTTTGAGTCCTTGCCTTCCCAGAGGTGTGGGAAACAGTGTGTTATTTGCAAGGCCATTTGGCTCCAGCAACTAATAGAGAGAAGAGCCAGGGCTTCCTGAACCCTCTATCTTCCACTGTTCCCCACTGCTGAAAAAGCCACCAACTCAGGCTCCATCTCATGATTCCCACAGGATTCAGATCACCCAGTGGCATCACACTTGGCCTACTATAGTGGTTAACTACTGTCCTCTCTCTTAGTATACCTGGTCACCTTCTCCCGGAACCCCTGATGCCTGTTGATATGATTGCTCACCAGACATAATGTTTTGTGCAGCCAGTGAATAATATGAGCTGCAACCTCTGCCCACTGCAATTGATCTCTGGATGCTCTGCCTGAATCATGATATCAAATTCTTGATCCAGGTAATATTCTCCATACTTTGTCCTGTTAAAAATAATGACCAGCCCTACCCGGTGCCATTCAGCATGTGAGGATAAAGAGACTTGAACCCAAAGACACCATTCCAGAAAACCATAGTATCCTAAACACCACAGAATGCTCAAATGGTTGGATATTCCATCTAATTCCTGGCACCACGCTCAGCAGTCACCACAAGCACAAGTTGGAGTTCTACACGTCCACAAATTTGCACAGTGCTTCCTTCTGAGGAAGTATTGCTGCCAGTATGAAGTGAGGAGTGTAAGACACACTGAGAATCAGCCTTCAAGGGAAATAATACACAACAGGCAATCCCCACTTATTTCAGTAAGTGCTAAAGGCGTATGCACAATGTACAAGAGAATCACAGAGTGGAGACTCCAACCTCCCCACAGAAGTATAGGAGAGACACTTATCATGCCAAGAGATCAACAGAGCCTAGAAGTAAAAGCTAACAAAGGTGTCCTGGATATGGAAATTGAATGAGCCAAGTAAATGGAAAGGAAGACACCTGTACAGACAGAAACAAGTTCCAGGATTCTCAGAGAGTCTTTATCTCTTGCATGGACAGATCTGAGTTGTAGGTGGATTTCTCTCACCATGATTTGAAGTATGATCCTATTGTGGACAGGATGGAAGGGAATGGAATTGAGTAGCCATGTGTGTATTCATTGGACAGGTGAACATGTCCTAGCTGCTCTTTGGTAGGATTGGCATCATGTTTGATGCTACAGATAGAGCAGGATATAGGAGGCCACTGCCCCACTGTCAGAGCATTGCTTCCAGAGACTATGTCAAGTCCTATGAAGGAGGCATGTGGGGTGGCTGTCACCGACTGTGACAAAGAAGGCTATGCTTAAAGAATATCAGGAAGGCTTCACTGGGGAGCTGTGTTTACATGAGCTCTATAGCCTGGGGTGTAGGAGCAGTGGGTCACAGAGGGGAACTAGACACAGAGTTTCAGAAAGGATGAGTGGTACATGCTGTGACAGGAAGAACCCATGGATGTGTGACTGAGTTGGTTTGCACTGCCAAAAACAAGGGCTCCCTCTTTGGGGAGTCCTGGGAGATATGAGGTGCACCTCTTCAATCCATCAGGGCACCAAAGAGGGAAAAGCCTTTTCCATCAGCTCCTGCAGACCATTGCCCACAGTCAGTCCCTTCAGGTCTTACCAGATGGCCCCTCCAGGTAGGCGATAGACCAAGATGAGAGAGGTATGGAAGCAGCATCTGACTTAGCAAACTTGATAAACGTACTTAATAAATAAATGTATTAATGCTATAGCTGGGAAAGGGGAAGCAGTCAGATAGTTTATCTCATCAGTTTTGCCTTTTGCTTAATATGGTCCACAGAAGGGCAGTGCTCCTCAGAAACAGGCAGAGAATGTGCTGCACCAAGACAGAGAACCTGCATGAGTGCTTTCAAAGATTTGGAGTGACCTTCATGTCCCACTGGTGTCAGCAGCATAAAAAATTAAAAGGTACAACCTAATTGAGTTTCCTTAGTTATAACTGGAAAACTTCAGTGTTGCTTTTCATGTTCATACAAATTGGGAGCTTCACAATGGAAAATATAACACAATTATTTTATTAGTCTAATTTAAATTAGGAGGAATCATGCATAACCTAACAATAGCTGACCTCAATCAAGATTCAAAACAATGATCACATTTAAACTATCACGTGTAAAATATGGAAGATAACCCTTCTTTAATATCATCACAAATAATACTGGACACTACAAATCTACAAAAGGTGTTCTTCGTCGGTTGCCTGTGTTAGTATTTGAGTTTTGAATACTTTAGTTTTACAAAGAATTGGATGAGAGGCAGCTTGATTATAGAAGATTGAAAAAGATCTCCACTCTGTATCATCTCCCCAGATATTAGGAATTTAGGGCTGCCCTGGCATCCTGCAGCTCTGCACACAACTCAGCACCACTCAGACGGCTGAATGTCAAGCTTCTCAGACACAGGTAGGAAATCTCCTACATCTTCCACTCCAGCGTCCACCAGGGTCTCTGTCACAGTCTCTAAGATGGTGAGAAGTGGGGTTTATAACCTTCTCAGAGCTATTGAATTACTCTGCAGAGAATGTGTTCATGCTCCTCTTATAAATGCATTTTTCTCATAAATTATTGACCAAGAATTGATTTTAAATTCTCCCAAAGCAAGGTTTATGGAGATAACATGTTTTCTTTCTAAGACTATTTTGATGAATATTGTAAGTTATATTCTAATATTGCAACCTCTTTATTCTTTAGTATGAAACAGGCCTTATTTGAGGCTTAAAATAAAAGAGAATGTCATCAATTTTATGGACCATGCCTGATTTTATGTTAGATTATGCCTTTTGTAATATGTAACATATTATTGTACATCACTTAAAATCTAAAATTGACAATCATCTATTTAAAAAGCAGTAAAATTTCATAATAAACTTTTAAAAGGAATTGACATTGATGCATAGCTTTTGATTCTTAATGAGTTAAATAAAAGATTTATGGCTTAGCTTTGAATACCTTCAAGTATTTATTTATTGAGTGCTAGAAAGTATGTCAGTTTGTTTCAGTGGGGAAGTTTAGCAGCTTGTTAGTGCAAAAGAATAAAAGATGAGCCTAATTATCCTTGACAGAAGCACTCTCCATATAATGGGTCAGTTCTGTCTGCTGCCTGGCTTAACCATAGGGTAAGACATTGCATTACTGACTTTAAAGAGGGTCCAGGAATTTATTCGTTTTATTCATATATTTCTTGAATATATGCCATTAAATTTAACTTAACTCACTATCTGTGAAAAAAGCTTTTAGTACACTCATTCTTTCTTTCTCTGTCATTCATATATATATCCTTCATAAAATGATACTTTGTTATTGACCTTAAGGATAAAAAACAATGCAACCCCAGATTCAAGACCACTGGTTATTTTTCTATAATTTTGTTTTATTTTACATAACATATAATACCTTAGTTGGGCAATGAATTTCAGCAAGGCATATTGTTTATACTGTACTAGTGAATTGTTCCTCCTACTATAGTTTTGTGATACTTGTTAGAACATAAAGAAAGTATTACATCAAACTAGACATCCTCAGTATCTGTGGAAACAGCAGTCATATACTCAACAACCCAATAATTCTTTTTTCTTTAGCCCTCTACATGGAAGAATTACTTACCTCAATACTACTTTATCCTTGTTTTCTTTGCAGTCAAAAAAACTCCAAATGTAAATTAAAATTATACTGTTGTTCATTTGAGCAAATTGTTACATCTGCTGATGCCATTACAAAAGCTGAAAATAAAATTCTTCTGTCCCCACTTAACACATTCCGTGAGTTTTCTTTAGAATCATAATAGCATTAAATCTTCAGAATAATCCTCATTATTTATTGATTTACGTTTGTAAAATAATTTTCAATTGCTAAATAATGTTGTAAAACTAAAGAATTCAAATCTCTGGTTCCACCTCAAATGGAGTAAGCTCATCACTGAGTATCAGTACCACAAAGAACAACTAAAAGCTGTGGACGAAATGCAAGAAGCAATTACTGGTGCTTGAAAACTGAACACAAGCAGGTCAGGGAGAAGAAAAAAAAAAAAAAAAATGAAAGGCCCCAGCCTAGCAGCAGCTCTTGTTTTTCTGTTTAAATATTTTGTTTTCTTTAATCTCCAGCTCTGACTCAAACTTAGGCCATCGAAACTGGGAAACACTACAAGGATAGAAGACAAAACCTGGAGGAAAAGTCTGTGCTCCTTATTAGAGAGCAAGGAAAAGTCTCCCTTTGTGTTGCCAGAGTGTCTGTCTCTGTCTCTGTCTCTGTCTCTGTCTCTGTCTCTGTCTCTGTCCTTCTCTCTCTCTCTCTCTCTCTCTCTCTCTCTCTCTCTCTCTCTGTCTCTCCCTCTCCATTAAAGATGTGTATGATTAACAAATTAAAAAAGAAAACAACTCCCTTGGAGAGAGGACCTATAAAAGAAGTTCTAGGCAAGCCAAGACAGGAGGGAGACAGACCCTCGCTCTTTCTCTGTCTCATGTTGCTTTACTTAAAGCTAGGAGAAGTCGCACAGACTTTGGGCCAGTAGCAGTGTCTAAAACTCTGAGGCCAAATGCAGCAGTAGAACCAGGGAAGAAAGACAGTCTGGGAAGATGTCAAAAAGAGCAGAGTCAAAATGGGAACTTCATGATTTCATGTAAGAAATAGCAAAAGGCAAAACACACCCCAACCCACACATCTAAACACATTCAGAAAAGTGTGGGGGTTTTGTCTATACAACTGCCATGGAAACACTGCCCACTTCCATACTGTGGCTGTGAGGAGCAAGCCTAAGTCACACGGAGAAGGCTTCAAAAACAAGAACCATACTGGTTCTCCACAGAAACAGCCAGCTAGGAGATTATAAATAAATGAAAATATTTAGATAACAAAAGAGAAGGCAAGAATGTACATAGCAGAATTAAAAAATGGAATAAAGCCAAAAATTAAAAAATAAAATGGTAAGCCCAAACACATTTATTTTAATAATTATATCAAATTAAAATCACCTAAATATACTTGACAGAGATTGCTAGATCAATTAATTAATTATAAACTTCTTTTATAGATCCTCTCTCCAAGGGAGGTGTTTTCTCTTTTATTAATCATGCAGCTCTTTAATGAAGAGACAGACAGAGACAGAGATAGAGACAAAGAGATTGAGTGACAGAGACAGAGACAGACAGAGAATGTGTTTAGTTGTTTGGGTTGGTTTTAAGATCAACTACATTCTACCTATGTGAAAACCTACTTTGAATTTAATGATAGATCTATTAAAAGTCAAATGATAGATGAATGTGTGAAATGTAAACATTAATCAATAAGAAACTCAGTTGCTCTGTTAATATAAAGTCAAATTCTAAAAAGTGAAAATGATCACAGATGAAAGTACACACCAAATAACAATAAGAAGATCGATTTATCAAAAAAAGAATAACAATCATAAATGAGTGTGATTAAGAGAACTCCAGAAGACACAAAGAAAAACTTCTGAAACTTAAAGTAGAAAGGTAATTCTACATTTATAAATGCCCATGAAAACTAAAAGTAAACTCATAACTAAGCAAGGAGATAGAGAATAAGTCTCAAAACAAATATTTATAATATATTTTAAATGGAATACAAATGATGATACAGCATATCAAAGTCATTGATATGTTTACAGGTAAATTTCAGGCATCAAGTAATTAATGAAAAAAAGGAGAAAGTTCTAAACTCACTGATAGCTTGTACTTAAAATGAGAAAAATAAAAAATGAAGCATATCCAAAATAATCAGATGTGAATAATAGTACAAGAGCAGAAGCCAAAGAAACTGAAAACAGAAAATATTGACTACCAATGAAACCATGGGCTGATCCCTTCAATAAAATTATAAACATTTTTCCAAACTAGTGAGAAAAGTGAAAGCTGATACATATTAATAATATCACAAGTGAATAAAGAATATCCCAATAGAACTAGAGACACATGGAGGAAAGTAGGTGGATGAAAACTGAAGGAGGTTAAAAGAAAAAGGAGAAAGAAGGAAGGAAGGAAGAAAGAAACAAAGAAAGAAAGAAAGAAAGAAAGAAAGAAAGAAAGAAAGAAAGAAACAAAGAAAGAAAGAAACAAAGAAAGAAACAAAGAAACAAAGATGCTATGTTACATACATGTACCTACTCCCTAAGATGAATGTAAACTTTGTATAGCACAAACATGCACTAATAAAATTAAAATCCAAAGATAAAAGCATTCTGATGAAATTCTAGGAAAAACTCTATGCTCATAAATTTGACAGTTTAGATAAAATACAGCAACTCATTAAAAGTTCCAAAATTCACTGAAAAAGTAATATTTATATGAATAATTAAAACTATTTTAAAAGTTGAATTTATTGTGCAGACAAAAGCAATTCAAGGTCAAATATTTTTGCTAATAATTTCTGTCAAATACATAAGGATGTCCTAATACCAATGCAACAGGATCTTTTCCCAAAAAGTACAACACATTTCAACCCATTTTATGAGACTATAAATACCCTTACTCCAAACTCAGAAAAATTATATTAAAAAACTCCAAACAGATCTTATAAATACAAATACAATCATAGTCACATAAATGTAAACTCACCACCTCAGGGATGTAAGATTTGTAAATCTTTCACCTTTTTAAAGATAAGACTCTGTAATCATTTGCATAAATTCAGAAAAAAATTGGCAAAACCTAGCAACCATTCATTAAAAATTTAAGAAAACTAAGAAAGATAAAGGAAACACCCGTAAATACAAAATTTCTTATTTCATTTATATTCTAAGTTAGGAACAAATCAGAGACTTCTACATGTGACACATATATTCAACATTTTACTAAAAGCCCTAACAAATGCATTGTGGCAAGAAAAACAAATAAAAAGAGCATGGATTTTAAAGAGAAATAATTCATGAATTATCTGATGATCTACATTAAAAAGTTGCATGGAAGTTAATTTTAAAAAAACTAATACTGAGTTTTGCAACATTGCACACACTAACAAGCAGGCATACAGATGACAACAAACAAAATAAATTGAAGACTATTAGTACTCAGGTAAGTGCAAATTAAAGGCATAATGAAATAAAAACATCTACTGAGATAGCTAAAATTTAAAAAAAGTAATCCTGACATCATCAAATAGTAACAAGGATGCAGGGCACCCAGGACTCATGCATTGCTGGTGAGAATGCAAAATGGTACTGCAGCTCTGGAGAGCAGTTTGGCAGGGTTTTCTGTTTGAATACAAGTGGACATATATTTGAGATATAAACCAGAAGCCTATTTTTTAGATGTTTATTCCCAAGAAATGAAAATATACAGAGAGAGAGAGAAAGAGAGAGAGAGAATATTTATAGCAGCATTTTCCACAATTCTCAAAATCTAAAAAATCTCCAGGGTTCTACATCTGTAGAAAGAATTACCAAACTAGTAGAGAAAAAGTAATCCCATCACCACCCCTTCAGATCTTCAGTATGCACATCACATGCATGAATTTCAAATGCTCTACTATCTGACAGCACCTGTACTCTAATGACTATATATTATATGATTTAATTTTTATGAATTTCAGAAAATGCAAAGCTATAAGATGGAAAAATGAGTCAGCAATTGCCCAAGATTCAGGTCTTGACGACAAAAGCTGCCATGAAGGAGTTTTCCAGTTGTGATCAAACTACTTTGCATTTCCTTTGTGATGGGAGCTGCACGACTCTGCATTTATCAGAATCCATAGACCAGAACAGCAAAAATGTTACTGGGGGAGAAGGGGGAAATGCAATTGAAATTGACCAACATAAACACATGTCCCAGTTTCCCGAAAGGCACCCACTTCATCATCAGAAATATTAATATATACTAATAAAAAACTATTTGCACCATTTTAATTCAAAATAAAATATTTTCAAATAAATGTAAAAGAAATATAACCCTATAATAAAATTGGATCTTTAGAAGTAGTTAAGCACTATTAAAATAAGTATTCATAAATTCATCAAAAGATACAGTTCTCTACTTGCAGCCTGCTATGTTGTCTCATTGATTCTTGTCGCTGAGTGTATACATCCTAAGACAATAGAATCTGTTATACGGTTGTTGAATGCAGGAAACATAAGCACTGTGTTTGTGAGTGTGCCATTGTATGTTGGCTCAATGAGTCACAATTTAAAAGAAAATATCTCATTGTCCTATGTTTTAGAGGAAACATTCTTGCCTGAGTCCCTCAGTTCATGGTTAATAAAAGCCACAGATTTTAAGGGGGAAAAAAAGACAGAACAAATTACACTGACAGAAAAGAATGTGATTAATTTTAGCCTGATGCAGAGAGTCGTAAGCAGAATAATAAAAATCACACACAGAATTGATCTGAATTTGTGTATACCTGTTTTGCCTCAAAGAGTTGCAATTTTATTATCTTGTAAGACCCCCAAATAACAATAGAAAAAAAACTTATTATAAACAAATATCCTCTTTCATGAACTACCATTTAGAAAACTGGGTCGAGTAAAATGCATTGTGAAAAGATATCCTCTGATCAAAATTAGTCGAGTTTATGATACTGAAAATGACAACATACAGAAAAACCACATCTGTGTGTGTGCTACTGTGTACATAGAGGAAAGGTACATCAAGTTTTACATTTAATCTAGCCACTTTTTTCTTTTTAATGTAACATTTTTAAAAACTTCACTAATATTAAGCTTTGCAATATTTTTATTTTTGTTTTTTAATACTACTTTTATTAGTACATGTGTGCAGTATGTAATATTTAAAGATGAATAAGGATGTGAATAAGCTAAATTTCTATCCTATGACAAGGAGAATACCTTTTAGTAAAGATGCAATGATCGTAAGTGTGTATGTAGCAACGTACATTGGGCAAACAATACTAGGAGGGGATACAAATTTTCTGGAAGTTTTATTTTTATTGTTTTAATACTTCATACTTATAAATGTTTAAGATAATGAAGGTATGTTAAGGATAAATAGATAATGTGGGTAAGCACTCTGCTAAGGAGCTGGTACCCTAGATACAGTAATATTCAGCATTTACTACTTTAACAAAGATTCTCTGAACATTCAGTAGAGTATTGAGTGATCATTAGGCCATCCATGACCTGACTATAATGTGTGATAGTAGGCAGAACAGAGCACAGTGAACTGAAAGCTGACACAATGGTATGCATGTCATAAAGAGACCAGAATAAACCAGTTTAAGAGTCAAAGCATTGTGACAAAGAAGAAATCATGCAAGGAGCCCCAGGAAGGAACCTTGAAATGTTAGACGTGCATCAGTCAACAAGGAAATATGCT
Source organism: Cavia porcellus (assembly GCF_034190915.1). Classification (NCBI taxonomy): domain Eukaryota; kingdom Metazoa; phylum Chordata; class Mammalia; order Rodentia; family Caviidae; genus Cavia; species Cavia porcellus. Next base: position 3,570,340 of record NW_026947503.1, read on the forward strand.
GTGAGACACACGTGGTTAGGTGGTTTCAGTACCAAGCAAGCACCACAGAGTGTGCACACACAAGCTTGGTAGTGAGGCTTCGGCACAACCAGGCTGTGTGGTAGGGCCGCTGACATACACAGGGCCCTGAGTCATTAAAATCATAAAGTACAAAATAATTTAGAAGGACTGAGCCATTTAACTATTTAAAAATAAATTAAAATATCAACTGAGAACATAAATTGGAAAGGTTATTAAAGATTATCTAAAACATTAGATGTTCAGATTCAATATTATTCATTGATAAACTCAACCAGACTCAAAAATATTTCAGGGCTTTACATAAAATACTATCCATGTGTTATAACTCTTTTGGAATTTGTTTACCAAGTTTTCTGGGAACTCTACATGGAAAACTATTATTCAGCATCCAAATAGAAATATTAGTAACAGAGCACATTATATGAGTTAAATACAGTGACATCACCAACTGTCTTAAAAACTTGGTGAAATAAATGGCAGCTAATACAGCTCACTGCAAATGATTATATTAGAGAAATGTATCATGTAACACTTCCGTGCAGACCCAGTTCTGAACAGTGCTTAAATGTGGCTCACTTCCCACCTTTACTATCTATTTCAGTATGATAGTCCTTGTTATTTGAAGTTTAGAAACTATAAATACAAATGATTACCAATATTGAATTTTCAAGAAACTTTTAAAAATGAGGAATTATGTGCATACAATTTTAGAATGCTCAATGTTCTAGAATTCATGAACATTAATGTAAAATTATATTATTAATATTGAAATTAGAGACTACTGAGTAACGTTAAAAACTAAGTAATGGCTGAGAAATGAGGACTGTTAGCTACTTTGAAAATTATGTCACTGGATATGCTGCACTTGATTTGTATTAATTACCATGACTTGATAAAAACTAAAATAAATCAGTTTCTAACCACTTTGTTATTTACCCTACAACAGACATCCTGCCATGCACAGGATATGTATACACAATGGATGCCATGCACTCAAGTTCAGAATCTGATTTCTAGTTCAGTGTCCTGAAAACCATCCTTAGCAAATGTATTTGTGTCCATTCAGCATTCAGTTCTTTGTATCAGACTCTGGATATTGCCAGGCAAGGAACATGCCTGACTGTAGATGGAGAAGCAGTGGAAGAGCCCTGAAAATATTTGCTTAGGAGTCAAATGAATTTCCTGAAAAAACAGAGGCATTTTAAGAAGGAACAGGAAGCTTCTGTCTGCCTGATCTTCCACCAGGGGAACTACTTTAGTTACCAGACAGCAGCTATGACTGGACATAATATAAAGAGCTACTTTTGAAACTAGACCCAAAACTCATATCTTTTCATTTACATGGACCTTTCCAATATCTGGGTCTAAACTTGCTAGTAAGTAGGAAAATAAATTATTAGAAAATTTGGCAAGAGTTAGAATGCAAACACTACTGTGTACACTGATAAAAGCAAAGGTCACAGGAGTCACCTGCCACATTTCTACGATGACTCTAACTGAAGCCCATGAAGAGACAATCCATCAGTGCAGTGTATGATGAAAAGAGTGCAGCTGAAGGAAGGAGCAAAGATGGCAGATAGATAACAGCTGGCTACAGAGGCTCCCTGAGATGGTCAACTTAGAGTTCAACATAATACAGCATGGGGGGCCCGAACAGAGGGAGATGAATTCTCTCATCCCAAGGAGAAATTAAGGCAACTTGCTGACCATCTGAGGTTCCACCATGACTTGCTGAGGTCCTGCTGTGATTTGCCAAGCCACCGAAGGTCCCGTTGCTTTGCCCACTGGAGGCTCAGTTACATTGAGTTCAGGGGTCAGCGAGCCATAAGGAGAGCTGAGTTGGCAGAGTGCCTACATCGACCTGTGGTGAATGACAAGAGTGGAGCCATTCCATGGAAAGGGGGGCTCCACTGGATGACATTCTGGGATCGAGTAGGACTGGCAAGTCCAGGGGCAGTAGCGTCTTCAGTCAATTGCTCCCTTCCCAAATGGGACTGGTGGGTGAGCTAGGCCTGGGTCATGTGACCTGGCTGAGGTCCAATAGGTTATCCAAAATCAAGTCCCCACAGTGGTGGCACACACTAACCACACTAACCCAAGAAAGCCTCAGAAGTTTGACTGACTTGGAGGGGAGGCAATGCAAAGTAATACAGTGTAGGCCAGAGCACCTTTACTGATCCAAAGGAGAGGGGCCAGCATATGCTGTCCCTGTCTGCAATTCACTAGTACACTGCAGTGGGAAGGGTCATCTAGCCAGCACACTTCAGAAGAATTGTAATCAACAAAGAAAGAAACTGGGGCCTCCTGGAAGAAGCAAAAATGATGGGAAGAGGAAGCAACAACAAAAAGTCCCCAGGTCCCAGGACATTGACCCATGACAGGTAAATAAAAGGAGAATGAGAACAGCAAACATGCAATATCAGAACAGTGCCAGTAGACATAAAGAGATGTATTTGGGACCTCATAGATGAGTTCAAAAGTGAAATATTTAGCCAAATAAAGCAAGATATAAGAAGATTAATAAAAAAGATACTAAGCACCCCTCAAGCAGACACAGATGGAAGAAGGGAAGAACTCAAACAAAGGAGAGAACCATTTAGTGAACACTATATAAAAATATAGAATACATGAAGCAGATTCAAAGAGATCACCAGGAAATTAAAAATTCTATGGAAAGATGGCAAATCAACTTGAAAGAAACTAAGCATAGATTATCCAAACTGGAGGACAATTTTGCAATGTGGGAGTATGAAAGGGAAAACTTTTTAAAAATAACAAGGAAACAAGCAGTAACAATACAAAGGCTAGAAGACGACAAAAGGATCCATAACTTGAGAATAAAGAATGTCAATGAAGAAACTGGGGTACAAACAAAGGAACTACAAAAGTTATTCACAGAAATAATTAAGGAAAACTTCCCAAACATAGGAAAGGGAAATGATATTCTGATATATGAGGCATACAGAACTCCAGCCACCTACAACCAAAACAGAGCTACACCCAGGTATATGATAATCAAGATCACAGAAATTCAGTATAAGAACAGAATATTAAAAGCTGTTAGAGACAAGAAACAGATAACCTATAGAGGAAGGCCATCAGAATAACATCAGACTTCTTGACACAAACCATCAAGTCAAGAAGAGCCTGGAGTGAAATATTCCAAGCCCTGAAAGAAAATAACCTCCATCCCAGATTGATATACCCTGATAAACTGTCTCTAGAAATTAATGGAGAAACAAGATGCTTCCAAGACAAAGAGGAACTTGGGAAATTCACCACCACCAATCCAACTCTACAGAGAATACTGCAGGGCATTCTAGAGAGAGAAAAAAGTACTAGGATTCCAGGAACAGTGGCAGAGAGGCCTCAATTAATGGAGCAGAAAACATAATGAAGAAGACAAGCAGACAACTGTTGGCAAAAAAAGAGCATAACAGAAATGAGGCAGAGAAGATTTTATTCAAAAGTGATATGATTGATAGTATCAAGGCTGAGAGTATAGGCAACTACAACTAAAGATGACAAGACTCTATAATACATATTCTAGTTTGATAACTGCCAGTTTTTGAAGTTCTATACTATATACAAAGTTGTATTTTTATTAATACTGTTATGTACTAATATATTCAATTATACTATGTCTGATGATACAGCCAATTCTATTGGAGATAACAAGAGACAACACAGGAACCATGGTAGAACAATTTGTACAAAGGTCTTATATGTTTATTTCATGTGTTTATTAGGAATATGTTTGTTTTGCCTCGCTTTGTTTTGTTTTTCCCTCTAATATAGAAAGGATAGAAATACATGTTAAGACTCATGCATATGTAGAATCTGCAAACAGTTTATGAGACCTGATCTTATGACACATGATGAAATGAACAGATACTTTGAAGAAAAAGAGACCCTAAAATACCCAGTGCTGATCTGGGAGTGTCATAATGTGAAACCCAGCAACAGTATTATTATTTGTTCAGAATGATATTAGCCTGCTTGGGTTTATTCAATCTCAACATAATTGAAGATATGGATAACTGCATGTATGCTTAAAGGTATAGGATTGATAACCAGATTTCTAAGTTTTTGTTGGATAGTTGAACAGAACTGGTTGCAGTCTCATTGTTTGAATCCCCACTTTATATGCTCCACTTTAGTATCTTGAATAACTATTTGTAAGAGGACAATCTGTAATCATCAACTAGTGATTTCTTACTGTTTATTTTTTTCTCTGAAATTATGTATTATTTCTACCTGTTTTCTATTTTGTTTAGTCTTTCTTTAAAATTTAAAAAAAGAATGCAGCTGAAGCCCAGAGCGAGGAAACAGCAAAGATACTGCCTATTTCTGAATCCAAAATTCCATGTAGCAGGACTTGAGACTACAATACTACCCAACAAGAGGAGCTTAGATGACTTGGTTTTCTGGAAATTTCTATGACTATAACATAAACAATCCCAAAAGCTGCTATTCTTTGGATATTCCAGTTACATAGTCAGTTCTTTTGAGAGAAATACAACTCGCAGAGAAGCACAATGAAACAGTTCTCCTGGGATACTACCAGGAGCATCCTTAACCTGCTGGCCAATCTGAAAAGCATGCCAAGTGCATCTAAGAACTCCTAAGGTTGTGGCTGGGTTTCAGCATAACTTCTTAATAAAGGAGGGATCTATTTAGCCTTTGATTCCAGCACCAGAGCACTGGAGAGAAACACTGTGCCACAGCGACAGTACTAAGCAGCCTCTGCAAAATGCAGTCTCATGTATGAGTCAAGACTGTCCTGAAACACAGAACCAACGGGTATGTTAGGTCTCTCAAAGAGACACATTATGGCTCACACAATTATCACATTTGAAAATTCCCACAATCAATACCTGCAAGGTATTGAGAAATCAGTGGAGTAGTGCCCATCCAATGAAGGCCTGAGAACCAGGGGGCAAATGCCCAAGGGAAAGAGGACATAAGCATCCCTGGTCAAACAGGGAGAGCATGGACCAGCTCTTCCTTTGCCTTTTTGTTCTTTGAGCTCTCAAGAGGTAATGCTATCCCACCCTGGAAGAGGTGAACAAGAACAGGGACCAAGTTGGTACGTAGCGTTATTATTGTCACAAGAGTACCGAGAACATGCAAAAGACCACAGGAAGACCCTGGTTCTTGCTGCCATTTCTTGCTGTTAACCAGGGAAGAGTCCAAGCAAATAATTCATAGAATATAACAAGTCTTGTTTGTCAATATTATATAAATTCTACTTCCAGCAGTAATCACTGGGTGAGGAAACTACAGCTTTTGTCTAGAGAAGGTAGCTCCAAGGAGAAACCACAGAATTCAGAATCATTCCTGCATTAATCACCCTCATCCTGAGAAAATGAGCCCCTGTGGGCAGCTGAACACAGGGGAAATAGGTCTTCAGTCCTACGACATGTGCGAGACTCAAATGAGCTCAGTTCCTATACTGTCAGAGGCTGCTACCAGGATTGACCAGGGCCTCCCCAAGTGTGGGAATCAGAGCTGCAGAAGACACCTGGGGCTAGGTGACCTCTAGAGATCAGGGGAAGGGTTTTATAATGAAGGCTGCTCCTGCCTCCTGAGAGTCACATAAGGTGTCAGCATAGGACTTAGAAAGTACCTCCTCCGAGGTAAGGTCTAGTGCTTTCCGGCTTCCTCTAAGTTGTATCATGTTAAGATTGAAAACTGCTGAAGAGATCATGGGACAGAGTTGGGCAATATCCCAGTGAGGCCTCTTGACTCTGTAGGCCTCCTCCTACACATGCAGTCTGCTGGCATGACTGAGTCCTCAGGCTTTGCCACACTGATTGTGATTATACCCTAGTGATCGTCAGCGTGGGTCCAGGCATCTGGGAAACCAAAAGGGGAGGAAAAATTCTGAGCCTCCTGATCAAGCAGATACCCAAGAAACAGATCAGAACCTTAGCCTCTTCATTGTATATCTACAAACTAAGAAAACTCTCCACATCTTTAAGTGAAATATGTAAATAAGACAAAATAAAACTATTCACCATTGATATAAAAGGTTCACCCAAGGTGTGTAGGATCCTGCTTCCTGGATCTAAAGTATTTACTATCTGACTCTACAGCAAAGTATGCTGCCCCTACTCACAGAGTCCTGAACATATAGTTCAAATGGTTTTATCTTTAGTAACATGTTAGGACACAAAGAATTGAAGTGGAATGTGACTGGGGAGCCCACAACGAAGAGCTGTTGCTTTGTCTGTTTAGGGCTTTCGACTGATGCGAGGTGATAAGGCCATAGGCTATGAGAATGAAGGCCTCCATGGCCACCATGTCATTGACACTTCTTACAAAGAGAGTGCAGTGCTGATGATGTTACACACAGGAAAAGCACATCCGCATAATTCTAATTACAAACAAGCAAAACAGACTTCGGAAGTTAGAAAGCAGCACACACAGGAGGTGCCTATAGCTGGAAGGGCATCATAGGGGCTTCCAGGATCTTGATCTTGGTGCTGAATCCACAAGTGGATTTACTTATAAAATTTCAATAAACCTTATAATGTATGCTGTTTAGGTGATGTATAATTTTTTAACTTGTTTTAAATTAAAGAAAACAGAACTTACTAGTTTTTCCCTGCCTTTTAAAAACATGTGACCAATACAGAATCATAAGAGGACACAAATATCAATTAAGAAAAGATTTCCACTGTCACCACCAAGCTGTGGTAAAATTAGCAGCATCCTAGGTGAAACAGACAAACTGACCTCAGGGGAAGGAGGGAAATCAGCTCTCACCACTGGGGACGTGAGAGGAGATGCTCAGGATTGTGTGCCCTTTTGCCTCTCTGATCATTCTGCAGCTGCAATGCCAGCTCTGTGGATCTAGGAGCTCAGTTACTTCAGGGTGGTGAGAGAAGTGTCAGTGAAAAGCAGGCTCTGTGGAAACCCCAGGATCTGCAGCCTCTGCATGAGGCAGAATATATAACTGACTTGTTAGTGATGACAGGAATGCCTTGAGAAGGGGGTCTTTCTACAAAGAATTCATCAAAGCCTTCCCACAGGCCTCTGGTATGGCACATGCCATGATGGCCTCTGCAGTTGAAAATTATCCACTAGGTGTTGCGAGGCTTTCTGTGGCACCTACTGAGCACTGCCTTAGCGAAAGGACTCTTGAAAACAGCATTTAATAAGTCCTCTTTTTCCACAATAAATGTTAGAAGCACCTGAAGAGTATTTTATGATGTATTCTGGTTTAGCCAGAACATGAGTGGGCATTAAATGAAGATGATAACACAGAGAAATCCCAAAACCATCAAAGGAAGGGAACTGACTTCCTACCTGAGGTCTAGAGTCGCTGAAATGCTGCATGGAATTAGCTGTACTTAATAGCGCTATGTTCTCTTGAAGTCTGTGTCTATCCCAAGTCTCAAAATGTGATGTCATTTGAAGAAGTGTCTTTGGGGATGTAATTTCTGTGATGAGGTCACGCTAGATTATGGTGGGCCCCAAATTCATGCTTTATCAAAACAGCAGAGTTCACCATGTAAAGACAGGAAGAGTGGGGAGGGATGGAGCTGCAAGCCGAACACTGCCAAGTGCTGTTGGGATCCTCCAAAGAGGCTGGCGCATCCTTCCCTAGACTCTGCAGAAGAAGTACAGCCCCGAGGACAGCTAGATTTCAGACTTCTAGCTCCAGAGGTGCAAGAGCACAAGTTTCTGTTATTTAGAGCAACACCTTTGGAGACACTTTGTTAAAGCAGCCACAGGAAACTAATAATATAATCTTTGGAATTTAGCATGACTGCACCTGAAAAGAGACAATAGATATGACTTTCTTCAGTAAATAATACTCTGAGAATTGCATGATGATATTGGCTGTTTATGAAGAGAAACAAACCTATATTGCTGATTGTACCTTTGTCTAGGGTTGCTGAGTATGCAGATGCTCATAGGAAACTTCAATCTGATCTATCTCTGGCTAGTCACAATGAACTTATACAACATATTTGGAATATCATAATTCAGCAAGCTCCTAAGATTTCTGTTCTTGGGCTTCTTGTTCTCAGAGATGAATAGCTTAAAGTTTGCAGCATGATCCTAATAAATAATGAATTGTTATCACAGCTCATCCTATCTCATTGAGAAGTCTTCAGGTTTCAGCAATTATTTAAGAAATTGTTCCCATTGTCTAGTTATATCATTAGATCACTGAGTCTTCCTTCTCTATTCAAATTCATTGAATGCGCAAGATTTATCAAACTTTCTTGGGCTTGCTGGAAGCAGTCATATCCAGAACAAATTATAGTATACCTAACCCAAATACAGCATTTTTTGGTCATGCTTACAATATCCGTGGTAAAGGTTTAGCTTCACTCCTTGTTTTCTTGTGTCAGAGTAGAACTCCAAATGTGCAGGCTCCTGTCCTTTGCACCAAACATTGCATTAAGTAGGGAAGAAATCCCAGGTCCGTAAAGTTCTAAGTGCAGACTAGATCACCACCCTTCTACCTCCTTACCAACTTTCTCTTCTATCCACAGGCTTGTACTCATGAGCCTACAGAAAGAGTAAGGTCCGTACAGTCTCTCTTACATTTAGGTTCCCAGCTTTTCCTTGTTCTGAAAATCCTGAGGACAAATCTCATGCAGGCATCTTTCTCACTGCAGTTATCTACTACTCCAGATTGTGTTTCCCAGTCTTATGATAAGATCCAGTCACTGATCCCACCAAACACTGCTTTTGCCATGTTTGTTTTGAACATCCGTGTAAACAATCATTCCCCATTTAGGATCTTTGATTATCTACTCTTTCTCCTCCATGCTAAATCAACCACTCATTTTTATGTCCACACAATTACTAATAAGAACAATCCTTCTCTAATCCACACATCTAATACCTTGACTTCAAAAGTTATTTGGTTCATTGGAGCTCTGTAATTCATTGGTCCTAAATCTTGTCTGACCCCATGTATTAGTTTCTTTTTTATTGCTCAGGCAAAATACTCAACACCCAAAGTCAAAGGAGAAAGGTTTATTTGGCTCCCAGTTTGCAGAGACTTCAGTCCAAAGTTAGCTGGCTCTAAGGCGTGCAGCATGGCAAGGGGCACTGCCGAGGAGAAACAGTCCAGGCAAGGCAACCAGGTGGCAGCAAACAGCAATGGAGCAGAAGCAGCAGAAGAGGAACCAGAAGCCTTCTTTCTGTCCCCTAAATCTGATGAAAGCTACTCGCCTTTGGTAGCACCCCAACCAAGGGTGGGGCACTCTTAATCCCAGCATCACACAGTCTAGATCCAGCCACCTCCAAAATTCCTCACTTATGACTGCATAAGGCTTTGGGAGGACATTGAGATACAATACATAACACTCCATTACCCCTCTACCAACCTCACATTCCACCACATTCAGCAGGATTTGCATAGTTCTTAACTCCTTTGTTTAGAAGCTCACCTCAAAACATTCTCTATTGCTTTTTGACTTATGACTTCATGGGACCAAACCCACTGGCTACTCCATGGCTATACCTAAGGGGAGGCATTTCACCTTTCTAAGTGGACACTTCAAACTCTGATCACAGATCTCTGAGGTGTACAACTCAATACTTTTCCCACTGTTAGCGATGCCCCTCAATCTTAGTATGGCTGATATTCTCTTCCAGATGATTCTGCTGCACGAGGTTGCCTTGTGCATTGTAAGATGTTTAGAAGTCTGCAGCATCTGCTCACTAGATGCCACCATCGTTCTCCCACTTGCAAACTGTAACAACCACGTGTGTCTTCTTTAATAACTGAATGACCCGTGAGGAGAAAAACACCCATTTGGCTTCACTGTTCTCTAGGTTCTCCCATTCCTCCACCTCTTTTTGTTAAAGCAGCACTCCGACTGTCAAAGCAGCACTCAGCCTCTGTCATTGGCTAGTGTTTTCCTCCCCATCATCCTCCATGAGGCCATCCTCTATCTACCTCCACACTTAGGCAGCCACAATGTCCCCACTTCCTGCACAAGGAAACTCCCCCAGCAATGACCTGCTCCCACGCATTGCCAATTCTCCTCCGGTCTGGACAGTGTGCCTCGGTGTACAGGTACACTGGAACTTCCTCCACTGGGAAATACATAGCTATTAAACTCCTTACTCTATTATCCCCACGCAGGTGCCTATTCATTTCTCTACACTTCTTTTTAGAAGAACTATTATTCCAAAGAGTTTTCTATGTTCACATTCTTTAGCTCTCTTTCCTTTCCTTAGAACTGTATTGCACTCATAGAAATTACGGGTAATTCTTTTAAATCCAGTGACACCCTGTCTTGTGTTATGTTCCAACACAACAGTATTTATAGGGCTGATCACATCCTCCTCCTGAAAACAGCTCCCATTCTGGTTTCCAGGTCACAGCAGTTCACTCTAACTTACTGCTCCCTAATTCCCAATTTTTTTGCTGGTTCTTCTTTATCTCTCTAAATTCTAAAGGTTACAGTGCCCAGGGCACATAGTCTGAACTGATCATCTTCTCCTGGGGCACACACAGCTTGCTGAACACATCCAGTTCCACAACTCCAGCTCCTCTGCAGGCCGACAGCTCACCAGTGTGTGCCCTCCCCAGGCCTGCCGAAGACTCCATCCAGCCCTACAAAACCATGTAGCTACCCAAAATGTTCCCTCTGGTGCCAAATAGAGATCTCCAAATAAACACTTTCAAATCCAAACTTGGTTTTCCTCATGTCAGTTAATCATAACTACCTCTTCAGGCCAGGAGCTTTAGAATCATTCTTGAATGCTTTTTTTCTCAGGTTTTGTATCTTGTCTTTCAGCTACTCCTGTGTTAGCTTTCCCTTCAAAATGCATAATTGATTGATTTTTTATTGACTGTTCCAACATCAACCAAGTAAACCACACCAAGAACAGAGGTGTTTGGTTATATTCTTCTCTGAGGTGTTTGTAGCAGTGTATGCTCCATAAATACTTGCTAAATTAAGTGTCTTTAGCTTCCCATGGGCTTCCACTGCTGTGTGCTTCAAAATTGAAGGACCTCATTGCAGGATCCCTCCTAGAAAGTGTTGCAAGTGGGATCCCTCCACTTCAGAAAAACAGGATAGAATTGTCAGGGTCTCAGACAATAAAGACAAAGTGAGTGGTATGGGAAATCAGTCAACCTGTATGATGAGTATTTAATCCTTACATGTAGAACTGATTTTGTGTTTTAAAAATTTGTTACCCCAGGGTACCCGCTCCCTAGAAGTATACACATTAATGATATAGGATCAAAGCCTCACACTAGGAGTGACAATTTGATAATGCAACATTTCCTGAGGATATATGCCATGACAGATAAAACTCACAGAATAAATAAAACAAATCAGTCACAGTAAAGCATGTGATTTTTGATTCCATTTATCTGAAATTCAAAACTGGAATAACCTAGTCTATGAAGTTTGCATAGCCCAGGAGGTAAATAGCAGAGCTTTGAAGAGGCTTTGAAGTAGGTGAAATTCCCTTCCTTGTTCTGGATTCTAATTATCCAACATGTTCCTTTCACTCATAAAAATTCAGCATACCACAATGTATGCTTTTGTCAATGAATAAAACTCTTGGAAAAAATTAAAATGAAATGCGTTTTAATTATACTGCCTAATTTTCTTATGTTACTGATCTTTGTCAAAATGTTAAAATGTCACAGAATCTAAATCTTTGTTTCAAAATCATATCCAAAGTTTCTGACATTAAGAAAATAGTGTAGGACCCAACAGAGAAACAGTGTGAAGGAATATTTTAAAATGGATTTTTAAATTGCTCATTAGGACAATAGTTTCATCTCTAACACTAATGTTCTCATCCAAAGGTGCTTACCACCTGCAAAGCCATGGGTTATAAAAATGTGTTTCAGTGGGTAATTTTGCACATAAGGTTTTCCTAAATCCCAATAATCTTGTTTTTTCCTGCAGGACATTCAGTACTGCAGGGTCCTTTATACCTTATTAGGGAGGATGTTTAAAATGCCCATTTCTGGGGGCTCAGGTTTAATCTTTCCTCAAGCCCCCTGGGTGTGGGTCACGCAAGCTGGTCAATGAGAGGTGCAGAGCTTTCCTTCTGGGAAAGGAAGCAGAGACAGGCCTAGGTCCAGGATCTGACGGGCCACAAAAGTTCTCCCTAGCAGGAAAACAGTTATCCCCTATATGCGCAATTAGTAATCACCTGGCAAAAATCTAATGGCAACAAAAGAGCAGGGAACAATATTCTTTTAAAAACTCAAGCAAATATTTTTTGATAACGCAAGTGACAAACACTCTAAGTTTGTTTTATCTAAATCTACAAGGGATGAATCAGAGACTCTTAAGAGAGGAATAACAACAAGCAAAATGTAGAAATGTCTAGAACTGGCTACAAAATGTATCTCTAAACAGATCTTTACAGACAACTTTGCACATCTACTGTCACAGTTTGGTGCTATTGAAAGCCACATGTCCCGGGTGATTTCCCTGGACAGTCTCAGGAGCTCGTCCCTGCTTCCCCTGGACTTGTCTCTTTGCACACTTTCCCTGAACTGATTCTGTTTTCTATACTTTTGCCTTCATAAGTCACAGCCTGTATGCTAAGGTCCATGAGTCTTTTAAAAGATACTATGGTATCTTGAGGGTAATCTTAGGAGTGAGCCACCGGACCTTAAAGAATGAGGCTTAATTGATCCTAGGATAGTCGTTCTTTCCTGTGGTCTCCACCACCCAACAAGTCCCCAGTCTATAAAGGGTGGATTCCCACTGAAAGAACTGCAAAGCACAGACTCTGTCTCGGGGAAGAACAAAAAGAAGCCCCAATGAGATGAGAAGAGGTGGGGGGGGGGAACTTTGGTATTATTAGCTCTAGTAGCTAAAGCTGATATTAACACTAGTTGAACATTAGTCCAGTTAGCATAAATCCTCACAATAAAAGCCTATTTAAGTACCTGTTATTGCTATATCATGTCTGATTTCAACAAAAATTTTAACATGCCAAAAGCTAAGATAAGACACAATCTGAAAGACAGGATGATCACCAGAGACAAACCCAGATAAGGCACATGTAAGGGATATGATTAATATCTAGAGAACTCTAACAGAAAAGCCAGACAGTATGTAAGAGTGAAGGCTAGTGTCTCTCAAGAGATCAAAACTACATGAAATGGTCCAAAGAAACTTACAACCTTAGCAACCAAGATGAGGAATGTCTTCAAGGGGCTCATCAACAGAGTAGAACTGGCCAAGAAAATGAGCAGGAGAGTCTGAAGATAAGTCGTTAGAGAATTCCCACATTTCAAGCCAAAAGGAAAAATGAACAGGACAAACTGGACTTCGCATCAGAAACATATTACTTACATCTGGATGCCCCCCAGAGCCTCATGCACATTCATAGGTGAGGCTTTTGGGAAGTGTCTGGATCATGGATGTGATATCAGATCATAGGTATGTGATCATGACTCTGTGATACTAGAATAGTCCACTGATGGGCTTATGGCTAGGTTTGAAGTAGGGAGGGGAAGCTCTATAGGAAGAGGGAGGTCACTGTGAAAATACATGTGTATATTTCCTCCCAGCTTCCGTGAGCACTTGCTGCTCCTGGCTGCCTTGCCATGGACTGTTGCTCTTCTGTGATGCCCCTCTGCCATGCTGCCCTGCCTTCTGCCTTGGAGTCAGCTAACGATGGCTTGAACACTCTACAAACTATGAACAAAAATAGATCTCTTATTTTTCAATTTGTGTGTATCAGGTATTTTGTTCCAGAATTAAGAAAATGACTAAGACAGAAACTAAGTGAGAGGAAGAAGAGAATGAAATTAAATATTCAAAATGATGAGAGAAAACTTGCCAAGCTAGCATTACATATCCAAGAATTTTCCCTCAAAAGCAAATTAAAAATAGGCTTAGCTAATAAAAAACAGACAATTTATAACAGACATTCTTTTTTTACAGAAAATATTTTACTAAACAAGGATATAAAAATTTTTAAAAATCAGTTTACAGTATTTGTAAAATCAATCTTAAAACTGATATAACTGAAAGTTACCTACAAATAACAGATAATTTTTTTATTTAAAGAGAAAAACAAAACTAAATGAAGCAAGACAGTAAAAGGCTAGAAGCAACACAGAATTTCAAGAGAAAAAACATACAGTAAGAGTTCACCAGTTAATAGATCACACATTGTCAACTTACAAACAGCTGTCCAGATTACAAAATTAAATCCTACAAAGTGGAGATTAATACAGAGAGATTGCAGTCAGTTCTGTTCAATTATCCAAGAAAAACTCAGCAATATGGTTCTCTTTCCTACACATTTAAATAAACTTGCAGTATAACAGACATTCTTTAGGCAAGTTTTCTTTTTAAAAACATCAGTCAAAAATGTGCCTATATAAAGGAAAGGGGTTGGTTAAGAAAAATAAATGAAGGTAAAGTACAAATCTTATTCTTATTATTGTCAACCTAAAACATAAGTACTTAAAGCAACAATAGTAACAATGCATTGGATGATTATAACATACAGATACATGAAATAGATGGTAGCAACGTCACAGGAGTGAGAAGGAGGAAAAGGGAAACCCTGGGCCACACAGGAGACAGTGAGGAATCATTTGATGGCAGCTCAACAGTATGTTTTAATATACAGCAACTCCCAGTCAGCCACTGGAAGGGTTTCAAAAACAAAAAATGCTACATCAGGAGAAGAGAGAACAGAATCACCTAACATGTTCATTCCACACCAGAGAAGGCACAGAAGTGGCATAGAGAGAACATAGAGAAGTACAACAAAGAGATACCATTAAAATGACAGATTTTAAACTATAAATTGTCTAAGCAAATCACTTAAATGATGGGTCATCAGACTAACTGGGAAAAAAAGACCAAATTTGATGCAAACGTAAAGACACAAACAGGTTGGGAGCAAAGGGGTGTGGGAGATTGTGCTCCTCTAGGGAAATCAGAAGCAAGAAGCTGCCTGAATGTCGGACTCCAGAACAGGTGCCTGGCAGGGGCAAAGAGTGACATCACACAGTGATCAAGAGGTCTCCTAGAAGGAAATCCTAACCCATGTGTGCCTAACGTCTGGACATCGGAATGCCTGAGCGACTGACAGCCCCGGCAGGCTGAAGGAAGTGAGGCTGTGGTGGCCTGAACAGTTCCACCAATCGGCCTGATTCACCTGACACTTAGAAAGCACTCCACCACCAACAGCAAAACACACGTACTTGTCATACATATGTGGAACATTCATGGAAACAGATTCTACACAGTCCTAGCATACGCAATGAAAGAAATTGATGTGCATCTCACAACCAGCACTCCAAACAACTCTGAGCCCAGCACGAAGGAGGATCAGCCCCATCGTATGTTGCTGGCTTCTGTTTATGAACATATTGCAAACAAAAGCAATCTTCACTGTCCCCCTGCTCCAGCTGAGGATCATGCTCTTTTCTACTTTCAGTGTGAAACCTGTGCCAGATGAAGAAGGGCAGATAAAGGCAGGTGGAACCATTCCCTCGTGCCCTGGTCCTCGGAAGAAGGCAGCAGGGTCTGCAGTAATAACCAAAACCTCACTGTAAGGTCTTCAAAAATTTGTTTTGGTCTCTAGAGAAATTGTAAAAATAATTATTCACACACCTGAAAGAAAATACAACACTACCACTTAAAATGATCCTTTCAAGTCTCATAGTGGGAAGAAAATGAAAGAGAATTGATGCAAATCCCCCAGGCTTGTATGTACAATATCATAATATCCCAAATGTCTGTTAATGACTAACAGGAAACAGTATCATTTAATTGCACAGCAGATTGTTAATTGTAAGTACTGTATAATTGATGTCACTGAAATAATTGAGACTGTATAGCAAGTTCTCTGGAGAAAATGAATTGATAATCTTTGCCAACATCTGCCATGGGTTTGGTCACAGAACTCTGAGAGGGTTTGCACATCCGTTAAATTTTGATGATCACACTTTACCTTGAATATAGGATGGTGGTAGCTTTTTCTTAGCTTTAGACTGAGGGAGGGAAGATTTATTTTTCTCCTAAAAGGTGACCTGTACTTCAATCTGCAAGCACAAATGTATTTAAATCGGTATCAAATACTAGCACAATTAATACGGAATATTTTCATTATTATTATGGTTTTTCTTTAACAATCAAAATTGTGTACATTTGTGGGATATAATGTATAATGTGATGTTAGACACAGGTATAGAATGAGAAAGACAATGAAGTAAATGAACATATTCATCATCTTCCTTAACTATCATTTTGTATAGTGAGACATTTGAAGCTTTTTCTTTGTTATCTAAAGCATGCAGTACATCATTGTTGACTATAGTCTCCCTGCTGAGCAACAGACCCCAAAACCCATTTCTCCTCCATCTGAAACATTGTTTCCTTCAGCCAATAATTCTCTAGTTTTCTTTCCACAAACAACCTTCTAGCCCCTAAGAACCTTCGTTTTGCTCTCTACTTACATGAGTTCATATTTTTAGTTCCTAAATAATTGAGATCATGCAGTGCTTACATTTGTCTCCTGGTTTACACTTAGACTAATGTCCTCCACATTCACCATGTTGCTGTGAATGACAAGATTTCCCCTCCTTTAAGTCTCAGTAGCATTCAATTATATATATATATATATACCAAATTTTCTTTTACCATTTATCCATTGATGGACACATGCAGTTTTCTTATGTTTGCCACTGAAAGTAACAGTACAATAAATATTAGAGTGCAGATATTCCCTTGATAAGTTGATTTCAATCCTTTGGAAAATATGTCACAAGTAGAATTACTGGGTCATATGTATGTCAACTTCTAGGAATTTTTCCTTTGTGTTTGTTTCTGAGGAAACTCACTATCACTTTCCATGGTATCTGCACTAATTTACATTCTCAGCAGTAGAGTACAGGGTTTGATTTTCTCTAGTTATCTTTCTTGTTATTATCATAGCCATTCCAGCAGGTATGAGGTGCTATCATATTGCAGACTTAATTTATATTTTGCTAATGACGTATTTTTCATATCCCTGTTGGGCATTTCTAGATCTTTTCTTGAAAAATGTTTATTCATGTCTCTTTTTTAATCTTTCAATTAGCCTATTTGTTTCCTATTTTTGTTGAAGTTCTTTATATATTTTGGATATTAAAACCTCATAAAATGTCTGATTTGCAGAAATTCATTCTGTGGATGATTTTTTCATTCTGTTGTTTTCTTGGTTGTTCAGAAACTTTTGAATTGATGTCACCACATAACCACAACAATCTTAAGCAAAAAGAACAAGTTGGAAATATCACACTGCCTGATTTCAAAATATATTAAGCGATATAGTAATCAAAACAACAAAGCACACACAGACATCACAGGAATAGAATACAAATTCCAGAATTAAACTCATGCATTTATAATTGATCTTTAACGAAGTTACCAATAACACACAATAGGGAAAGAACACTCATGAATGATGTTGGAAAATCTGGATATGTATATACAAAGGAATTTAATAATACTTGCTCAAGCCACACACATAAAATCAATCAAAATGGATTAAAGACAAATATAAGATCTAAAACTTAAAACTACCTGGAAAAGAATCACAACACAGA
This sequence comes from Cavia porcellus, assembly GCF_034190915.1. Classification (NCBI taxonomy): domain Eukaryota; kingdom Metazoa; phylum Chordata; class Mammalia; order Rodentia; family Caviidae; genus Cavia; species Cavia porcellus. The sequence continues at coordinate 3,587,936 of NW_026947503.1, forward strand.
AGCTCTATGATAGTACTCTAAGCAACAATGTTTTGGGATAAGACCCTGAAAGCAAAGACAAGGAAAGCATACTGTGTCTTGGTTTTGAGTTATGAAGTATCAAATCTGATCTTTTGAAAGAGAAAATCTTTAAATATAAAGGTATTTTATTTCTGATTCACCCTAATCCTTTGTAACTGCACAGTATTACTATAGACTAAAAATTAATAAGTAAAAAATTATAAAACAATGAAGAAATAAGTTGAAGAAGAACCTAAAAGATGGCAGAATCATATGACAACATGGGGAGCTCCGAAGGGAGAGGAATTCTCTCATCCCAACAAGAAACTAAGGTGAGAAAAACGAATCAAACATACACTCCAGGCCAGCTGTGCCACGTACAGCCCTGAGTGCCTCCGGGCCGCTGGTGAGACAGGCCATGCCCGCGCCAGCGCCTCCAGCAGCCTCCAACTCTGTCACCAGGGACCCACCAGAGGCTGGTGGAGTAAATCCACTTGGCACCCACCAGCTGCCTCCGCCCCACCACCACTGCTGCCGCTGCCTCCCTGGATCCCGGCTGTGTCCAGGAGGGTGAGAGGAAGAGGGCGTGTTGTGGAGCTGCGGGCACGGGACTGGACCTGCTGGGACACATTGCCATCTTGGCACGCGCCACTCTCATGAGGATCCAAGCCCACAGAGCTGGCGCTGAGCAGACCCCCACCACCTGAGTGCCCCCAAGGTACCTTGGCAGGCGAGTGTGTCTTCACTGCTGCCAGGCCCAGGCGACTGGAATCCCACAGAGCTGCCGGTGCTGCCACAGCCACCACCTCCGCCACCTCCCCGGATCTGGGCCACGTCCCAGAGGGCATGTGGAGAAGGACACTTTGTGGCAATATGGAAGTGGGACTGGACCTGCTGGGACGCATTGCCACCTTGGCATGCACCACTCTCATGAGGATCCAAGCCCACAGAGCTGGTGCTAAGCAGACCCCCACCACCGGAGTGCCCCTGAGGTCCCTTGGCAGGCGAGTGTGTCTTCACTGCTGCCAGGCCCAGGCGACTGGAATCCCACAGAGCTGCCGGTGCTGCTACAGCCACCACCTCCGCCACCTCCCCGGATCTGGGCCACGTCCCAGAGGGCACGTGGAGAAGGACACTTTGTGGCAATATGGGAGTGGGACCAGACCTGCTGAAACACATCGTTGCCTTCGCATTTGCCACTCGGGCGAGGACCCACCTGAGCACACAGTGCTGGCCCTGAGCAAGCCCCCACTGCCAGAGCACCCCGAGGTCCCTGAGTGGGCAAGTGTGTCTTCGCTGCTAACCAGGCCCACAGGACTGAAGCCCCATGGAGCCAGCCCCGGTGAATGAAGCCCAGACAAGCTGCTTCTGAAAACACCTCTACAGACAATAATCAAAAATACAGAAACAGAACTTTCTGGTTTCCTGCCCTGATCAGCCAGCTTCAGGGAATTGGGGCTGCCTATGCCCTCAACTCTGGACTGAGTGGCATGGGGTGAGTATCCCTGCACCACCCCAAGGTTTAAGATACCTCAGGTAACAGCAAATTGGAAAGGGCAGCAAAACGTCAGTCAGCACACTTCAGAAAGACCCTAAGCAGCACAGAGAGGGCCAGAGACACCCCCCCCTCACATACCTGTCTGAAAGAAAACAGAAACATGACAAGAGATAGAAGTTTAAAAAAACTTCCAGCCACTGACCCTGGAAAAATAAGCCCAGGAGAGATAAATACAGAAGAGAAACAGTGCAGCAATCATGCAATATTAGATACAGTATCAGCGGGCATAAAGAAATACCTTCATGACCTCATAGATGACTTTAAAACTGTACTTCTGATCCAAGTGAGGCAAGATATAAAAAGATTAATTAAAGAAATGATAATCCCCTCCAAAGAGAACACAGATGGAGAAATGGAGGAACTCAGAAAAGGAAGAGAAACCTTTCATGAAGAATATAAGCAAAATCTAGAATACATGAAATGGATCCAAAGAGATTACCAGGAAACTAAAAACTCCATTGAAAGTTTGCAAAATGCCTTGATAGAAACTAAAGTTAGCCTTTTTTTATGGTGTGTGATCGTGAAAGAAAACATCTTTTAAAAATAACAAGGAACCAGGAAGAAAAATACAAAGGCTAGAAGATGACAAGAGGATTTATAACTTAAGAATAAAAAATGTGAGTGAAGAAGCAGGAGTAACTACAAATAAACTATAAAGAATATTCACAGATATAATTAATGAAAACTTCCCAAGCACAGGAAAAAGAAATGATATCCAGATAAAAGAAGCATACAGAACTCCAGCCACCCACAACCAAAACAGATCTACACCCAGATCTGATATAATAATAATCAAGATTCCAGAAATCCACCACAAGAAAAGAATATTAAAAGCATCCAGAGAAAAGAAGCAGATCACCTACAAAGGACAAATCATCAACACAGACAGACTTATCAACACAAACTCTCAAATCAAGAAGAGCCTGGGGGGGAAATAGTCCAAGCCCTGAAAGAAAATAACCAAAGATATCCATTCTGGTTTTGATGTACCCAACAAAGCTCTCTCTCAAAATTAATGGAGAAACAAGATATTTCTAAGACAAGGAGGAACTGTGGGAGTTCATGGCCACCAACCCAACCCTACAAAAAATACTGAAGGACATTCCAGAGAGAGAGAGAGGAAAAAATACCATGACTCCAGCAACCGTGGCAGAGAGGCCTCAGTGAATGGGGCAAACAGTGGAATGAAGGAGTAAAGTGGACAAATAATGACAGAAAAATAAAATAGCAGAAATGAGGCAGAGACAGTAAGCTATAATCTTTAATACAGACAGCCCTGATACACTAACAAAAAAAAAAAAAAAAAGAAACACAGGCAGAGTAGATTAGGAGATAGGATCCATCAAGATGTTCTGAATAGTAGATACACTCAACCTGAAAGAGGGTTAATAAACTGAGAGTCAAAGATGAGAAAATGATGCTATGTGTGACAGGAAACCAGAGAGAAATAGGGACAACTGGTCCAACAGCCGCAGATAGACTAGAAAGCTATGACACTGTTGGACAGTGTAGAACTAGACAGCTCAAAGGAAGGAAACCTTGTGCCTTTAGTAAGTAAAGGAGTAGAGCTCAAGACCAAGCTCAGGGGTAAAAAGGTTTAGCAAGAGTCAGATAGATAACGGCTTGGCCCCCTAATCTAAAAACTAAAAGAGCTAGTGGGACCCAAAATATACAAAGCACCCTGAAAAAGGGAAAAGGGAGGAATTGTCCAAAAAATGAAGGCAGAGGACACTGTTAATAGTGTACCAGGATTTAAAAGTCACAGTAGTCTTATTGCTCTGTTTAGTTTGATTGTATTTTGATCCAGTCTGTCTACTCAGATTTGAGGGCACAGACAACTAACCCAAAAATACCACAGGTTATACCACAGTAACTATCCTTAATTTCATATTAACTTACACTGAAACCCTGTATTACGTACATTGTCTTACTATGACTGATTTTATTTGAAGCTGGTTTGTTAGACCGCTGTTTAGCCTTGACTGATTTCATTCAAATATGATATCCTTGATAGTATCAAGTCTGGGAGTGGAGACAACTACTCTGAAGATGACAAGATGTAAAAGATATCCATTCTGATTTTGATTATTAACTTCTTACAAGTCCTACAATATCTTCAAAGTCGTGTTTTTAATAAAATAGCTATGTAATGTTATGTTCAATTATATTATGCCTGATGATGTGGACAATTCTATTGAAAATAACAAGAGAAAGCATAGTAACTACTGTAGATCACCTAATATTGTGGTCCTATATGTCTTTTTCATTTCCTGTTTTTCTAGGAATTTATTTTGTTGTCTTGTTTTGATCTGTTTTTCCCTATAATACAGAAAAGATAGATATACATGTAGAGATTCACACATGGGAAGAATTTCTAAACTAGTTCCGGGAACAGATTATATAATGCACAACATAATGAACAGATGCTCTGAAGAAGAAGAGACACTAAGCAGCCCAATGCTAATTCTGTAGCATTATGATATGAACTCTAGCAATACTATCATTCACTGTTCAGAGTGATCTTAGTCTAGTCTCTTGTGTTTAATTTCAGCATACATAAAGGCAAAGACAGCTACTATGAAGAGACTGAGAAACATTATGGTAGATATTATTGACTTCCCAAAAATCAGGTCTTGAAGACCTAAAAAGCCTTCATCATCCTGTAATGGTCTGATTAGTTCTATAATGTTCATTATATATTCAATGTGTGTGAAGATGGAGACAACTTTGGGAGAAAACTAGAGAAAACAAGATAAACAGTGAAGATCTCCAGTGGACTTACTTGGAAATCTATGTTCCTTTAAATTGTTTCCTTAAAAACTGTTTTGTTCTGTTTTGTTTAGTCTTATCCTCTTTAAGATAAAAAACAAGTGTGTAAGACTAATAACTATATTACTAAGTTCTTGTTGGATCGTTGAGCAGAAGTGTTTGCAGTGTCATTGTTTGAATATCACTTTGTATGCTTTAATTTTGTAACTTGAACAACTATTTCTAAGATGACGTTATGTAACTTATCAACTGGTGATTTCTTACTGTTTATTCTTCTGAAATTTTGTATTGTTTCTACCCTTCTATTTTTTTTCTTTAAATCAAAAAATTCCTTTAAAAAATGGAAGAATCTATCAGAGTCATGTCTTAGTAGAATTATTATTATTGAAATGACCATATTACCTCTGTGAATCTACAGGTTCAGAGTAATTCCCATCAAAATATCAATAATATTCTTCACAGATCTAGAAAAAAACAACTTTAACAATACACCTGAGTTTACATAGAAACACAAGAGACTCCAAATAGTCAAAGCAATCCTGAATAAAAAGAACAATGCTCATAGCATCACAATACCCCAATTTCAAAGTATCACGTAGGTGCAGTAGCCTAAAGCAGCCTGGTACTGGTGCAAAAGCAGGCACATAAACCAGTGGAATAGAATAGAGGATCCAGAAAAATATTCAGTAGTTACAGATATCTCATTCTTGGCAAGGGCACCAACAACATACATGAGAGAAAGTATAGCATCTTTAAGAAGCAGTGGTGGAAAACTGGATACCCGCATGTATAAGATTGAAATTGGGAGTTGAATCAAATTATAGCAAAAGAAATATTTAATTAAGTGAGGATACAGCCTATAGAATAGGGAAAAAATCTTTTTATAAGCTAGTCTCTAACAGGGGATTGGTATCCAGAATAAAGAACTCAACAGATTTAACGACACAAAAATACAGCTGCACCTAATCAGACAGGCTATCATGGGATCACTTTGACTTCCATGTTAAATCACCTTTGAGTTTACTGGCTTAGATTGTTATCAGCACAAACATATCCTGTTAGGTGCTTACAGTGTGAACTTCACGACAGCTGGAAAGTATAGAAGATGTTATTACATTTTAAAAGTTGAATTATAAAACCATTGCACAATAGAGCGGCCAATGACTTTTTGAAGACACTAAGTCTGATGAAGATGGGGGATTGTTGGAAAATCAAAAACTTAAGTCAGGTAAAGGTTCTAGAAGTCTAAAATACAAAGATTTTGATCTAGCAGAGCGTGATGAAATCATATCAAATGTTTGTGATGATGAGCTGGGATCAGATATGAAGAGGGAGAAACTGCTGAAGAAGAAGCAGATGAAGGAGCACGTCTGAAACAGACAAAGATGATGACCCTGAAGAAAGAAAAATGGTAAACAACATAAAGAAGGCCCCCCAGAATGAACTTTGCTTTCCCAGATAATGAGGAAAATAAAGATAAAGATGTGTTAAATGTCAAGGAAGATTTTGATGAAATTAAATCCTCTTTTGAAAAAAGACAAGAGAATATGAATGAAAAAAATTGCATCATTAGAGGAAGAGTTGCTGAGGGGACAAAAAGGCTTGGCAGCTTCAGGAGAAAACGATGGCACAGAAGCAACCAGCGAGCAGTCTGCTGGAGGGGAGCCTGCACTTTGCCCACACCGTCCAAATGGCACCTGTGATCACAGAGGAAGCCAACTCCAGCTAGAAGACATCACTAAGCAGAGGATAAGAGGTGAGGTCTGGGCTGATGCAGTTGTAAATCAAAATCTAAAGAGAATGCATATGAATATAAAGCATTTAACATTAAACCGTGAGAAGAGTAAGTTGAGCCTGGCTGAAACTTATGAGCAGGAGTACATCAAATTCAACCAGCAAAACTCTACTGAAGAAGAAAATCCAGAGTTCATAGAAATTCGGGAGATAATGGGTTCTCTCTTCTTAAAATTAGATGCACTGTCATACTTCCACTTCATCCCGAACCTGCTGGTGACAGAGATTAAAATGATGTCCAGTCCTCTGGCATAACCATGGAGGAAGTGGCCCCTCTTAGTGTCAGTGATGCAGTCCTTCTGCAGTCCTTCTCTAAGAAAATCAAGGAAAAAAGCAAACCTAGAATCTAAAAACAGCTGCCAAGAAAACAGACAAAAAACAGCAGAGGCCAAAAAAATCAAAAGCGTTTGAAAATAAAGAAGAAAGAGGGGAAGAGAAAACTGCCTGAAAAGAATGACACAGAAGCTGGAAAGCACAGCAAACCAGTAGCTTCAGAGAGGTTGAAACCTCTGGCCAAAACTTCCTTATTAAAGGATGAGGGAAAGGACAAGGCCCCCAAGTTGTCTCAGGCATTCTTTTCTAATTTGCAAGATCAAGTAAAAATACAAATCGATGATGCAAAAAACAAAAAAAAAAAAGGAAAGCAAAAAAAAATAAAGACCAGTATATTTCTGTCCATAAATTAAACCTGTAATATAGTTTTAGATAGTAATTTAAAAAATAAAAGGGTAGCCATTCATGATGATGTAGGTATTTAAGCCATTCTTGCTATGATACATAAAGGGCTGATGTAAAGCACTGATATTCCAGAATCCTGGACCAACAAAACTAACAGTGCTGTAATACTTGATCTGCCTGCAAACAGTGCTGTTTACACACTATCAAAGTGTGGGGAGAAAACTGGAAAGCTAGCTGCTGCCTCCATGATATCTGGGACAAGAGGGAAAGGCCCAGCTGTTGACTGTAGACTACGTGTCCATCAGCCTAGTTTACGTATTTGTAAAAGTGAACTTTACTAATGGCAAAGCCTAAAGCACAGTGTAATCTGTGACTGAGATTTGAGTAAACACATATAGGGCTCAGGTAAACTAAATTTCCACCCTTGATTCTATTTCTAGAATTATTAAAAGCTTTGGTGAATAGGGCTTACTGCCACATACAGGGGTTCCCACAGCAAAGGTGTACACTTGCTTGTGGTCTCAGGGACACCCACCATGTGAACTGTGAGTTTTGCTTTCAGTAAACTGAAACAGCTCCTGAAGCTGAGAACAAGGGGATCCCGTGGTGATGAGTCTAGAGATTGGTGGGTCACACAGGCTCTCTGGAACAAATCCGATGAGTTGCTAATATTCTGGCTGCATGGATCAGTATTACAAACTGGATTAGTATGTCTCCCACTGAGAAAAAGACATGTTCTTTGCAGGTACACAACCACAGCCCAGATATGATTTAAAAAGACAATGGATTTTTTTAAAAAGACAATGGATGTCACCCTGAAGCTCTTTAAAGCCAGCTAGGAATCTGTTTCCTAACGGCAGCTCCCTGACCTGCTGTCACTGAATACCCCTGACCCTTAACCATCTACACTTATGTTCTTCCTATGCAGACATGGAATGAGCTCTAAACGGGCTGCTTAGCCTTCCCGGGAGCTTCCTCCCTGCTGTACACCAATTCCTTGTGATTGCTCTGCAGTTCTGCAAATCACAGTGACCCTTATATTAACAAAAAGATGCTCTTGTTTGTTTTTTAATGTAACAAAATCTGAATATTAGCAACAACTATGCAGCAATTCAGTTGCCTTGCTCACCAAAAAAGCAATTGTAAAAATATGAAAACGTCATTAAAGCCATCTTTACTTACCTTGTTGCCTTCTAGGATCACAGTGCTGAAATCATGAAATACATTTCACCTGTTGCTTCAAGTCTGGTTCTGCATTTAACAGCGTGACTCAGTGTGGCTTACTGTCCATCAAATGGTACACTACTATTTAGCTCCCCTGGTTTCTGTGAGATCATAAAAAAGAGTCAGCCATTGTCAGTGTGAGAAATAATTGAGAAACTAACTTAAATGAGGACAGATGTACTTGGGGGGGTGGGGCTGGGGATTTAGCTCAGCGACATAAGCGCCTGCCTTGCAAGCAGGCAGTCGTGAGTTCGATCCCCGGTATAGATAAAAAGGAAAAAGACAAAAAAAGAAGAAAAAAAGAAAAAGAAAAAGAAAAGAAAAGAAAGATGTACTTGGGTTCAGGGTTTCAGAGATTCCAATCCATGGGAGGCTGATTTCATGCTGTGGCCACAGCAGATGGCTGTGGAAGGGACAACTGCTCACCTCATAGTGAGCGAAACTGCTAGACAGAAATGGACTGAGAGAAATGGACCAGGGGGCAGATAAATCCACAAAGTCCCTTCTCTACGATCCACTCTCTTCAGCCAGGCCACATTTCCTGTTTTCATCGCCTCCCAGTAATGTCATGAAAATATGATTTTTTCCAATGTATTTCTCTAGATGTTGATAGAGCTCTTGTGATCTAATTACCTTCCTACAGTTCCACCTCTGAACACAGGAGACTCTGGGGGAACATTTTAGATCTAGACCATAATATCTTCTTCTAACAAAGCCGCAGAGATTCCTGCAGCTTTATCATCTGATTATGTCTCTCCCTCCCTCCCTCTCCCTGTAAAAGTGGCCGAGACATCCTAGAAGTCTACTTTTTGAAATAGTTTTTGCAGGAAAGTTGGTTTCCTCAAATTCCCTGATGAGTTAGTGGAAGTTGGTGTCACAGGTTGGACCCACTTGGGAGCTAATATTGAAATGTAGCCAGCAAACAGGGACTTGTCGCATAAAGGGATGTTTTGGGGTCAACTGTGAGAGGGAGGATCAAAAAAAGACAAGCTTCAAGAAGGGTCATTATTGTCCCACAGCATGGAGAGATAGTGTCCAGAGTTGCCCTGAGCTAGGATTAAAGGCTGAGACTTCATATATCCCTGCCATGGGGACAGTCTGTCAAGAAAGCCCATGATCTTAGGCAAGGCTTCTTTCACTGAAAGCTAAATAGTGAGGGAAAATGTCCTTTATTCTGAAAAAAGTGGTCTTCAATGTGGATCCCCAGGGCTTGTGATACTGATTTCTGTCCTCACAATGAGCAGAGCTACATCATAGAGATCAAGGCCCACAAACGGATTGATGTGAACTAAAACTCCATTACTTAGAAGCTATATGGTGCTAATTCTTCTCTGACTACATGAGAACTAATATCATCATCATATGTGGACTGGGAAAAGCAAATGAGTCTATAAATCTATCACAGTAGAACAGCATCTCTCATACAAAAGTGTTTGCTTTGATAACTTGTTCACTCACGAAACAGTTCCTTAAAGAGTCTTTTAAGTTCCAGGACTGATTGTAGGGATGTAAATGCAAGAAGTGCAAAGCTTTGTCCTTCTTTGACTGGCTTATTTCACTTAGAGGATTCCTCCAATTCTGTTCAAATACTGTATGTTTCTGCTTGTATGCGGTACATGAAATATTCAAATACATAACAGTGGGAAGCAGAGTGGTGGGGACAGGGGAACAAGGAGTTGTTGTTCATTGGGTATAAAGTTTCTGTTCTGTAAAATGAGTAAATTCCAGAGATCTGCTCTACAAGAGTGCCCATAGTTAATATCATGTTGTGCACTTAAAAATTTGAAGAGGGTAAAGTTCATGTGAAATGTCTTATTGTATGAGTGTATATATGATATTTGCATATGTAGAAAACTCAACAGCCTAAACAACACAAGGACTGTGCTAGTGTATACTACACACTTGCATGATTATTAAAGTGTTGGTGTTGGTGCATCCATCTTCTCATTACTGTATATTCGCTGTGTGCTTCACCTTGGCATATTCAGACATGAATGTAGCACACTTTGCACTTCCCTTCGCCCCTCTTGGACTTACCTCTGCCCACTCCTCATTCCCTTTCTCTTTAAAGCGTCCCCCAAATGTCTACAGAATGAGAATGACTTGGTATCTGCCTTGTTTGTTTGTATTTGTTTCTCTTATCTAATTGCTCTAGTTAAAATTTCAAAAAACAAATTCAGGTACCATATTGAACAACAGTGGTTAGAAAAATGTTTTATCTCAGTCCTGATTGTAAAGTACATGTTATCAGCATTTCTTCATTCAGTGTGATGTTGACAGATAATATGTACTTTCATACACAGGCATGATCATATTAAGACAAATTCCTCCCTATGTAGTTGATACAGGACTTTTACCATGAAGATACGCTGAATATTGTCAAAAGCTTTTATCTGTATCAATAGATCACTGTGTGATTTTTTATCATTGACTCTATTTATGTTGTATGCTATGCTTATTGACTGGCATATGTTGACTAATCCTTACATCCATGGAATGAAACCAATTTAATCATGGCATATAATCTTTTTAATGTGCTGTTGAATTTCCTTTGGAATGATTTAATTAAGAATTTTTGCATCTTCAACCTGCGGTGAGTGAGAGGAACGGGGACCCTTCCATAGACTAGGAGGCTTCAACAGAGGACATTCTGGAATGGGGCAGACTAGCTGGAACAGGACACTGCAGTGACTTTAGTCACATATTCCCCTCCCAAGCGGGATTGGTAGGGAGCCCAGGCCTGGGTGACACTGCAGACTAAGACCCAGTAGCCTCGTTCAAACCAGGTCCCAGGGCCTGGCAGTGCACCCTAGGAGTGAAGCCTTCAATAGGTTGACTGACCTGGAAAGGTGGGCCCAGCAGAGGCTGCCCAGGTCTGTGTCTCCCTAGTACACTGCAGTGGGCAGAAACACCTCGCCGGCACGATTCAAACAAACTGTAACTGACAAAGAAAGAAAGTGGGCCTTCTATATATGCTTGGATGGAAGGAACAAAAAAATATGGGAAGAGGGAGCAACAAGGAAGGGTCCTAGGCCCCCAATCCTGAGAACACTGATCCAGGAAAGGTAAATGTGAAGGAGAATGAGGATGGAAAACATGCAATATCAGACACGGCACCAACAGACATAAAGTGATATCTCCGGAGCCTCACAGACAAGTTCAAAAGTGAAGTATTTAATGAAATAAAGCAAGATATAAGTAGAATAGTTAGAGAAATGCTAAGCACTGTCCAAGAAAAAACAGATGGTGGAATGGAAGAACAGAAAAAAAGGGGAGAATTGTTTGGTGGAGAAAATAGAGAAAACATAAAATACATGAAGCGGGTTCAAAGACATTACCATGAAACTAAAAACTCTATCGAAAGCTGGCATAACAGCTTGAAAGAAACTAAGGATAGATTATCTGAACTGGAGGACAGATGTGTAATATGGGAGCATGAAATGAAAAACTTCTTAAAAATAACAATAAAACAAACAGCAATAATACAAAGGCTTGACGATGATAAAAGGATCTATAATTTAAGAATTAAGAATGGAAAAGAAGAAGTAGGGACACAAACAAATGGACTACAAAAGCTATTCACAGAAATAATACAGGAGAAATTCCCTAATTTAGCAAAAGTAAAGATACTCAGATGTATGATGCATACAGGACCCCAGCCACCTACAACCCAAACAGAGCTACACCCAGGCATATAATAATCAAAATTCCAGAAATCCAATATAAGAACAGAATATTAAAAGCTGTCAAAGACAAGAAACAGATCACTTACAAGGGAACACCTGTCAGAATTACAGCAGACTTCTCAGCACAAACCATTAAATCATGAAGAGCATGGGGGGAAATAATTCAAGCTTTGAAAGATAATAACCTCCAGCCAAGATTGATATATCCTGCACAACTATCCCTAGAAATTGATGGAAAAACAAAGTGCTTCTAGGATAAAGAGGAACTAGGGGAATATGCAACCACCAATTCAACTCTACAGAGAATACTGCAGGACATTCTAAAAAAAGAAAATACCAAGATTCCAGAAACAGTGGCAGAGAGGCCACAATGAATGGAGCAGAAAGTGAAATGAAGAAGACAAACTGACAACTAATGACAGAAAAAGAGCTCAACAGAAATGAGGCAGAGAAGGTTGGATGGTAGGAACAGCTATTTTGGAGAAAACAAGACATCATAATAGCTAGTGCTGATTTAATATTATCTTGTTTTGAAGTCCCATCAAGCTTTTGTTCTTCTGTCTCCATCAGTCTTAACATGCTGTATCTTATTGGATTTTATTATATATGATAATATAACCAAAAACTTTTATAGACAAGGAGATTATACAGAAACCATAGTTCATTTTCTGTTAGTTGGTTCTAAATACCCTGTAATACTGTCATTCTCTTGAATGGTTTTACATTGTGTTGATATGTTTGATGCTACAGTATACAAAGTTATACTCAAAGATTTCAAGGAAAGAGACACTATGGTAACTGCTTTTATGTTGGGGTATCTTGTGGTGAAAAACTATTTTGCTTAAATGGTTATGTTCTGACCTGTGCTGTTTTGTTATGTCCTCTTTTATCTCAATCTCCTTATTATTTACTTTTTATTTTTATCTTTGTAATTAAGGGAAAAATTAAAAAGCAGGATATATTATAGTAACCCACTTTGATTTCCTATTAACTTGATTTGAAACCCTGTATTGCTCTCACCATCTTGTTTTGACTGATTTTCCTCTATTCTGTCTTGCTTGATACTACCAAGTTCGAGAGTATAGGCAACAACTGTGAAGACAATAAGATTCATTATGATGCCCATTCTGGTTTGATTATTATCTTCTTTTGAAGTCCTGTAATGTCTCCAATGTCTTGGTTTTATTGGTTTTGTTCTTTATTGTTTTGTTCAATTTTATTATAACTGATGATATAGACAATTCTTTTTAAGATAGCAAGAGACATTAGAGGCATTATGGTAACCGATGTTGATGACCTTGTATTTTGTTTTTACAGTATGTATTATGTCCATCCTTTTGGTTTGACTGACGCTGTTTTGTTACATCACAGTTGGTTTTATTCTCTTCAAAAAAAAAAGTAATAAGAACTGTGGGAGTAATAAAACCCAAAATGTGTAATTGTCATTGTACAAAAGAGAGGAAAAGAAAGTGCTCTGAATGATATAACTGCATGTATATTTAAGTGTATGATAGATAACCATATTACTGAGTTTTGTTGGATCATTGAACAGAACTGTTTGCAGTCTCACTGTTTGAATGTCCACTTTGTATGCTTTGATTTTGTAACTTGAACAGCTATTTCTAAGATGACAATATGTAATCTGTTAGCTAGTGATTTCCTACTGTGTGCTTTTTCTGAGATTCTGTATAACTTGTACCCTATTTCTGTTTTTGTTCTTAAATAAAATTTTTTTTAAAATTTTTAAAAAAGAATTTTTGCATCTATATTCATAATGATATTCATTAGGTTTTTTTTTCTTGAGTCTTTAACCCCAATTTTGGTATCAGGGTCACAATGGATTTATAGAATGAATTTGGAAGTGTTTATTCCCTTTATATAGGTGTTAGTTCTTCTTTATAAGTCTGACAAAATTCATAAATAAGTCCATCTGATCTTTGGATTTTCTCTGTTGGAAAACTTTTATTACTGCTTCAATCTCATGTCTGTTACTCATCTATTTAGATTTTTTATATCATTCCTTTGATATTGGTAAATGCATGTATCTAAAAATTTTTAGATTTCTCTCTCTCTCTCTCTCTCTCTCTCTCTCTCTCTCTCTCTTGGTAGCAGGGATCAAACTCACAACCTCACAACCTCACAAACTCACAACCTTGCCAGTCAGGCATTTATGCTGCTGAGCTAAATCCCCAGCCCTAAAATTTGTAGAATTCTTCTACATTTTCCATTTTACCATAATTGTAATACATGTTTTCAAAACATTTCCTGATTATTCTCTGGATTTAAGTAGTATCTATTGTAATATTCTAGTTCTATTAATTTGTGTTTTCTTTATCTTTCAGTAAATTTGGCTCTTTGACTCTTTGATTAAGTGATTTGAGTTCTCAACCTGTTTTTGTCTTTGAAAAGAATCAGTTCTTTATTTGATCCTTTATAGTATTCTTTTAGCATCTATTTTATTCATTTCTGCTCTGATCTAATAGTTTTCTATTTGTTCTGAGAAAGTTTTTTTTAATTTTTCTAATACCTGGAAATATATTACTAGATTATTTACTTGAGACTTCTTCATATTTTATGGGGCGCTTCTAGCTACATTTTTGCAACTTCATTGGATTGCTTTTTCATATCCCTGATTATCTCTTGTAATGATGCTTTGAAATTCTTTGATATTTTATCCATTTCAACAACACTGAAATCATTTAGTTAGGAAATATTAACCTTAGGAGGAGTCATATTTCCCTTGTTTGTATTTCTTATATGTCTATGTTGAGATTTACACACCTGTCAGATAGCATTCTCTTACCCTTTTATAGGAAGGCCTTTAGTTTTTCTTGATGTTGTGCCTAGAACATTGGTCCATTCTATAGTACCGAGTTTAGTTCTAGGTCAATTTTTGTTACTATTTCCCAGTGGTTTTCTTTATGGGTCTTGGGCATGGACCCAGAATGTACTGTCAGACACTTAGTGATCCCCTTTTCTCTAAATCTCAAAATGGAGTCCTTTTAGGGTAAGGCAGGTGTACCTTAAAATTAGAATATGTAGGGTGGATTCTCTGTGGATTTTCCAGAACAGTGCAATCTGAAAAGTTATGATTGTGACCTACACTGAATTCTTTCAAAAGCCTGGTGTCAACAAAAGCTGTATTGTTTCTCTCCTCTATTGCTATTGGGACAAACATCCAAGAATTAGACTTCAATCCCTCTCTTACTTTGCCAACCTGGAGCCAGTTCATTGGCTGGGATTTTTATTTACCCTATTGTTTAGGTCAAAGTACATGCCAATAATCAGTGCACTACATGGTGGCTGCAGCAAGATGTCATTTCTCTTAACTGATTGGGGTGTTACTCAGAGGCACCCCACTCACCCAGCATACCTGCAGTGTCAGGCTCAATTCCCAGCACTGCTTGGAGGAAAGGCAAACAACAGTGGCAATGCACACATGTAAACAAATATGATCTAGGAATACAGCAAAAACAAATCAAAAACCCATAATCACAATGACCAAGACCATAAAAAAGAGAAGAGTAAATATAATGTGTAATACACTAAGAGTTAAAGATTAATAAAGCACATCTCAGCAAAGTGAATAAAATAAAATGAAAAGTAATAGAAGAAATAGTATAAAAAGTAGGAGAAAAAGAAAAAAGTAGAAAGAAATATGTAAAAATGGGGAAAATAGTAAAAAAGATGAAGGAGACCATCAAATAAAATCTAATTAAGGAAGAAAGGAGAAAAATGGAAATAATATATTAAATTCAAGGTATGGAAAATAGCAAGAAATAAAACAAACTTTATTGGCAGAATAAGAAAAAATAAACATAATAATAAATAGCATAGACAAAAAAAGAGGAAGGTAAAACACAGAGCATTTTAAGAAACAAAAAAAGGAATAAACACTGGTCAGAAATTCTTCCTAGCTAAGGAATTAGGCTTGGAGAACCAAGTTAGCAGACATGGGTGAGTAATGGAAAAGGTGCTGAACTGCGGTTCCATCTCTACTGCCAACCCAATAAGGGAGTTGCAAGCTTCGGCACACATGTCTCCTTTCTTGAGGACAGGCTGAGAAAGCGATGACTGCACTGAAATATGCTCCTGCAAGAGACTGTATACGTGTGCCTGGAGTGTCACAACTGACTGCATGACAGCCAGTGGCCCTTGCTGCTGACCTAGCCTCAGTAGCATCTGGAGCACTCAGGATAGCTGCACATTTGTCACACCTCCTCTGTCTGAATTTCCAGCAGTGTGGCAGATGGCCAAGTTCCACCAGGAACCCATTGCCACAAGCATGGTGGCATCTGCACCATGCAGGTTTGACTCCCCTATGGCTCTCCATCTGCTCATCTGGCAGCTAAGTCAGTTTAGATGATGAACTGCACTCCCCAGGGCTGATAGCTGGCAGCTGGTGGGCCTCCCTCACTGAGCTCATCCTTACTCTGGATGAGCCTAACTGGCTCACCCAGTGGGGACAGCAAGTAGACAAGCTGTACCAGTACTTTTAAGTCATTAAATCTTGCATTAGAAGAGAGACCCGTGGACAGTGCTCTGTTTGCATCTCTCTCAATTGCACTGTTCTCAACCTTATTGTTTTCACTTCGGGTTACCAAGGACAGGGCCACCTGTGCTCTCCATCTCTCTCATAGTTGGTGCACTCAAGGCTCAAGCATCTCAGCAGGCTCCTATTCCACATTCTTCTCACCGAAGACTATTCCATGTGCCTTCTCTTGCCCATTAAATGCAAGGTACTCACCTAGAGTCTTATAAGATCTTTCCAAATCTTCTTAACCCTAGAGGAAACTGGTCCCTAATAATCTGTTGCATCAACCTTAACAGGTATGCCACAGTAGTATAAGATGCTTATAATGAGAGGAAGGATGAGGAGAATGCAAAATGCTCTGTGCTTTCTGCACCATTTCCTTATAGAATTAACTATAAAAAATAACTTCTATCAACTTTTCATAAGCTAAATGTGGAGTCAAAGATAAAAGCAAAAGTGCAAATTTTGAGAGTGCATTTCAGGTCTGCTGTGAGTATCTAGCACGCACTCTGATGCCTCCTTTGTGGCCACTGTCCACAAAGCACTCTAGCATGTAGGAATGAGAGAAAATAAATTCTGTTTTGAGTACATGGATTTTAGTTTCTATTAAACCATGCAAAATTCAGCTACAGTAATGGTTTAATTAGCGTTTGCCTTCCATACTTCTAGTGATTTTCTCTGAACAAGGGATCTCTGCAGAATAATATATTGAAAGAGAAATAGAACTTTACTGTATTGAAGACCCAATAACTCCTAAGCACATTTTATTAATTTATCACATATATTATAAATTATGTATGAATGAAATTGCATGCCATCTATTATGACTGCTTATATAGCTTGCAAAAGCCTCCAGGCATTTGAAAAATCTATCTTTCTAGAGTGGCATTAACAACCATCCTGGAGCCCAGAGAGTTCTCCAGCAGATATTCCTTTGCCTCAACCAGATTGATGGGCTAATCTCTGAGGAGTTTTGAATTTTCACTAAGCAATTGAATGAAGCCAAACCATTACCATAATTCAGTCAGCATATTTAAAGGAATTTTTGAATATATAATTTCTGCAAAAGGAAAAAACATCTCTTTAAAAATAATACACCATTCTGCATGGATACAGTAAAAAAATTTAAAACATTATGTTTCTCTATGCTGTGGGAGCACACAGGAATGCATTCTTATGTTAATATAGGTGCAAGTCAACGGACTTAGCTACTTTACTGGTGGGAAATATGGCTCAGATGATTCACACATCTCTGTGTGTTCTGCAGAAGTGGTTTCCAGCTTCTTAAGTTTTCTAGCAGCTTAGGCTTCAGTCAGGTACATTATTATTTTTTTGTTTTAAAGAGAAAAAAACTTGGAATAAAACAAAACACAAAACAAAAGAAACCAAAAAACTCAAAGCCCAAAACAATAGCTACATCAGATTTCAAAACAGGATGATTGAAAGAGATGCTCATATTACAAGTTATAAACATGCAAAATTGATCAAACTGTGTGAGCACTATTCTTTTCCACGAACTAATGGAATTAATAAACAATTGTCTTAAATATCTTGTGTACATATATAGAAATCTGTATTTCTTCTCCTTTTCCCTCCCTTCTTTTCTCTTTCCCCCCTACCAGCTGTTCTTTCCCTTTGAGCAGTTTCCTCCCCTTTCACAATATCTATTATAGATTTTGGATCTTATTTACTCTTTTGGTTTCTTACAGTAGAGAGATAATATGGCATTTACATGTGAGTCTGATTTATTTCACTTATCAGTGTGGTCTCAAGTTGCATCCATTTACCTACAAAAGCCCCAAGTTGATCTTACCTTATAACTGAGTAGGACTCCAATGCATAAATACTACATCTATTTTATACATTCTGTGGTTGATGGGACTTTGGATTGTTTCCAAGATTTAGTAACTACAAATTGTGGTGCTATAAACACGGGTGCACGTATGTTGCTGTGATATGATGGTTTTCATTCTTCTGGAAAGATACTCAGAAGGGAAATACTGGGTCAAATAGGACTTCAAACCCTAGTGTTTTATGGAATCTCCACATTGATTTCGACAGTGATTGCAACAGCCTACACTTCCACCAACAATGGCGAAGGTTTCCTTCCCCCCCACCACCACCACCAATCCCTCCACTATTTGTTATCATTGGTTGATTTCTTGAGGTTGGCCTTTTTTTTTTCTTTGAGTGAAATGGAATCTCAGTGTTGTTTTCATTTGAATTCCTCAAATGATCAATGATTTTGAACATTTTACCACATATTTACTTTCCATTTGTATTTCTTCATCTGAGAATTGTGCATTCATCTCAAATCCCCATTTTTGGAATGAGTCTTTGAATTAAGGGATCTGATATGTTTCAGCTCTTCACACATTCTAGATAGATAGAAGTTTTTTATCTGAGGGACAACTGACAAAAATTTTTTCCCAATCTATAGGAGATTTTTCACTCTGGTGGAGACTTTTTAATAGCCTGAGATTCCAGTTGCTGACTCTTTGAAGAACTTCCTGTGTCATTTTTTTCATGAATTCTCTGACTACTATTATGTCTTCAAGATTTCTACTTACTTTGTCTTCCAGCAGATTTAGCTTTTCTATTTTAATACTTAGATCCTTTATCTATTTTGACTTTTCTTTAGTGCATGGTGATAGTCATAGGTCTAGTTTCATTTTTTGGCATGTGGAAAACCAGTTTTTTCAGCAACAATACTAAACAGGATATCTTCCTTCCCAGGGCAATGTTTGGCACCCTTGTCAAAGATAATGTGGCTGAGCATGTTTGTAGTTGTGTCTGTATCCTCTATTCTGTTCCATTGATTCTCATCTGTATTTTGGGGTCTTTTGTTGTTTGTTTGTTTGTTTGTTTGTTTTGTTTTCTAGTACCATGCTGATTTTATTATAGTAGCTTTGTAGTATAATTTTAAGTCAAGGATTGTGATGCCTCTTGCCTTGTTTTTGTTGCATGGACTGCCTTTGCAATTTTTTTATCTCTTCTGGATCCAGATGAAATTTAGGAATGTTTTCTCTAAATGTGTGAGGTATGCTAATGGTATTTTGATCAGAATTGCATTAAATCTGTATAACAGTTTTGGGAGTATGGTCATTTTCACAATATTGGTACTTCCTATCCAAGAGCAGGACATATCTTTCCATTTTCTGAGATCTTCTTTGATCTCCTTTTTCAGAGAACTGTAATTTTCAATGTACAAATCTTTTACTTCATTTGTTAGAATGATTCCTAAGTTTTTCATTTTTAGATGTTACTGTGAAAAGTGTTATTTCCATAGTTTCTCTCTTAGTGACTTGTTCACATACAAGAATGATACTGATTTTCAAGTACTGAATTTGTGTACTGATACACTGCTGAATTTGCTTATTAAATCTAGTAAACTTTTGGATGAGTTTTTAGGGTCATTCATATATAGTATTTTGTCATCTGCAATCGATGATAATTTAATTTCTTACTTTCCAATCTTTAGTACTTTTATATCTCTTTCTTATGTAATTGCTCTGGCTAATGTTTCCAAAACTGTATTGAATAGGAATAGTGATAGGGTGTATCCTTGTCTTGTTCCTGATTTTAGATCAAAAGCTTTCAGTTTTTGTCCATTATAATGTTGGCTGTTCATTTCTCATAGGTGGTTATTATCACATTGAGGTAAAGACCATCTATTATAATTTTCTGTAGCATTTTTATCATGAATGAGCATTAGACTTCATCAAAAGATTTTTCTGCATCTATTGAGATGATCATGTGATTTTTGCCATTGGCTCTGTTAATATGGTGTATTATGTTTATTGATCCACATATGTTGAACTATCCTTGCAATCCTGGCATGGATCCCATGTGTTCATGGTGTATAATGAAATGAAATTATGATCCAAAATCTTTTGAGATTATATATGCAAAACCTGTCAAGAAAATACTAGCAAATAAAAACAATATATATAAAAATTATGCATCCTAATGAAATGTAATTTATTCTAGAAAAAATAGAGGATGCTCATAAATCTTATCATTTCTATTCAGATTTTACTGGAAGTATTTTCCAGAGTAAATAGGTAAGGAAAAAGAAATGAAAAGGATCAGATTGAAAAGAAAAATGTTAAAGTCGTCTACTTGTCTCTGGAATGTTTTGCATGTAGAAACTTCAAAATAAGACACACGTACACACCTAATATAGTTTGTAAATTACTTTAAGTTTGATATACAAAATGTATTTTTATTTCTACAAACTGTCCATAAACAATGTAAAAAAGAAAGTAGAGTGACCCTAAGTGGCCAGGGAGTCGTCTGAGCTTGGTGGCATGAGCGGAAGGCCCACACAGTAAACCACGTTCAGTCATGCAAATCTGAACCCCGCTCAGACCCACACAGGGCCCCATCCAGCAGTCCTATGAGACAAGACTTTCAAGTAGGCCCTTGGGGCCTGGTTGGGCCCTGTCCTGGGACCCTGAGTGTCTGGGGAATCACCTGCTCTCAGTAGCAGGAGATGAAGCACTGCACAATGGGTCCAGTTGTGAAACCTCAGCACCTCACTTGAAACCTGATGAGGCCACACCAGGTGACCCCAAACAGTTGTGGAGCTTTGGTGCACCCTGTGGTATGAGCTAAAGGCCTAAGTAGCATAATCCACCTAGCTGATCAGCCACGATATACTACTTAGAACCTGGTAGAATCTCACCCATCAACCTCATGCAGCTGGGGAGCTTCACAGTACCATGTGGGACGTGTTGAAGTCTTGCCAAGCATACTCCTTACATTTGAGAAGTTGCCCTAACTAATGACCCTCATTCAACTGGAGAAACTCTGCAGACATCCTCAGCCCAGGAAGCAACTGACACCTTGCATTCAGGGGAACACAGGAAAATGACAAAATGAAAAAGCAAAATGCAATCTCAAACCTCCAGCCCATCCCAAATAAACCTAGGAGACATGGACATAGAATAAAATGTAAACCATACACCTGAAATGTCTGAAATAATACCACTTGAAGTAAAGAAACAACTCCATGAAGCTGTAAAGGAACTCAGATCAGAAATAATCTCCCAGGTAAAAGAAAATGATAAATGTAATAAAAGAAATGCTGAACACATCTAAAGAAGACATAGTAAAAACAATTGAGGAGCAATGCAAAAAGATGGAAATCTTGCAGGAGCAATACAAGTAGAATACATGAAGCAGATTCAAAGAGATATCCAGGAAATCAAAAGTTCCATTAAAAGCTGGCAGAACCACTTCAATGAACGTGAAGATAGGCCTTCAGACCTCACAGACAATATTGCAGCTAGTGAAAAGGAAATAAAATGTCTTTCAAAAATAACAAGGAATCACGAAATAACAATTCAAGAATAGTAATATGATGCAAAGAAAAAAAATATGAGATTGATAGGTGCAAACAAAAAAGTGTGATAACACAAATGATATAAAAAGGGTATTTATAAAAGTAATAGAAAATGTTGCAGAAATGGTAAAGGAAATTGACACACAGATAAATAAAGCATTAGGGCACTCAAATTAGCCATAACCAAAATAAATCTATTCTCTGACATTTAATAATCAAAATCCCAGAAATTCAACATAAAAGCAGAGTATTAAAAGCTATTCAACAGAAGAGACAGATTGCCTATAAAAGAAAGCTCATCAGAATCACAATAGACTTCTCAACACAAAAAATGAAGTCAAGAAGATCATGGAATGAAGTATTTCCTATCCTAAAAGATAATGACTTCCAACCCAGGTTGATAGAGTCTGCAAAACTGACCTTCAAAATTGGTGGAGAAATACAACATTTCCATGACAAAGAACAGCTGAAAAACTTCAAGACCACCAAATCAACCCATTAAAGAAAACTGAAAGATGTTCTAGATAGACATAAAAATAACTAGGATATCAATAACATCAAAAAAACTGAGCAAGGCAAACAATT
The DNA here is from genome assembly GCF_034190915.1 of Cavia porcellus. NCBI lineage: Eukaryota > Metazoa > Chordata > Mammalia > Rodentia > Caviidae > Cavia > Cavia porcellus. Next base: position 3,610,111 of record NW_026947503.1, read on the forward strand.
ACATAGAGGAAGGGCAAAGACCAAAAGCAGAAGGATAACATGACAAAAATGAGCCAATATGCATCAGTTATAACCATTAATGTAAATGGCCTCAGTTCACCAATTAAAAGAAACAGACTGGCAGAATGGATCAAGAAACAACATCCAACTATATGCTGTATAAAAGAAACCCATCTAACCCAAAAGGAAATTCATTGACTGAATGTCAAAGGATGGAAAACAACACTTAATACCACAGGAACCCCCCAAAAATTGGGGTAGCTATTCTGCTTGCAGACAATATGAACTTCAATCCAAGAGTGATCAAAAGAGATAAAGAAGGTCACTACATACTTGTAGGGGAAAACTTCAAGAAGAAGAGACAACAATCTTAAATACATATGCATCTAATAAGGGAGCACCCAAAGAAGAAGAAATTATAAAGATCAGAGCAAAAGTTAATGCATCAAAGACTAATAAAACAATACAAAGAAATAACAGATCAAAGAGTTGGTTCTCTGAAAGAATAAATAAAATTTATAAGCCCCTAGCCAACCTTATTTTAAAAAGGAAAGAAAAAACTCAAATTTTTGCAGTAAGGAATGATAAGAGAGAAATCATTACAGACTCTGTGGAAATACAGAAGATCATCAATACCTACTTCAAAAACTTCATCCTCATAGGATCAATAACACAGAAGAACTGGACAGATTCCTAGAAATATATGAATTACCAAAGCTGGATCAAGAAGATATAAAATTGCTGAATAATCTAAATTCAATTAATGAAATTGAAAAATTAATTAAATCCTCATCAACAAAGAAAAGCCCAGGTCCTGATGGATTCACTGCTGAATTCTACAAGCAATTCAAGGAAGACAATGCTGACACTCTTCAAACTATTCAATGAAATTGAAAGAGAAGAATTCTCCCTAACTCATTCCTGGAAGTAAATATTATCCTAACACCAAAACCAGAGAATCAAAAAAGAGAAATACAGGACAATCTCTGTTATGAACATTGAAGCAAAAATTCTCAGTGAAATACTGGCACACAGATTGCAGCAAATCATCAAGATTATACATCACAAACAAGTTGGATTCATCCCAGGAATGCATAGATGGTTCAACATGTGAAAATCAATAACTAATAGAACCAAATTTAAGAATCACCTGATCACTTCAACAGATGCAGAAAAAGATTTTGATAAGGTCTAACACATATTCATGATAAGGACCCTACATCAATTGGAATAAATGATATTTGCCTCACACTGATAAAAGCCAGCAATAACAAACCAACAGCCATCATCATATTAAATTGTCAAAAACTGAAAGCTTTTACTCTAAAATCAGGAACAACACAAGGATGTCCACTATCACCACTCTTATTCAATATAGTGCTGTAAATATTAGCCAGAGAAATTAGACAAGAGAGAAATAAAGGGAATAAGAATAGGAAAATAAGAAGTTACACTATCATTATTTGCAGATGACATGATAAACTACATAGAAGACCCCCAAAACTCCATTGAAAGACTTCTAGGTATAATAAATAAATGTAGTAATGTAGCTTGATACAAAGTCAACACTCAAAAACCAATGGCATTCCTATACACAATAACAAAATCTCTGAGAAAGAAATAAGAGAAGGCACATCCTTCACAATAGCAAAAAAAAAAAAAAAAGAAATACTTAGAAATCAATCTAACAAAAAAAATTAAAAGATCTGTTCAGGAAAAATTATAATACCCTGAAAAAAGAAATTGAAGAGGATCTCAGAAAATATAAAGACATCCCTTGCTCATGGATAGGGCGAACAAACATTGTGAAAATAGCCATTCTCCCAAAACAATTACACAGATTTAATGCAATTTTTAATCAAAATACCATTAGCATATCTCACAGACCTAGAAAAATTATTTCTAAAATTTATCTGGAAGAGAAGAGACCTAGAATAGTGAAGGCAGTACTGAGCAACAAAGACAAGGCAGGAGGCATCACAATCCCTGAATTGAAGTTATACTATAAGTCTACTATGATAAAATCATCATGGTACTGAAATAGAAACAGACCTGAAGATCTATGGAATAATTTAGAAGATACAACCACAACTATAAACATACTCAGCCACCTATTCTTTGGCAAAGGGAGCAAACATATGCCCTGGAAGAAAGATAGCCTCTTTAATAAGTGGTGTTGGAAAAACGGACTTCCCACATGCCAAAAACTAATAGACCCATACCTATTACCATGCACTAAAGTCTAAATTGATTGAAAATTTAAATCTCAAAACAGAAACACTAAATCTACTGAAAGATAAGTTAAAGAGAAATATTAAAGACACAGAGGAACACAGAGATTTCATGAAAACAATCAAACTGCACAGGAAGTACTTCCCAGAATCAACAACTGGGATCTTGTGTTATTAAAAAGTTTTGTATGTCAAAAGAAATCTCCAACAGAGTAAAAATAAAACTTACAACTTGAGAAAAATTTTAGTCACCTGTTGCTCAGAAAAAAGACTTTTATCTAGAATATATAAAGAATTTTTAAAAATACAGATGCCCGAAATTCAAAGACCCAATCCAAAAGGGGGCATCTAAAATGAATACACACTTCTCAGATGAAGAAATACAAATGTCAAATAAATATATGAAAAAATGGTCAGCTTCATTGGTCTTTAGAGAAATGCAAAATAAAATCACATTGAGATTCCATCTCACTCCAAAAAGAATGGCTAGGATCAAGAAAATCACCAATAATACATGCTAGAGAGGCTGTGGGGAAAATGAAACTCTTCTGCACTGAGAGTGGGAGGGTAGACTGGTGCAACCACTGTGGAAATCAGTCTGGATGTTTCTCAAAAATCTGGGATTGGAGGTCCCATTGGACCCAACTATTTCACTTCTGGGCATATTCCCAGAAGAATTGAAAACATCATACCACAGTGATATATGTGCACCCATGTTTATAACAGCACAATTTGTAGTAGCCAAATCTCGAAAACAACCTAAATGCGCATCAACTGGGGAATGGATAAAAAAGATGTGATATTTTTATACAATGGAGTATAACTCAGCTATAAAGAAGGATCACACTGAGATTTTTGTAGGTAAATGAAAGGGACTTGAGACCATATTCGTAAGTGAAATAAATCAAACTCACATGTGTAAATACCATATCATCTCCCTAGTATAAAAAACTGAAAGAGTAAATAAGATATGAAATCTTCAGTAAATATTGTCAAATGGTAAGAAACTGCTCAAAGGGGAAAAATAACTCAGGAAAAATGAGAAAAAAAGGAAGGGAAAAGAAAAATATACAAATGTGTTTATACACACTTAAGATAGTTAAAATGATTGTGTTACTAATTCTATTCATTCTTGGAACAAAACAGTTAACATTTATAGGATTAGATCAATTTTCTATGTTTATGTTTGGAAATCTGAGTAACTCTTTTAAAGATAACTGCAAAAAACGACCCTTGTTATGTTCCTATCACCTTATTTTGAAAGTCTCTATTGCCATTGTTTTGGGCTCTTTGTTATTGTTATTTGACTTTTTTGTTTCTTGTTTTTCTCATAATTTATTTTGTTTTGTTTTGTCTTTCTCTATAATATAGAAAGGATAGATGCGCATGTATTGCCTTATACATGCCTAGAATTTGTCCTAAAAAGTTTACAAGAATAGATTTTATTACATGAGATGGTATGCACAGCTATTTTGAAGAAAATGAGATATTATAGTAGCCATTGCTGATTTCCTGTCATCTTGTTGTGAAGTCCAGTAATGATTTATTCTTTAAGTTGGTTTTAATCTGTTCTGTGTCATTTGATTTCAATATGTGTTCTCTTGAGGAGAACAAGAGTCATTATGGTAGTCATTATTGACTTTCCTGTTGTCTGGTTTTGAAGGCTTGTAATACTTTCATTCTTTTGTTTTCATCGATTTTATACTATTTTGTCTTGTTTGAATTCATTGTGTGTGAAGACACAGACAATAATTTTGAATAAAACAAGAGACATTATGGTAACCACCATGAAGTCAATAAAGACCACGTGGCCATATTTTATAGACTCCTTGATATATTCAGCGCCATTCATGTCACATTCTATTGTCATTTTGGCAGAAACTGACAGAGGGGTCTCAACATTCATAAAAAGGTATCATGGACAAAAGAAGAGTGAAATGATTTTGAAAATGAAGAATAAACCTGAAGGACCAGGTGTGGTGTCACGTGCCTATAATCCTAGCATTTAGGAGGCTGAGGCAGGAGGATTGCTGTGAGTTCTAGGCCAGTTTGTCTGAATCCACGCTTCAAAACTGAGTGGCTGAATTCAATCTGGAAACATATCTGGAATCATCAAACTGAGCTACTGGTTTTTAAGAAAACAAAATATTGTAGGAGGGGTTCAACAGGAAATTCAGACAGCAGATGAGCTTGATGACCTTGATATTAAATTAAACATCTCACAAATTTCAACAACAGAAAAAATAGTTTTGAAATGAGAGAAAATCAGATATATATACAACAATATATAAAAATGACCATTTGTACTATCAGTTTTACAAAGATAGTGGGCCTAAAAGTATTTTAAGAAATAGTTGTTGCAAATAGTACAAATTCATCAAAAGTCATAAACATACACAATTAATATTAGTGACTCTCAACCTAAACCTAAAAGGTTCCAACCCCAGACAGAGATAACAGTTAAAATCCTAAAAAAGAAAATTAATTTTTAAAAAAGACAAAATGAACTATAACAAACACCAAATTTCTTTGTTATGCGATGTGTGGCCAGAAAGCAGTGACATGTTTCTTAAGGACCTAAAGAAACAATAGTCAACTGTGACTGTTGCCTCCACTGAGGAATGAAAGGAAAAGAGACTAAAAGGACTCATTGCTGGTCAGTAGGAACAAAAGGGTCACCGCATCACAAAGGAACATGACCCTGAATGGAAGCCCAGCAAACAACTAGACCTCACAATACATGAGGAATGACTCATAGAACTGAAAGGAAACAGGCAAAGCCACAACCACAGCTGAGGACTCCGGTCCAGTTAAGCAACTGATACAACTAACAGAAAAAAATTCATCACACGAATGGAAGATCTAAAATGGCAATAGAACATCAAGGCCTATGGCGCAAATTAACATGACAGCCACGACAGCAGGACACACACTCCTTCCTGGGAATTCGTGGAGCAGTTACCAAGATAGAACATACCACAGCAAAGAAAATAATGTATTCTACACCATAGAATAGAAAACAAACCCAAACAAGATTAAGAGACCTGAAATTCTACAGTGTGTATTTTCTAACCATAATAGAATCAACTCCGAAAGCAATCTCAGAAGCACAAGAAAAAATTATCCTAGAACTAGGAAATAAAATTCGGTGCTCCTAAAGAAGTCATGAGTCAAAGACATTCTCAGAGGGAAATAACAGTAATATTAAAAACAATAAAAGAAGGTGAAGGTACTACTTAACCTGTGTGAATGCACCGAAACCCAATAGTGGTGGTGCGGTTATGCCACTGCCTCGGTGCTTTAGAAAAAGACTCTTAAGTCCTCAGCATCTCTAAGTCAAGACATTTGAAAAATGTTATCAAAGTAAACTAATGCAAGCATAAAGAAGTAAATAGTAAACATACAATGAATGACATATGATGTAAACATTAAAGAGCAGAACTCAATAAAATTAAAGAGAAAACTAAAAAAGAAAAATTTTTCTTTGGAAATTTTATTGAAAATTTAAAGCCCCAAGCAAAATGGCAACAACAAAGAGAAGAAACACATTATTCATAATCAAAATGGTAAGATTTACTGCTATTAGATCCTGCAGTCACTAAAATCAGAGAAAATTATGATCAATATATGCTAATAAATTCAATAACTTAGAAGAAATGAATGGATTTGTCAAAGCACATTTTATTCTTTTCCTATCAATGCTGTGACAAGCTTCCACAAACTTGGTGGCATAAAACAGTGCAATATTTTAATCTCACAAATTTTAGGGTAAGAAGGGTGAAAAAGCTCTCAAGGAGTTAAAAATGAAGTAGTGAGATTGGCTGTCTCCTTCTGACAGCTCTGTGTCAGTCATGGCAAAGCTTTAAGGAACAAGGCGACCCAAACTCCAACCCAAACCCCCTCATCTATCACAAAGTGGCAACGCTACAATTAAACCTGAACACAAAGGTTTCAGTTCAGGAAAAAATACACTCGAACATTAACATCTTTTATCTTAAAAAAAATACAATAACAGACCTTTCAGTTTTACAGAGCTCTGTTTTTTGTTTTTGGTTTATTTTGTTTTGTTTTGTTTTGTTTTTGCTGAAAGATAAAAGTTTACACTTGATCTGCTTTTGTACAATTCATGTGACCCTTCCTGTCACATGCATGCTGATACTCATCAAACGCTGGCTCACATTTACTAGTTTGAGAGCAACAGATGCAGCACTCAGGTCATCTCGGGTCAAGTCTCTTTCTTGTATCAGATTTAAAGTAATTCAAAGCCAAAAATAATTGCTCACAAACGTAAAATGATGCAAACAAAGTAAGAAAAGCAATTCCAGGTACTTTCGTTGACTTCAAATTATCGGCGGATGGTTGCACACTTTAGGGATTTCGTTTTCAGCACTACGATTGTGCTGCTCTTTGTCATTCTTGCACACTCTGTCTCCTCTCTCTTCTCAAGCGTTGCGTGCAGGCCATAGAATTTATTTTTCTGGATAGAGCTTCCTTCAGATTCCAAAAGCTCCATTTCCGTATTCTCAAAATCTAACCAGTGTAAGCAAGAAAAATCAAGTTCTTCAAATAGTCTTTATCTGAAGAAGAAAACAAAGAGTTGTCTCCGTGTTATGGAACTGTAAAAGTCTACTATGAAAATTCTCCTTTGCAGGTGCTACAATGGGAGAAAATTCCTTGTAGATTTACTAGTGGCCTGGGATTGCCTGAAAATGTTGTAGAATTTTCTAAGTGCATTTTCAGATTTGGAAAATATTTCAGCCACCCACTTTGAAGGTCTCTTTCAAAAACTTGAAGTTTTTTCTCATATCTTTATATATCACTAATCATCCTCTCTGCTGTTCCCCTTAGATACTGTAGTTCTTTGTTCAATACATTGAAGCTTGGTGTGAAATCTATTAAACACACACACACACACACACACACACGCACACATACACACACACATACACACACACGCACACACACACACACGCACACGCGCACACACACACACACACACACGCACACATACACACACACATACACACACGCGCGCGCACACACACACACACACACACACACACATATGGGGTTGTTAAACCAGGCCATGTCAGTAAGGGATGGATATTCCTGCCCTTTTTCATTCACAAACAGCCTGATTCTACCCAAACAGGCTCCAGATCTCTCCAGGACTCACCCTTTGTTCAACCATCAAGCATTATTGCATGTAAATGAAGAATTACACTGTGCCTGAATCTCACCAAGAAGTGCTTGAAACTGTTAAGAGCATGATCCATGATATAATTCACTGTTTTGTGACACCTCTGAGAATATTTTCTAACATTTTGCTGCTTTCCTCGGATGGAAGGACTTCGTGATAGATAACACAATGAAACTGAGCAATTGCATGTTTTGCTCCTTTAACAGGGAGCTGTGTGGAACCAGATGTTGCCCCACTATGCAAGGTGCCCCTTTGTTAGTAACTACAACCACTTCTTCTGGTCTTATGTCTTATGATTTAAAAAGCCACCACCACAGCATTGTAGATATTTATCCCTTGTGTTCTTCCAGGCAAACACACCAGTTTTACAAGCTCTTCTCTCACGATGTCACCAACAGCAGAGTACAAAATTACCACTAAGCTTCTATGATTCTTTGTATTTGTGCTTTCATCCAAGCACATGAAATAACAGCCTGTCTTTTGTAAGTCAGTAGGGAGCTGTTGACTAATATCACTTACAATGCACAGGACTCAGCCTTTAACAGTACTTCTGCTAAGTGGCATCTCAGAGATGTATTACATAATTTTATTCTTTTTGGGCACATCATGAAAAAGGGAATTATAGGCATTTTGATAAAGGCCCCATCAAAGAGGGCCTTACCATGCTTTGCTATGCACAGTGAAATTTGAAAGCTGTCAGATGATTTATTTTAAATAGATACTTGCAAATGCTAAAATACTCAGAATGATATTTCGTCAATTTCCCTTCAAGAAGCTTTTTCTTTTTAGTTTCACCAAGATCAGCACACATTTGTAGTTGGTATCAAGGTGCCATCTGACATGATGTGAGACACAAAACACTTGCCCTATGCAGAGTACATATCACTCTTTTCTATTGCATTGAATTACTCCAAATGATTCTGTCCAGGCATCTTGGAATGATTTTATACTATCTGCTTTCAATTTCGCTTTTGTTTCTGTAGGCATTTTCTGGTGTTCCAGGCTTGGAGTCTGCAAAACCACAATTTTTTTAAAAAACATAAAGCATTCAATACAAATGTATCACTACACCAAAACTGCTAATACTATTAGTTAGCATTAAAGAAGTGGATGTTCCCTGAATCAACAATGTATAGCAGTGATTCTCAGCCAGGGTTCCTCTTGGATTTGCTGACCACAAGCACAAGGGAACAATGTTCCACTGACTCCCAGATTTTGGACTGCTCTGAAAAAGGCATCTAAGTACCTTTCTACCCTGTGGGAGCTTCTGCTAAAATCAGACAGTCCAAGCAAATGTATACACAGTGGTACGTAAGTTCACAAATTTGATTCTTTCAGTCATTCTAGTCACAAACCAAGTTGGTCAAAAACCAAATCAAATTCCGTGGTTAAATTCAACGCTGACCTTATGGAGAAATTTGACTCATTTCTCATCCAGTTCATTCCCTTGTCTTCCATAATTTATGGTACAGTTCTTCAGCTTCAGAGACTACAGCACTGCTCAAATGACTCCTTGATGCTGTCTTTATTGGCTTTTTCCTGCCAGTATTCTTCGGAGTACTTTAGGCTCACATGAATGGCCCATAGTTTTCTCTTTATTTTAAGGTTGGACTATTAGCATCTGAACTCTATCTAGCATCTTAATTTTCCTTATATGTGTATCCTAATATATTCTGATGTTCTGGGAATTAGAATGTAGGGGACTACCACACCCACAAACTATCAAAATTCAGCCAAGAATAAGTAGAAAATATGACTTCTCTTAAAACCAAAAGACAAGCAATTAGTAACCGACATGTTCCCGAAATAAATCTCTGGACTCAGATGGTTTCACCAGAGAATGTGACCAAATCTTTAAATAATTAACACCAATTTCACACAATCTCTCTCAGAAAAAAGAACAGGAGGGATTTCTTTTATGAGGTAAGTATTACTTTGCTACCAAAATATAATACATAGTAAGGAAAACTATAGACCATAATCTTTTATGAGCTTAAGTCATTACCAAATCAAGTAAAAGATGAATAAAAGTAATATACAAAACGTGTAATACTAAGGATGATTTAATATTGGAAAAACAACAAATGCAATCCACAATCTAAAACAGAAAAATATTTTATAGCAGTACAAAAAGCACTTGACAAATTCAGTACTCATGCATGAAAAAATTCTCTCAGCAAACTGGGAACACAAAGAAATTACTTCAACTTAATAAAGCACATCTGCAAAAAAAAAAAAAAAAGCCCTACAGCTAACATCATACTTAATTATGAAGCTTTCCCCCAACATCAGGAAAAATGAAGAAGTCTGCTTTCATCCTTCTTTGAAACTAGTGTTGAGGTTTCTAATCAGAGACAAAGATGGAAAAAGAAAGAAAAAGCATCAAGGTTGGGAAAGAAAATATAAACTAGTGTCACTTACAAATAACATGATTGTGTATATAAAAATTACTAAGCAAGCTACCAACATGTCCTATATTAAGTGGGTTCAGAAAGACTAAAGAATATAAGAAAATACGCAAAAATTACTTTCACTTTTTATATACCAAAAAAACATATAGAAAATGAAGTTAAGGTCACAAGTGCTAATTATACTCCAAAGAAAATAAAATACTTAGGTAGATAATGACACATGTGCAAGATCTACATATGAAAATTATGAAATGATAACGCTGGCAAGGTTGAGGAAGTGAGAATCCAACCCTTGTAGTCTTAAATATACCCACTAATGTACCACATCAGAAAATGTCTTACACTTTAGAGGAAGAGAAAAAAATTCATTTCAATATTCATAAGTGAAGTAAATCAGACTCGCATATGTACACACTGTATTGTCTTCCTGGTATAAAAACCTGAAAGAATAAATCAAATAGTTTTAATTTTTCCAAAGTTCCCTGTACATAGAAAATTCACTCATTCACCCATTTTTGTGTTCTATCAATATTTTCTCAGCTTCCCCACATAATACATGCTATAAGATGTTGACAAACATGGGAAAGAAGGTTCATTCTCTCCACGAGCATTACAACTGAATAAACGAGGTGCACAATAATTATATTCATCACTTTCTGTTGTGTAATGAAATGCTGAGACTGAGTAACTTACAAAGAAAAGTTTAATTTGGCTCGTGGTTCTGATGGACCGGGGCTGGATCTGGGAATAGGCTCCTAGCTGGCAGAATCAGTGATGCTTTGCAGGGTATTACATGTCAAGAAAGGAAATGTCCGTGTCCGTGTACTCCAGTTTCTCTCCCTTGTTATAAATCTACCACGACTCCAACTTGAGGGCTGCATCCTTATTACCTTCTCTGATCCTGCCCACCCGCTGAAGGCCCTGCATCTACACTGTAGGCTAATATAGCTTCCACCCTCTGCTCCTCACAGTGGGGAATTAGGTCCCGCACAGAAGCCAGGGAGGGTACTGGCGCCCTATCTAACCCATTGCAGTAACAACCTAACCACAAGAAAATCAACTTTCTCTAAGAACTTAAATATACTTTCAGAAAATCAGTCTTTATGCAAATACATATCCCTTTATATTAATGTAAAAGTAAGAATGTAATATAAACTGTATATGATATTTATGCATAGCAATTTTTTAAAATCAAAGCCACACTTAGTAAATTTACTGCTATATAAATGTCTACATATATTTCACTAAATTTCTGTTCAGTGATTGCTTAAATACTCTAGTTATATCCTAATAAAAAGATAAATTATTTTCTATTTTTCACTGAAGTTTTTTCACAATAGCTACTGTAGATTCTAGACATCAAAGGTAGAAGAAATAATCTTTCTTTGCCTGAGAGCTTTTGCTTATGCTATCCTTTTTTCCTTTTGAGTTGCCATTATAAAAGGTTTCAAAATATTCTGCAAATGAAAGCAAAATAATTTCTTATTCACTTTCACATGGTTTTATACAATTAGACTTAAATTAGTTAAGGATTTGCTTCTAGTATGTGTAGTCTAATGGTACAGAAAGTATAATGAACCAAAGGAACTTGAAAAAATGATTAATAAAAATGTAATTAAGTAATTACTTCTTTTTATAAATAGGAAAATATGTATTGTGGGACTAGAGAAAAGGTATATAAGCTCAGTACTTAGATAAGAAGAATATTTACTCATTAAAAGAAATTTTAACAGATGAGAAAAGGTATAATAAATGGCTAAGATGGAAACCGTAGGACACCAGTAAAATTGATGAGATTCATTCCCATTTTGAAGTGTTCAAAGACTGCAATTTAGGCTTGGTGTTGATGTCTGTCCTATCCTGATCCTGCTGGAGGCTTCATGAACACAGTATAGAGTCCTAAGGGTGCAATAAACTCAAACCTTCTGAGGAATTTTGCAGCATCTCTACACAGCAAAAGAGGCTCTTTGCTCTCATCAGACCAGGGGTTCTTATCACCACCCTTGGAAATCACTTTTTAGCAAAGATGTCTCCAGCTGCAAGCACATACCAGAAAGTGCTGGCCACCTGACTGGCAGCCAACATCCTCAGCCCACATCTCTTCTGAAAGAAGCTGAGAGCTGCCCCATCAGGGCTGGCCACTGGCTCTTTAATCACATGTTTCCTGTCCCTCGTGGAATCTACACACACACACACACACACACACACACACACACACACACACTCCTTCTTGCTACCAGGAGAGATCTAAAGCTCGCTGATCTGCATGTACCTTGTGCTACACTTTTACCAGCACTCTGAGTCCTGAGAACGCTGATTCCCTATGCAGTCCCTCTCTTATCCCTGCTCCTTCTCAGTGTTGACATGTGCATTTCAATTTTAAATCCTGGAATTATCAGGATATTGGATACAGACTCTACTTTATCCTCTAACCTTGAGTAACAAAAATCTCTGCATCTCTCTGCCTCCACTGAAATCTGCAACTTTTCTCTAGGTGTTGCTTGCCCACAATCTTGGAGAGAGATTCTTCTAACTCTGTCATGTGCCTCAAGCCCCAAGATCAGTGAGGGATACAAGGAAGAGGAGTACAGTGTTGGCCCTATTCTGAGTGCCCTGTCATCACTGCAGACTTCTGTGCACCCATCTCAAGCTCAGACAGCTGGCCAGAGCATCCTTTAACCTTGTCACCCTGTCCCGTGATACCCTTGTCACTCTTCTGATACACTGAAGCCTGAAGCCAGCATTAGCACCCAAACTCTGCAGGGCTCTGCAGCATCTCAAGAGTGGCAAAGGCCAGAAGATTTAGGCCCTGTGCAGTCTAAAGACCTTCATCTGTAGTCTATATCACCCAGCCACAACACAAACCTGGTCCATGTCACCTCCTAGAAGTCCTCCTCCTCAAAACAGGCCACACACCAATAGTTTTGCTCAGATATCACTGGATATTAAGCCTCCATCCAGTCAAATGACCTTAATCTCTCTTCTGGAAGATAAATAGCATAACTTTTTGTGACATTTTTGTGTTTTCTTGTGACCACATCTAATTCTAATAACCTACTGAGTCTCCAAGACCTTGTCTGCTCACTTTCCTAGCAGCCTTTAGCTTATCAATTTACTTTCCTACCCAAGCTCCTTACCTGTCCAAACTACCTTTCAACATGCTAAACTGGCCCCACTGCTCCCATTTTATGGTATATAGATAGGTTTTTAAAAGCCTTATGACCATATTAAAGTGTTAAAACACACATGCATATATCGAGAAATCCTATAAAGTTTCATGCACTAGCACTATGGAAACAGTTTCATAAGACATAATTGCTGACTTCATGAAATTTACTACTTAGTAAAGAAAGTGACTATAAAGTGAATAACTCAAAAATATTGAATCAATGATTAGAAGGAAAAGTGCTACAAATGAGAGAGTTGTTATGTATTGGAATTTTATATCATTATTTTCAAACTTTACAAAATCAGGGAAGGTTTTCTTTGGCAATAATTTCTTAAATTTAATCTGAAGACTGGTTTTTTAAAAAAAAGCACATAATGTGATGAGAAGATAGTTACAGAGAGCTCTGGACACTACGACCAGCACCCTTAAGGACATAGAACAACTCAGCCTGGAACTGAGCACACAGCAAGACCCAGAGTGGGGACAGTGGGGAGGGCCACCGTGAGGAGCATGGGGATCACATTAGGCTCAGTCGCCAGGTGCCCCCCAGCCAGATGAGGACTGCAGTGAGTGACTAGATCGGGCTTATCTCAAGAATCTTGGGGGTGAAGCCAGTCATGGTCAAGTCCATTCCCAGAAGCCCCTGTGAGGTACCACAATGGGAAATTCAAGAGCTCAGAAAAGAGGCATGGGTCAGGATAAAGATATGGATTGCTGACACGAAGGTGCCCACTAAAGCAAAAAGAAGGGACAAGGAAGTCAAAGACTGAGATGAGAAGTGGAGGAGAGAACTAACGAAGGAGGAAAAGTAACATTATTTACAAGGTCGTGGAAGAGCAGAGCAGGAAAGAAAGATAAGAGGTGGACGTGTCAAGATGCAGAGGGGACCACTGACATGACCGTCAGATATATTGCCGCCATTCTGAAAGCCAGTAAAAGCTCTCACATTTCAGTAAAAGAATGAAGGAAAGAGTACACTGCAGTGACCAGAGAAGTCAGAGAAGACATGAGCGATATTACCATTACCAATGTGTTTCTTAGAAGCTTTGTTTGAAGAAAAGAAAAAAAAAGGTAAAAAGAAAACTAGCCATTGGGTGACAAAGGTAAAAGGGCAAACACAAATGTTAATAATATACCAACAGAAAAAGAAAGGAAATGGGGGATGGGAGTCCCCAAAATGTGCGCTGGATGGAAGGACGGACCACTGTCATAAGAAAATAGAAGAAGTTTAGTACAGACATCCAGGAAATAGTACAGATTTCTGGGAAAGAAGTTGATGTAGCTCTTTTCTAATATTTTTAATTAACTCAACAGAGCAGGCAATGGATTCCTAGGCAGAGGATGAGGAGAGGAGAGCAGAATAGGGAGGTTGAGGAACAATCACAGAGGCTGAAGGATGAACTCAAGAGAGTCAGTAGACTTCCTGCATACAGGAAACACCTGTCCAATGGACAAACCATGAATCTGAAGGACGGATTAAAGGGACATAAACAAAAACCCAGGGCAAAACATAGATGACTAACATTGTAAAATCATCACATGCTTGTCTGTATCTGATGATTACAAGATCATCACATTTATCATGTATTGTGTGCTTGAAACAAATGTACCCTAATGTATCCTTTATGAAAATGATGCTTGTGCTACGGAATTCCCAAATGACCTTGCCTCTTCCCAAAAATAAAAGCCAAGATTCCCTGGTAGGTCTAGCCCATACCAATCAGCAAAACACTTTGCTCCTACAAGTACGGGCACATCTCATACTCACTGGGGGGGTCCTGAGTAGTATGCCTCCTATCTTACAGCTCACTGTGCTGTTAAGATAGCTTTTACTTTGCTTCTTACGCATTTGCTAACTGAAAATAAGCTTTCACTTTGCATTATACCAGTCTTGACTCTACCATTTTCCACTAAGAGTCCCACTGCTTCATTCCTCGCCTGAGAGAGGTCAAGGACCCAAAGAGATGTGGGAGGTCATTACAGGAGACACTCAGCCCCCCTTACTCAGAAACTCCTTCCACCAGACACACAAATGTATTGTGTTCTAGTCTACTGATGGGCTTCCTCGCCTATAGTATCCTTCTGTACCTCTAATGAAAAAAGCCCATTGCATTCCAATAGATTCTGCCAGCCTGGGGCTTAACTATTTATAACACAACATCTGCCCAGCTTCTTGTCAGACCCATAGAAACAACTTATCTCTCCAAGAGTAAGTTCTATGTTTCCCTCATTCCAGAGATAAACCTCCCACTCCCTTTTTATGCACATGCTAAGCCCTCTCCAATCCCAAGACTCCACAACCGCTCAAGCCTCCACCCCTGACCCTCAATAAATCTTTCTGCTTCCTGTTTTACACAGGCAAATGCTCCTTCAAATCAGTTGTTAATACGTCATTTTGCTCAACTCCCAAACTCCTCCCCCAGCTAAACTTGATAAAAGTAGTTCCACTTCTTTGTTTTCACAGAGAGTGTCTGCATCTCTTGTGCATCCTTCCTGTCCCTCCATTAAAGGCCTTTCTACTCTTTTTCACTTACTATTTCTTTAGCGCCACCTCAGATTGAGTGCCAAAAATACTCAATTACATACATCTTGCAAATTGAAGTTATGGATCCAAAGAAATGTCTCTGGATACTTTGAGAAACAAGGGTGCTGACTTCATCAGGCAGTCCAAGTCTGGCATCATGAACACAAGACAGAGTAGCTAAACTGGATGCCAAAGTCATCATGAATGATGCCACAAGTTCCAGGGTAAGGCAAGGCAAGAGAGGGATAAGCATAACCATCATGACAGAGTCCTTAAGGGGCAGCAATCCCCAAGTAGGAGAGGGAGCAAGAGTATCAACTTTCCCCAGCGTGAGAGGCCACCACCCTTGAGGCAAGTGGGAGAACAGGAAAATGAACTGGCAGCACTCGATAGGGCTCCGAGGACTTTCCATTTTTCACTCCTGACCCACAGGGGCACTAATACCAGGAATCCAGGAAACAGTTGATGAGTGTGGGTATTTGGGATCCAAATTCCAGAAAGCACAGGGGTTATGTTATGGCAAGGGAGACTTTGAGCTAAGGCTCAAATTTGATTTAGGGGATTATAATGCTCCACTGCTAGACATTTACCATGAACAGTTGGCCCAAGATCCATGGTTAGGTAACATGACTTAATAGGGTTGGGGTCTCCTGGAAAATCCTTAACTACAGAGGCATGAACCTGCATCAACTTGTTCTGCACAGCCCTGGAAAATTCTTCTGCTTACCTGATTGCAATTCTGAATAAGATCAACCACTGGAGTTATTGCAAGAAAATCTTTTTTATTGTGAAGTTATTGTCAAGAAAAAGCACTATTTTAGAAAGTTGATGCAGAAGACATTTTATAGCAAGTAAGATGATATAAATTTGAACCACATACATCACTTCCGATCAGACTTGCTCCACAAGCAGCCCATTCTTGAGTTTGTTGGCCCTGTCTCCAAGGCTCCCTGTGGCTTTGCTTTTTGTTCTTCTGGGCCAGGGCTCCAAAGTCCTCTCTTGTTCATACTCTATCTCCTGTATCAGCCAAAATCACTATCCAGCTCCTTCCCTCACTTAAGCAAATGCAACTCATCAACATTGGAGTTACTCAGCTTCCTTGATCACTCAGAAACTTTCACAGTCTGCTGTAATTCTGCCAGTGTAGCTTTGAGCTAGTTTATCAGGCAAGTCTATGAGAATAACAGCCTTTTTTTTCCCATTGCATTCATTTTCATACATGGACAATCTTGAGCAGAAGCAAAGAGAGCTCTCTAGCTCTGGGAACTGTATTAACTTGGGGAAAAAAAGGTGTATTAAAGCAGGATGGGAATATATCATAAGCCTGTAAGTCAAGTGTGTTGGCGTTCTGCTCAGAGATGCTGCTCACTCACTGGACATTCTCACTGAGTCATAACAATCACGACCTACCTTTTTCTTAACCCTCCCACCTGCTGCCTTGAGATGGTATCGCCTTAGCACAGCTTGCCAATAACATGAATCACATTCCTGTACTACTCAGGACTGACACACAGGGAAAGAACTAAGTCCAGAACTCTCTGGCTGCCTACTCAAATAGAAGAAGCAAGAATTTCTCACAAATGACAGCACTTTGTGTTCATCAAAGAGGCACTAGAATGGTTTCTGAAAATATTAAGCTCCTTTGAGTGTCTGAGACTGAAATACAAGGACGTGAATCTCAACCCTCACCAGCCTGTACTCATGGTGTCTACTAACTGCTGTTTATCAGAAGACAACTACTCATTCTTCTACCCAACTCTGAAAAATTTGCATTGCCTCAGTGCTAATGCCAGAAGCTGTTTGATAAACCCTAGAGCTCTCAATTCCTAGACCTCTACAACAAGATAATCCACAAAACTCTACCCACCAAGGATTGAAAATGTTTGTCCTTGGGAAGTACCTGACAGTTTCTCTTGCCGTGGTGTAAAGCTATGATGAGTCATTAGAGCCCTGATGATGGTGTTGGTAAAAGTCAAGAGATAACAAGAGCCTTGCCAAAGATCTCACAGATCACAACACCAAGGTCACATTCCTAGTAAATAGGGTAAACAGGTCACAAGCCTGAATCCTGGCCTCTGTTCCAAACCAAAGCTGGGCAGTGGCATCTTCTACTTCCCAAGGAAGTTCATTTTCTCTGAAGTGAATATCACCTGTATGTCCAAGAGCCCAATGCAGTTTTATGACTAACTGGAACCCGTAGTACACTATTTTTATTTTTTATTTGTTCCTAGAATAATCACACTAATGAATCAAATAGAGGGCAAAGGGCTTTGAATTTTACTAATTTTGAGTATTCTAATCAAATAGCAAGTACAAACTTGGAGGAATGCAAGGAACAAATCACATAACTTTACTACCTGGCCCTGGTCTGCTTTCTCTGAATGTCCCAACTGGGTTCACAATTGGCTTTTTAGGGGTGGCAGGCAAAGAACTTCAATTCAAATAGAGAAATACTTTCCTATTTTTACACCAACACACGAAAGTTTGCAACAAATGAAAAATCTCAAGCAAGTAAAAAACCACACTCCATGAAAAACTCAGAACTTTTAGGCCAAAAGTTCTACCACATGTCACTGTTTACAGTACACTAGATCTCTTTTTCCTGTCTAGAACTTGTACATCTAGGTAAAAATGGGGCTTTGGGCTCCCACCATGCAGAAGTCAGCAGGGCACATCCACTTTTCCTATACAGTGATCAGAGGTTTTGGCTCAGTTCCATCAAATTGATTGCTCTCAAAATGTCGTCCTGGGACCAGCATTACCTGGGAACTTCTTAGAAATAGAACACGATGTTCCTACCTCTTCTGTGTCGAAAGCTCTGGGTCTACAATCCAACAAATGATGTTATAACAAGCTCTCCAGGTGACCATGAGCTACAGTGGACATCAAGACCAGGCTTAGTCCATTGCTTCTCAGATGCATGTTAGATCTCCCTGGGAGACTTTTTAAATATGTATGGTATAAGCCACATCCCACACAAAGGAAGTAGAACTCTGTGATGAGAGCTCAGTACCAGGAATCATTAAGGTTCCCCATATGACTGACCTGTGCAGCCCAGTTCAGCAGCAGTATCCACTCCAGCGGTGCTGATGGCAGGGAATGGACTTCCCTATGCAGCAAGAGCAGCCATGGAGCTCTGCTCAGTGCTTCTCAGCAACAAGATCTGGGGTTTGGTGCAGAAACACCAGTTGCTTCTGTGAAGGGATCTGACCTTGAAAGAGTGGGATCTAAATCATAGACCATGGCACTTGAGAAACTCAAACACTCATGCACTGTGTGAGCTGACTGTGTACTGCTCTGAGCCAGTCCTGCACTGCTGTGAGTTGAGTGCGCCCTTTTGAGTTGATGGTGCACAATCTGGATCAAGCTCATGTGGGAAGCAATCCTACTCCTCTGGGAAAAGGTCTAGATGAATGCACCCTGGAGTCCTGGGAACCTGTAAAACCTCTGGCTTACCTGAGCTGGAGAGCCCCTTACGTGACCCCTAATGTGTAGCCAGTGCTGACAACTTGGTGTCCTAGTTGAATTCTTTTTGACAACTGAGGGCTTCATCTTACTTCTGTGGAATAAGAACAGACTAACCACATGCTGCAAGTAGCCAGGGCATCTGATTTTTCAAGAATCTTTGCATGAAATCATAAAGGTTCACAACTAGCCTGTTGGGAATTTATTTCTCCATCAGGCCAGTTCCCTCAGGAAGCTGGGATTGCAGAATGAGAGAGGCCAGCCCTCTCCGTGAAAAGGATCTGGACCCTGCCTGTGAGCTGGGCTCTTGGGTGCTGGTCTTCATTCCTGGTTAAAGGAGGGTTCAGCACCACAGCTCATGGCTCATTGGAACACAAAGTAACACAAGTCCCTTACTGTTCTCCTAAATAAGGATAAGAATGTGTCTCTAGAGAAAATGACTAATTCTGCTCTCAGGAAGTGTATTATCACCAAGGATTGTTTGCTTTGCATCTGATTAGCCAAATCAAGAACAGAGGACAGGGACAGGGGTGGTGAAAGACACATTTCTCTCCAGGTCTTGATAGATGAGGAAGATTTACCATCTCCTGGAACTAAACTGAGTATACACAGAAAATTGATGATAATCTTATTTTTGACCCAAATCCTTGCTTATATATCTAGTCATATAATGTAGCATATCCCTATGTTCCTGCACTAGGATGTGGTGGTTTGAGGGAGTTATTATTCAGCAACCCATACCACCACCATATAAGTGAACTGCTGTGTGCCAGACCCTGTTCTAAACTCTGAGGAGGGCTACAGCACTAAACCAAACAATTGAACACCATTCCTCTGCAGAGCTCACCATGTAGTGAAAGGTTCTACATGAATCTGTGAGTACAGGTGATTAGAAAGTGTTGTGCCTCCTGCCTGGAGGAATCAGTTTTATACTACGCCTACTGTAACAGAGTGGCTGTGACATGATATAGGTGCCAAGCCCTTGTACTAAGATGAATTTATTTTCAGCCCAGGTAATACTCCTAGATGGATGAGATTGTTTGCCCAAATCCACAGGAGAAGAATGTGAAATGAAACACGTTGGGCTGGGGATATGGTTCAGTGAAAAGCACTTACATGGTATGCACAATACCCTGGGTTCAGTTCCCAGCACCACAAGAACAAATCCTGCTGCAATATTTTATTACCCCAGACCTTCCTCCCCTCAAAGTACTAACACATAAGATTACCTACGCTTATCAAAAGAGCTAGAAGACAATTCAGTAGTCAAAGTGATTACTTATATCTAAAAATTGTGGTCATGTGGCTATTAGTATGGTGGTGTTTATATAATTGAGTATTATAAGATGAAAGCATTGCAAATTTTAAGTTAGTAATGTCTTTAATATTTTGTTTACATTATGTATTTTTATTATGTAGCAAACTAAGTATACTTGTAGAGTAAAATAGCTGAGCACAACTTGAGACAGATAATGTGAAAGAATTCATTTCCATCTCAGGATATGCTAACTGTTCAAAATATATTAAATTTAAGTGATATACCAAGAAATTTCCAAGCCTTCTGGAAATAAAAATTACACATATATTATCACCATTTAGGATATTCTCATTCCTTGAAAATTACCTTCTTGCTGACAGCAATGAAAAGTTCTGGGACATTATTCTTAAATGATTATTGTTTGAAGACATTAGAGAGTCATAGAAGGAAGACGGAGCAGAGAAAGTCCCAGTTGTCACCACACCATGTAAGATTTGCCCTTGAAACACTCACATGAAATGCAGAACTGACCACTTAAGATCCAAAATATCAGAAGAAGGGATTCCCTAGAAACTGACCGATCTTCTACAATGATGGAAATGTGCATCTATCCTTTAGGGTGGTAGTCACATATATTCAATGATTTGTCAAATGTTTAAAAATGTGTACTTAAATTCCTGAAATGTGATGTCTTTAAATTTTACTCTAATAATAAAATAGTACCTTACTGCTTGTAAGGGACAGTGATCTCTCTAAACAAAATCATCAAGGCCGTGAGGGCTCAGGAGACAATCAGTGTTTTGCCCCAGATAGATGTACAACATGGCCTAAAAGCACCTCACAGAAGGGAATACAGAACTGATTGTATTTATTTGTCTCTAGAAATCACATAGCAAATTCACCCATTTTTTCAAATTCAAATGATTTTTTCAAAATCATATAGTTATGATTTGACCTGCGCTGTTCTGTTGTTATGCCCTCTTTTATCTCAATCCCCTTTTTTTAATTATTTACTTTTTTTCTTTTTATTTTTTTAATTAAGGGAAAAATAAATAAAAAATAGCAGGATACATTATAGTAACCTACTTTGATTTCCTATTAACTTGATTTGAAACCCTGTATTGCCCTCACCATCTTGTTTTGACTGATTTTCCCGTATTCTGCTTTGCTTGATAGTACCAAGATCAAAAGTATAGGCACAACTGTGAAGACAATAAGATTCATTATGATGCCCATTCCAGTTGACTATTATTTTCTTTCAAAATCCTGTAATGTCTCCAATGCTTTGGTTTTATTCTTTCCTGTCTAGTTCCATTTTATTATAACTGCCAATTCTTCTTAAAATAGCAAGAGGCAATATGGTAACCATTGTTGATCACCTTGTATTTTGTTTTTTACATTATCTATTATGTCCATCTTTTTGATTTGACTGACTCTGTTTTGATATGTTGCATTTGGTTTTACTCTCTTCAAAAAACAAAAAGAACTGTGGGAGTAATAAAACCTATCTATTTGTAATAATGGAGTATAAAGGTCACCTATTACAATCATGTTAGTGTTTATTAGATTTTTCACAACCATTAATATTTGTTTGTGGATTTCTTAAGGGGAAAATCTAGTAGCAAAGGAAATTATGGTAATCCAGCCAAAAATGATCCAACCTTGTGTGAAAGAGCAACTCCAACTAGGATGTCACTTTGCAGTGCAGGCTGCCCTTGAACTCACAGAATAGCCTATCCTGGACTCAAACTCATTGTGATGTTCCTGCTTCAGCCTCCACAATGCAGGACATACAGGCATAAACAATCACAACCAGTCGAAAAATGTGCCAAGTGGGCCCTGAAAAAGGTCCACCTGATGACCCTCACTCAGTTGAGGAGGCCTGCTCCTCTATGGACAATCAATGCCAACTCAGAAAGCATCTGGAACTTTGCATTTGGTTTCCCCACAAGAATAGAGGAAAATGACAAAACGAAGGAAAAAAAATGCAAACCTGCACCTCCAGCTAATCCAGGAAACATGGACATGCAACAAAGTGTAAGTCACACACCTCAAATGGATAAAAAAAGTTGTGATATTTTATACAATGGAGTACTACTCAGCTATAAATAATGATCACATTGAGATATTTATAAATAAATGGATGCAACTTGAGGCCATACTCAAAAACAAAATAAATCAAACTCACATGTATAAATACCGTATTGTCTCCCTAGTGTAAGAAATGGTAAGAGTATGTAAGAGTTTATGGTAATCATCATTCTCCATTACATTGCTCTGAAGCTTATAATGTTTGCATTCATTAGTTGGAATGGTTTTATCCTGGTTTGTTTGATTTTATTATCCATGATAATATGAACAGCTGTTTTGAAGAAAACAAGATATTATAATAGCCAGTGCTGATTTAATATCATCTTACTCTGAAGTCCTACCATGCTTTTGTTCTTCTGTTTCCATTAGTTCTATCATATTGTATCTTATTGCATTTTATTATGTGTGATAGTGTAAACAAATTTTCTATGGAAAATGAGATAATATAGTAGCTACTGTTTGTTCTCTGTTATTTGGTTCTGAGTGCCCTGTAATGCTTTCATTATCTTCAATGGTTTTATGCTATTTTGTTATGTTTGATACTGTTGTGTATGAAGTTATGCTCAACTATTTCAAAGAAAGAGACATTATGGTAGTTACTGTTAATTACAGGTTGTCTTGTGGTGAAATACTGTGTTGCTTACATTGTTCTGATCTGATATGATTTGTTATATCCTCTTTTGTCTTTATCTCTTTAAAATAAAAATAATTTTTAAAGTCACACACCTGAAATTCCTAAAATGATCACAACTAAAGTAAAGAAACAACTCCATGAAGTTATAAACGAAATCAGATCAGAAATAATCTCCCAGGTAAAACAAGAAATGATAAACCAAAGAGAAGAAATGTTGAACACATCTAAAGAATACATAATTTTAAAAAATAGAGGAGTTTTGGGAAATGATGGAAACCTTGGATAAACAACACAGGAAACAATTAGAATGCATGAAACAGGTTCAAAGATATATCCAGGAAATCAAAACTTCTATCAAAAGCTAGCAACACTGCTTTAATAAATGTAAAGATAGACTTTCAGACCTTAAAGACAAGATTGCAGCTAGCAATCAGTAAAGAAAACTCTTTCAAAACTAACAAGGTACCAGGAAATAACAATTCAACAGTTGCCAGACAATGCAATGAAAAACAATAGAAGACTGATATGCATAAACAAAAACGATTCAACACAAGTGATATATAAAGACTATTTACAGAATTAATAGCAGAATATTTTCCAAACATGGAAAAAGAAACTGACATACAAATAAGTAAAGCATAAAGAATTCCAATTATCCATAAACAAAATAAATCTACAGACATATAATAATCAAGAGCCCAAAAATTCATCATCATAACAGAATATTAAAAGCTATTTAAAAAACAAATCACTATAAAAGAAAGCCCATAAAAATGACAGCAGACTTCTCAACATAAACAATCAAGTCCAAAAAAAATGGAGTAAAAAATCCTAAAAGAAAACAACTTCCAACCCAGATTGTTGTTCCCTGTAAAACTATCTTTCAGGATTGATAGAGAAAAAAGATAATTCCATGACAAAGGACAACTGTAGAGCTTCATGATCAACAAAACCAACTCTAAAAAGGATATTGAAAAATATTTCAGAAATATGTAAAAATAACTATGATTTCAAGAATGATAATAGAAAAAGATACACTGAGAAGTGCAAACAATTAAACAGGAAGGAAACATAAAGAACAGCAGAAATATAGCATGTCACAAATTAACCAATATATATCAGTTACAAGCATTAATGTAAATGGCCTCAGTTCACCAATTAAGAGAAAGAGATGGGCAAAATGCATTAAGAAATAAAATTCAACCATATTCTGTATATAAGAAACCCACCTAAATCAAAAGGAAATTCATAGGCTGAGAGTCAAAGGATGGAAAACAATACTTCATGCAAAGGACCCCAGAAAAAAACAGAGGTAGATACTCTGTTTGCAGACAGTGTGAATTTCCTCCCTTATAGACAGCCATTGTCAGCTAACACTGCATTTGGCTGCCCCAGAGGAATACCAGAAAATGACACAACAAAGGATAAAAATGCAAGAATCATTAGAACAAATAAGGTCACTACATACTGGTTAGCAGAAAATTTCGAGAGATAACAATTATAAATGTATATGCACCAAACAATGGAACACCCAGGTCTATAAGACAAATAGTAATAGACATGAAAAATCAAATAAGCAATAACACAATTATAAGTGGACATCTTAACAACCCATTGATACAAAGAGACAAATTAAGTAGGCAAAAATCAGTTTAAAAAATCCAGAGCTGAATCAAACTTCTGAACAAATGCACTTAGTAACCATGTACAGAGTATTCCACCCAACAACATCAAAATACATGTTCTTCCCCACTGCATATGGGACATTCCCTAAAATAGACCATGTACTAGCCCATAGAACATGCTTAAATAAATGCAAAAGAATGAAAATTATCCCGTGCATATTATCTAACCATACGGTCATGAAATTGGAAATTAATGACAAAAGAAATTGCAAAAATTCCATAAACACATGGAAATTAAATAATACCCTCCTGAATAACCAGTGTCACAGAAGAAATTAAACAATATCTACAAGGAGACAAAAATGCAAATACAACTTACAAGAACCTGTAGAACACAATGAAAGCAGTCCTCAGAGGGAAATTTATCAGTTAATTCTCACAAAAGGAAAACAGGACAAACAAATAAAATGACTTGATTCTACACTACAAACATCTAGAAAAAAAAGTGTAAATTGAGCCTAAATCCCAAAGAATGGAGAAAATTATACAGATCGGAGGAGCACAAATTAACAAAATTGAGACTAAGAAAACAATAAAATTAGCAAAACAAAGAGTTGGTTCTTTTAAAAAATAAATAAAATTGATAAACTCTTAGCCAACTAGATCCAAAAAAGGAAACAAAAACTTCAAATTCATGAAATAAGAAATGAAAAAAATGACATCACTACAGACGCTGCAGAAACACAGAGGACCATCAAATCCTACTTCACAAACCTTTACCCTCATAAGTTCAATAACACAGAAGAAATGGACAGATTCTTAGAAATGTAGGAATTACAAAAGGTGGATCAAGAACATATAAATTTATTAAATATCATTTAACAAAATTTAAAATGTAATTAAAAACTAACCGACAAAGAAAATCCCTTGTCTTGATGGATTCACAGCTGAATTCCACAAGAAATTAAGGGAAGACTTATTGCTTAATGAAATTAAAAAAGAAGCAATTCTCCATAACTAATTCCTGGAAGCAAGTATTACCCTAATATTAAAACCAGATAAAGACCCAACCAAAGAGATTTATAGATCACTCTCTTTAACGAATATACATATAAAAATACTCAATAAAATACTAGCAAACAGAATTTAGTGAGTAATCAAGAGAATTACACAACCAAGTGGGATTCATCCTAGGAATGCAGGGATGGTTCAACATATGCAAATCAAGAAGCATAATACATCATATCAGTACAGCCAAAGATAAGAATCAGGTGCTCATCTCAATAGATACACAAAAACTCTTGACAAAGTCTAACATTTATTCCTGGTAAAAATCCTATGGAAAATTGAAATACATGGACTTTACCTCAATCTGATAAATGTCATGTAAAAAAAAAAAAAAAAAACACCAAGAGCCAACATCATACTAAATGGACAAAAACTGACAGCGTTCAACCGAAAATCAAGAAGAAGGCAATAATAACCATTATCACCACTCCTACTCAATATAGTGTTGGAAACATTATCCAGAGCAATTAAGACAAGAGAGAAATAAAAGGAACAAAGATAGGAAAGAAAGAAGTTAAATTGTCATTATTTGAAAATGATACATTACCCTAAACAGAAGACCCCCAAAACTCCATCAAAAGACTACTAGAGTTAATAAGCAAATTCAGCAGTGTAGCTGGATACAAAGTCAACACTCAAAAAACAATAGCATTCTTCTACACAAACAATAAATTCCCTGAGAGAGAAATAAGTGAAACCACATCCTTCACAATAGCATCCAAAAAAATGAAACACTTAGAAATCAGTCTAACAAAGGAAGGAAAAAATATCTTTTCAGTGAAAATTACAATTCTCTGAAAAAAGAAATCAAAGAGTATCGCAGAAAATGGAAAGGCATTCCTTGTTCATAGATAGGAAGATCAGACATTGTGAAAATGGCCATTCTCCCAAAATTGCTTTACAGATTTAATGCAATTTCAAGCAAAATACCATTAGCATACCTCACAGATCTAGCAAAATCATCCCTAAAATTTGTCTGGAACCAGAAGATACCTAGAATAGCAAAGGCAATTGTGGACAACAAAGGCAAAGAAGAAAGCATCAGAATCCCTGACTTTAAATTATACTAAAACTCTACTGTGATAAAATAAATATGGTACTGGAAAAAAAAAAAAAAAAAAACAGACCTGAGGGCCAATGGAACAGAATAGAATACACAGTCACAACTACAAACGCACTCAGCTACCCTGTCTCTGACAAAGGAGCCAAACAAGTTCACTGAAAGAAAAACAACCTCTTTAATAAATGATGCTAGAAAAACTGGCTTTCAATATGCTGAAGACTAAAACTAGACCCTTGCCTATCACCAATCACTAAAATAAAATAAGTAGAATAGAGATCCAAATATTAAAACAGAACACTAAATCTACTGGAAAATAAAGTAAGTAGAAATCTTAAAGACACAGGGATCTCATCTTATTTAAAAAAAACCTTTGCACATCAAAACAAATCTCCACATAGTGAAAAGAAAACCCACAAATTGGAAAATATCGTAGTTAATTGTCCCTCAGACAAAGAAACACAGAATTTTTAAAAGTCAGGCCCCCAGAATTCAAAGACGCAATCCAAAAATGGGCTTTAGAGATAAATACACACTTTTTGGATGAAGAAATACAAATGGCAAAATAAGTATATGATAAAATGTTCAACATTATTGGTCATTAGAGAAATGAAAATTAAAATAACACTGAGATCCCATCTCACTCCGGAAAGAATGGCTATCATCAAGAAATCAACCAATAACAAATGCTGGAAAGGCTGTGGGGGAAAAGGAACAATTACCCATTGTTGGTGGGAGTGTACACTGCTGTCACCACCATGGAAATCAGTGTGGAAATTCCTTAGAAAACTAGGATTATAGGTCCCTTTAGATACAACTATTACCTTTCTAGGTAACTTCCCAAGAATTAAAAATATCATACCACAGTAATATAAGTCCACCGATGTTTATAGCAGCACAATTTGCAATAGCTAAATCTTAGAAACAACCCAAATGCTCATCAACTGAAGAACAGATTAAAACAGTGTTTTTTTATACAATAGAATGCTACTCAGTTATAAAAAAAGATAAACTCAAGTCTTTTATAGGTAAATGGAGGCAAGTAGAGACCACACTCATAAGTGAAATAAATCACTCACATGTGCAAACATCATAGTGACTCCCTCACATAAGAAGCTAAAATATTAAATAAGATCCAAAAGGTACCGTAGATGCTATGAAAAGGAGTGAAACTGCTCAAAAGAAAAGAACAAATGGGATGGAAAAAAAGAGAAAAGAAGAAAAACATATAAATACACACATAAGTTAAGATAATTGTACTATTGATCCTACTAGTTCAAGGAAAGAAACTGTAAAGATTGTTTATATTATTTGATCTGTTTCACATGCCTGTATCTTGTAATCTGAACAACTATTTTGAAGACAACAATATGCAATATAGTAACTGTTGTGAATTTCATATCAGCTTGTTTTGCAATCCCATTATCAGTTCTACTGTTTTGTTTTGTTTTATTATTTTGTTTTCTTTTAATCTCTTAAATAAATATTTGTTTTGTGTAAATAAGTACACCAATATTTGGTGCATATATGTTTATGATTGTTATCTCTTCTTCTTGGTGTTTTTCCTTAATAAGTATGCAGTGACCTTCTATGTCTCTTTTGATGAATCTTGGTTTGAAATTCACATTGTCTGCCAATAGAAAATTGTCCCTGACATTTGTGACTTCGTGTCACATGGGTACTGTTTTCCCCCCTTTAACTTTCACTCTATGAATTTATTTTTGAGTTAAATATGTTGTTGTAAAAGCATGTTGGTGAATCTTGCTTCTTGATCCATGCTGCCAATCTTTTTCCTTTGATTGATGAATTGAGACCCTCTATATTGATGATTATCACTGATGTGTATTGGTTTAATTTCACATATTATTTTCCTGTTATTTATTCCTTGTTCTCCATATTTTTAATTGCTTGCCCTGTCTGGTGTCCTCTTTCTATATTGGAGTTCTTGGAATTTTGGCCTTCATCATTTCTTTCTAAAATATCCTTCAGAGTATCTCAGAGAGCTGAATTTTTCACTTGCTCTTTGTCATAGAAGTATATTATTTCTCCACTGATTCTGAAAGATAGTTTTGTGAGGTAGATCAGTCCAGGCTGGATGTTGTTTACTTTTAGGGCTTGAAATACCTCAATCCAAGCTCTCCTTGATTTGAGGGTTTATGCTGAGAAATCTGCTGTGATTTTGATGGGATTTTCCTTATAGGTGATTTATTTAATTTTTCTAAGTGCTTTTTAAATAATTCTGTTCTTATGCTAAATTTCTGAAATTTTTATTTTGTGGTTGGTGTAGGTTTTGGTCATGGATATTTAAAGTTTTATATGCATCATTTATTTATATGTCAGATTCTATATTCATATTTGAGAAGCTTTCTGCCGTTACTTCTGTGAAGATTTTTTGTTATTTGTACTGTCTTCCTCATTGACTCAAGTCAATCTTATTTTGTTCTACTTTGTTTCACTAGACAGCAGTTGGATTGACTTTTTTATGATCTCCTTCTATTTTTAAGATGTGTTACTTTTCATAGTCACTAGCTACCATCTTGTCTTCTGATATTCTGTCCTTGCCTTCATTCAATTTGTCCCATGTACTTTTAATGAAAATTTAATCTCCTGGAATTCTGTTTGGATTTGCTTCATGGATTCCATTCTTTTCCTATTTTGTACATCCATGGTTTGCACCATTTTCCTAAGCTCACATTTTTACTGTGTCTCCTCTAATATCTTTCAGTTTGATCATCATTCCTTTTTTAACCTGAGAAATTATTTTTTCTATAACCTCATTCATTTCAGAATGTTTCAGTGGGAAGTTTCCATCTCTTTGTGCTGAGGATGTGTCCTGACTGGAATGGAGATCTGAGGTTGTGTTTTTTCCTACATTTTTTATTTTATATTCTTTATTTTATTTTGTTTTCTGTATTGACACTTGTAGATTTCTTATGATAGATAACTTTATCACTAGTGTTGAGACTTCCCTAGGAAATGTCTACTCCTCAAAGATGTCTTCTAGGTTTGGGTGGTTCTTTGTGGTTATGCCAAGAACCTGCCTTTCCAATGTAATTAGAATAAGAAATTTCTATCCATTTTCAACACGAAGTTCTATAGTGATGGCTATGGCCCCAGGCAATCACAATGTTGTCATTCAAGGAATAAAAATTGATTACAACAGGTATGAAATTCTGGCTAAAGTAGTACAGTTAGCAATAACAATAACATAAAGCACATCCTAGTTATTGGCATACTGCGGTAACTGTTTACTTTATATCTTTAACCATAGGAACAAGTCCTAAAGTTATATAAGATAACCTAACATACACCAGGAAACTGTATGCATTGTTTCCCCTTAGTAAAGTGATGTTACCTTTGGAGGTTGATTTAGAGAGACAGAAGACAAAACAGAGAGATGAATGAGAACACAAACAGTAGAAGCCAGACTGGAGGCAACAGGTGATCACCAAATTCTGGGAAACTGTAGAAAAACACAGAAGAGAAAGAACAAAAGAGAAAGCAAAATAAAACCAGAAAAGAGAGACAATGTTCACTCACATGAAAATATCATAAAGCCAAGATAGACAGTAGAAAGAAAGAAGAGAAATGGAAGAAAACAAAAGGAAAGGTAAGAAACCTAAATAGTGAAAAAAGGAAAATAATCATACAGAAGAAGGAAAGCCAAGCAAATAAAAATAATAATAAGATTCCACCAGTGTCCACAGTACTGTCCAAATCAGATCCCAAAAATTTGCAGTGTAGTCCCATCAAGTTCGCAGTAGGATTTGTGCTGGGTATGAGGCTGATCTTGGCCTCTTGGTGTGGGCCCTGGACTGTTCTTAAGCTGGCACTGTTTAGATGTCCACTTCTCCTTACCATGACTGTCTCTATGGCACTGTCCCTGTTGCTGTGTTGCCCTCCAGTGTGGAAAATCTGGATTTGCTACCAGATCTGTGGTAGCAAATCCAGATTTTCCAGTTGGTTCCTTCTGGACCTTGTAGAGCTCCCTCTGCTCCACACCACTGACTCTTCTTACATGCTGGTCATTGAGTGTGGACCGAGTGCCCTTGTCCTGCTGCAGATCAAGGCTGCATGTTTGCTTCTGTCTCTGGGCCAAGGCCACTTTGATCATTCAAGGCTAGGAGGACACTGCCAGTTCTTTGTGTTTAGAACTTAGACTTGTTTCTGGTGACCACCACAGTGGAGCCTCGGTGGTCCAGCTCCTGCCTCTCAGCAGAGTTCCCCTATCAGCTTCTCACATAGGGAAAGTCTACTGTGACCGTAAGAATTTTCCCTCGTTCCACCCCAGCATGCTGGCAGTGAAGTGAGTTGCAGCTGTTCTGCTGCTGGGGTTTTCCCTGAGCCTTTTGAAATAAAATGGTGGCACTGCCCACCCATTTCTGTGCCATGTGCCTGTGTGCCAGAGCACAGTGCTAGTTCACCTCACTTGCCAACAGCTGACTCTACAAGGTCGCTTGGGAAACAGGGTCTCATGTTCTAACTTCAGAATTTTACCTGCCACTGCCAGGATGCTGGTCTGGTTTACGGGAAAATGAACAGACCAAACATCAGCCTCCAGGAGGAACTGAGCTGTGGGCCCCTTAGGGTCTGCCTGGTGGCATGATAGCTGTATTTGGAATAGGTAAGGTGCTAACCGTTTCATTAATCCAGGGAAAAGGATAAAACTCTGGCTTTCTCATGTCATGTCTGAATTTTTCCTTTTTTCCACTGAGTCCTTCTAAGTGTGTTCTTCAGCCAGTGAGATGAGATGGAAATACAAGTCCCCATACTGACCTCCATCCCTTTTTAAGGCATGACACAGCAGTGTGGCATGAGAGGACAGGAGTCCTGGTGAGACCGGTATTAATCCTGATGCTGTAAGTTTTAGTGACATATATCATATCTCACCCAGGGCAACCTATCCATCAACCTAAAGATGTTTTCATATTAGGAAAAAATAGCTAAAATATCTTCCCCTAAATAAAATACATGCTGTGTATTGTGCTGCTTCACCCAGAGCATATTGCTGAGCTCCCAAAGAACTCATTTCCACTTTGGAAAAAGCAATTCTCATCTCAGGAAGGGGTGTCAAAATCCACAACCAATGCCTCAGGCAGTAAAAGAGAGCTTAACATCACCATTTGCTCAAGAGTAAACCAGACTAATGAGCACAGAGAAAAAGGGTCACCAGGAATGTGGCATGTTCCCCAGGTCATGTCTTTAGTGCATAGGCCTCATTCAAGTATTAGCAGCAATGACTGTGGAGGAGACCAGCTCAATGGACATGTGTGACACTGTGCTCTAGCCATCTCTTCACGAGCTCTACACTCGATCTCTAAGGAGCAAATGTCTGAATGCTCATTTAACATTAGCTTCATTGTTCTGCCTGAATAACTGAATCTTAGAGTGCAACTCAGGGATCATGCTCTGCTGTAGTTATACAATGAGTTAAAAGGATGTGGTTGGAAGGCCTAGAGACAGACGTCTCCCACAGTATTGTTTCCATATGAGATTACAGCCAGAATCGTACAACTGACTCACTTGGAAACTTCATTCATAAATCATGTCCTGTTAGTAATTATCTGGAAATTATAAGCTAAAAAGCGTTTCAAATTTGACTTAAACAATGGACAGATAATTGTGGTAATTACAAAGGTAACACAACTTAGAAAAGCTACAATAAAATGTGATAATTGTGGCATTCAGTGACCAAGACCTAGACATAGCTGAAACATAATTCTGGTTTTAGAACACCTTTTGAAAATAGGGATGTCATTAAAGTATCCAGCTCATTAATTAAACTATTTCATTCTGGTACTAAGACTTTCTTTTTAAGTGTACATACTAAATTAAGGTAAAATTTCCTATGGGAGAAGAAAGTTAGCATACCAGTAAGTTGTTTTACTCATTTAAGTCAAATTCAAAAAATATATGATTGTTTGTCCTCTAAAAGACTAGATCCTCTCATTTCTAAGAATTGCTCTGTCATTTAGTCACTGAATGATCACCAAGTAAGTTGACATTTTCAATAAAGGAATAAAGGCAAATTATTATGGTGTGACATTCATCTACTAAACATATTTTTCTGACCTTTCGCATATGAAAGTCAATGTCATTTTTTAAACTTTCTGCTCTTAGAAGACTCAGAAAGGAAAAGATGATGAGAATTTTGACCTTCAAAATTGAAAATACTGGAGAACTGCATTATCAATAACCTAGGCTATTAAGTTCTTGAGCAATTTTAAGTATCCGCATACATACTCAAATTTCCAAACCTTAACGTACACTTATTTATACTCATCTAATCTAAGGCTGGTGGTTTTTAAAGAAAACTCTCTGATAGAGGATTTGCTTCTTCTTAGAAGAAAGAAAGTCAGGGCAGTGCCACTACCTTGTACTCTTGGAGGTTCAGCACAGAAGGGCTTTCCACAGTGCTTTGGCAGCCCTAAGCTTTCAGCAGGATATGGGCATCCACAGCACACACAAGCTCTTTCTCCATTCTGCTTAGTACTTGAACCCATCCTAGTGAAAGCAGGAGCAGCAGACTGATCTGGCCCAGCCTCCATTCAGGCATATCTGTGCACTGACTCAGAGAGCAGAGTCACTTACCCACCTGCCCTTTTCTCCCAAAGACAGAAAATCCACTTTGTACATCATCCAGTGGAACAAGAGAAGGGGAGTTACTCTTCTCCAGGTAAGAATCAGTGAATCCATGCTGAGCTGACAGAAATCACATGAGCTACATATAAAGAAACACAAGAATAAGGAAATGAGTCACCTAGAAAGATGACAGAGTGGTAAACATCAATAAATCAGTCTCTCCAAGATTTGGAATACAGACACAAGAATACCAACTTGGGTGGGGGTTGATCCCTGGGACCCAGGAAAGATCTGAAAAGCAAATTGGAACCTGCAGAGAAACTCAACAAACAGAACAGAACCCAGAAAACATGCACTTTCTCACTATGTCCTAGCTAAAGGAGAAGGAAGATCAAATCTAGAGAGACAGTGAAAGCAGATGCTTTCATGGAGAAACGCACCAGTGCTACAGTCCAGTGGATGCCATGCCCTGCAGTGCTGGTGAGTAACTCCAATGCAAGCATCTGCTGTCTCCCTTGGAGAAAGTGCCTGGTCAGATGTCATTTTAGTGAAGGGACAGCTGAACCTGGGACCTAGCACTGCTGCAGGTTGTTCTCATCTCAGGGTTCCCAGTGCTAAACTCCCACAGTGACTAGGTGAGAGACAGTCACAGATGTCCACAGCCAGGGAGCTGTGATCAGTCTGGCAAGAGACTCCCTGAGTATTATAAACTAAATGACTCATGTGTCCCTCCCCCATGACCAGATGCCAGGTTCTGCCTGAATTTCTATATAGTGAAATTTTCAGAGCCAGCACCCTTCCCTAATCCTATCACCAGTTTGCTGGGATAATTTACCATGGATCTGGGCTCTGTCTGCCTCCTTTGTTACCAGTGAGAGCAGAGTCACTCCTTTAATTGGACACTGCCACTGAATGACAGATCACAGAAGATAACCACAGGCTTGAAATTAGAAAGGATATTTTCTTTATGTTTTTGGGTTGTTTTTCTTTATTTATTTTGTTTTCTCTTTTTTATTGTCTGAGGTTTTGGGGGTTGTGATTGTGAACACTCTTTTGTTTTGCTCTTGTTTTTGTTTTTACTTTCTTTCCTTCCTTCCTGTCCTCTTCACCAGTTTCCTACGGCTTACATAACCTTCCTTTTTCCTTCAGCCTTGCTTCTAATCACTTTTTCTTCTCTCATTTCTCTATTTTTTCCTCTTCTCTTTTTTGAATTTTTTCCCTTTAGAGTAAAACTGATTTGGTGGATAGCTACATATACAATTTTCAGGTTTATGTTAGATTTTGCTATAAAACTGTAAATTTTATACCTAAGATTAAGGATGAAAAATTATTAGTGATTATAGCTTATCACTTTTCAGTCTGTGGTTGATGTTATTGTTATTATTGATCATAATTTTAGCCAAAGTGACCTAATGGTTGTGATCAATTGATTTTCTTTGTTTTCCAGTAGCTAGGTTGGGGGGGGGGTGTCCAAAAAGTATTACAGCCCAGTATCAATGAATGAGATGTTAAGTCAAATGGGCTGCAACCTTTCATACATAACAAGCAGAGACACAAATGTCAAAACTCAGCTCTACCTAAAAGGCATTTCTGAAAAGTATTAATGTCCCTAGGAAGTCTTGATTTTAGTACTAAAGCTACTTACAATAAACAATTTACAAGTCTGAACACCAAAAACAAATTTAAAAAGCAGAAATGAGAGAACACGGAAGTGCAAGCCCACTGTCCCCAGCTCATCCAAAGCAAATCCAGGGGACGCTGAGGTGGAAGAAACCAGAATCAACCAGCTGAAATTGTAGTAGCAGAAATAGCAAAATGGTTTAGTAAGTCTTTTGACAAAACTGACGTAGAAATAATTACACAAATAATTGAGAGATGATGACCATATGAAGGAAATGGTTAATGAATCTAGAGTAGATTGATTTTTAAAACTAGAGGAGCCTCGTAAAGACCTGTGTATTAGTCAGGGTTTATTAGGAAAACAGATATAACACAAAATGTACAAGTGTATAAGAAATTACAAGATTGGCTTCAATGGTCAGCCACAAATTTGAATGAGCAAGTGTACAGAGGGTGTCTGCATGCTATAAGTTGAAGGATCCAGCCCAAGTGATGGAGCTGACTGTAGTGTCCTGGGGAGTCCCTATCAGAATCCCAATGGGTCCATGATGGAACACTGAAGGATATATGATGGAAGGATGAAGAGTCCATGATGAAGGCTGAAAAGTCCCAGGCAGAAGCCGAGCAGTCTGTTCCTGAAGGCAGGAGACGATGTCCAAGCTGAAGGTGAAAACAGGAGCTAAGATCCTATGAACAAGCAGCAATCAGCACCTCCTCATTTGCCTTTTATTGTATGCAGGCTTCTCCCCTGGGGTGGATGTAGCACTCACACCATCTGCCTGCCCTCCTCTTGCACAGGCAGAGGATGTTACAAACTAGGGACCCTAGACCCCTGCTGAGTCACTTAGTTAAAGTTCTGACCTTCTCAAATGGACACAATGGACAATATCTTAGGATGGTAAAGGCTAGTCCTCTACACCACAGGAGGTAGAGCTGATGAGTCTTACTTAGTTAAGCTTCTAGACTTCTCAAGTTAACACAATGTATAATCCATAACCACATGAAAACCATGAATGCCTAGCATAGAAGAGAACTGGATTCCATAAAACAGATATCCAGAAGTTTAAAACTTCTGTCAAAAGTATAAGCAGCAGAATGAACCAATGTGTAAACAGAATACCAGATATAGAATACAGCATTGTAGTTGGAAATATCACATTAAAGGACTCTTAAATACAGCAAAAGATCATGAAAAATCAATCCAATAGCTGCCCTACAATACAAAGAAGAAGAATATAAGATTAATTGGAATCAAGAAAAAATTAAAAGACAGTATTGGGTTTCGATGAGGCCCCCAATCTCCTTGAATGAATGTACAGCTTAAATAAAAGAGACAATGTGATATGACTGTGGGATTCAGAAAGTTAAGAACTCTCTTTATCAAAGGCAAAGGCTTCTCTGAATTGCCCGTGTTTACTGGGTTTCAGACAAATTGGAGCGGGGGGGGGGGGGGTGAAGCACTGAGCACACCATTGAGAAATTAGAAGAAAGTGTTTCCAGCAGCAAATGTTGCCAGTTAAGAAAACCATTTGACCTTTAAGACTGGCAGTTTGTAACTCTGGAATAGGGAGTGTCAGCACAGCAGGTGCAGTCTTATCTAGCCTTCATGGGCTATGAATATGAGCTTTCTAATACGTACAGCTCTGCGTTCAGCAATTTCATTCTTATATAGCTCCATCTCCAACAAGATAGCATAAAGGTTATAAAAACAGGTTTGCAGAAGTGATAGCAGAAAATTCATCACACATGAAAAAAGAATTTGACATACAGTTAAGTGAGAATTACAAATACCTATGATCAGAAAGAAAATCCCCACACCAAGGCATATAGTAGAAAAGAGTCCAAAAATTCAACACAAGACTATAATATCAAAAGCTGTTCAAGAAAACAAATAACCTATAAAGGAAAACTCATCACAGTCACAGCAGACTTCTCAACTCAAACCCTTAAATCAAGAAGAGGTTATAGTAGAGTGTTTCAAACCCTAAAAGAAAACAATCTCTGACCCAAATTGTTGTGGCTCACAAAATTCTCTTTCATAGTTCATAAAGAAGTAAGATACTTCCATAATAAAGGACACCTGAAGAAATTCATGCCATCAAACCAACACTCCAAGAAGTTCTAAATGATGTTCTATAAAAAGACAATAACAACAATTACTCCAAGAACCCCAATAGAATGAATCCACTTGGCATGGCAAGCAATTTAATACAAGGAAAAGAAAAGGAATCAACCATAGGAAAATCATTCATAACCATCAATGTGGATGGTCTCAATGCATCAATGAAAAGAAATATATTGGCAGAATGGATCAATAAACAAGATCCAACAATATGCTGCATGCTATAAACACATTTATCCCAAAAAAGAAATTAAAAGACTGAAAGTTGAAGAACATAAAATAATACTCTATGCAACAGGAACCTGGAAAAAAGTAGGAGTAGCAATTCTATTTGCAGATAAAGTGGATTTCAAGTCAAAAGTGATCAGTAGAGACAATGAATGTAACTGCATTCTTGTGAAGGGAATGATCCAAGAGGAAGAGATAACAGTCAAATACATATACACCAAATATCAATACATCCAACTGTCTAAAATAAACATTAGCAGACATGAAAAATTAGATAAGCACTAATAGTGATATAGGGGGGACCTCAACACCCCACCGTCATAATAGATGGATACAATACATAGAAAATCAACACAGAAATATCAGAGCAGAAACAAACCTTTGAGCAAATGGATTTAGTAAATATCCACCCAACAACAGAATATGCATTCTTTTCAGCATCACATGGAACTTGCTCCAAAGTAGGCCATATACCAGCTCACAGAGTTTGTTTAAATATATACAAAGGAGCTGAAATAATTCCATACATGTTATCAGATCACTTATAATGAAACTGGAAATAAATGCAAAATAAACCATGAAAATTACATAAACACATAAAAATTAAACAATACCCTCGTGAACAATCAATAAGGGGTCACAGGTAAAAGTAGAGAAGAAATTATAGAGATTCTGCACATGAATAATAATGTCAATAAGACACAGAACTTGTGGAACACAATGAAAGCAGTCCTACAAGAGAAGTTTACAGCAGCGAATTCCCACATCAGAAAAACAGAATGAGTTCAAATAACCTAATGTTGAATGTCAAGTTTCTAGAAAAAGAAGACCAAGGTAAACCCAAATTTTGTCCAAGGAAGAAAATCATAAACAACAGAACAGAATTTAATGCAATTGAGACTAAGAAAAGAATCCATGAATCAAAGAGTTGATTTTGTGAAAGATTAAGTAAAACTTATCCAACTTCATCAAAACAGGGAAAGAAGAGACCTAAATTCATGAAATTGGGAATGAAAAGAACAAATCATAACAGATCCTGCAAGAAATCCAGATCATCAGTGCCTCATTTGAGAACATACACTCTAATAAGAGGGAAAATTCAGAAGAAATGGATAGATTCATGTGAAATAACAAAGCTGAATCAAGAAGATATAAAAATTTTATATTATGTCAATGAAATTGAAGTAATCTTTAGAAAAACTACCAACAAAGAATATCTCAGGTCCTGAAGGATTCACTCCTGAATTTTATAAGAACTTTTAAGAATATCTAATGCCACTATCTTTCTAACTCGATTGAAAGGGAAACAATACCCCCAAACTCATTCTTCAAAGCAAACATTACTCTGATACTACAACCAGAGAAAAGAAAAACCAACCAAAAAAAGAGAACTATGGGCCAATCTCCTCAATGAATACAGATGTAAAAATCTTCAATAAGATATTGGTGATCTTGTTGAAGCAGAATGCAGCAAATCATGAAGAGGATTACACCATGACTAAGAATGATTCATTCCTGGGATGCAGGAATGTTTCAGTATACACAAATCAATAAATGTAACACACCACACTAACAGAACAAAGAACAAAAACCACATGATCATCTGAATAGAAACAGAAAAAACTTTTGACAGCATCCAACATCCATTCATGATAAAAACCCTAAAGACAATTTGGAAAGGTCTGATGCAGGAGAATGATTGTAAGTTCAAGGCCAGCCTGAACTGCATAACAAGACCCTGGAGAGAGAAGGGTGGGGGAAAAGGGGGAGAAAAGAAAAGGAAAGAAAAGGAAAGAAAAGAAAAGAAAAGAAAAGAAGTGGAGCTCTCAGTCTGATAAAAGCCATCTATGGCAAACCAACAGCCAACACCATATTGTTACATCACAGCAGGTGTCTGGAGGCCTAGGGGTCTCCTGTGGTGCAACCCCCATTTCTTGAGTTCTTGCCCTACACCTCAACAAAGAATAGAAAGATAGGGCTGGCTCAAAGTTGAAGAACATCTGAAGGAAAACTGAAGAAGTCAGGTGAGCCTGGGGTGCAAAAGAAGGAACTCAGAGAACAAAATTACTATGAAGCAGAGGTTTCTTAATAATGTGGCAGAAGCAGGGACTACCAAACAGTAAAATGTGTGGCAAGTAGAAGCTCAGAAGATGAGCTTCTCAGCATTGTTCTAGCCTTGCCCATATTTATAGGGTAAGCTGATTTTTTAAAAAGTAAACGTTTTGCTGATTGGTGCGATCAAGGTTTTAACCTTTGTTTCTGAGGTCAGTCAAGGTTCACCAGATCTAAAAGACTCACAAAGGGCAGCATCCTCCAACATATCATGTCATGAACAGGCATGTGGTCCTCTCCTACACTAGTCACCCCTACACGCCTATTCCTCTCTGTTATTGTAATACTAAACTGTCAAAAGCTGAAAGCTTTCACACTAAAACCAGAAACAAGAGAAGGATGCCCACTATCATCACTCTTGTTCAATATAGTTCTGGAAATATTAGCCAGAGCAGTTAGAAAAGAGAAAAAAAAAAAAAAAAAAAAAACCAGGAATATGGAAGGAAGGAAAGGAAGAAGTTCAATTATCATTATTTGCTGATGATATGTTACTCCACATAGAAAATCCTGAAAACATTCCTAGATTTAATAACCAAATGTAGCAACATAGCACAGTACAAAGTCAACCCTCAAAAATCAATGGCATTCCTCTACACAAATAACAAGCAACAAACTCAATGAGGGATAAATTAGGGGAACAGCACCTTTCACAATAGCATCAATAAAAATGAAATGATTAGAAATCAATCTAACAAAGGAAATGAAAAATCTTTATACTCAAAACTACAGTAATTTGCAGAAGGTGATCAAAGAGAATAAAGAAAATGAGAAGATGTCCCCTGTTCTTGGATAGGCAGAACCAGGATAGTGAAAATAATCAACTTCCCAAAGTGGTATATAGATTTAAGGCAATCCCAATCAAAATACCACTAGCATAACTCACAGAAATAGAGAAAACAATCCTGAAATTTTTATGAAATCACAAGATACCTATAATAGTAAAAACAATTCTAAGCAACAAGGGCAAGGCAGGGGCCATCTATCTCTGATTTGAAGTTATTCTACAAAGCTACAGTGATAAAATGGCCTGGTATTGGCAATAAAACAGACTTGAGGATCAATGGAATAGAATACAAGATGAAGAAGCAACTCCAAGCATACTCAGTTACCATATCTTTGTCAAAGTATCAAAGTGTCACTGGAAGAGAATAGGCTCCTCAATAAATGGTGCTGGGAAACCGGCTTTCTACCTGCCAAATATTAAACCTAGACCCATATTGCACACTATATAGTAGACCAAAATCAAAATGAGTCAAAGATTGAAGTACTAAAATAGAAACACTAAATGCACTGGAAAATTGAAAAGGTAGAACTCTTGAAGACAGAGGTGTAGGCAAAGATTTAATGAACAAAAACCAATCACACAGGAAATATTACAAAAAACAACTGGGATCATATCAAATTAAAAATCTTTGCACAGGAAAAGAAACTAACAGAGTGAAGAGAAAATCTACAGAATAGGAAAACATTTTTACGATCAACTCCTCAGACAAAAGACTAATACCTAGAATATATAAAAGACTCAGAATAGTTAAACTCCCCAAATTTAATGACCCAATCCAAAAATGAGCATTCTGCAATAAATAGAAACTTCTCAGATGAAGTACAAATGACAAATAAATATATTAAAAATGTTCAACATCACTGGTCATACGTGAAATACAAATTGTAAAAACATCTGGGATTCCATCTCACTCCAGGAAAAATGCCTATCATCAAGGGCCACACCTAGCCATAGATGTACAGAGGAGGGGCTGGGCGGATCTGGGGCACCTGCATCCACCTCCCCGTGTGTCTGGAGGACTGTGGATATCTCAGCAAGCAGGGAGGGATCGCAAGTTCTGGAGGCACCACGGCCTGTGGTGAGTGCTCAGCACACTCTGCCCAAATCTCAGATTGTTCCGGACCCTCCAGACTTCCGGGTGCAATGAAGTGGAAAAGTGGGTTTGAGGCCTCTACATCTGCCTCCCCATCCCAGCTGCACTTGGAGCTTCCGACGGGTGGGTGGGCCCACACTATCCCCGGAGCCCAGCCTGTTTGGGCCTCCGGCACCTATCCATCAGTGTGCAGAGGAGGGGCTGGGCGGATCTGGGGCACCTGCATCAGCCTCCCTGTGTGTCTGGAGGACTGTGGATGTCTTGGCGGGCTGTGGAGCATTGCGGGTTGTGGAGGCCCTGCAGCCTGTGGTGAGTGCTCAGCACACTCTGCCCAGAGCCCAGACTGTTTGGGTCCCTCCAGGCTTCCAGGTGCAGTGAAGTGGAGAGGTGGGTTTGAGGCATCTACATCTGCCTCCACATCATGGCTGCAATTGGAGAGCTGTGGAGCTTCCAAGAGGCAGGTGGGCGCACAGTGTCCCTGAGGCCCAGCTTGTCTGGAACTGTGGAGTTCTGAACAGGCAGAGGAGGGCCATTGGTTCTGCAGGCCCAGTGGCTTGGGGTAGTGTGGTGCCAAAGTCTCAGTAGCTGCAAACATAGAAGGGGATTTTCAACAGATCCTGAGGAAGCTTTCAAATAACACTTGAAACACAGAAATATAGGAAAATGACAAAACGAAAGACCAAATTACAACCTCAAACCTCCAGCCCATCTCAAGAAACCCTAGGAGAAATGTATATAGAAGAAAATATATGCCATTCCCCTCAAATACCGGACACAATAGCTACTGAAATTGACAAGCAACTCCAGGAAGCTTTAAAGAAATTCAAACTCAAAATAATCTCCCAGATAAAAGAAGAAATGATGAAAGAGATTCTGAATATATCTAAAGAAAATGCAGATAAAAAATTGGAGGAACTAAACAAAAAGATAGAATCCCTACATGAGCAATATAAGAAACAAACAGAATACATAATGCAGATGCACAGAGAGATACAGGAAATAAAAAACTCCACTGAAAGTTGTAAAAACTGCCTTAATGAAAGTGAAGATAGAATTTCAGACCTTGAAGACAGGATTGCAGCTAGTGAACAGGAAAGGAAAGATCTTTTAAAAATAACAAGGAATCAGGAAACAAAAATTCAACAACTGCAAGACGATGCAAAGAAGAATAACATAAGAATGATAGGGATTAATGAAAAAGAAGGAGACAACATAAAGGATGTCAAGAGGATATTTAGAGAAGTAATAGCTGAAAGTTTCCCAAACATGAGATCAGAAATGGACATCAGGATCAGTGAAGCATATAGAACTCCAAATAGTCATAACCAAAATAAAACTACACCCAGACATATAATAATGACCATCCCAGAAATCCAACACAAGAATTGATTATTAAAAGCTGTCAGAGAGAAAAGACAGATCACTTATAAAGGAAAACCTATCAGAATCACAGCAGACTTCTTAGCACAAACAATAAAGTCAAGAAGAGCATGGAGTGAAGTATACCAGATACTAAAGCAAAATGATTTCCAGCCTAAACTGATATATCCTGCAAAACTATCATTCAAAATTGATGGTGAAATATGATACTTCCATGACAAAGAACAGCTGAAGAACTTCATGAACACCAAACCAACCCTGCAAAAAATATTGAAAGACAGTTTAGATACACAAAGGAAAAAACCACTAAGCAAAGCAAATAATTAAACAGAACAGAAAGGTAAAGATGCAACATCAGAGAGATAACATTCCAACAATAAACCAGCATTTAACAGTAATAACCATTAATGTAAATGGTCTCAATGCACCAATCAAGAGAAACAGACTAGCAGAATGGATCAAGAAAAAAAAAATCCAACCATATGCTGTTTACAGGAAACCCATCTAACCCAGAAGGATACTCACAGACTGAAAGTCAAAGGATGGAAAACAATTCTTCATGCAGCAGGAATCCAAAAAAAGGCAGGAGTAGCCATTCTGTTTGCAGACAGCGTGAACTTTAAACCAACAATGACCATAAAGGACAAAGAAGGTCACTACATACTCGTAAGGGGAAAACTCCAAGAGGAAGAGATAACTATCTTAAATATATACGCACCAAACTCCAGAGCACCCAGTTATATAAAACAACTATTAACAGAAATTAAAACTCAAATTATCAGTAACACAATTGTAACAGGAGACCTTAATACACCATTGACACCAAGGGACAGATCAACAGACAGAAAATGAGCAAAGAAATAACAGAACTGAATCACACTTGTGCATAAATGGGTTTGACAGACATATACAGAATGTTCCACCCAACAACATCCGAATACACATTCTTCTCAGCAGTACATGGATCATTCTCTAAAATAGACCATATATTAGCTCACAGAATATATTTAAACAAATGCAAAAGAGTTGAAATCATCCCTTGCATGTTATCGAATCATAGCTCTCTGAAATTAGAAATTAATGATAAAAGATACTGCAAAAATCCCGCAAACACATGGAAACTGAATAACACACTCTTGAGTAATCAGTGGGTCACAGAAGAAATTAAAGAAGAAATTAAACAATACCTAAAAGAAAATGAAAATGCAGATACAACTTACCGGAATCTGTGGGATGCAATGAAAGCCGTCCTCAGAGGAAAATTTATTGCACTGAGTTCCCACATCAGGAAAACAGAACGAATACAAATAAATAACTTGATGCTACACCTCAAACAGCTAGAAAAAGAAGAGCAAGTCAAGCCCAAAGCCAAAAGAAGAGAGGAAATTATAAAAATCAGAGCAGAAATCAATGCAATAGAGACTAAGAAAACAATCCAAAGAATCAACGAATCAAAGAGTTGGTTCTTTGAAAGAATAAATAAAATCAATAAGCCCCTAGCCAACCTTATTTTAAAAAGGGAAGAAAAAGCTCAAATTCATGCAATAAGAAATGAAAAAGGTGAAATCACTACAGAAATAGAAATACAGAAGATCATCAACACCTATTTCGAAAACCTCTACTCTCCAAAGTTTGATAACACAAAAGAAATAGATTCTTAGAAACATATGAAGTACCAAAGCTGTATCAAGAGGATGTAAAACTTTTGAATAACCCAATCTCTGTTAATAAAATTGAAAATGTAATTAAGTCCTTACCCACCAAGAAGAGACCAGGCCCAGATGGATTCACTGCAGAATTCTACAAGAAATACAAAGACCTAATGCTGACACTCCTCAAACTATTCAATGAAATTGAAAGGGAAGCAATCCTTCCTAAGTCATTCCTGGAAGCAAATATTACTCTAGTACCAAAACCTGAGAAAGACCCAACTAAAAAAGAGAACTATAGACCGATCTCCCTAATGAACACAGATGCAAAAATACTCAAT
Source organism: Cavia porcellus (assembly GCF_034190915.1). NCBI lineage: Eukaryota > Metazoa > Chordata > Mammalia > Rodentia > Caviidae > Cavia > Cavia porcellus. Next base: position 3,654,758 of record NW_026947503.1, read on the forward strand.
AAAATATTGGCAAATAGGATGCAGCAAATCATCAAGAAGATTATACACCATGACCAAGTGGGATTCATCCCAGGAATGCAAGGATGGTTCAACATACGCAAATCAATAAATGTAATCCACCATATCAATAAAGCCAAAAATAAGAATCACATGATAATTTCTATAGATGCAGAAAAAGCCTTCGATAAGGTCCAACATTATTCATGATAAGAACTTTACATAAAATTGGAATAGATGGTCTTTACCTCAATATAATAGAGGACATTTATGGCAAACCAACAGCCAGCATCATACTAAATGGCCAAAAATTGAAAGCCTTTAATTTAAAATCAGGCACAAGACAAGGATGTCCTTTATCACCACTCCTATTTAATATAGTACTGGAAGTACTAGCCAGAGCAATTAGGCAAGAAAGAGAAATAAAAGGGGTAAAGATAGGAAAAGAAGAAGTTAAATTATCATTGTTTGCAGATGACATGATACTCTACATAGAAGACCCCCTAAACTCCATTGAAAGACTCTTAGATAAAATAAATAAATTCAGTAATGTGGCTGGATACAAAATCAATACTCAGAAATCAATAGCATTCCTATACACGAACAACAAAATCACAGAGAGGGAAATAAGAGAAACTGCACTCTTCAATTAACAAGCAAAAAAATGAAATATTTAGGAATTATTCTTACGAAAGAAGTGAAAGACTTATACAGTGAAAATTATAATACACTGAAAAAGGAAATTGAGGATGATCTCAGAAAATGGAAAGACACCCCTTGCTCATGGATAGGAAGAACAAACATTGTGAAGATGGCCATTCTCCCAAAACTGTTGTACAGATTCAATGCAATCCCAATAGAAATACCATCAACATACCTTATAGATCTGGAGAAATCACTCCTAAATTTCATCTGGAACCAGAAGAGACCTAGAATAGCAAAGGCAATTCTAAGCAGCAAAGACAAAGCAGGAGGCATCACAATCCCTGACTTGAAGTTATACTACAAAGCAACAGTAGTAAAATCAACATGGTACTGGAATAAAAACAGAGTCGAAGATCAACGGAATAGATTAGAAGATACAACCACAACTACAAACACACGCAACCACCTTATCTTTGATAAAGGAGCCAAGCAGGTTCACTGGAAGAACGACAGTCTCTTTAATAAATGGTGCTGGAAAAACTTGCTCTCCATTTGCCGAAAACTAAAGCTAGACCCATGTCTATCACCATGTACTAAATTAAAATCTAAATGGGTCAAAGATCTGAATATTAAAACAGAAACACTAAATCTATTGGAAGACAAATTGGTTAGAAACCTTGAAGACATAGGAGTAGGTAGAGAATTCATGAACAGGACTCAAACTGCACAGGAAATACTTCCCAGAATCAATAACTGGGACCACTTCTTATTAAAAAGTTTCTGCATGTCAAAAGAAATCTCCAGCATAGTAAAAAGAAAACCCACAAACTGGGAAAAGATTTTAGTGAACTCTCTCTCAGACAAGGGACTCTTGTCTAAAACATATAAAGAATTAAAAAAAACTCAGACCACCAAAATTCAAAGATCCAATCCAAAAATGGGCATCTGAGATGAATACGCAATTCTCAGATGAAGAAATGCAAATGGCAAATAAATACATGAAAAAATGCTCATCATCATTGGTCATTAGAGAAATGCAAATTAAAACCACACTGAGATACCATCTCACTCCTGAAAGAATGGCCAGGATCAAGAAAACCAACAACAACAAATGCTGGAGAGGCTGTGGGGAAAAAGGAACTCTCCTGCACTGTTGGTGGGAGTGTACACTGGTGCAGCCTTTGTGGAGGTCTGTCTGGAGATTTCTCAAAAAGTTGGGATTGGAAATCCCATTTATTCCAGCTATTCAACTTCTAGGCATATTCCCAGAGAAACTGAAAGCATCATACCACAGTGATATATGTGCACCTATGTTTATAGCAGCACAATTTGTAATCGCCAGATCTTGGAAACAACCTAAGTGTCCATCAACTGAGGAATGGATAAAAAAGTTGTGGTATTTCTATACAATGGAGTATTATTCAGCTATAAAGAAGGATCATATTGAGATATTTATCAATAAATGGGTGCAGCTTGATACCATACTCATAAGTGAAATAAATCAATCTCGCATGTGTGAATACTGAATAGTTTCCCTAACGTAAGTAATGATTCAAATATAAAAAAGTATGTGGTAATCATGATTCTCCATTATGTGGCCTTAAAAGCCTTATAAAGTTTTCACTTAATAATTGGAAAGGCTTTATTCTGGGCTTCTTGATATGGAAATATTTGAAGCTATAGTATATAAAGTTATATTCAAATATTTAAAGGAAAAAGACAGACACTATGGTAACTACTATTAAGTCGGGTTATTTGGTGGTGAAGCACTAGGGTGCTGAAACAGTCATGCTTTGACCTGTATTGTTATATTGTTATGTCCTGTTTTATCTCAATCTCTCCATTATTCTTTAAAAAAATTATTTAGTTATTTCTTATGTTTGTTTTAATTAAGGGGAAAAATTTAAAAAAATTAGCAGGATATATAATAGTAACTTTTTTTGATTTCCTATTAACTTGTTTTGAAGTCATGTAATACTCCCACGATCTTGTTTTGACTGATTAGACTCTGTTCCATTCTGTGCGATAGTATCAAGTTTGAGGGTATAGGCAACTACTTTGAAGGCAATAAGATTCACTAAAATGCCCATTCTGGTTTGACTATTGTCTCCTTTGGAAGTCCTATAATGTTTACAATGCCTAAGTTTTATTGATCTTGTTCTCTACTGTTTTGTTCAACTTTATAATATCTAATGAGATAGACAATTCTTTTTAAGGAAACAAGAGACATCGTTGATAACCATTGTTGATAACCTTGTACTCTGATAGACATGAGCTATGTCTATCTTTGGTTTTGACTGACAGCTTTGTTTTGCCATATTTGACTTTATTCTCTCCCCCCCCCAAAAAGTAATAAGAACTAAGGAGTAATAAAACCCCAAATGTGTAAATTCTGTTGTAAAAAAGAGAGGGGAAAAAAAGAGCTCTAAAGGATACAACAGCAAGTGTGTTTAGGTGTGTTAAATAACTGACCATATTAATGTTTTTGGTTGGATCATTGAACACAACTCTTTGCAGTCTCACTGTTTGAATGTCCACTTTGTATTCTTTGATACTATGATTTGAGCAACTATTTCTAAGATGATAATATGTAATCTATTAACTGGTGATGTCTTACTGTTTGTTTGTTTTTTTTTTTTTTTTGTAGTTCTGTATTACTTGTACCCTTACACCGCTTTGTTTTGTTTTGTGTTTTTCTCTTTTTCCTTTTAAATAAAATTTTAAAAAAAAGAAATCAACCAAGACAAATATTGGCAAGTGGGGAAGAAGGAGCACTTATCCATTGTTGGCAGGAATGTAAATTGGTACAACCAGTATAGAAATCAGTAGTAATCAGGAGATTACTCAAAAAAACTAAAACCCTTGACATTCTGAGGGTTTGCTGAAAGCATTAAAAGCATCATATGATGATGATACCTGCATAACCATGTTTATTGCAGCACAAGTTATAATAACTAAATCTGGGAAACAGCTTTTGTGCCCATCACTGGAAGAATGGATGAAAATGTAGTTTTTACCATATTTGGAGTATTTCCTTGCCACAAAAAAGATACATTTGTGACATTGTTAGGTATATGCATGTCCTTCAGGACCATAATTGTAAGTGAAATAAATCACACACCCAAATTTAAGTATTGCATTGTTTCTTTTGAGTGAGAAATTCAAATGGTAAATAAAAAGCAAAGTGGAGGATAGATGTTGTGAAATAGGAAGAAGATGTTTGAATGGAAAGAGGAACGAGGGGAAGGAAAGGGAGAACCATAAAGGAAGTTTTTTGTGTCTTTTCTGAGACAAAGACTCACTATGCAGTTCACGATGGCCTTGGGCTCACTTTGTAGCACAGGCTGGTCTCGAAATTACAGAGGATTCTCCTGCCTCAGCCTCCCAAGTGCTGGGATTATAGGAAGGAGTTTTTAAAAAGAGAACAGAAAGGGAGAAAAATGGAAGCAATGTTTTTACATGGGGAAGGGATGAAGGCTCGAAAAGAGGGGAGGGAGTTGGAAAAAAGGAGAATTAGGAAATGTGATGTACAGGTACAAATTCCCTATAATGACTGTGACCATTTTGCATGGCAAACATGAACCAAAAAAAAAATAGTTTAAGAAGAATGGGAATGTGAGAGAAACAAGAAGTCCAAGCCAATGAGACTACGAGTGTCCAGCACACATCTTACTGCTGCCCTGACGAGAAATGAGAGTGAACAGCACTGAAGAAGATTCCGAAACTAAACAAAATAAAAAGACTAAGATCAAGAAGGCTCAGGGTGCCCCAGGCAGGAAGAACAAACAAGCAAAATACAAATCTCCTCAAACTTTTGGGCAAAAATAGTGAAGACCTTTAAAATAGCCAGAAAACAGAAATATTTGGCATGGCATACTGCAGAAAAAAAAAAACCCAGAATTTTAGAGCTGTCTCCTCAAAATGAAACATCATCTTTTAATCAATGAAAGGAAAATAACTGGTCCTGCATTCAGAAAATACTTTTTGCAAAAATTATAAGATGAAAACTTTCCATATTCTACCGAAAAAAAAAGCCTAACAAATTGCACCTGCAGAACAGATGATCCACAAGACATGTGAAGGTATGAGAGTGTAGCTCAGTGGTAGAGAACTAACATAGGATATGCCATAACCTGGGTTCTATCTCCTTACTGTCAAATGGATAGAAAGAAAAAGAATATTACAGTTCTTCAATTAGAAGTCAGATGCCAAAAGTTATGTGGGTTGCAGAGAGAAAGTTCTGGAAAGAGGACAGATGCAGGTAAATATGAAACACACTTTAATTTTCATTCTCTCTACATGTAAAATTGATATTTAAAAATAAAATAATAACAGATCATTGTTTGGTCCTTGACATTTTACAGTAGACAGAATAACAGACTCTCAAAGATAGTCACTTGCTAGAACCCTAAACCTTCTAATGTATCACCTCACAGTTACAAGGGAATTTTCAGTGTGACTGAGTTAAGGACCTGGAGATGGGAGGGCACCCTGGTCACTCGGGCAGCTCCAGTTCCACCCTGTGGGCCCAGAGCAGAGCCGAAGACCACAGTGGCAATCTACAAGGGATCTGAAGATGAAAGGCCTGTGCGCCAAGTTTTTCAGGCAGCTTTGAAGCTGAAAAATGTGAGATGAGACTGCTTTCCAGGGCCGCCAGAAAGAGGCATCGTCTGCAGACACCTCAGTTTAAGCCTGAGCAGACTTTATGGGGCTAAAACAACAGACTTGTCTTATTTGTGTGGTAGTTTGTTACAGCAGCATTTTCCATAAATCTAACGCTACAACTAATTGTTTAAGTCCATACAAGCCACACGGAGAACGTGCGCATAGAACCTGCTATGAGATTGCCACTGTAAACACAGTGTTATGACATCAGCTGAAGATAGGCTGTGAAGAGAACGTGACAAGCCATTACCCTGCCTACCATAGATGTACATTTTAACCCTAACGCAACTATTAAAATGCTAAAAGACACACAATAAGCAGCCCATACTGGAGATAGCATGGAATCATACTAAGTATTCAACCTACAAGAAGGGAGAAAGTGGGGGAAGCACAAGCAACACAGTACCTAAGAGCTAACTCAGTGCTGTGTAAGTATAAATATATCAAAATTTAAATTGCATTCAAAGGCAATAATCATCAAATTTAATAGAAGAAACCAAAATTAAATGAATTAAATATGAGGATATAAAAAAGTGAAAGGTTAGAAAATTCATGCCATAGTTATATAGTGGTATTGTACAATGAAAGAGTGGCTACGTTAACATCAAAGTAAATTTTAGAGCCAAATAATATTACTCAAGGTAAAGTGAGACACTCCACATAATGAAGAGATTAGTTCAACAAGAACACACAAAGATTCTAATGTGCATGCACCCGGAAACATAGCCTCAGAAACAATAAACACCTGAAGAAAAGGACAAGCTCAGGGTTATCATTGGAAGCTCAATAGTTCCCCCTGCAGAGCTGCACAGAAGATGCCCTAGAGACAGTCCGCAAGGGTGAGGCAGGAAGCAAGGCCCTGCAACATGACCTGGCAGGTAGAATGTGGAATGTTCCACCTCCAAGTAACAGGAGGATATCTGCTTTTCTCAAGCACATGGAAGTTCACCAAGATGAGCTGTAGTCCCACCCAGAAAACATTAGTCAAGGCAAAAGAATTTCAGTCATTTAAACAAACTATGTATTTGGATTATAACAGTTTGGAACTTGAAATAAAGGAATTTAAAATATTTGATCATTCACCTTTACATAGTCCAATAAGAAAATCACAACTAAATTTAGAAAATATTTTGGATTAAAGATCAAATGGGTCAAGACTTACACACTGAATTTAATTAACATTAAAACTTACCTAGTTCCCCTCTTAATAAAATAAGATGGCAACAGACTAAGAGAAAATATTTGCCAAACAATATCTGATAAAGGGCATGTGCACAATGTTTACAGATGCATAAAGTTATCTTGCAATTCAATCATAAAACAAGCAACTCAAGGAAAAAGCAAGAATATATTTCACCAAAGGAGAGATACTGATTACAGATGAACACACAAAAAATTATTTCATCATCACTAGCTATAGGAAAATGCAAACTAGAACTACCAGAAAGGCATTTTTAACTTAAAAAATGAACACCAAAAAACCTGTAAATACAAAGTGCTAGCAAAAGAAAAAGCAACCAAAACTTTTCTACTATAGCTGGGAATGCAAAGTGGTACAAACATTTTGGAAAACAATTTGGAAGTGTCTTAAAAATTAAGCTAGCAATCGATCCTTAGGCATTTATTTAAGAGAAATGTTCATTCCTACTCAAAAATATTTACTGAACTTTTACTTCTGGTGATGAAGAGCAATCCTTCTGGCTGTTTCTAACCAATTTCTTGGGTCAGCATTACCCAAGGTCATCAGCCCCTGGGAGGAATAAAAGTTTGGCACCAAATATCTGATGGTAAAGGCAGGTATTGTGAAGAAAACAAGAGACATTATGGTAGCCATTGTTAATTTTCAATTATCTTTATTTAAGTCCTGTGTCACTTTCATTGTTTTGTTTTGATTGGCTTTATTCTGTTTCATTTTGTTTGATTTTATTCTCTTTAAAATAAAAAAGAATAAAAGAAAATTGGAAGAGTATTTTGTTTTGTTTTGTTTGTTGTTTGTTTGTTTGTTTGTTTCTGATAACAGATGTCCTAGGATTGTTGAGGTTTTACTTAAAATTTCTGGTCATGATCTAAAATGAGACCTAAGTAAGAGCAACTAATTGAAACTACTAGGTTGGTTGAATCTACCAGGTACTCAATCATAAATTAATAGTAATAAGGTCTGTCTTTTAAAGTTATCTGATTGAATCATTTAAACATTAAAAAAAACTGGCAAGTGTTCAATAACAGTTTCTCACATACTCTTGCCTATACCTGGCAGTTCAAAAATGAAAACACCTTAATTATGCGACAGGTGCCATTTTTTATCACCAAACTTCTATAGGTTTGACACCTGACATCACGATGGCAGGCTATGTTCCAGGGATGGTCATCTTTCTGAGCCTCGATTTCTCATTTCTAAATGGGGACAATCTTGCTTACTTTAGGCAATGTTAAATTAGACTCCTTGGTACACAGGATGTAGTAAGTAATGCTATCATTTATTTTCAAAATCATTGCACCCAACTAACTCAGTAGTTTGCAAACTCTAATAAAGAAAAAAAAAAGGTTTCACTGACAATTTCCTTAGAATGATCAGTTAGGAAAAAAAAATATCTTCAAAAGATAATTCACACAATACATCTCCAGTGTGTTCAAGCTAAACCTCTGAAGGTGTAAGAGATTCAACCATGAAAATGAGCTTCCTGGATTTGTCTTCCCTCTCCCATTTAGGAAAAGAAGGGACATGTAGACCATCAAGCAAATTTGCCTGGAGAGCATTAAGAAGGGAATTAGGCTGCACATCATGTACAGGGATCACTGTCCTTTCCACAGATGTTTTTACCCTGACAGTATTATCACCTGAATCTCCCAGGAGATGAAATTCCTTCAACCCACCCTTCTTCAGATAAGCCTGGAAATAATTTTTCTCAAAATGAGAGTAGTTTTTTATAATAACCCAGTGCCAGACTTAATCACTTGTGCAATTGCCCTAAAAATGAAATTCTTAAGAACTACAGGTAAGACTGGATAATAAAAACAAGTGTCTACAACAAAGCAGAGAGATAAACAAAAAAAAAATATGTGAAATACTCCAAAACAACAAAACAGTGTAAACTTCACTATATAAACAAGACCCATACACTTTATTAAAATGGCATTGTCAAACCAAGAGCTGTCTCCGCGCCTTCTGTGATCTGCACTCTGCAGGGTGGACAAAGGGAATGAAGAAGCTCCTGCTGAAGCTTGGCTTGCTCTCTGCTTTTGTTTCAGGGTCCTTTATATCAGTAGACAGGAGCTTTGAAGCCTGGACTGAACCCAGTGCAGAGAGAAGATCCGTGGGAGGGAAGCTGAGGAAGCTGGCCTGCCGGTCTTGTAGAACCAGGAAACAATGAGACCGCGAAGATGGGAAAGAAGTAGAGAGCTGAAGCTGGTTAGAGAGCATCAAAACAGATGCCTTTTGCTCTTTTTCTTTTGCCTTAGACATCAGCATTGTGCCTCACACTGTGTTTAATATCTCAACCAGGGCTCTGACAGGTAATGCAGACGTCTACAAATATAAGCTGTAAACATTTGCAACCATCAACAGTGAGCCACACACTACAAGGTTTCTGGGCTGAGGCCTTCTTATGAAAGGCAGGAAACTCACACTCTCTATGTTCATTGTTCAGAATAGCTGTATCTGAGTCAAAGCTTGCACTACAGTATGTCTAAGCACAGACTGAGTCTGCATGACTCCACACTAAGAGCTGGCTTTGCACTCAAAGGCACATCTTGAAAGTTCTCAAGCAATTATCTTTCTCAGTTGGTCATTTCATTCGTCATGTGGATGAGGACAAGTCTTTGTAGCTTTTTGAGATTTCTCTAGTTTTGTTTGCAAACATATCTGTTCAAACAATATGAAGAACTAAAAATTTTTTTTGTTTTGTTTTAGAAAGAAATTAAAATCTATTCATCTGGACATTTACATTTTTTATTTTATGCAAAACTGAAGCAAAACTTCATAATCAAATAATGAGTATAGCTATAATTTTTATACTATATGTTGCTATCTTCAAAGTAGTAATTCAGAGTGCAAGAGGTAAAGCAAAAAGATTCTTAGAGAAAAAGAAACAAACAGAACACAAATCTTTCTTTTCCACGAACTAAAATAAACTAGTTGTATAACCGAAACCAATTAAGATATAAGAGGGTTTTTTTATCTTATTTTTTAAAAAAAGTATTTAAAAATGATACATAATTTCAAAACAAAATAATAGGAGATTAACACTGGTTAATATATTACATAGTGTCATTTTCAAAGTAGTTGTTCAGATTATCAGATACAGGCATGAAAACTGAACAAACAGTGAAAGCACTAACTGTTCTTTTTGATGTGCTAACACACACTGTAGTAAATTATCTTCTTATAAATACACTACCCTCCCTGCTTTCTTTTCTCCTTTCCCTCATCCCAGCTGTTCTTTCCTTTTGAGCAATTTCTTCCCCTTTCACTTTCACAACATCTATTGCACATTTTGAATCTTTCTTACTCTTCAGTTTTTTACACTAAGATATTTTTAAAACAATACAATTTGCAACTTAAGGACATATTTGAACTCCCTGTTTCCTACTTATCTCTCATCTGTTTCATTCTTTTACGTTTCATATATAAACAAAACCATCTGACATTTGAACTTGAGTTTCAGATTTATGTCATTATGTGAGCAAATTGGATTTCCTTACTTAGGCACTTCTTATAATTATTCATAAATCCTCAAAAGAAAATAATGAAAATCCCCATTGGAATGAAACTGAATGGGATCTGCACTAATCAGATATATATGGGTTAATTTTTAAGAGATAAATTCACAAAATGGACCAGTAGTTTGAGAAAAGATAACCAGGTTGTCTCCATAACCCCAAAGAACATGAACAATAAATGCCTGCACTACAAGCAGATTTTATAGTAGAAGGCAGATAAGCACAGCCAGCAGGGACAGTCAGTCCTCCGAAGCACTTGCTGACATGAATGAAGAACGAACTGGAAGAAGAAGGGCTAATCACGGAAGGTTCAAGTGGGAGTCAGCTTTCCTTTACTATAACAAATAACCGAGGTCATCAGCATATAGAGAGAAAAGGTTTATCTTGCCTTGCAATTTTGAAGGTTTTGATCAACGATCAGTTAACCCTTCTGCTTTTAGAAGCTGAGATGGTGGATGAAATAGTGAAAGAAGATGCTCACCTTGTGATTCGACAGGAAACAGAATAAAATGACTAGATTTTACCATCTTTTCAAGGTTGCACCCCAAGTGATTGAAAAATTCCCACAAGGCCCCAACTCTGAAAGGTTCCACCACCTTCCCATGGCACCACAGTCTGGGACCAAGCCTCTAATACGTGGGTTGTGGAGGACAATCCACACCCGAGCTCTAGCAGCCCATTTCTTCACAGAATCCTTTTCTTCTGCTCTCCTTCAGCTAATACTAGTTCACCAGACATCAAGATGAATTGGCGAGGGGCCCCTAGATTTGGGAAACTTTTCACAGTAAAGTCATACAAAGCCAGTGTGAGGCGATGCTCAGTGCACAGGGACTATGGCCATAGACTGAAGCTCACTCCTGCAGTGGGCAGTAGGAGATTCGGCTACCTAACAGGCACCACCATGCTGGTGCTCAGTGGGGACGAAAGACAATTAGGTAAGCAAAACTGAGTCAATCAGAGTTTCTCTAACAGTAATGTGAAGTTCAGACTAAAGTGAGCCAGGAACCAGGACCCACTGCAGGTGAAAACATTAAAGGCTGCACATAGCTGTGAAGTTCCCTGTGTAGCCAGTATATTCAATGAGTTGAAATAATTAGCTATCCAGTTGAGGGAAAAAACAGAACATCACTCTTACCGCAATTGAAAATCAATTGTAAAATGGATTTTAAACATCCAATGTAAAAGAAACAAAGTAAACTAAAAAGTGTTAAGAAAAAATCAACAAGCTCAGCTATATGAAATTTCCATGCTACAAAAGATGGCATTAATAGATTACAACGTAAGGGAAAGGATAGATGACAATAGTTACAGAGAATGATCAGTGTAAACGCATACAAAAACCAGCTACAAACTCATAATAAAATCTATATGGAATGTGACCAATGGACATGAATGTGCAGAGCATGAATTATAAACCATTAATACTGCAGTTTCTGTAAAAGTAAAATAGAATATGCAAGAATGAACAAAGACAGCAAGAGTACAAGGGGAGGCTGCTGCGTACCTCAGAGACAGAGTGCTGGGAAAGAGTCCCTGGGCAGAAGAGGGAGCACCTCCTGAGAGAGTCCCTGGGCAGAAGAGGGAGCACCTCCTGCACTGGGGTGGAAAGCACTGTGCGCTTTCGGTGCGGCTATCACTTCTACTTAAATAAATACGTGCAGCAAGCAGTGGGCATGCCAGGGAGAGAACAAGTCAGCATCTCCTGAGATCCAGCCATGTTGGAACTCGGGGGCTGAGCAAGGAAACAACAAGCCCTCCTTCCCGGTAAGCAGTGGCAGTGCCAGCAAATGGCACATGTGCCAGGGAGAGAACGAGGAATCAAACATCCGTCCCCCACCCCTGTTAGCAACTGGACGGTGTCAAGGACAGTCGGAGTTGATAGCAACTAAGGCACATAAAGCAGTTAACTTCTTGTATTTTTGGACTGATTATGCTGACCTGGGACCAGAGGTCTGAGCATCTCTTGGGAGGGTGACTGTATGCAATATACCAAATATGGGGATTTCCTTCTGTCTTCTCTTTGAAGGCAAATATTGTTTTCTTTGTTTTGCTTTGTTCTGATTAGTTGTTTTGCTCTATTCAATATTCTGTTTTGATGGGTTTTATAATGTTCTGTATTTGGTTTGATTTTGCTATACCTGATTAAAAGAACAACTATTGTGAAGATAACAAGATATACTATAATGCCTATTACTGTTAACCAGTATCCTGCTGTGAAGTTCTGTACCAATTTCACTGCATTGTCTCTACTGGCTTTGTTCTGTATTGTTTTGTGGTATTTTACTGCATTCAAAATTTTAAAAAGTAAATACACATGTCTGTGAATTTGGTTTTAGTTTGCACATGCTAGGGGCATTAACACAATTTTTAATTACTCCAATACAGAATACATATTCCAAAAGCCATACTGAAGATTCTATGTTTTTTTGTAAAGATAAGAACCATAAATTACTAATTATAATAAATGTTAGAAACAATTTTTCACTGAGAGATTGTAGGAAGCAGATATGGAGAAGGGCGTAGAGGAAGGAGGCAGACAAGGAAGAAGAGTGAAAATGATTAAAATGCTATATGTATGTGTGCTCATTCCCCAAAATGAGCATGATTACTATGTGCTAAAAATATATGCTAATTAATTTTCCACTGGTGAAATGAATCATGTCCAAAACACCAATTGTACAGATATGGTCGCCATTCCCAGTAGGAACAGAGCATAATAATCTAGCAATGACAAGAGACAGCACACTTGGCCTTACAATTCCTGTGCCTGTTACTTAGAAAATTCACGCTTCTAAACCTGATTAGAAAATTTTCTGAACTTTCCTCTAACGTTGTTACATTTATTGTGAGTAAATGCGAAGACATTATAAAGAGCTTGAATGAAAACAGAGAGCTGGACAGGTTCCGCTCTGCCTGCTGCTCATAATGGTTCTAACTTGTGGGAAAATTCAGCTGCTGTGTTGGAAGTCAGACTAGATACTAACCAACGCTCTTCCTCTACTTCTAAGCCAAAGAAACTATTAACTTTTTTGATTTAAAAAATAGTGAACAAAACTGAAGAGCATTAAATTAGAGATGCTCTTCATATTCTCATGGGACAGTTACGAACAGCCTGTGAGTTTTATGGATCTAAATTTCAAAAGCATGTAATCTGCGATCCAGGGAATTTAGTTGTTTGCAAAGGCATCAGATTAATGAGATCACCAAAAGAAAAACCAGATAGGAGGAAGAATGGAGCAAACGCCCAAAGCTCAGGAACCTTAAAATTGTTTAGGAGGAAGAACAGTAAATGGACAATAGAAGAACTTATGAAGAATTAGCAAAAACTAAGGAGCAGATGAAGTTATGAAAGTAACTAAAGTGTTTCACAGGAACAGCAGTGATGCCTGTGTCAAGCATTGTGTTCTGGTTCTTCACGAGATGGGTACCACCAGGGGAGCACACACTTCCCATATCCCACAGAATTCCTGGCACCAAATGTGTATGTCAACTATCTAATAGCCTCTCACCTGGTATTGACCCACAGTAACTCTTTACAATCATGGACTTTCAAATAAGCATCCTTCATTCTGTGCATGAAAATGTCTTGACATAGGCTACATTTAATTTACTGGATACATGGAAGGACTGTACTAAAGTGTTTGTAATTTGTGTGTGCTTATGTTAGTTTTTAATCACCGTGGCCAAATGCCTGTAAAAACAAGTATTCAGTCCGTGGTCGGCCAGCTCCCTTGCTCTTAAAAGAGATAAAGGTAGAAGCACAGATAGAAAAAAGATGCTCACCTCTTGCCAGTCAGGAAGCAGAGAGAATGACTCAGCCAGAGATCAAGGGACCAAGGACCAATAGAATCCTCAAGTCACTCACCCATCATCTTCCTCCTTCAACTGGGCACCCTGTCCTGTTGCAGTCACCGACCAATAATGCCATCAGGTTAGGATCTCATCGGTGGATTACTCCAGTGAGTGGAGTCCTATGGGTCCAGTCACTTCCCCAAAAGCTAATAATGTACCTTTAGCACATGAGTTTGGGGGCTATTTCAAACCCAAGCTACAATATACTCTCACTAAGCAAAATCTGCAAATAATTATAAATAATAGATAAAGTCATCCATAATCCTATAACCAAGAGATAACTACAGTAAATCCCCACTTTTAAGAGCACTCAAGTTGCAGACTTTCACAGACACCAGTGGACCTCACATAATGAACATTTGTAAATATGAACAAGTCGTGGGCAATAGCTCTTGTATCTGCTGGACACTGTCACAGTTTTGCTGCTGTGTGCTTACAGTCTAAAGGAGGAGAGCTTTTTTCTGGCATATGGTTTCCTTGGTGTTAGTCCTCCAGTCTTCCTGTCTGGCTTTGCTGTTGGGTGGAATCTGAGTGACCTTCAGTCTGCCTGCCTCCATGAATTTCCTGCCTACACCAGGGCTGTCTCCTGAAGGGCTGAGGGCTGATTCACTGTGTCACCCAGCATGCCCTGTTCACAAAAGACCCATAACAATGAGAGCTTGAAAAACATTCCATCTCATGGACACCAGGATATGATCCTCACTGCAAGCTAAATTCTACCCATAAATGCATTCTTACATGTGATTCAGAAATTCAGGCATTGAAAGAATCATTCTATTAAAGAGATTTTGTAGGAAGCATCTTTCTGGGAATGGCTAGTCTCTAAGGGCCTTCCCAGCATGGCGTGATGCAGTGCTAACCAGTGCTGCCTACTTTCACCACCCCCACCCACTGGATTTGTGGGTGTCAACAGATGTGTCCACTTGATCTTCAGACAGACCTTGAAGCTTCCCCGGCTCAGTCACTAAGGACTCCAAGGTCAACTTTGGGCTTTGGCTGTTATTATGGTTGATACATTGTGTCAATTTTGAGAAGTTTAGAAGTTTAACCAAGTGACAAAGTGGGAAGCCAGAGTCCTTACTTTGTAAACATTCTGAGTCTAAGAGGAGGGCACAGAGGAGGTGTGAGTGCTACCCCCATCCTGCAGAGAGGGGTAACCTTGTACAATATAAGGGAGATTTTTTGCTCCCCTTTTTTGATCTTTTGCTTTGTTGACTTCTGCCACCTTGAAGTGTTACCCCTGTGCAGTGCCACCCTGCCTTGTAGCCGGTAAATTATGGACTGAAACCCCACAAACTGTGAGTTAAATAAAGCCCTCGTTCCTTAATTTGGGGTTTGGGGTATTTTGTCTCAGTAATGAGAGAAAAGTAACCAAGACAGAATTTGGTACCAGAGAAGTGGATCATTTCTGTGATTGTACCTGACCATGTGGTTCAAGAGCCTTTGGGAATGGTTTGTGGGAAGAGTTTGGAAAGGTTCAGAGATGTTGCCTGACAGAGTAGTGCTGGAATGCCTTAGGCTGTTCTGCATGGCAGAGTCTCAGAGCTCTGCTCAGAGCTCTGCTCAGAGCTCAGAAGTCCTGAAGGCTGATAGAAATCCTGCCAGTAAAGGCCAGGCTCAGGATGTTTCTGCTGGAAAGGACTGGGTGCTGGACTCCAGCTAATGTATGCTACAGCTCGACAGAAAGTTTGCCTTGCCTGAGACTGAGATTAATGATAGTAGACTAATTAAACCAGAAGAAGAAATTTCAAGGTAGTCAAATGTTGAGGCTGTTGCATGACTATTTTTGGGACCTTTTGCCTGATTTATGTTGTGAATCAAAAGCAAAGAGCCCAGAAGGATGATTTGAAAATTGTGAGTTTGGCCAGAAAGCAGCTACAATACAGCTTTGGACTGCAAAGACGAAGTTGAGAAAATCTCAATTGCTGAGAAGGAACAGGAGAACAGAGAAGATGGCCTGAAATCATCACAAAAAACAGCAAGTCTCCACTTTTTGAAGCCTCAATACTGCAAAAATGAAAGACTTTGCTTTCTGAGAAAACCACAGAGTATCATGTTCCAGAATGACAGGGGCCACACTATGTTCCAGAATAGCAGCAACATAGAAAATTTGTTCCTCAGAATTGGATTCAGAGTGTTCAGCAGTCATCTAGGCTGTTTACCCCTGCAGCCCAAAGAGAGAAGAGCCTGGCTACTGCTCTGGTTGGCAACAGACCTTGACATCGTCCACATGGTGTTGGGTTTAGATGCATGCAAAATGCAAGTGTTATAGGGTTAAAAACACTTTCACCTTGATT
Organism: Cavia porcellus; assembly: GCF_034190915.1. Lineage (NCBI taxonomy): Eukaryota > Metazoa > Chordata > Mammalia > Rodentia > Caviidae > Cavia > Cavia porcellus. Next base: position 3,670,933 of record NW_026947503.1, read on the forward strand.
TCAGGAGGTCTGGGAGGCCAGGCAGTGTGCTCCTGAGAGGACAGTTTGTGGTGCTGGACATGTGCAGCCAAAGGTGCAGTGGAGACTCCAGAAGTTTAGAAAAATCCAGGAATGTGGACTAGCTCCGAGGAGGAGACAAAGCAACCTTAAGAGAGAAGCTGTGAGAGCTATAACCATTGTGTAGGGGTGGAGCCACTCAAGTCCTATGGAGCTCATAATTTGCCACAGATTGCCTTGAATAGTGCATGTGGAACTCCAGGACTTAATGTTTGCCCTGCTGGATTTTGGATTTGCTTTGATCCAAATCCTTTGTATTCTCCTGTTTGTAACTTTTAGGATGAAAATATTTATTTTATGCCACTGAATTTTGGAAGTGTTTACCTTTGTTTTTATGTGCACAGGGACTTGCAACTAAGTTTGCCTTACATTTGGAAGATGATTTGGGACTTGGACTTTTAGGATTTGGGCAGCTCTCACAGATGGACTAAATGCTTTAAGAATAAAGGAATGTGCATGAGTCTTTGGGGGCCCAAGGACAAAACATTATGGTTCTAATGTAATATAATGTTGATATACTTAATACTAGTTCTTAAGGATTATTAAACCTGTATTATAATGTTCAAGTTGTGAAATGATGAGAAAAATATGTTTTTGTATCTGGAAGCCTGTTTGTAGAAATGTGTCTGGTTGTCAAGTTGACAAGGGGTGGATTATGGCTGATCCAGTGTGTCAATTTGAAAAATTTAGAAGTTTAATAGTGTCCTTTGTAAACATCCTGAGCCTGTGCTAGAGGAGGGCAGAGAGATGGTGTGAGTGTTACACTCACCCAGGGTGGGCAACTAGCCGGTTTACAATATAAGGGAGGAGAAAGGGTTTACTCTCCCCCTTTCTGCTCTGGCTGCTTTGCTGTCTTCTGCTGCCATGACCTGTTGCCAAGTCACCCGCCTTGGCGCCAGCCAATGATGGACAACTGTGAGCTAAATAAACTTTTCCTTCCTTAATTTTGGTGTCAGGTGTTTTATCTCAGCAATGATAGAAAAGTAACTAAGACAGCTGTGAATGCCAAAAGAGCCTCCTTAGCCTATCTTATTCTACTCATTTTCCCCCTCTAACTGACAGGCTAATTTGAAGCAGGCAAAACATTCATTGTTGCCCTGTTTCTACCTTATCTTTATTATCTCTCAGATAGTACTTGTATAAAGACTCTAGCCAAGAATCAATGTATATCTAAGGCTTTGATTTTCATTATTATTTTAGCTGAGGGTCTCACAACTGCCAAGAGTTTAGCAAACAATTGTATAGATGATGAATATTCATTGACTTTTTTCTCCCCCTCTGTTTAGCAATAGCTTGTCATTCTCCTCATGTCATGGCATGTCATGTCATTCCCTCAAAGCTTGACTCTGCCACAAGTAAAGTTTTGACCCAGGAAACTATTTCCTGGCTAAAAGCTTGATCTTTAACTTACATTCTACTAATATGGAACTCTTTTCCTATATGTATTGAATTTTTCTGTATTTATGGCATGATGGCCCAGACCTATAAGCATGCACAGTTTTAAAGGATTTTTTTTCTTTTTCTATTTTAAGATCATCATAGGTCAGGACACTATTTCTACCTGACTGTCCCTGGAGAGAAGGCATACAAAGTCATCAACCTGTGGAAAGCAAGTTGCATTTAAATTCCAGCTCTGTAACTTAGCAGCAAGAGACTTTGTGAAATTAGGGGACCAAAGTCCTTGCTCCACCTAATGGTTCTTAAAGAACAGGTTTAAAGCACTAAGATCTAAGGCTTTATTCAGTAACATTGCTGCCACCAGTTTCTCCCTCACCCAGCGACATAAGATCCTTAGTATCTCTCACAGGATGGCCTTTCAAGGAAATGTCTGTGGCCTTTGCTGGATCCTAACAAGTCATCGCTTTTAGGATTTTGAGATAAAGGAGGGCAAAATCATTTCTGCCTTATGTAATCTTACAAGGTTTGCTTGATGCGTGACCTTAACAATGTGAGAGTGGACAGCACATTGATTAAAGCATAACTGTCACCATAGCCAATGCTTCTATCCCTGCATACAATGGAGCCCAGGAGATAGTCTTTGGGAGTGTCTTGGGCAGCTCACTTCCTTTCCTGACACTAATGTTTATGATGGGACAACCAATCAGATGATTCAGTAACAACAGGATTTTCTGCATGTACCCGTCATCATATAAGTGGCTACACTCTTCTCCACGCCCAGAATATACCCTCTAAAGATTATATAACTGCTGAAATGAGAGGAGTTCTCCAAAATGGAATTGGAAGCTTCTCTGATTGATAGGTGCACCACTGCTGGAGTGAAAGCCAAGGTCTCCTCACCCCACGAGAGGAGCAGTTAGACCATGAAAACTGAACACCTGTCTCTCGGGTCCCCTAAAGTAGCTGCTTTTGTGTGGGATGAATGGTCCTGCCACTAAATGCAAAGCATGGTGCCTGCTTGCCTTGAAGCCTCCTGAGGAAAGATGGAGATGGGCACCCAGTCTTCTCTTGCTGAAACAGTGGCCAGAGTAAATTTACCTCACAGACTTACTCCTCATGTTATGCCACGTGACTTTGAAGAATTTGTCGCAAAGACTGCATCGCAGGTGGCAACCCCCTGACTCCCACTTGGCAGGTGACTTGTGATTACAGGGACCTCATTCAACAGGACTGGTGTAGAAACACAAAAGAGAAAAAATATCACACAGCACCAGAGTCTTCCACACACAGAATGAGCCTTTGGCCTGCTAAGACCACCCAACGAGCTGGATAAACAAGCGGGACACAGTCCTTTCCCCTACAACACTGTCTGCATCCCTTCTGCTGTGAACACTCTCTCTACACTGCTAACCAGCTGGACTTGAGCAAAGTCATTTGCACGTTACCCCCTGAGATAAGGAACACATACATGCATCAGACATTGAAAGAGCACTGGAGGAGGAGCCAGAAGATGTAGTGTTTAGCCAGGTTTCCACTGCAGTGACAAATACCTGAGAGTAACAATTTAAAGACCAAAGGCTCATTTTGACTCAAGAGTTGCAGAGGCTTCCATGCATGGCCAGCCTGCTTCATTGCTCTTAGGCCTGTAGCCAGGCAGAAATACCATGGTGGAAGGGTGTCGGGGAACCAAGCTGCTCACTTCATGGCAGCCAGGAAGCAGTCAAGGAGGCAAGGACTCAGAACACGAGAGAAAGGGCCAGGGACCAGACAGAGTCCCAAGGCCACACCATTGTGGTTCATTTTCTCCAGTAGGCCCCTTGGCTCAGTGATGCCATCAAATTATGGTCTCCTTAGTATGGAATCTACTTGATGATGTTACAGATTTCCTGACTCAATCACTGGCCACAAAGCCTGTCAGCCACCAAACCGTCCACACAATGAAATGCTTAGAGGACATTATAGATCCCAGCCTAGCAGCATCATATTTTTTGCCTCCACAGAGCTTTGTGAATCTTCAATTCCATTAAAACAGATGGTGCAGACAGGGCAGCACCCCTGAGGAGGGCTGAGAGTGAAGGACATGGAGGCCAGGGGCTTTCTCAACAGCCTGCCCCATAGCACGCTTCCCACATAAAGAATCTTCTGTTTGGGAAATTCATTACCCTGAATCCCATGGCTCTGCTGAGTGACCTGGTGCCAGTGAGGTGTCTTAGTTCAATCTGCTTGCTGCAACAAAATATCATAAACTGAGTAGTTTATAAACAAAGGAATTTATCTCTAAGTGATCAGGGAACAGAAAGTTCAAGATCCAGTGCAGACAGATTTCCTGGCTGTGAGCTGTGAGTTTTCTGTGTACTATTAGCATCTTAACAGCAACACTGTGAGGTCCAAAGAATTTGAGGACTCACAAAGTTGGTCTTCGGTTCCATGTCCTCAGGTCTCATGGCAAGATTTCTTGAGCATAATGCATTGTCAGATTCTCTCCACAGTCAGCCTGGGAGGCTCAAGTCCACCACTGCTCAGGAGAACATTCCACAGAGACTGTTTCAGCCACTGCTGCCACTGTCCCCATTAATCTGTGTGTTAGCTGTGCCCTGGTGCTGACCTCCATGGTAGAGATGCCTCAATTCCCCTAATGCCCATCACCTCTCCTAGACCCTCTCAGAGCTCAGAGGCCTCTCTGATCCTGAAAACCATGATTTTTAGATTCCTTCATCCCCACAATCTCCTCCACAAGGACTCAGACATGGCCATGGTGCCTTTCCCACATGGTAGCCCGACAGAATATTTTGAGTCACTCACTGAGGAAGCAAGTGGAGAACATTTTGGGGGCATGTTACTGGGTGGGGGGTAGACAAGAGGACAGTCTTTAAGCATCTCTGCAAGGTCAGGCTGTCAGCTCATGGGAATTTGGCTCTGTGGGTCTGTTGCTTGGACTGTGAAGTTGACTCTTATCACATATGGCACCATGATAAAGCAACAGGGAAGAAACTAGGGAATATTGGGCTGGAGATGAGATTAGGTTACAAAATACTAATAAAGTGATCATTCTGTGTGACAACCACTCGTATGTCTCTACCTGACAATCTCCGGCACCCCTTCCTGTGCTGCTATAATTGTTTCCCAAACTGTGTCCTGGCTGTTCTGTGTGGAAAAGCCTCCCCCTGCCTCCCCTTCCCGGGGTCCTTGCTGATCTGTACCAGTACGTCTAAGCTAGAGCCTCCGCTTTACAAGCCTAGTGACCATCACTTGGCCACTCTCTGAGCTTGATGTATGCAAATTAGATGCAGGCAGATGCACGAAGCCTCTGGGCAAGTCTCCCCTCCTCTTGCTCAGTTGTGGCACAGAGGTCTGAGACGCAGCCAGAAAGGCTTCTCCACCCACCTTCTCCATACTTGCAACACTTCTCTGTCCTCGCTCCACATGAGGACACTCTCTTCCCAGCCGTCCTCATCCTCCGTCTCACCAGGCTGGGGTGGCCTTATCTGCAGGAACATGCACACCCACACACTTATGAAGAGATCACTGTGCTGCATAGTTTCTGTTTATGGACAGAATACAAAAATGAAAAAGCCATAGCGCCTGAATTGCTTACATTCTCTATTGAATGTATTGTTTATTTAAAAGAACTGCAGTCTTTTCCTCAAGATTAGTAAGCTGAAAACAAAGAATAATTTCATGTGCAATAACATTTTATTATGTACTTGGCATTATTTTAAAAATAAGCAATGCCTTGCTTTCCATTTGCTAATACCCACAGTTTGTTGCTGATTATATTTCCTCATGTTCTTCCTTTCTTCTTTTATAAAATAAAATTCCCATCTCAGCATTCTCCAGGGGTTGTTATGTGTATTTGGATATTTTTTTCCTGTTTCCCAGGGCATTTCTATGGTTACACAGTGTGTACTCAATGAGTTTATTTAATTACATCTGTCAGTGAAGGATAGACAGTCTTGATGGTTAGGACTGTTTTAATCGCTTTGTGTCAAATACTGAGATTTGTGTAATGAGGAGGCATGCGCTGGTGCCACAACACAGTCCATCGTCACCCACTAAGTGCGGAGCACATTGTCCAAAGTCCTAGGAATAGCTGCCCACACTTTCTCTTCAGAAATCAGAGAACAGAGCCTACAGTGGCAGATCGAATTGTGCCAGACACACAGATGTTTGTTAATATCCACTGACAGTTTTAGGCGAGAGAAGAAAGTCAGGCTTTTGTTTTAAAACACTCCCATGCAACACGTCACACACAAGGGTGTGGTTTTGTCTGTGGAGTTTTCCATTTCTATATGGAAGGAAGAATCGATGTGCCACATCCACCTTCTGAAGACACAGAAAGATGCTGCCTCTTAGCTAGTCAAGCTGCAGTTCTGTTAAGCTGGACATTTAGTCTGCCTGTACCTCGCCAGCAAGGTTACTTTGTTCCCTAAGGAACACTCACCTCCAAGGTAATGAGAGGAAGATGAAATAAAAGACTCCGCCCCGAGTGGAGGACAGAGTGAGGACAGAAAGCAAGCTGCCGCCCACCTGGGTCGCAGTCTGGAGACAAGGAAGCAGAGAGGGACAGTTTCTGAGCCCTGTTCTGACCCGCCATGTTGGCACAGATGGTAATTTCTGGCTTTGCCTCCAGAAAACCGAACTGTCTCTTCCCCAAATTGGTAGTGTTCATCCACAGAACAAGTGCTGTGACTGTGCGGGTGACGTGTCTGCCCCAAATTTGTAGTCCCCACCTGCATAAAAATAAGAAGGAAGCAGGCTACCTCGGTAGCACCATGTAAGATTATCTCCTGGGCTGATGACTCCAATAGTGTATTCAGTGTGTTTGGAGCCTCAGCAAACCTTCCTACAGCAGGACAGTCCCAAAGAAGGGGATGCGGCATGGACTCCTGGGCAGACCCTAGTTGAGCTCATCTGAATCCAACGCCCCACACTCCTCCCTCCTGTGGGTATTCTGGATGATCATTCTGGCTCCTGCAACAAATTACCCCAAACCCAGTGGTTGAATAGCATCAACTTTGTCTCTCATGCTTCTGTAGACCACAGTCCAGAATCAATTTCACCACACAGCTGAAGCTAAGGTGCTGGCACAGCAGGACTCCTATAGAGACCCTGAGGAGCCTGTTTCTATGACTTTCTTTCCTTCATGACCCCACCTTCAAAGCCAGCAGCACAGCAGATACAAACTCTCTCCCTCTCTCTCTCCTTCTGCTGCTAGTGACACTGCTCTAACGCGTACTCCGCTACTTGCCTCTTATCCTAGAAGGGTGCTAGTGATGGTATTCGGGCTGCTGGGATCACCCAAGATCACCTCCCCATTTCAGTCTGAGGAAGACCACAGATAGGATGCCCAGGAAGAGCAGGACACCCAGAGGATGTAGAAAGGGAGGGACGAGAGGTAGACAAAACTTCCGGTGAAGGGCAAGGGGCAGTTCCTATGCACAGCTTCAGTTTGACATAGAAACCAGTAACAGAGATAGGCCCCCGACCTGGACAGCAGGCCTCTCACTAGGTTTTGACACAGTTCTTCCCATGGTTGTGCCTTGTGGGAAGGTGATGGGGATGGAGCACTAAGCCAAGGATGCTGAGATACGGGAATCAGAACTGTACAGGTTCTAAACCCAAGAAGTGGGTCAGGAAGGATCCAGGGAAGGTAGTCTATGAAGGAAAATGACAGGGTGGCAACTGGGAACTCCTATCAATCTGGTCCTATTAGCTGGGTTCAGACGCAGTGAGACCCACTGAGGGCAGTGGGTTTCCACAGAAAATGGTGGGGGAGGGTTAGATAGAAACAGCACCAAGACTCAGACTCTGCAGCACGTGGCCTCTTTGGGCTCTGTTGTCTGCAGCCCAAACTCACCTTGGAGTGGATTTCTGCCCCCTAGTACCACTGAGCAGACATCCCTCTACAGGAACACTGAAGTCATCTGCCCCAACAGCAGTGTGGCAGGAGCCTGCATCCACTCCTGCTAAGTGGGGGATGAACCACAGGGTCCTGATTGAAACATGGCTCACAGATTCGTTCACTTGCATTTGTCTTTTATGGAGAGTGGGGGGTTACTTGTAAAACTGACATATTCTTGTATATTCTTTATGTATTTTAATATATATTCTTATATACTTTTTAAAGTACAGAAGTTGTAGAATCATGATAAAAGTCCCCATTTCCCCACCTTTTTATTCCTATTACCCTTTCCTAAAAGTAATCACTACTGTCTATTTAGGAGTTTTCCTTTCCTATCTTCTTTATACATTTAAAACTTGACTCTAGTCCCAATATGCTTCTCCAAATACGTCATCCTGCTTATGTGTGAAGAGAGTTGTTACTAAAAATCAGGAAACCCAGAGTTTCCCATTCAAGCCATTTGCAATTTTCCCCACCACTGATGAAGCCCAGTGAGCATCAGTCAGTCGCACCCTCGTCTCTGCTCAGTGGTCCTTCCTGTGCAAGTGGTTCTGAAAAGCACAGTCGATGAATCAAGGAACAGAATTTTATAGATGCAGCTAGATTAGTCTTCCAAAAGACAGTTGCTGTTACCACAGCCCATGGATGTGTGTGGCCCCATGTCCTGGCCAATGAGGGTACCTCACTGTTTTAAAGTTGTGCCTGATGCGTAGAGAGGCCAAGCATCTTGTCATATTTCTATGGACAGAAGATTTCATTAGTGGAAAAGAGAAAGCAGTGTCCAGAAGAAGGCTGAATAAAACATTCACTAAGCAGCAGGACCTTGGGCATGAGCAGGTGGCAGCCATGTGATTCTCAGCAGCTGCATCCCCGAGTGAGTATGCCAGAATCACCCAGAGGCCAGTAGATCACAGATCACCACCTACTCCAGGCTCAGTAGGCAGAAGAGGTCTGCAGAGGTCCCTCATGACTCTGATGTTCCTGCCTCCAGGAACACATCTTGAGAACAACCGCCCCAAAATGTGTATGAGTCAAAATAATCCCTACAGCCAGCATGTATATTTTTCCTTACAGGGAGCAGATGACTCACTGGCAAAATCCAATCAATACCTGAATGCAAAAGAAATCACATATAGAGAATAAGAAGAAATGAAAGTAAAAATGAAAACATTGCTTATTTCAGAACACTTTTATTTGGGCACTTTCCACATACAGTGAATATTGTGAAAATAGATTTTAAAATGTCTTTTATTCATGTATGAATCATAGAAAAAATGCAATGTAAAGTCAGATCTGAAGAGAAGATAGAGATTCTAAGCCAGTCTTTCTAGAGCCTTAGGGAAGAAGGCACGTTTGGCTTTGAAATAGCAAGGTTAAGCACGATGCCTTTTCTCTGGTATAATCCTATAATAGCAAAACATTTCACATTTCTCCCTGTCACGCATGTTTTGAACTAGCCACGTAATATGTACTTACAAAAAAAACTTAATAGTTTTGATAAAATTCATTTGTTTTTTAAAAACATGACTGATTTTGAACTTCTCGTTAAAAACTTAAAACTTTTTGGGTCTTTTGTTTTTGTTTTTGCTTTTTGAAACAGATTCTGATGATGTAGTACAAGCTGGTCTTGAACTCACTCTGCAGTCCAGGCTGGCCCATGGCAATCCTTCTGCTTCAGCCTCCCAAGTGCTGCCTGGGGGATAAAAAACTTAAAAATCCTCTGTGAGATTATAAAAACTGACATAAAAATGTCTAAAGAATTCTTGTTCAAAAATAATGAACACAATTCAGAATATTTACTTAATAGTCAATAGGTACTTTTGTTTTATAGTAACATGAGTAACAGGTCAAGTGGCATGAAAAGATACATAAAATTTTAATACTACGATATTTAAGAGAAATATTGAAACAAATGAGTATATAACTGTTGATGGCTAGATTTTCTTAGTTCCCCATAATCTCCTCCACAAGGACTCGGACAGGGGCCATGGTGCCTCTCTTAATTCTATCATACAGAAATAAATGGTTTTTGACACAGATAACCAAATTACATTTCCCTTAGCAAAATGCCCTGTGTACCACACTTTATCAAGAATTGTGGCCTATTTGACTTCCAGATCACTTCTTGGTCTAAAGGTAGATTTTCAAACAATGACTGAACTGAGTCTTCTCACTTTAATTCAGTTTCCATGAAGATAAAAGATACAGGTCTTTAGAATCATACAAGAAAATGATGCAGTTCGGCAAGCTGGGCACCACAGCTAATCATCAAAAAAAAAAAAGATTCTTTCCATGACACTGTCAGTTTAAAATGCCAGGGGGAACAATTCCTGATATTATCCTAAGAGACTGAACCTAATTGGGAGACTGAAGTTGCTTCCTGGCTGGCCTCTCGTATTAGTAAATCATCTGTCTTCTTGTGTTTTTAACACTAAGATAGAGCTTCCAGATCCAGTGCTTAAGCTTATTTCTTCTTTACATGTATCTACTTCCTATCACAGAATTTGAACGTTTATATCATTTATTTTCAAGACACCTTGTGACTGGAGAAGTCATGGAGATGTGAGTCATGTGTTGTAGACTTTGTGTCTCTGCTGTGTCTCCATCAAGTGGCACACAGGCAGATGTGACAACCAAGTTGCTCAGGAGGGCCACATGAGCTCTATCTTGGGGGTAGAAGGAGTTGTCTCCCTAGGTGTAGGTGCTGTCTGGCGTGAGGGCTAGGGGTTGGTATCTACTCCACAGTGGAGTGCAGGGGGGAGACCTAACACAGACTTTCAATAAAAGAATGTGTGAGCCACTGCGTGAGCAAACATCTATAATCCCAGCACTCTGAGAGGCCCAGGTAGGTGGATCGAAAGTCTGAGCCTAGCCTATGCAACTTAGTGACCATGTTTCAGAATAAATTTAGGGATAAATAAGATTAGGGATGTACTTCAATGTGCAGACCCTGGGTTCAGTCCCCAATTCCACAAAAAAGAAGAAGGTAGAGAAAAAAGAGTGGGAACATGAGGAGAAAGAAAAAGAGGAGGAAGAAAAGAAGAAGAAAGGGAAGATATGGGAATGAGCTTGAATGAACTTAAAATTGGGAATGTCCTCAACTAGGTGTTCAAAATCTCTCACATTATAAGATAAACCAGTGACTGCATTAATCTCATTTTAGGAAGTAAGTCACTGTCTCAGCAACACACCTGACTTTGAAAACACCCTCAACAAAGAAACTGCTCAGACTACACAGTGACCAGTGGTCATTTCCAGGCTTTTGCTGTCCCATTCAAAGAAATAGGCAGGACATCTGATGAAAGTAAAAACAAAAAAGAAAAGATTAAAAAGAAGAAAAAGAAATAAAAGAAGTGCTTAAGAAGAAGTGCTCTGAAGAAAAGTCAGGTATCTGCAAGAGGCCATTGGCCATGAAGTCAGTGGGCACCATCTTTTATAGCTTCGTCTGATGTCAGATCCAGGCTGTAAGAAGATGGTATGCACATGCGTCCCAGCCATGACCTGAAAGTCTTTTTGCCCTGTCCTGAACTCCTATTCAGGAGAATTTCCTGGGGAATGTGATTAGAACAGTGGCATACAGGGCTACTATTGCTGCTGGGTTGGCAATCACCCATCCTATAGCCCTCTTGCTGAACTTACTTAATCAATAACTGTAAGTCAATTATCAGGCACACTGCCTTCATTCCAAAGCCTACACTTAATCACTCCCTGGGAACTTCAAAGTCCATCCCCATCCCCATTTCAGTGAGTCTCATCACCACACTTACAAATCAGGTCCAGGCTGTTCTCATCTTTGAGAAGCAAGGAGAAAACACATTTAAAGCAAGATACACATGCCCCAGTATTGAAGCCAAATAATAACTCTCCTCCCTTACCACAACTGTGAAATTCTCTCCAAAACCTCGTCCCTGAAAAACCAAAATAAGTGGGCACATAGGCATGCAATAAAAAATAAGCAAATTGAATGGAAGTAGTTATATAGAAATGACCCAGGCAAAATGAAAACACCTTGGTGGATGTGAGTATAGAGACAAAACAATGGAAGCTAAAAGTGCATAAGTCTCATGATTTATAAATCATTCCAGCAGAAACTATACCTTCCCATGAGCCAGGGGCAGCCATGTGGAATGGGAAGAGAATCAGGAAGCCAAAGCACACCTTCCTATGTGCCAGCTGGTGCACAGGCGGTGAGAAGGGCAACCCTCCCTCCATACATACACTCTCACCATAACTAATGGGCTGATTCAGAGAACTCAGAAACTGAAATTTAACAAAAAAAAAAAAAAAAAAAAAAAAAAAAAAAAAAAAAACCTTAATGTTTGTGAAAGAGTTTTGGCCCAGGCCGGACACTGTAGCTGGAAAAGCCTCAGAGGGAACCAAGGAGCTTCTATCTCCCCCACCCCCAGGAATTTACCTGTGACTCTATCTCCCCCCACCCTTAGGAATGAGTGCCAAGGAGATACCTGTGCATCTCTAATGGCCCTAGGGCACCACCTTAAGCTTAGGCTACTTGTATACCCCCCCATGCCACGTGTCTGCCAGTGAGAAAGCCAGACTCTCTCCGAGTTCTCAGAATAAAGGCCTCTTTTGTTTTATACTTCTCATCTTTCAGACGCACTATATAACGTTATCCGTTTGTAATGTTTGATTACTTTGCAGTCCTAAAGCTGGTAATCTGAGCATCTATTTGGATCTATAAGCATTATAGCAACTGTGGGGGATTTCCTTGTATGTTGTTTGTGAAATCCAATGTTTTGTTCCATTTTAGTGTTTTGTTTTATTTCTGTATTTGGTAACCTGAGCAACTATTTTGAAGATAACAGTATGCAATGAAACAGCCATTGTTACATTCCTATCATCTTGTTTTGAAAACCTGTATAGCTATTGTTTGTTGTTGTTGTTGCTGTTGTTTTTCTTTTTTTGCTTTGTTTTGTTTTTTTGGTTTGTTGCTTCTTGATTTGGGGTTTTTTTTTTTTCTCTTTAAAATAAAAATAAATTATTACAGCATTTTTATTTAGAAGTGAAAATAGTCTTTCTGCCATATTATCAAAACCACAGGCTTTCACTTAAATTTCTGTTTTGGCTAGTTTACAGCTGACTTTTTAAAAATCTGCATTTTAGATTTACATATCACAAGAAAACTTCCCAGGAAAATGATTGTACCCCTGAAAAAAAAAATAGTAAATACTAATTTAAAAAAAGAAAAAACTATAAACAAAAATAGTTGTGAAATGTTGAGAAGATAAGATTGTTCAGGGTTGTTGACCTGCTAATTGACATTACAAATATTCAGGTAGAGATTAGAATGAATGTTTTCAGCATCTTTTTGTTGGGGCTCCATAGCATACAAGTGAAAAACAAACATTTAGGTGACAGGGTTCATTGATCTTCCAGAGAAGAGGGACCAGAGGAAAACAAAAATCACTGGTCTTTCATATACCAGTGTGAAATCACCACGGTAACAGTCCAGGATTGATTACAACACAGACAGGCTTGCTTATCCCTCTTTGTGAGTCTGGGACTCTCCTGTGTGCCCGGAGCTCCGCCAGGTGGCTGGTACTCCTGAGCCAGTGGGTAAGCAGGATGGGCCAGTCACAAAGGGGCCAAGACTGACCAAGAGCAGCCCTGGAGGGGCCCTTCAGACGCAGAGGAATGAAACTGTGAAGCCAAGGTGAAGCACTTCCTCAGTGAGGGGAGCTGCGCTAGGATCCTGAAGCCACCAGTCTCTGGGAGTGGGGGAACTAGGTCCTCACCCTAAGTAGGAAGCCTGTTAGAGCAGGGCTGCGGAAGGCCTGGGGAGAGATAAAAACTCAAAGAGATGTGCCGCCCCCCCAACACACAGATACAGACACACACACGCGCACGCACGCACGCACACACACACACACACACACACACACACACACACTGCAAAACGTGGGGATTCTGCTGGAAGGCATTCCGAAACTACATGGCCAGGAAAGCTGCCACCTGCCTCAGTCCACTATTCAGGCCTCCTCCTCACATTTCCTTTATGCAAATTGCTATTCTCAAGTGAAATTACATCCATTCAAGCATGAAAAACAAGTAGAAAAAAATCATATATGGAGCATATACATTATGAACAACAGCAACAGCTGGTGCCTGCACACTGGTCCTACAGAGAAGAGGAACACCTAGAATGAAAATAAAATGAGCCCCAAACCAAAATAAATGCTCAAGCAAACCCTTAATATCTTCAGAGAAATGAAAGGGTGCGTGAACTCGAAAGAAAATGTACTCAAAGGAGCTAGGAAAGTCAAGAAAGAAAAATCAAGCCAAGTCATTAAACTTGTGAAAGCTGTATCACACGTATCAATTAAAATAAAAACTTGAAAACTGTCTTTGGAGATATAGAAGACTTTTTATAAAGTCATCAAAATAAAGAAAAGAAAAAGTCATCTGAAGGGCCAGCAACTACCTGGCAAGCAGGCGGTCACGAGTCATAGTTCGATCCTCAATACCAAAAAAAAAAAAAAAAATCAGAGGATTCAAGAGAAAAGTTGTGATTAAAAAAGAGCCACCTGAAATCCAACCTTGTATAACTGGTATCTTGAAATAAGAGAACAAATAAATAGAACTTTTTGTAAGTATAGTAAGATAAAATCTTTTCCAAAATAAAACAATATATGAATTTCAGAATCAAAGGGGAGACAGCATATCAGGAAAACACCGCTCCTGATTGACCCCGCACTGTATCCTAGTGCGGTTAAACTTGGGGGGCTCAGGAGCACTTGGTGCCTAAGAGAACCGAACTTAAAGGATGAGAAATGGAGACTGGCCCAAGGCATGAGAAGCTGCCCTATGAGGACAGTGAATGCAGTTCCCGCCTTCTGAAAGAAAGGAAAGACACATGCTAAATCGACGTGCAAATAACATGTGACACAGAGGACACACGCAAATTTTAAAGACCTTAGAAATACTACTTGCAATGCTCTCATACTGTGAGAAAGCACTGCACACTGCCTTCACAGAGACTAGCAAAGGAGAACCATGGCAAACCCATGGTTCGTACGGCTCCTGCGGTGTTATAAGAAGGCCCATGTACAAACAGCTACAGGAATTAGTATTCCAAACTGAACATATTTGTTAAAACCTTAGTGATGTGAAAATAGTAATCTCACAATCACTTAGTGGCAAGGAAAGAAATTCCTCATTTTTTCCTAAAGGACAGTGAAAAGATGCTCCAACAACAACAAAAGCAACAATAGAGGGTTTCAAAATGAAAACACTGAATGTAATGTAGCTGCGTCTCTGCACAATCTGTCTCAGAATGAAATTTATAAACAAAAATTTCCTAGATGTTTCTGGGAGAAGCCATGGAGTTCAAGTGGACACAAAGCGTTTACTTATAGGTCTCACTTGATGTTTTTATTTTTAATCCTAGAATTGCGTTTTATGAAGTACCTGACACAGTTAGTTTTTGGCCAAATATGCTTTGGCAAACTCAAAAATAAACAACAAATTTAGATTTCTAAAAATCCAGCATGATTTCTGGCAGCTCAGCAATAAAATATGCCTTCATATTGGACACAGTCCCACTTGTTTGTTTTTGTTTTTGGACTATGAGCTTTGGGTACAACGTCCAAAAATTGTTGCCAGTGCCAGTAACAAGGATATTTTCCCCTGAGTACTCTTTTAGGAGTTTTACAGTTTAGGTTTCAGTGTAAGCATTAACCCATTTCACACTGATTTTTGTATGGAAGACTAGAGTCAAGATGTCAGAATGGAGAAATCTGCTTTTCCTAACACCGTGTGTTAAGAGTCTCGTTTTGAGTGGTGTCTTCTTGGGGACCTCATCAGAAATCAGCTTACTATCCTATATGAGTTTTTTCTGGCCTTTCAGTTCTGCTGCATTGGTCTATGTATTCATTTTAATGCAAGTGCCATGTCACTCTGACTACTAAATCTTTATAATTTGAAGCAAGTCCTCCCTGAGAATCAGTGACATGCATAGGCTGCGTGGGGACAGCCAGATGCCAGCCCCTTCCTGCACCGGCTGGGAAACAAGAAGAGCCAGCACCCCACCCCACCTTTAGCAACCAGCTGACCCAGAGAAGCACAGACCGCGATGATGGCTATTGAGTAAAATACAATTTAATGCTTGTGGTGTTTAGTGTTTCACTGATTTGCAGGCTTTAGACTGCAAATAGTCTAAACTCTGCAAATCTGGTCTGATCATCTGTTCGGAGGATGGCATTACTCAGCATAGCATCTATGAGGGTCTCCTTCTGAGGGTGCTGGTCATTGTTGATTCCCTATTGTCTTGTTTTGAAGTCCTGTATCATTTTCACTGTTTTGTTGGGTTGTGTTTGGTTCTGTTTTGTTTTGTTTGATTTTATTGTATAAGATGCCATGAGTAGCTATTTCAAAGATAACAAGCTGTATTATGGTAGCCACTTCGGATTTACTAGTGTCTGGTTTTCTTCTATTGCATTCATTTTTTTGTTTTATTGGTTCTATTCTGTTCGTTTTGTTTGGTTATTACTATGCCTAAAGGTACCTGCAGCTATTTTAAAGACAGCAGGAGGCATTATGGTAACCATTGTTGATTTCCTATTGTTTTGAAGTTCTTTGTCATTTATACAAGTTTATTTGGATTTGCTTTGCTCTGTTTTGTTTTACTTGGTTTTATTCTCTTTAAAATAAAACTTTTAAAAATTAATAATACAATTTGAAAATCATAAGGTACAATGCCCCCAGCTTTATATCTCTTACTCAAGATCATTCTGATTATTTTGGCCTAATTTATGGCAATATATGAATTTCAAAATTTTTTCCTATTTCCATGAAAAATGTCATTGAAGTTTGATAAGAATTGCTTTGAAATAGTATATCAGTTTGGGCCCTTCCAGGGGAAGAACCAGCAGCAGCTCCTGAGATCCACCATGTTGGAACTTAGGATGCTGTGAAACTAAACAACCAGCCTGCATTCTTGCTAAGCAATAGTGAACCTACTGATGCTGATGCACGGCCTAGAGCCAAATATCCCATTCCACTATCCCTCTTCTTTCCCCCTCCCCCCCGCCACCCATTAGCAAATGGGAACCAGAGATCTGAGTGTCTCCTGGGAGGTTGACATAGCAAATAGGGAGGACTTCCTTCTACCATCTCTTTGAAGGAAATATTTTTATTACTGTTTTGCTCTTTTCTGATTAATGGTACTGCTCTATTCAATATTCTGTTTTGATAAGTTCTATAGTGTTCTATATTTCATCTCATTTTGATATACGTGATTGAAAGAATAACTATTATAAAGATAACCAAATCTACTGTGGTACCTATTACTGTTATCCCGGTAACCTGCTGTGAAGTTCTGTACCAATTTCACTGTACAATCTTAGTTGGCTTTATTCTGTCTTGTTCTGTTGTATACTTTCAAAATCACATTTAAAACAAATAGTATATCAGTTTTGATCACTTGGACATTTTTAAAATATTAGTTTATCTAATCCAAAATGTAATAATGACTAACACGTATTAAAAAATGCATAGGATGAGCAGAGTGGTGATTATCAGGAACAGAGGGTAAGGGAATGAGGCATTTATGTCCGCAAGTACATTTGCTGTTTCAGAGGGTGGACAAGTCTAGAGATCTAATGGTTGGCATGAGGACTATATGTAGTTAATGCCATTGTATTAGACACTGGGTTTTGCCAAGGGAGCAGATTTCAAAAAGGTGGCAGAGTGCTGGATATGTTAATGTTCTGGAATGTAGTAACCATTATTGGCAAATTAAGTACACACATATTCCCAGAGTGCTGGAATTACAGGATACACCACCATGCCCTGCTCATGATGGCTGTTTGTAAGCTGAAATTCATAACCTTCAGTAACTATATCCATGGGCCTAATGTACAGAAAAGATCCAAAGCAATTATGTGAAAATCTGCCTTCTGTAGAAACTGAGGTGATTTTGTGAGAAAGCAAGAAGTGAAGAATCCACTTATACCCCAAGAAACCACTTTATTCAAACAAATGTTACTTTTCAGAGTTGCCACACTGTTGGAGGGCATCTGGGTGCAGCAATTCATATTCACATTCACACCAAGACTTCCTTTTAGCAATGATCTGGCACTTCGCTTGTATAGAGAAGGATGTATATACCACATGTGCCAATGAATTTGTTCTGCAAAGTGGCAAACAGCATTCTTTGCTTTTTGCTGACAAAAATACCTACAGCTAAGGTTAAAGGAGAAATGTTTTATTTAGGTCACAGTTTGTAAAGATTTCAGTGCTTAAGTGGCTGGTATCAAGGCTGGTGGCTCATGGCAGAGGGGCATCACAGTGAACAACTCGTAGTGCCCGCAAGGTAGCAAAAGCAACAAGGGAGTTAACAGCATCTTACCTTATCTAGACTACTGGGATTAGAGTGGTGGCAAGCCAGTTGGTGGACTGACTGAGTAATCACACACCCTTAATCCCAGTATCATGGACTCTACATTCAGCTACCTCTGAAAAACCCCTCTGGTCACAGGAGGCTGTGGGGGTGGGGTCCAGAAACAAACCATAGCCTGCAGCGTGAAACTTCACAGTGTGCGCTCTGTCACAGCTACTCAGCTCCATCACAGCATCGTAGCAAGGGCGCATAGCCACTTCCAGCGGCAGTTAGAGTAGAGAGGCTCAAATTAGAATACAATCTGATTTTGCCATTGCAAAACATTCTGCTTTTTCAAACATTTGGAAAAGTAAAAATGCACTTAACCAATAAGGGGCAGATTGTTCTAACATTCACTTTTAATTTTGTCTTAAGAGTTAATTCTGGGGGCTGGGGGTTTAGCTCAGAGGCATAAGCGCCTGCCTTGCAAGCAGGCAGTCATGAGTTCGATCCCTGGTACTGATAAAAAGGAAAAAGACCAAAAAAAAAAAAAAGAGTGAATTCTGTCCCACTCTACTTTCTGATGATAGCTTCCATGATGCTAAATGTGTTTTTCAGGACCAAGCTTGACATTTTAATATCACTCCTAATATACATCAAACCATCTTTGTTGTTTAATGGCTCATTCTGCGCCATAAAGATTGATTTCATAAAGACATTGTTCTGTGCTTTCTGCCTGTCCAACACTCAGGGCTGTTTTATCCTGTTTGGTTACATGTAATGGCCAAGTCTAGAAGATTAACATATGCATTTTCAGCAGGAAATTTTAAAAGAAGGCATCTTTCCTGAGTGTCCTGGTCACAGCCATGTCCTCAGTCAATAGATCTTAATTTTGAATGAATGTGATCATTTCCTCCTTTGTATGACTGATCGAACCCTACTATACTTCCTCTAACTACCTATTCTTTCTAAAAGTAATATTGGATTCTTCCTATAAGATGTTTTCCTCTGGATTTCTTCCATTCCTGTGCACCTGACATTCCAGTCCGGACCAAGTAGCTGCCTTACTGATGTTCCTTCACACCTTCTTTCCCCTCTTGTGCGAGTGCTGACTCCTGGACACAGCTGCATGGCTGTGGTAGACACTGGATGCATGCACTGCGCTATCAGGGCACAATCTGTTGATCTGGTGTTCACTGGGGTCTCTAGGAAGACTTCTAAGCCATGCAGTTACACAGAGTTAACACGGATAGATTTGTCCAAATTCATAAAGTTATTTCATTGATATTCATTCCCTGAAGTTGATTTCAAATGAAAAAGTAATTAGCAGTGTTGTTTCTTTTTATATATGACCACAACTCATAGAATAAACACTCAGTATACTGCTTAAGAGTCATCATAGAACTTTTCAAAATCATCTCAACAGCCTTGAGTTTCGTCTTCCAATTTATTTTAATTGCATTAATTTGACTGGTGCATTTACAATTTTTCATCTGCATTTTCTAATTTAGCTATACTTCAGGTGATGATTTTCTGCTTTTAATGACTTACATTGTCTGTGATATCCTCAGTGCTGTCAGCAGTGAGACACTTTTGAAGGACTTTGTTGGGAAAACATAACTTCAGGTGCCCAGGATTTGGAAGCAGACATGATCCTTTCCTCCTGTCAGAGACAAACTAAATTCCAGGCTTGGAAATTTCCTCTTAAATAGCCTCCCCTGCCCACACTTGACCCAAGCACCACGGATGTGCCAGCTGCCTCTGGGATGAGTTACTTTCCTTCTCCACCTGTTTTTACACAGGTCTGTTTTAAAGCAGTGACTCACAACACACACGGCTTATCAGGTAGTAACACCACTTGGCATGTTCTCAGGGTGGGTGTTTCCAGAGCACTCACTGCAGCAGATGAAGCAGTGAAGCAGACCAGACATGGTGCAGTGGTTCCTCTCCAGAGGCTTCCATCCTACTCTTTACAGGATCTAAACCAGTGCTAAGACAAAGCATAGGACCTTTGCACATACCTTAGCTTGTAGGTTTCACGTGGCAGGGGAGGCCTCATCCTAACTTCTCAGCTTTAATCTTACAACACTGTCCTCTGCCTGTGACTCACACTCTCTGACATGCATCCTCATGGTCTTCTCCTCGGGCCTGAGTACCCATCATTCCACACAGACCCACTGACTTGGAAGATTCATGACTTTAAATGTAATTTGCTCTTATTTGGATGTTACTCACATCTGTATCCCTAGTTTCCACTGAACTGGAGACTGGTTTATTTTAGCTGTCCACTTTGTATCTAGTAAGCAAATCAAATTTTATGATCAACAAAAATTTGTCTCTTCTGCTGCCTCCATCCCGTCTCAGTAGCTCACAGAACAGCCCTGACATGTTTATACGTCTTTCCTAGTCACTGGGATAAAATACCCCACACCTCTAACTTAGAGCAGAGGTTTATTTCGCCTCACACGTTGAGAAGCTTCCTCTATGGCTGGAAGGCTCAGACACAGAAACTGCACAGCCAGTCCTATTGATTTTAGCTTCAAGTTAAATCCGCAATAAACCCCAGTAGCATTGCACACTTCATTGGCATCAATTCATGTCACAACCTTTTACCATTTACTGAAAACAAAGCTTTCCTTACAAGTTTCTGTCCATTCTCCACTTACTTTCTGCAAGAGCTGGCACAATATTTTAGAAAATCACATCTGATTACCATCTTGCCCTGCCAGTATCCTATGCAGCCAAACTCAGAGTGTGATGACCACAGGAAAAAGACTATGACACCCCTGGACCAGAGTCCCACCACTTGGCCTGACTGTGGGACTGGGCCCGCTGTCTTTGGCAAGAAGGAGCCACCACATGGATGGCCCTGAAGAGTCCTGTCCTGCCCACCAAACCTTGACCTCTATATATTTGCCCTGCCCTCTGTGAAAAACACAGCTCTTCCCTTCCAGTGATATGTGTCGTTTAAACTGGGCCACTGCTTCATTAAAAAATGACAAATTCAGATTGAAACATAGAACACAGCTGTCAAAGGCACCAGAGAGTGAGAAAAGGCAGAAAGGAAAGCCACGCCCTGGAAAGGGAGTTTTCACGCATGTAGCTTCCCAGTGGCTATCCCTCCCTGGGGATACGGGTGCAGACTCCACAGTGAGAATACACAGTTAGCCAGGACTCCACACAGACTCTCAGGTAGATGGGCAGGGGACAAAGCAGAGGCAACAAGGGCAGCCAGAACATGACTGGCAGAAGTACAAGAAAGAGGCAGCCAGAGGCCAGAACAGCAGCAGCAAAGGCTGCGCATGCAAATATACATAGGGATAGGTGTACATGTACATATACATATATACACATATGCATAGGGGTATGTGTACATGTACACATACCTATCATGTTGAATGTGTGAGATACCAAATGCTAATAACTCTGGGTTGATAAAGAATGTTTACCATATCAAATGATTGCCATAGTAAATATATTTACTATTACATTAATAAGTAGTATATTTAAGATTGAGAAGCATACTTAGCATATAAAAGACATTCATTACTAGTACACTTAATATGTAACATATATTTAATATATTTAAAGACATTGTAAATATAAATAAATATACTCTTTTTAATGTTTACAAGTTGAACATCGAGTTTTCACAACGATCGCTTTTAGATTATTCTTAATATTATACAAAAGCTTCAAATATTGATGCATAAAGTTATGTCACAGTGGTCCACACTTTTAGGTTTCTTGAAGAACCATCTTACTCCTGGACTACCACTCCTCAGAGGACCTCCCAGTTAACAGTACAGACTTAGATACATGTACACAGGGGAATCTCAGGAACTCAAGCACGTGCTGGCAGGAGGAGCAGCCAGATTGGAACAGGCTCCATCCTGGCATCACAAACACCTACAGTCCAGGGGAGTAGCAGGTGCCATCATCCAAATGGGCTGTGCAGGCTGTCACCTGAGGTCTATCTGTCTTGCTGTTGTTCATCATGTCCCAAGTCAGGGCAATTGCAGTGCTCTGTGGGAATCAAAATGCTCCAAATCAAGAGTCCCTTGGTCTGCTTTGTGCTGACTTTATGAGGAATGGTGGGTGGGACCAGACAGTAAAAAGTGGGCTCCAAGGAAATCCGTTTTCCATCATCCCTAAAATTTACGTTTAAGTTGACTGTAAAAACATCAGCTACTCTGTGCTTGAATATATATATATACCTGCATTTCGATCTCATACTGAGAAATGAAATTTATTTGGTGATTAAGTGAAAGACACACACTGCAATAAATACAGTTTTGGTAAAATTCCCTTGCAAGAGTGCAGGGGAAAAAAATAGAGACAAAGGAAAGGAAGAGAAAGAAGAAGGCAGATAACCATAAATGTCAGGACTTTGTTTCTCCTCTTTTTATCTTCTAAAGAACTTGGGAAAGGTGGCCGGCAGCAGTGCGAGGCTCCTGGAGAAAGGAAATGACAGCAGCTAACACACACCTAAACTAGAAGGGGGAAGACTCAGCAGGGACACAGCTAGTAAAATGAAAGCACGGAAAGTTAAAACAGTCCAAGACTGTTGGGGCAGAGTGATGCCTTGCTCACACATGCTTCCGTAATTGAATTTCAGCTGGGTTATTGTCTTGCAGTCCACAAAACTGAGCTAATATGTTATAACATGTGAATCTCTGAAGAATATTGGACACAGAACAGTAACAAAGTAACCTTGAACTTTAAAGATATGAAAATAATGAATTCTATCCCCAGTACCAAAAATTATATATAGATATATATATAAATTGGCAAATATGCTAGAATTTTATAATTATGCAAACCATCATATTCAAGAAATAAGGCTACAGTTTGCATTTTAATTTAGTTTCCCTTCATACAGTAATCAAGTAGGGATATGCCTTATGGGCAAGAAGAAACTTTTAAATGAAAAAGGTCATAATAAAAAAATACTTAACAGGGGCTGCTATCAAATTAAAAAAAACTAATAATGTGGAGTGCAGCAGGAAAGGCAATTTGGAAGCCCAATTACAGATCATTGCCTTGACAGGCATTAGGCTTCTCTTTGTATCTTTGTAATAAGTAATGATTACACTTTATTAAAGCAAAATTAAATGTTAAAGTGCATTTGTCAAAAAGTGAATAATGTAATAAATGTATTTAGGACACTCCTATTCCAAGATTTTTATTTTTATCCTAATAAATAAACCACAAAGCCCTTCAGCATTGAAACTGAAAAGAATCTTGGAAATGACCTCCACATTTGTTTGTCACCTGAAGTCCCACAATGGCTGGGGCCAGCAGATGTCAGACACAGAGGAGGTGCAGGAAGGATTGAGCACACCATTCCTCAGAAAAGCCTGCTGAAAGTATTGGGAAGAAGGAAAGTACCCTAAATTCTCTCCACCTGGAATAGACTCCTGAGGTGTAAGCTGATCGAGCTCTGTCCCAGGACCTGCATCAAAAGGCAGTGTTCCTCTTGCCATCCTATGACCTTGTCATGGCATGCATCTAAAAAGCCCCGCACAGTGTATTGATCTCTGATGCGGTGATGTTCAGAAGTGACTGCACTGGTGATTTGAGGTGATTTGACTAAATCATAAAGCTACTGACTTCATCAATGAGTTAACATTTGTGGGCTAAATAGGCTACTAGCAGGTGAAGCCCAGTTTCAGGAAGTGGGTCCTGGTGGGGGCATCTTCGAAGGTGTGTCCCCAGTCTCTTCCTCTTCTTGCGGGCTCTTTCCCGCCCTTCCTGCTTCCTGGCCGGCTCTTTCACCATGGGGCTCTGTGTCACCACAGACCCACAGTAACAGTCAGTGGACTGAAACCTCTGAAGTCGTGAGCTGAAATGCATATTTCCTGTTCAAAGTTGTTAATCTGGAGAGTTTTGTCACAGTGATGAGCCTCAAACATAGAAAATACTTAAGGACCCATCTGTCCGTATCATAGCTAGACATATTGCTGAAAGAGAAGAGTCCTATTATACTCAGGTAGTGATATACAAGGGAAGCTTGCAGGACAAGTACTGGGATGTGCCAGTCTTCACAAATGGAGGAGACAAACCCAAATACAAGAAAGGGAAGCGGGCTACCCTTGGATTGGATTGTAGCACTCTTTATACCCCCACGTATTGTCATCTTGGGAGAGAATTTAACTTCCTGAGGGCAGGAAGCAGTGCCACAGCGGTGGTCAGGCCACTGGCATGTGCTTCTAGCCTCTCCACCCTCCCATGAGGAGAGGAGCCCAGCAAGCAACGTATTCCCAGGTTAGGGAACCAGAGATCCTGAAAGCCAGAAAATCACCCAGAGAGAAGTGACTGAGCTGGTACCAGTGGGTACTTATTAGGGATCCAGAACCAGTCACTCATGGAGCAGTGGCCCAGTGAGTTACAGGTTGTGTAGCCGGCAAAAACCACACCCAAGGGAGAAAAGTCATTCAAGCAGTGCCAAAACAGGCAGTGTGCCATCAGTCCTGCAAACGCCAGGGAGTTTCGTGCCCACTGCAGTATCCTGCCTACCACCTATCCTTTGGGGCCCACATAGGAACCCTCTTACCCAAGTGAAAAAACAGAGAGAGAAAGAAAAAGAGAGAGGTAATTAATCATCACAGGATTGGATTTCCTTTAGAAAGTAAACTAGAAATAATTTGTTAAAACATTATCGGGGCTGGGGATTTAGCTCAGCGGCATAAGCGGCTGCCTTGCAAGCAGGCAGTCGTGAGTTCGATCCCTGGTACCGATAAAAAACGAAAAACGAAAAAAAAAAAAAAGAAAAGAAAAAAAAAACATCATCCAGCTGTCAGTACCTCATATCCTGAACGCACTGACAGGTTTTCTCCAGTTAGTGACTCACCACTTGTTAGCCACATTCAAAAATAACTGTGAAAGCTAGCCAGCACCTGAGATGAAAAGAGAGATTTCTGTGCAAAAGAAATTTACAGCTTGGTAAGGAAAACATACAAGTAATTGCAAACACTGAAAGTGCAAATGGTAAACATTTTAATCCCTGCCCACCTTGGAACTCTGCCGCTGCCCTTCAGCCTGTGGTCTTCATCTAAACGTGGCCACACGTGAACCGTGGAGTGATGAGCTTGTCTGTGTGACACCACGGTGACTCACAAACATAGGAAATGGAGGCTTCCAGGATCACAAAAAGCAAGGTAGTGCCGAGATCAAAGGAGTCTGAGGAGGTGTAACCACCAGTGCCACATGCTAACCTGTGGCACACCCTGGGAAGACACAGCATGAGCGGAGAAACCAGAAAGACCCAAATAACACCTGGGATCTAGTTGTTAGCGACATCATTTTCAGACGCACCCTTGTAAGGTGAGTGTTACCAACAGGGAGAAAGGGTGAGAGTACACAGTGACACTCTCCTATATGTGCAACTTGTAATAAATCTAGGAATTAAAAAGATTGCTTTTTAGAAACCCAGCAGGCAAGACTGGTTTATGGGCCAAGTGTGAGCCATCACTTTAGTCAACAAAGTGAAACATCAAAGGCCCAGAGAAAAAGAGAAGGAAAATGAAGAGGAGCCTGAATTTTAGCACCAAGCTGTGACTAGACAGCAGGCTGGAAATCCCTCTAGTTTTTAGGCAGTGTCCTCTGCTACCCAGTGCTGTTCTCATTAAAATGGTGTTCACAGAATCACAGTGAGACTGGCCATTCACAGCCCGGGGGCAGAGAAAACAAGTTCGTATTAGTAAGTAAGTGCAGTCCGGGAACCAGCCCACATCCAGGCCACACTGGACTGGAATAGCAGACTCCAGCCACTTCCAGCATGCAGGCTGGCAGACGAAATACCAACCTCCCTCACCCCACCCAGCCATAAGGGACTGGCTTATCTGGAGAAACAGAGGCTGTGATGATAGCAATCGAAGTGGAATGCAATTGGATGCCTGTGGTGTTTTAGTGTTTCAGTAACATTGCAGGTCTGGGCCAGTGGTCTGATCACAGGTTCAGAGGACAGTGGTACACAGTGAGACATCCAGGGGAGAGAGCTCCTTCAGGGGTTGCAAACATTGTTGATTCCCTATGGTCTTGTTTTGGAAGTCTTGTATCATTTCCATTGTTTTGTTGGGTTTGGTTTTATTTTCTTTTATTTTGTTTGATTATGTCAAATCTGATGGCAGGAGCAGCTAATTCAAAGATAGCAAGATATATTATGGAAGCAATTTGGGATTTGTTATTGGCTTGTTTTGAAGTTCTTTATTGCATTCATTGGTTTTTTTTTATTTTTTTCTATTGTATTCTGTTCTGTTTGATTTTTACTATGTCCAAAGTTATCTGTAGCTATTTTGAAGACATCAAAAGGCATTATGGTAACTATTGTTGATTTTGCAATGTTATGAAGTCCTGTGTCACTTACACCGCTTTGTTTTGACTGGTCTTATTTTGTTTTATCCTCTTAAAAAAAATTACAGTGAGACTACGAGTATCTTGCCAGAGCTCAAACCCAGTCTTGCCCTTTACTGGTTTCTATAGCCTCGTTTCCCAGGGCCTGATTTCGTGGTACGGCTATGATGTAAACTTTCTCAGGGCAACACATATGAACCCATATGTCACAGCACATGTTTGTGAAATGTACCAAGGAAGCCAGCAGTGGGATGGGGACACAGCCTCATCGGAAGCCAGCCTCAGTCTTCAAGCCAGTTTGCATTTTTTCAGATCATGCAGGCTCAACCCAAGTTCTTACCTTTTTGAGGGGTATTTTAGTGACTATATTTGCAATGTAAGAAATTAATTTGGAAGAGAGGATTAAAAACATCATGCGCTGGACTCATAAGAGAATGGGGTAGAGGGTCATCTCTCTGATGGGGAGGTGGTGTCTTTGTAGAGCATGTCTCCCTTTAGAAATACTATTTAGTGCTTTAGTTCAGATCTAGAAAGTCCTCCAAAGGTCATGCATCAGAACATTTCTTTCCACTGCAATGCTTCTTGCAGATGGTAGCTCTAGAGGAGCAGTCTAGCAGGAGATATTAGGTCATTGGAGGTGTATCTGCCCTCAAAGGAAACAGTAAAAGGCCACTGTTCCTCCTTCTTATTCACTTCCTGGCCATAAGGTGGGTGGCTTGCACTGACACAAACTTCTGCTGAGATGTACACAAGCCCAGAAGCAGTGGAACCAATCAACCATGGACTGAAACCTAAAAGTATAAGACAGAATAAACTTCCATTTATAAGCCGTCTCCAGTATCTGTTACAGTAAAAGACAGTTGATTAACATCTAAGTGTTCTCAACTTCAAATTCTGGAGGCAGTTGCCCAATTTCTCAACAGGATAGGAGCCAGGGATAAAGAAGCGGCCCTATAGACTGCTAGAGTTTTGTGACCTCAGTTCGACAATGCTAGAGTTCTCCCCAGACCCCCATCACTAGCCTAGTGTCATGAGGAAGTTCCAGCTAAGAGTGCCATGTTCCAGCACCAGACATCCCCATCTACACATCTAGATGACAGTACTGGATGGCCAGCCTGTGTGGACTTGAGCTGGATCATGAGAGAAGATGGCCCCAAAGGCTAAGAACACGGGCTGCACAGAGAGCATGTTTGTGGACTGCTTAAGAAAGCACCAGGAAAAATTCATAGAGCTGAAATCTTGTGCACAGTAGGGGACAGAGGCAGAAAGAGAGGCAGAGCCTGGGAAAGCATCACATGGGCCAGCTGGCAGATCACAATTTATTACTATTTGCACAATACATGGAAGTAGGCTACCATTATGCTAAAGAAGCTGAGAGCATCTGGATTACATACCATTGTATTTTCTTTGTCTAATTACTTTTTATTAATCTCAAATCCAGACACATGACTAGAAATTGTAAAGTATCACCATGCAGTAACATAAAGTATGCCTCTGAATTTGCTTTCTGTTATTAAAAATTAACAAATGTTTTTCTGAGCAGACAATGTTACTTATTATTTGTTTTGGAGAATGTACAGAAGCACAATGAGGAAACTAAAAATAAGTCATAATGTCTAACCTGATCCCTAAAATATGAGTATAGAAAGCAGTGTGACTCACACGTCAGGATCACTTCACCCTCTTGGTTCTCCTCCTCCATCTGAATGGTTTAGTCAGGAATACATACAAAAGCTTCCTTTCATGTGGTTAAAACTGTGCATATATAGAGCCGAACTTTGAAACCACTAAAATATCCGGCACTCAGGGCTAACAATAATAAATTTTTTCTAGCTAATATGTGTATTCATATACACATGCATTCACCAACACAGATGTATATTCATTTAACTTTATTTTGTGCCAGTGGCTATTAGCATTTGTATCTGCAAGGTGGGACTCAAGAGGCAACCATCTATCTGCCTTTCCTCATGGGTCTGTTTCCAACATCCAACAATGATCAGAATAAACACCATTGTTGTCAACACGATTCTGTACTGTGAAAGTTTTATACTGAACAGAATTTTTATAAATTAAATACTCTATAGAATATTTGAAAAGCATCTCATCTTGTACATGCATCATAGTTATTGTTGTTAGCCCTGTAGCACTGGGCACAATGTTAACCACACAGAAGGAAGCTTTTCCACATATTCCTGACAAAACCGTTCAGCTGGATGGAGGAGGAGAAACAGGGTGAAGACATCACACTGCTTTCTAGCAGGTTAGTCCTGCCAACAACTGAAGTGTGCATGTTTTCTCCTCATACACATTTCATCAATGCTTTTATGCAGCCTTCTGACACATGCAAAGATGTCACCAAGGCAATTACAGATCATGAGTATCAGGATAATTCCCAGGCATTTCCTTCCAAGAGTATGCTACTGGAAACAGGCTGAGGCCAGTGTGACCTTTGTCTGACACAGGTAATCTGTTTCTATCTTTAATTATATCCATTTTTTATTCTTTATTTCCTTCTATAAATTTTCAGAATCCTTCTGGTCATCAGTTTTGTTTTACAGAAATTCCCTGGACTATGAAACCCATTTAATTTTCAGACAATTGTTCTATTATTCAGGGCTAACAACAATTTGGGTAAGTGTTGTTATTTAATTGGTTTTAATTTCTGAGTCAGATTTCTACTCTTGAATTTCCACTCTCATCACAGTTTAGCTTTTAACTTTTCTGAGAGCTCCTCAAACTGCTTTCCCACACTCAGGATCCACACTCAACTGCGTTTTAATTCTCACTAACAATATCTCAGTTTTATTCAGCCCTCTGTCTCTTCTCCCCCTTCTCTCCCAGAGCACTGTCTTTTTAACTCATTATCCTTTCGTATCATCGGTCTCTTTTCCTCTTGTGACTGAGGTCTTCTTGCGTTCTGTTGTGGATTCCAGTTCGATAAGAATTTTGAGAAATGGCTTCATGATCTGGCTTCCTCCGCCCCATCCTGTTGTTTTCCTGGTGCTCATTTTCCACAGATGGTGGCTGGGCTCAGGGTGTCCTGCTAACTGAACTCACTGACTTTCCATTTGGTACAAACTCTGCATCACCATAGAGCTCCCGCGCAGGGTGAAGGGTCTTCCTCTCCTGCATCACATCACTTCTGCTTTCTGAAAGGAAACAAGGCCGGAAATGAAGGAAAACCCTGGTGCACTTGCATGAGTCCAGCTGTTTTAGAAGCAAGCGTCCTCCCAGTCCTGGAAACCAGGATTTAAGCAATAGTTCACATTTCCGGCTTTTGGGTGAGGCAATAATTTTATTGGGAAAATGAGAAAAATACAATCAGAACTTTCAAAGCAGTAATCTAGTTTGATTTAGTCCCACTTATCACATTGCAAATAACTACAGATATCTAAAAAGTGCATTTAAAAACTAAGAATAGCAAGTCTACAAAGGGTTAATGACATTCTCATCCTAATAATTTTTTGTTACATTAGACAAGTTAACATAATAACAGTGAAGAAATTATTGAGGGAGATTTACTATGGAAGAAAGTAATTTTCTGTAAATTAGTAGATTTCAGTAAGCTAATTCTTATACTAAAATGTCCCATTGAGAAATAATGTATACAGTAATCCCAGTTTAGACAGTTTCTCTTGGGTCTCTGTGACCCAGGATAGTACTATGCATTTGTGATTGGTTTATTGTCTAGTGCTTGGATTGGAGGT
The DNA here is from genome assembly GCF_034190915.1 of Cavia porcellus. NCBI lineage: Eukaryota > Metazoa > Chordata > Mammalia > Rodentia > Caviidae > Cavia > Cavia porcellus. Next base: position 3,700,691 of record NW_026947503.1, read on the forward strand.
GTGAATGCTGATAGAATTTTCAGCACGGAAGGGAACCATCTGATAGGATTTTGGCGTGGCTGAAAAGATACGAAATATGAAATAAAAGAGACCTTTATTTTAAGGATGTGGGGAGAGACCACCTGACATTCCAGGGTCTGGCATTCTCTCCACCAGACAGGTGGTATGGGGGCATATATGTAGCTTAGGTTTGGGGTGGTGCCTAAGGGGCATTAGTGATGCCCATTGGTATTCATTTGGCGCCACAGGTAAATTGCCTAGAGGTGGGAAGATGACCTCAAGATAGAGCACCTTGGTTCCATCTCCAAGGCTTTACCTGCTACAGTGTCCCATCTGGGACAAAAACCTTTCAAATGCTACACTGGCCTAGGCGTGGAGCCAGGATGCAATGTAATGGCAGGAAGAAGGTGTGTCTCACTATCTTGCCCATTTCTGCCTTGCAATTTGCAGCCACCATAAACTGCGGCCCCACCATGCCACCCTGCCTTGGAGCCAACTGAGTGTGGACTGAAACCTCCAAAAACTGTAAAAAATAAACCTTTCCTTTCCCACTTTGTGCAAAAGGTATTTTGTCTCAGCAACGAGTAAAATGTAACTAAGACACGCAGATAGTTCTTATCTTCTGTGATTCCTTTGTGTCTCTTGTAAGAAAAGTTTTGACTTACCTAGTAGGGTGTCACAGGCCTGTACCCCAAAGCATTCAGGAAGGCTGATTTGTAAGTCCCAGTCTGGCCTGGCCAATGAAAGACTTAGCAAGATCCTGGCCTGAATATTTTTAAAAGAACGAGAGTGGCAGGAGATTTTCTCAGTGTGAAGGTCCTGGATTCATTTGCTAGCCCCACTTTTGTAAAATACCAGAAACACTTTGACTCTAATCTCTGAAATCTTCCTAAGCCAACTTTCCATCCTTACCCCTCACATCAGCCCTCGCAGAAGAGCATCTACTGCAGGGATAGGAAAGGAAGCTTTTCAGTTTTACTACAAGGTTACATGTGAGAAGATTCTTTATGCTTCAGAAAAACTGCTTTTGTTTGAAAGTTCTTTATCAGTTTCAGGATTTATAAAAAGCAATGCTATATGAATACAGTAGAGTGATCTCAAAGGAAATTAGTTCCTGGCAAACCTGTTTCTCTACATTGAATCCAGCAGCCTGCAGAGCTGGAGAATTCCTGCCTGTAGGTGTCTCAGGTCCCCACTAGAATCTGACTCTGAGCAATTATTGTTACACAAACCCCTGCAACACCAAATCAAAGAAGCAAGCGATTTTTCCTTATTTTCATGGAAATGTAGTTAATATTCTGCATTGCATTAATAAGATTATATAGCATTAGTACCTTACATGTCATTGGATGAATATTAGAGCACTTAAAAGTTGTCAAATACTTTTTCCTAGTTAACTCTAAAAGAGAGAAATTTGTGTATAGGAGAAGGAACAAAAATTTCTCAATATAAAACCAATCTTTCTAAGTATTACACCTAGAAATATGAAGCATGAAATTTATCCAAACCTTAGGCAAAGTCACACATGAGTCTGTCAAAGACACGAGAAACAGGTGTAATGATTTCAAGCAGCTCTTGATAAGGTATTGATGTCAGCACAAAGGTACACTCACAACCCATATCATGGTGGACATGTTATCCATTTATGGACCAGTGCTCTTTATTCATTGGTTTTATGCACACTTACTCTTATTTTAGATATAAATCTTGGTACCCTGTTTGCCTTTACCTGTTCAGCATCTTTCTCTGCTTCTGGCACCAGTTATCAAAAAAATATTGAGCAGACAAGTAAGTGTAAAGTGTTGACAAAGTCCACATAAAGGGTGACTTGAAACTTGCACCAAGATTATTTTTCATGTTTGCAAAAAAACAGGATTACAACTGTGATGTTTTCTTAACTGCACAATGACACAGGAGCTTATGCACATGATAGCAAAGAAAATATTAGTCAATTTAAGAGGTACATGTTGGTCTGAAATATTCCAATTATGTCAAAGTTATAGCAAAGAGACAAAGCTTAAGTGATTATGTCATGTTCCTACTCATTTCTGCCTGTTCTTGATGATTCTCTTCTCCTTAACTATAGGGAGCCTGACAAGAGGAAATGATAGACATGATTAAATATTTAGAGAGTTGGTGAAGTGGAACAAATGCTTATGGAAAGTTAACTAGCAATTCAAGATGATTTATAAATGTCAGGCATGGGAGCGAGATGATTTACAAAGTTTTAACCAGGGCAAGTGCATTGCAGGCTACATTGCAAACAGGATCATGCACTGAACTCACGCACCAGATTTGTCATGTACCCTGACTCTACACTCTCTCCCCTTTTAGGGTTATCATCTAAAACTTTATTCTTCAAATACTATGGCCTCATCACAGAAGGTCGAATATGCTTGGTTGTTTAAGAGACCGCCTTAAACTGCGCAGAACCAAGACATTTTAATAAGCATTTTATTACATATCACTAATAGTGCATTGTTCAGTAAATGATAACATGATTTTTTGATAACATGATTTTCTAAATTTACAGTTATATTATTGTATATTCCTACTCAGCAAAATGTGTTCATAAACACTAGAATTGTAAATGTAAATCAACTAAAAATATAAAAGTCCTGGAGCAGAATACAGGTGAATATGAGTTAAAATTTGTTAAGGAAAGACCATGAACTTTCTAGGTTCCAGAACTATAAGAAACATATTTCTCCTGTTAATCCACCTGCCCTGTGCAAATGTGCCATGGAAGTCCAATCTCACCTAATAAGAATTACTTATAGTCAGCAACTTTGTGGTTATTGGCTTTATGTCATATGGCTCTCTGAAATAAACCTCCCTCAGTTATTAGTAGCAATAGAAAAAGATTTATGATTTTTGTGTAAGTGATGGCATAAGCTGGCCTGCCTCATCCAGTTAGGCACAGAAGAACCCAAGAGCACGGGCAGCCCCATTCTCCCACTGCTCCTTCATGACACGATCATTGGCTGCATCCCAAAGCCACTGCTCTTCCTAGGGTCCACCCATCTGGTGTATCTAATGAATTCACTTAGGTTCCAGAACTTTGTCTCAAAATGCCTTTCATTTCGAATGCAGTTTAATAACAGTGGTTAACTTACAGCACAAGTCTGTCCTAATACAGTGAATGGTACCTCGATTCATGAAGTTAACTCTTTCCAGGGTTCTGGTCACAAGCAGAGTTAGATGAGAATTGAATTAAATTCAATGGTGAGGGTCAATGCTGCTCTTATGAGGGAATTTGATTCAAGAGTCAGAGCCCCACTTCTTGCCAGATGTCAAACACAGAAGAAGCACTGTGAAAACCAAAACTGTGCTACTGTTGGCTAATATCCACCTGATTCCCACTGGCCTGCAGCCTTCCTTGTATCTTGAGAATATCAGCATTGTTCTGGGAACAATTAGGTTCACCTTTTATTTAGCATCAGCCTCATCCGCATTATTGTCACATTCATCAGCATCAGCATCTTCCTTAGAACACAAATCAGCTTGCGGTGGCCACTTTTGTAAAATTCTCCCGTCTGCCATCCCTTCCTCTTGCGCCTCAGACATCTCCATCCTTTAAAGTACACACAGCTCCTTGATACTGTTTCAAAAAGGTTCTCGTACAGTAACTAGGGGACCTCAGTGCAGATCTGGGACTTCCATGGTCTTTATATGCCATGAACTGAATCATTCAAATGTTTGGTACCTAAAGTAAGGACATGCCCGGCAGCACAGCCCTGACCGTGTCAGTAGCAATCATTACGGAAGATACGCATGTGAAGTCATTGGCTCTCTGTCACCTCTGCTGCCTGACACTTGCCCATCAATGTCCTGACTATCTCACTCGATCACAAAGGAGAGAGAGCAAGTTACTTTGACTAGGGAACAGCGACCAGGTCATGGTGGGACTGTGGGTAAGTGGAAGGGCTCAAAGTACATTTGCTGTGACACATGCTGCTAACAGGATTCGGAAATCTATGCTTCTCAACAGGCTCATTCACACCTGACATTGACTAAACAGCTTTGGTTTTGCTCATTATGTTCTCTTCATATGCTGTACACAAGCCTGGGCTATGGTTATTGATAGTGTTTATTACCTATAAACCTATAAGAAAAACCTAAACTCAGAAGTCACCCTGGCTCAGCCAGGTCACCCAAGCAGTGAAGTGAGGGGACCGTAAGAGGAAGGCATAAATCCAGGACTGATCTGAAGTTCTTAGCCCTCTATTTGATCTCGGAAGCTCCAAATCCAGCCAGCCAGGCTCCCAGAGAACACTGCCAACCTCTCAGAACTTCTGTGGAGGGGATGATGTTATGGAGGCTATAAAACCATGACTATGCCCTGCAATGTCAAATAAAACAGCTTGAAATGGGCAAGATCTCTGCCCAAGCCTCAAAAAAGTAACCTTATATATCTATCCCTAAGCCTTCTTATCCTCAGTGGGAGGATTGTGAAGAAAAGCTTAGTAGAGGTGTGATCGATGTCTTATAAAACCCTGCCACATTTAATGCAGCTGACACCAAGCTGGTGGCCTGAGGGCCAAAATGAGCAATGTGCAGAAGCAAGTCTGTAATGAAGTCATCGATTTTTCAAGTCCCTGGAGCTTAGCAAGCACTCCAGTTACCGTTGTTACATGTTGATGAAATGTATGGCTTTTTCTGTTAAAAATAAGCCAACACATGACACTGGAAAATGTCACCAAATTAAGAACCATGAAATCTATCAAAAATTTACAGTAAAAATGAGTTCATAACGCTTAGTGACATGAGTGGTTGCTGAACTCTAAATCGTGATCCAATAAAATATATGAAAGAAGTATTATTTCCCAAACAAGAAATATTAATTGTAATATCATTTGCTGAAAATAATTCATGTCTAATGCCTTCTTCTCATATCTAAATGTCTCTTATGTTCTTCAGGTTTGTGAATTTAGAGCTCAGTGACTCTTTTGGGAAGAATAATAACCAATTAACCAGAAAAACATCCCAGTGAATTAACAACTTGTTGTAGTGTACATGCACGTGTATATATTTAAAATTTCTGTACATGATTAAAATCAGTATGTTTACGTGTTGGGGACCACTACCCAGCAGTTCTGAGCAGGATTTAAATTTTACTAACTGGCTTTCTATGTTTATCTGTGAATCTGTCCTAGGCCTCACCCCTTGCCTGGCAGTGGGAGCTGATTTAAGAACCTCTATGAATCACTGGTCCTGGCTGGGGCCTGTAGTGTCCGGAGAGGCCAGACATACCTCAAAGGGTGAGATAAGGCCACAGCTGAAGGCACCTTGGCTCCAACAGTAATTAAGTAAATAGAGACTGCATCTCAGTCCTGCAGTCTCTGTCCTACCATAAATGTCATCTTGGAGATAAGACGGTTCTCCTAAATTGGCTTAACCTACTATTTGGGGAAGTCTTTAAGTGACCCCGAGGTCCTGCTCATCTCCTGTGCTTTCCTCAGTTTCTCTGCCTTTTGTCTTAGTTCTAATAAAAACGGGCAAACCCAGAGAATGTTTTGTCACAGCCCTTGGAGTCATGAGCTCAGCTAAAGGGTTTCGACCCTCCTGGAGCCCTAAAAATCATAAAATTTGTCTCTTTTTACTTAACTTCCACCATACACTCATTTGGAAGATCGGGGATCTAGGTCAGGACCCGATATTTATCCTCATGTGCACAAAATGAGAACCCATTTTTACTGGCATAGCCCGATAGTCCTTCAGGCTATTCCAATGGGAGCATGGCTGATGTGAGACTACTTCCGTGTGCCTAGAGTACTTTTAGCTCTTATAACCATCTCAGTAATGCTGAAAGAGAAGTTTATTATTGCATTTTGCAATATGGAATTCTTACTGTATTGAAGCAAGAGAAAACTGAATCTCCATTGTGTGTACAGTGCAACTTTTAAATTAAAATAGACTGACAACTAGCCTCGTCTCTGGCTCTTTGGTTACATGAATACCTGAGATACAATCGTGTGTTACTGTCATAATAAGCAGAGACAATCATAGGCATTGAATATGTACTTAGCAAACTAAAATGTTGTTAGAGCCCAAACATAATGAAGCTTCTGAAATGTGTTGAAATGTTTTCTTAAAAAGTTGAAGAAGTAAATAAGATCCAAAATGTGCAGCAGATATTGTGAAAGGGAAAGGGAAAGAAACTGTTCATAAGGCAAGAACAGCTGGGATGGGAGAAAGGAGCAAAGAAAAAAGACCACACACACACACACACACACACACACACACACACACACACACGATTGATAATTATATTAAAATCTCTGTTAATTCCTCCAAAAGAGTGGTTTGTACTTTCATTGTAAAAGACAAAAGATTTATATGATCTGAAGAGAAACCAGAATATGTTTTCTTTTTTATTTTTTTTTTTTTTAAACTGACTCAAACTCACAACCTCACATTTGCCATCCAGGCAATATGCGGCTGAGCTACACTTCAGCCCTGTGCTTTCACTGTTTGATCATTTTTTTCATACCTATATCTTGTAATCTGACAAACTACATTGAAGATAAAAATGCAATATATTAACCATTGTTAAACTCCAATTATTTTGTTTGGAAATTAAGTGCCATTATTTTTATTCTTTTTTCATTTTTAAATATTAAAAAATAGCTAAAAATGTCAGATGATGTACTGTTTAGAAAGAGAAGAAAAACAGTTAAACATATGAACAAACAAAAAATACATTTGCCTGGTACTTTTTTGCAGAAGAAAATTGTATGTTAATATTTAAAGATCATTTCAGGGAGCTGGGCGGATCCGGAGTCCCTGCAGAAGCCCGTCCCTTTGTCTGAAGGACTGAATACTTCTGCAAGCAGAGAGGCATCGCAGCTTCCTGAGGCACCTCAGCCTGTGGTGAGTGCCCAGCACAGTCTGCCCAAATCTCAGACTGTTCCGGACCCCCCAGGCTTCTGGGTGCAGAGAAGTGGAACAGTGGGTTAGAGGCCACTACAGCTGCCTCCCCATCCCCCCCGGCTACACTTGGAAGTCTGCTGAGCTCCTGACGGATGGGCGGGCCTACACTAACCCCCGAGCCCAGCCACACCTAGCCATCTCCTGCAGAGGAGGAGCTGGGCGGATCCGGAGTTCCTGCAGAAGCCCGTTCCTTTGTCTGAAGGACTGAATACTTCTGCAAGCAGGGAGGCATCGCAGCTTCCTGAGGCACCTCAGCCTGTGGTGAGTGCCCAGCACAGTCTGCCCAAATCTCAGACTGTTCCGGACCCCCCAGGCTTCTGGGTGCAGTGAAGTGGAGCAGTGGGTTAGAGGCCACTACAGCTGCCCCCCGCCCCCCCACCCCCCCCCCACCCCCCCGGCTACACTTGGAAGTCTGCTGAGCTCCTGACGATGGGCGGGCCTACACTAACCCCCCAAGCCCAGCCACGCCTAGCCATCTGCCTGCAGAGGAGGAGCTGGGCGGATCTGGAGTGCCTGCAGAAGTCCCTTCCTTTGCCTAGAGGACTGTGGATATCTCTGCAAGCAGGGAGGGATCACAGGCTCCTGAGGCACTGTGGCCTGTGGAGAGCACCCTAACCCGGCTGCAATTGAAGAGCTGTGGATCTTCCAAGGGGCAGGTGGGCGCACAGTGTCCCTGAGGCCCAGCTTGTCTGGAACTGCGGAGTTCTGAGCAGGCAGAGGAGGGACACTGGTTCTGCAGGCCCAATGGCTTGGGGTAGTGCGGTGTCAGAGGCTCAGTAGCTCCAAACATAGAAGGGGATTTTCAACAGATCCTGAGGAAGCTTTCAAATAACACTTGAAACACAGAAATATACAAAATGACAAAACGAAAGACCAAATTACAACCTCAAACCTCCAGTCCATCTCAGGAAACCCTAGGAGCAATGTATATAGAAGAAAATATATCCCATCCACCTCATATATCGGACATAATAGCTACTGAAGTTGACAAACAACTCCAGGAAGCTTTAAAGAAATTCAAACTTGAAATAATCTCCCAGATAAAAGAAGAAATGATAAAAGAAATGAAAGAGATTCTAAATATATCTAAAGAAAACACAGATAAAAAATTGGAGGAACTAAACAAAAAGATAGAATCCCTAGACGAGCAATATAAGAAACAAACAGAATACATAATGCAGATGCACAGAGATATACAGGAAATAAAAAACTCCACTGAAAGTTGTAAAAACTGCCTTAATGAAAGTGAAGATAGAATTTCAGACCTTGAAGACATGATTGCAGCTAGTGAACAGGAAAGGAAAGATCTTTTGAAAATAACAAGGAATCAGGAAACAACAATTCAACAACTGCAAGACGATGCAAAGAAGAATAACATAAGAATGATAGGGATTAATGAAAGAGAGGGAGACAGCATAAAGGATGTCAAGCGGATATTTAGAGAAGTAATAGCTGAAAATTTCCCAAGCATGAGATCAGAAACTGACATCAAGATCAGTGAAGCATATAGAACTCCAAACACTCATAACCAAAATAAAACTACACCCAGACATATAATAATCACCATCCCAGAAATCCAACACAAGAATAGATTACTAAAAGCTGTCAGAGAGAAAAGACAGATCACTTATAAAGGAAAACCTATCAGAATCACAGCAGACTTCTCAGCACAAACGATAAAGTCAAGAAGAGCATGGAGTGAAATATTCCAGATCCTAAAGCAAAATGATTTCCAACCAAGATTGATATATCCTGCAAAACTATCATTCAAAATAGATGGTGCAATACGATACTTCCATGACAAAGAACAGCTGAAGAACTTCATGAACACCAAACCGACCCTGCAAAAAATATTGAAAGACAGTTTAGATACACAAAGGAAAAAACCACTAAGCAAAGCAAATAATTAAACAGAACAGAAAGATAAAGATGCAACAGCAGAGAGATAACATTCCTACAATTAACCAGCATTTAACAGTAATAAACATTAATGTAAATGGTCTCAATGCACCAATCAAAAGAAACAGACTAGCAGAATGGATCAAGAAACAAAATCCAACCATATGCTGTTTACAGGAAACCCATCTAACCCAGAAGGATACTCACAGACTGAAAGTCAAAGGATGGAAAACAATTCTTCATGCAGCAGGAATCCAGAAAAAGGCAGGAGTAGCCATTCTGTTTGCAGACAACGTGAACTTTAAACCAACAATGACCATAAAGGACAAAGAAGGTCACTACATACTTGTAAGGGGAAAACTCCAAGAGGAAGAGATAACTATCTTAAATATATACGCACCAAACTCCAGAGCACCAAGTTATATAAAACAATTATTAACAGAAATGAAAACTCAAATTATCAGTAACACAATTGTAACAGGAGACCTTAATACGCCATTGACACCAAGGGACAGATCAACCAGACAGAAAATGAGCAAAGAAATAACAGAACTGAATCATACCTGTGAACAAATGGGTTTGATAGACATATACAGGATGTTCCACCCAACAACATCAGAATACACATTCTTCTCAGCAGTACATGGATCATTTTCTAAAATAGACCATATATTAGCTCACAGAACATATTTAAACAAGTGCAAAAGAGCTGAAATCATCCCTTGCATGTTATCGGATCATAGCGCTCTGAAATTAGAAATTAATGATAAAAGATACTGCAAAAATCCCACAAACACATGGAAACTGAATAACACACTCTTGAGTAATCAGTGGGTCACAGAGGAAATTAAAGAAGAAATCAAACAATACCTAAAAGAAAATGAAAATACAGATACAACTTACCGGAACCTGTGGGATGCAATGAAAGCCGTCCTGAGAGGAAAATTTATTGCACTGAGTTCCCACATCAGGAAAACAGAACGAATACAAATAAATAACTTGATGCTACACCTCAAACAGCTAGAAAAAGAAGAGCAAGTCAAGCCCAAAGCCAAAAGAAGAGAGGAAATTATAAAAATCAGAGCAGAAATCAATGCAATAGAGACTAAGAAAACAATCCAAAGAATCAACAAATCAAAGAGTTGGTTCTTTGAAAGAATAAATAAAATCGATAAGCCCCTAGCCAACCTTATTAAAAAAAGGGAAGAAAAAGCTCAAATTCATGCAATAAGAAATGAAAAAGGAGAAATCACTACAGACCCAATAGAAATACAGAAGATCATCAACACCTACTTCGAAAACCTCTACTCTCAAAAGTTTGATAACACAGAAGAAATAGACAGATTCTTAGAAGCATATGAAGTGCCAAAGCTAGATCAAGAGGATGTAAAACTGTTGAATAACCCAATCTCTGTTACTGAAATTGAAAATGTAATTAAGTCCTTACCCACCAAGAAGAGCCCAGGCCCAGATGGATTCACTGCAGAATTCTACAAGAAATACAAAGAAGACCTAATGCCGACACTCCTCAAACTGTTCAATGAAATTGAAAGGGAAGCAATCCTTCCTAAGTCGTTCCTGGAAGCAAATATTACTCTAGTACCAAAACCTGAGAAAGACCCAACTAAAAAAGAGAACTATAGACCAATCTCCCTAATGAACACAGATGCAAAAATCCTCAATAAAATATTGGCAAATAGGATCCAGCAAATCATCAAGAAGATTATACACCATGACCAAGTGGGATTCATCCCAGGAATGCAAGGATGGTTCAACATACGCAAATCAATAAATGTAATCCACCATATCAATAAAGCCAAAAATAAGAATCACATGATCATTTCTATAGATGCAGAAAAAGCCTTCGATAAGGTCCAACATTTATTCATGATAAAAACTCTACAGAAAATTGGAATAGATGGTCTTTACCTCAATATAATAAAGGCCATTTATGACAAACCAACAGCCAGCATCATTGTAAATGGCCAAAAATTGAAAGCCTTTACTTTAAAATCAGGCACAAGACAAGGATGTCCTTTATCACCACTCCTATTTAATATAGTACTGGAAGTACTAGCCAGAGCAATTAGGCAAGAAAGAGAAATAAAAGGGGTAAAGATAGGAAAAGAAGAAGTTAAGTTATCATTGTTTGCAGATGACATGATACTCTACATAGAAGACCCCCTAAACTCCATTGAAATACTCTTAGATACAATAAATAAATTCAGTAATGTGGCTGGATACAAAATCAATACTCAGAAATCAATAGCATTCCTATACACGAACAACAAAATTACAGAGAGGGAAATAAGAGAAACTGGACTATTCACATTAGCAAGCAAAAAAATGAAATATTTAGGAATTACTCTTACGAAAGAAGTGAAAGACTTATACAGTGAAAACTATAATACACTGAAAAAGGAAATTGAAGATGATCTCAGAAAATGGAAAGACATCCCTTGCTCATGGATAGGAAGAACAAACATTGTGAAGATGGCCATTCTCCCAAAACTCTTATACAGATTCAATGCAATCCCAATAGAAATACCATCAACATACCTTATAGATCTAGAGAAATCACTCCTAAATTTCATCTGGAACCAGAAGAGACCTAGAATCGCAAAGGCAATTCTAAGCAGCAAAGGCAAAGCAGGAGGCATCACAATCCCTGACTTGAAATTATACTACAAAGCAACAGTAGTAAAATCAACATGGTATTGGAATCAAAACAGAGGCGAAGATCAATGGAATAGATTAGAAGATACAACCACAACTACAAACACACTCAACCACCTTATCTTTGATAAAGGAGCCAAGCAGGTTCACTGGAAGAACGACAGTCTCTTTAATAAATGGTGCTGGAAAAACTGGCTCTCCATTTGCCGAAAACTAAAGCTAGACCCATGTCTATCACCATGTACTAAATTAAAATCTAAATGGGTCAAAGATCTGAATATTAAAACAGAAACACTAAATCTATTGGAAGACAAAGTGGGTAGAAACCTTGGAGACATAGGAGTAGGTAGAGAATTCATGAACAGGACTCAAACCGCACGGGAAACACTTCCCAGAATCAATAACTGGGACCACATCTTATTAAAAAGTTTCTGCATGTCAAAAGAAATCTCCAGCATAGTGAAAAGAAAACCCACAAACTGGGAAAAGATTTTAGTGAACTCTCTCTCAGACAAGGGACTCTTGTCTAAAACATATAAAGAATTAAAAAAACTCAGACCTCCAAAATTCAAAGATCCAATCCAAAAATGGGCATCTGAGATGAATACGCAATTCTCAGATGAAGAAATGCAAATGGCAAATAAATATATGAAAACATGCTCATCATCATTGGTCATCAGAGAAATGCAAATTAAAACCACACTGAGATTCCATCTCACTCCTGAAAGAATGGCCAGGATCAAGAAAACCAACAACAACAAATGCTGGAGAGGATGTGGGGAAAAAGGAACTCTCCTGCACTGTTGGTGGGAGTGTAGACTGGTACAGCCTTTGTGGAGGTCTGTCTGGAGGTTTCTCAAAAAGTTGGGATTGGAAATCCCATTTATTCCAGCTATTCCACTTCTAGGCATATTCCCAGAAGAACTGAAAGCATCATACCACAGTGATATATGTGCACCTATGTTTATAGCAGCACAATTTGTAATCGCCAGATCTTGGAAACAACCCAAGTGTCCATCAACTGAGGAATGGATAAAAAAGTTGTGGTATTTCTATACAATGGAATATTATTCAGCTATAAAGAAGGATCACATTGAGATATTTATCAATAAATGGGCGCAGCTTGAGACCATACTCATAAGTGAAATAAATCAATCTCGCATGTGTGAATACCGAATAGTTTCCCTAATGTAAGTAATGATTCAAATATATGAAAATATGTGGCAATCATGATTCCCCATTATGTGGCCTTGAAGCCTTATAAAATTTTCACTTATTAATTAGAAAGGCTTTATTCCGGGCTTCTTGATATGGAAATATTTGAAGCTATAGTATATGAAGTTTTATCCAAATATCTCAAGGAAAAAGACAGACACTATGGTAACTATTATTCTTTAAAAAAATTATTTAGTTATTTCTTATGTTTATTTTAATTAAGGGAAAAATTTAAAAAATTAGGATATATAATAGTAACTCTTTTCGATTTCCTATTAACTTGTTTTGAAGTCCTGTAATGCTCCCACGATCTTGTTTTGACTGATTAGACTCTGTTCCATTCTGTGGGATAGTATCAGGTCCGAGGGTATAGGCAACTACTTTGAAGGCAGTAAGATTCACTAAGATGCCCATTCTGGTTTGACTATTGTCTCCTTTGGAAGTCCTGTAATGTTTACAATGTCTAAGTTTTATTGGTCTTGTTCTCTACTGTTTTGTCCAACTTTATAATATCTAATGAGATAGACAAATCTTTTTAAGGAAACAAGAGACAACGTTGATAACTATTGTTAATAACCGTATACTCTGTTCTACATCATGTGCTAAGTCTATCCTTGGTTTTCACTGACAGCTTTGTTCTGCCATATTTGACTTTATTCTCCCCCCCCCAAAAAGTAATAAGAACTAAGGAGTAATAAAATCTAAAATGTGTAAATTTTGTTGTAAAAAGAGAGGAAGGGGAAAAAAGAGCTCTAACGGATATAACAGCAAGTGTGTATAGGGATGTTGAATAGCTGACTATATTAATGTTTTTGGATCATTGAACACAGCTGTTTGTAGTCTCTCTGTTTGAATGTCTACTTTGTATTCTTTGATACTGTGATTTGAGCAACTATTTCCAAGATGATAATATGTAATCTATTAACAGGTGATTTCTTACTGTTATGCTTTTTTTGTAGTTCTGTATTATATGTAACCTTACACTGCTTTGTTTTGTTTTGTGTTTTTCTCTTTTTCCTCTTAAATAAAAAAAAAAAAAATAAAGATCATTTCAAGCAGAAAGATATCCTATGCTGAGCACAGACTTGATGTGTGAAAAACAGTTTGCAAGAGTTTATGCAAGGACAGAAATCTTGCTCAGTGGACTGAGGTTCAGGGTGTTTGCTCACAATCGATTCACCACACACGCACCTCTACTCCTTCCTAAATCAATAGCGCAGTGGCTTTCAGGACAAAAGGATATAGATGGAGAACAAGGCTGATGAGGGGTGGGTTGGCCATAGTTTAATCAACCAACACAGGGAAGCACTCAGAAGATAATGTCAATAAAAACAGTTGATTTTTCCACTGGCATCTCTCCATTGCTTTCTTCTGATGTGTTTTCCATCCGTACAGTGCTGCTCAGACTCCTCCAAGGCTTCTCCTCTGATTTTTGCCAGTCCCTCCAATTTTTTGGGCTCATCAACACAACCAAACCACAGACTTCACAGTTCCTTTTGGAGATGTCTCATGGTTCTTTGAGACCTCCTTCATTTACTATATTCTTTGTTCTTCCTGTTTCCCAAACTGGATGATGTCACATGATTCCCAGCAAAGTATATTGATTCTGCCTGTTCAACTCTGTTGAGTCCACTTATTGGGATTCCTCTATTTTAATTACTGTACTTCTCAACATCATTGTTCCTTCCTGGTTTCCTTTTATAATTCCTGTCACACTACCACTGCACACAAATTTTCCTTTAGTTCTTTAAACATATTTTAACTTAGTTCTTTGGGCATATTTAAACTAGCTGATTTAAAGTTCTCATCTAGCAAGTCATGTATCTGGATTCCTCAAAGATAGTTTCTACTGATTACTTATTTTCCTATGTGTGGGTCGTATATTGTTTTTTCTCCTTTTGTCCTTTCTCCTTTTCTCCTTTCAATGTAAAGATTGGAAACTGACATTTCTAATAATATAATATGGCAACACTTAAAGTCAGGATTTTCTTCCCATTTGTCATACGTGCTGACATCTGCAGTTATTACTATTTAGTATTATGGTTTATATCTAAATGTCCCCCCAAGGCTTCATGCAGTCCTAGGGTTTTGGGAGAAGTGATTGAATCTAGAATGTGTGACTGATTGGTAGTGCAATGCTGGGATTAAAGGTATTACCTTTAAGGGGGGGGCAATTATTGCTGGATAAGTCCACTCACTTAACTGGCATCTCTCTTATCCTGGTAGACTGAATAGAATATAAGGGACAGAAAGAGGCTTGTCTCACTCTCTTAGTTTTGCTGTCTTCTGCCATCATAAACTGTGCCCTTCTACCACACTGCCCTCCATTGGAGCCAACAGATTGTAGACTGAAACTTCCACAAACTATGAGCTAGATAAACCTTTCCCGCTTTAACTCTGGGTGTCTAGTATTTTGTCTCAGCAACAAGAAAAGTAATAAGACATTCAATAATTTCCCTAAGTCTATAAACTCTGCATTTTGATGTGTGTGGTCACAGAAGTCCCTGTTCAATTAGTTTAATGTTTGCCTAATGATTTGACAGATATTTCTTTAGACAACTTGGGCCAATAAATCTCCGATTTTTTGAAGAAATCTCTCTGTGCGTGTTTGGACTCACATTCAGCTCTCAGCCAGGAGTTTTCAACTCTGCTGTAGCCTTTACTTTCTAGCTATTCAGAGTCTCAAGATGAGCTAGGAGTGAGACCTTAAGGACTTCTCTGGTTTTTCTGAGCATGTGCACAGTCCTGGGATGCACATAGCCCTACAAATGCACATGATTTTCTAGATACCCAGATATGTCAGGCCTTTTCAAAATTTCTGTGGCCATTTGTATCAGTCTATTTTCCATTGTTATGGAAAAAAAACCTGAGGCTGGGTAACTTGTCAAGGAAAGAGGTCTCATCCGCCTCCCCGTTCAGGCTGTGCTTGGAGAACTGTGGAGTTCTAAGCAAGCAGGTAGGCACCCACTTTCCCCGGGGCCCAGTTTGTTTGGGACCCTCGCACCTTCTGGGTGCACTGGAACAGCTAGGCAGGTTTGGGGCGCCTACATCTACTTCCCCATGTGCTTGGAGGGCTGTGGAGTTCCAAGCAAGCAGGTGAGCACCACCAGTTCCAGAGGCCTGGCGTCCTGGGGTAAGTGCCCCATGCACCTTCCCCCTAGCCCAGCTTGTTTCAGACCCTTGAGCCTTCTGGGTGAACTGGAACAGCTAGGTGGGTCTGGGGCTCTTACATCTGCCTCCCTATTCTGGCTGTGCTTGGAGAACTGTGGAGTTCTAAGCAAGCAGACAGATGCCCAAATTCCCAGGAGCCCAGCTTGTTTGGGACGGTGGAGTTCTAAGCAATCAGGCAAGCACCACTGGTTCCAGAGGCGTGGTGGCCTGGAGGAACTGGGTGCCAGAGTCCCAGGAGCTGAGGGCATAGTGCAGATTGCCAATAGACCCTGAGGAAGATTTCGAATAACACTTGAAACATAGAAATGCAGGAAAATGACAAAACAAAAGACCAAATTACAATCTCAAACCTCCAGCCCATCCCAAGAAACTTTAGAAGCAATGTATATAGAAGAAAATACATTCCATACACCTCAAATAACGGACATAATAGCAACTGAAATAAACAAGTAATTCAGGAAGCTTTAAAGGAATTCAAACTAGAAATAATCTCCCAGGTAAAAGAAGAAATGATACAAGAAATGAGAGAGATGCCGAACATTTCTAAAGAAAACACAGTTAAAAAATTGGAGGAACTAAACAAAAAGATAGAATCCCTACATGAGCAATATAAGAAACAGAATACATAAAAGCAGATGCACAAAGATATACAGGAAACCAAAAACTCCCAAGAAAGCTGTAAAAACCACCTCAATGAAAGTGAAGATAGAATTTCAGACCTTGAAGACAAGGTTGCAGCTGGTGAACAGGAAAGGAAAGATCTTTTAAAAATAACAAAGAAACAGGAAATAACAATTCAACAACTGCAAGATGACAAAAAAGCAACATAAGATTGATAGGGATTAATGAAAAAGAAGGGAACAACATAAAGGATGTCAAGAGGATATTTAGAGAAGTAACAGCTGAAAATTTCCCAAGCATGAGATTTGAAACCAACATCAGATTCAGTGAAGCATACAGAACTCCAAATAGTCATAATCAAAATAAAACTACACCCAGACATATAATAATCACCATCCCAGAAACCCAACACAAGAACATATTATTAAAAGATGTCAGAGAGAAGAGACAGATCACTTATAAAGGAAAACCTATCAGAATCACAGCAGACTTCTCAGACTTCTCTTTATTGCACAAACAATAAAGTCTAGAAGAGCATAAAGTGAAATATTCCAGATCCTAAAGGAAAATGATTTCCAACCTACATCCAGACTGATGTACCCTGAAAAACTATCATTCAAAATCAATGGTGAAATAAGATACTTCCATGACAAAGAACAGCTGAAGAACTTCATGACCACCAAGCCAACCCTGCAAAAAATATTGAAAGACAGTTTAGATACACAAAGGAAAAAACCACTAAGCAAAGCAGATAATTAAACAGAACAGAAAGACAAAGATGCAACAGCAGAAAGATAACATGTCAACAATAAACCAACATATAAGAGTTATAACCATTAATGTAAATGGTCTCAATGCACCAATTAAAAGAAACAGACTGGCAGAATGGATCAAGAAACAAAACCCAACCATATGCTGTCTACAAGACACCCATCTAACCCAGAAGGATATTCACAGACTGAAAGTCAAAGGATGGAAAACAATACTTCATGCAACAGGAACCCAAAAAAAAAAAAAAAAAGCAGGAGTAGCCATTCTGTTTTCAGACAATGTGAACTTTAAACCAAGAATGATCCTAAGAGATAAAGAAGGTCATTACATACTGGTTAGGGGCAAACTTCAAGTGGAAGAGATAACTATCTTAAATATATATGCACCAAATTCCAGAGAACCCAATTATATAAAACAAGTATTAACAGAAATGAAAAACCAAATTAGCAGTAACACAATTATAACAGATCTTAACACACCATTGACACAAAGGGACGGATCAACCAGACAGAAAATCAGCAAAGAAATAACAGAACTGAATCATACATGTGAACAAATGGGCTTGATAGACATATACACAGTGTTCCATCCAACATCATCAGAATACACATTCTTCTCAACAGTACATGGGTCATTCTCTAAAATAGACCATATATTAGCTCACAGAACATATTTAATTAAATGCAAAAGAGTTGAAATTATCCCTTGCATGTTATCAGATCATAGTGCTCTGAAATTAGAAATTAATGATAAAAGATACTGCAAAATCCCACAAACATGGAAAATGAATAACACACTCTTGAGTAATCAGGGGGTCACAGGGAAAATTAAAGAAGAAATTAAACAATACCTACAAGAAAATGAAAACACAAATACAACTTACTGGAATCTATGGGATGCAATGAAAGACATCCTCAGAGGAAAATTTATTGCACTGAGTTCCAAAATCAACAAAACAAAGCAAATACAAATAAATAAACTGATGCTACACATCAAACACCTAGAAAAAGAAGAGCAAGTCAAGCCCAAAGCCAAAAGAAGGGAGGAAATTATAAAAATCAGAGCATAAATTAATACAATAGAAACTAAGAAAACAATCCAAAGAATCAATGAACCAAAGAGCTGGTTCTTTGAAAGAATAAATAAAATTGATAAGCCCCTAGCCAACCTTATTTTTAAAAGGGAAGAAAAAGCTCAAATTCATGCAAAAGAAATCAAAAAGGTGAAATCACTACTAACTCTATAGAAATACAGAGGATTATCAACACCTATTTTGAAAACCTCTACTCTCAAAGGTTTGATAACACAGAAGAAATAGACAGATTCCTAGAAATATATGAAGTACCAAAGCTAGGTAAACAAGAAGTAAAATTATCATTGTTTTCAGATGACATGATACTAGACATAAAAGACCCCTAAACTCCATTGAAAGACTCTTAGATATATTAAATAAATTCAGTAATGTAGCTGGATACAAAATCAATACTCAAAAATCAATAGCATGCCTATACACTAACAACAAAAATCACAGAGAGAGAAATAACAGAAGCCACACCCTTCACGCTAACAACCAAAAAAATGAAATATTTAGGAATTACTCTCATGAAAGAAGTGAAATCCCTATGCAGGAAAAATTATGATACACTGAAAAAAGAAATTGAAGATGATCTCAGAAAATGGAAAGACATCCCTTGCTCATGGATAGGAAGAATAAATATTTTGAAAATGGCCATTCTCCCAAAACTCTTATACATATTCAATGCAATCCCAATAAAAAATACCATCAACATACCTCATAGATCTATAGAAATCACTCCTAAAATTCTTCTGGAGCAAGAAAGACCTAGAATAGCAAGGACAGTTCTAAGCAGCAAAGGCAAGGCAGGAGGCATCACAATCCCTGACTTGAAGTTATACTACAAAGCAACTGTAGTAAAATCAACATGGTACTGGAATCAAAACAGAGCCGAAGATCAATGGAATAGTTTAGAAGATACAACCACAACTACAAACACATTCAGCCACCTTATCTTTGATAAAGGGGCCAAGCAAGTTCACTGGGAGAACGACAGTCTCTTTAATAAATGGTGTTGAGAAAAACTGGCTCATCATTTGCCAAAAACTAAAACTAGACCCATGCCTATCACCAAGTACTAAATTAAAATCTAAATGGATCAAAGATCTGAATATTAAAACAGAAACACTAAATCTATTGAAAGACAACTTGTGTAGAAACCTTGAAGACATAGGAGTAGGTAGAGAATTCATGAATAGGTCTCAAACTGCACGGGAAATACTTCCCAGAGTCAATAACTGGGATCACCTCTTATTAAAAAGTTTCTGCATGTCAAAAAAAAATCTCCATTATAGTGAAAAGAAATCCCACAAACTGGCAAAAAATCTTAGTGAACTCTCCCTCAAACAAAGGACTTCTGTCAAAAACATATAAAGAATTTAAAAAATCAAATCCCCAAAATTCAAAGATCCAATCCCAAAATGGGCATGTCAGATGAATACACACTTCTCAGATGAAGACATACAATTGGCAAATAAATACATGAAAAAATGTTCATCATCATTACTCAGAGAAATGCAAATTAAAACCACTCTGAGATTACATCTCACTCCTGAAAGAATGGCCAGGATCAAGAAAACCATCAACAATAAATGCTAGAGAGGCTGTAGGGAAAAAGGAACTCTCCTGCACTCTTGGTGGGAGTGTAGACTGGTGCAACCATTGTGGAGGTCAGTCTGGAGATTTCTCAAAAAGCTGGGATTGGAAGTCCATTTGTTCCAGCTATTCTACTTCTAGGCATATTCCCAGAAGAACTGAAAGCATCATACCACAGCTATATATGTGCACCTATGTTTATAGCAGCACAATTTGTAATCGCCAGATCTTGCAAACAACCCAAGTGTCCATCAACTGAGGAATGGATAAAAAAGTTGTGGTATTTTTATACAATGGAGTACTACTCAGCTATAAAGAAGGATCACATTGAGATATTTATAAATAAATGGACGCAGCTTGAGACTATACTCATAAGTGAAATGAATGAATACTGAATAGCATTCATTCATGTATGAATACTGAATAGTTTCCCTATTGTAAGAAATGATTCAAATATATAAAAGTATGTGGTAACCATGATTCCCCATTATGTGGCTTTGAAGCCTTATAAAGTTTTCACTCATTAATTGGAATGGCTTTATTCTGGGCTGTTTGATATTACTGCCTGTGATTAAATGAACAGCTATTTTGAAGAAAACAAGACATCATAATAGCTAGTGCTGATTTAATATCATCTTGTTTTAAAGCCCCACCAAACTATGGCTCTTCTGTCTCCATTGGTTTTATCATGTTGTATCTTACTGGATTTTATTATATGTGATAGTATAAACAAAAATTTTATAGGCAAAGAGATAATATATAAATCATTTTTTGTTTTCCATTAGCTGGTTCTAAAAACCCTGTAATTCTTTCATCCACTTGAATGATTTCACACTGTCTTGATATGTTTGATGCTATAGTATACAAAGTTATATTCAAATATTTCAAGGAAAGAGACACTATGGTAACTACTATTAAGTTGGGTTATCTTGTGGTGAATCACTAGGTTGCTGAAATTGTCATGCTTTGACCTGTATTATTATGTTGTTATGTCCTCTTTTATCTCAATCTCCTCCTTATTCATAAAAAAATTTATTATTTTTTTAATAAAGGGAAAAATCAAAAAAATTAACAGAATATATTATAGTAACTTTTTTGATTTCCTATTGACTTGATTTGAAGTCCTGTAATACTCCCACTATCTTGTTTTGACTGATTTTACTCTGTTCCGTTCCGTTTGATAGTATCAAGTTTGGCGGTATAGGCAACTGCTTTGAAGGCAATAAGATTCACTATGATGCTCATTCTGGTTTGACTGTTATCTTCTTTTAAAGTCCTATAATTTTTTTAATGTTTAGGTTTTATTGGTCTTGTTCTGTTCTATTTTGTTCAATTTTATTATACCTAATGATATAGGCAATTCTTTTTAAGGAAGCAAGAGGCATTATGGTAACCATTGTTGATAACCTTGTATTCTGTTTTTACATCATGTGCTATGTCTATCCTTTGTTTTGACCGACTGCTTTGTTTTGTCATATTTGGTTTTATTCTCTTCCAAAAAACAGTAATAAGGACTATGGGAGTAATAGAACCCAAAATGTGTAAATTTTGTTGTAAAAACGAGAGGAAAAAAAAGTGCTGTAAAGGATACAACTGCAAGTGTGTTTAGGTGTGTTAATACAGATGACCGTATTACTGAGTTTTTGTTGGATCATTGAACACACTGTTTGCAGTCTCACTGTTTGAATATCTACTTTGTATGCTTTAATCCTGTAACTTTAACAACTACTTTTAAGATGACAATATGTAGTCTATTAACTAATGATTTCTTACCGGTTTTTTTTTTTTTTTTTTTTTTTTTTTTGTAATTCTGTATTACTTGTACCGTTATACTGTTTTTTTTTTCCTTTAAATAAAAAAAAGAAAAGAGGTCTATTTTACTCTTTTTTAAAAATAGCACGGGGTCAGCTCTAGCAAGGACTCTCTAGATACAACAACCACTGTGATGTGAGAGACCACAAGGTGATACAAGAAGCCAGGGAGTTAGGGGAGATGAGTCAGTCTTTTGTAACTTATTGTCAGAGAACCACAGGAACTACTGATTCCCTTCCAAGAGAGATGCTCTCCTGACCCAGTCCCCTTGTGAGGCACCACCCACCTCCTCCTGGTCCCACCACTTAATACTGCCACCTTGGGGACCAAGCTTCCAACCCAAGAACAGCTGGACAAAACCACCTCCAAATCATGGCAACATCTCATTTTCCAGTTTTTCTTTTAAAGTTTTGATAGTTTATTATGTGCTTCCATTGAAATTCATTATCTCAGACAGCCATGACACTAAGACATTTCACAGCCACCCCCTGGTTATGGGCAGGGTTTGTGGGAGAGTAAATAAAAGCAAGCAATAGAGGTGGTCTTCAAAGAAACTATCAGGTCAAAAAAAATAACCATTTTGGAGGGGAATGAGGCTTTGAAACAGTTCCAGCTCTGTTCTGCTCTTTCAGTAGCCAAGGCTACAGATTCTTTTGGTTAGAATTCTCTAGGAGAATCCTGGGTATAATTGTTTGTAGTTATGTAAGAAGATGCCTTATTCGGGGCTACAGGGCAGGGGCAGGAGAGTCCACTGTGGCCAACTGCATGCCAGAGAACCAGAGAATCCAGTGATTGCTCAAGCCAGAAAGATGTAAGCTATAACAAAGGAGGGATCAAGAATGCACACCAGCCTGAGCTGAAGATCTGGAAGCTTTGCAGAGGTGCTGATGTCAGTCCATATTAAAGGCTAAAGAAGCTGAAGTCTTCTGTCCACAGCCAGTGGCAGTACGACTCACACCCTCCAGCAGAATGGAACTTTCAAAGCAGGCCACATTCCTCCTGCTTTTTGCCTTCCCTCCAGCCCGCAAGCCTATTGAATGGAGCCACCCATCGCAGGGCAGGTCTTGCTCCTCGGTTTATTGGCCTCCACACCAGTAACCTCTGACACGTCCCCTGACACCCAGAAGCACAGTTCCCTAATCTCCCAGGCTCTCTAGGTTCTTCACATTCTTCAAATCTGCCATTAAGTAAGGGAGCAGAAAGGGGGTGAGAGTAGGTTTTCGTTTTGCTTTGTTTTGTTTGTACTAGGAGTCAAATTCAGGACCTTGCACTGGCCAATCAGGTGCTTTGGACTTGGAGCACTATTTCCGCCTCTAGAGTAATTTAAAAGTTTATAAAATTTATGGGTTTTTTTTCCTCCAAGATCATTGTTTTTCTTGATAAAATTCTTCCTAGATTTCTGAAACACTTTAGTTAAGTTTTATAGTTTAGAGAAACTTGATGCTGATCGTTTTTGTCAGTTATTTTATTGCTGTAATGTGAGGGCTAAATTTTTTAAGATTGTTACTCTAACATTTTCACTGCTAAGCCCCACAAATGCTGACTTTTAGTGATGATTATGAACATTTCATTTACTAAATGTGATACATTAGTGTCTTTAAAAGATGGGTTTTTAAAATTTAGGTCCAGTCACTTATTACATCATGTTTGTTTGTTTGTTTGTTTTTCACATGGTACCTAGGATTAAACCCAGGCTACCACACTGATCTACAGATAGACAGATAGATAGTAGATAGATGGACAGACAGAAAGATACTCACTAATTTCCCTAAGTGTGTGATCCTCTTCCCTCATCCTCCCTACTTATTATAATTTGAACTTTTTCCAACTGATGTCTTTACGTGTTATTGAAAGGTAAGAGTTGAAAATCTTTCACTCCCTCTCAAAAGGTTTTGGGTATCAGAGAAGCCTTTGAGCTAATTCAAAACTCACACGCCTTGGCATGCTGCCCATCTTCTAAGCAAAACTATCTAGATTTTCATTTCACAAGCTTTGCAAGTGACATTGACACAATGGGTTTGCAAAATCATTTCTTTTTAATTTTTATTTTTATTAATACATATTTGCAGTACACCATGATTGCAATAATCTTAAGGAGTTAGTATACCATCCATTAAAGAGACTTGGTAGGTATATGTCTGTGTGTTGAATAATTCAAAGATACTTAATAGAGATGTGTTAAAGCATAATCCTTAGTCACTGTTCTTTCTTTGTGACTGCCAAAATAGGATAATAATAGCCATTTTCTTTGCATTTGAAAGAAGCCCCATCCACTTTCTAAAAGTCAAATATCAGGACTGTGCCACTGACTAAATGGATCACAACCAGTGAGGCCTGACTAATAATTTCAGTGACTAATGGAACAAAAGGGTGACAATTGTAAGTCTTTTCAGGGTTTAAAGGAAGAACTCCCAAATAATGTATTTCAGGTAGCTGTATCTGAAATGGGTTTTCTCTCCCTTAACTCCTGTAAGGCTTCTGCCTAACCTCTCTACCAGATGATATTTTTGTGAGTTGTTCCTATGAATTAATCTTCTTCCTTGAAACTATATGGTGCTACTCCCTGGGGAACAAAAATCTGTATTATATTCACTTTTATCTTCAAAGTTGTCTAAAGGGAAAATAACACAAGAATGTGTCTTCAAAAAATGCATTATATTATTTCTATCCTTTTTTATGTTTTGCTTTTTTAAAAAAATTTTTTAAAACATTTATTGATTGACTCAGTAAGAAAGGATTCAATTCAAGGAGTGTCTTTCTTTGGATCACAAACTATTATTCATCAAGGCAATATAATCATCAGAGTCATATTTATTAAACACCTTGCAGTAAAGAGACAAATTGAATAAATATATTACCTTATAGAATATATCATCATGTGCTTTAGTTTGTAGCATCTGCAGGTAATGTATCTTAATATTTAAGTGGATATCTAGTGTATGTGTATTCTATACCTGTACTGTAATCACCACATGTGGAAACAAATTCCTGGGATTTTTTTCATTCTCTCCCCATTCCTTACTTCTTAAGAGACACTTCACAAAAATGTTATCTAGATAAGAACCTATCGGGAATATCCTAATAATTACATTAGACTTCAGAAGGTAGAGTGCCATTTGTATTTATTAATATTAATATCTTTATTTTAATCTCTGTAAGTATTTTCTCCTTTCACAGCTGCATAAGCTCAAATTTGTTCAAGCCACATTTTACATAATAGCATAAAAGGAAATGAACTACATTAAGCTTAAAAATTCAAGTGTCACAAATGAGAGCTCTAAAATGCAGCAGTATACTTCTCAGGAGAGCTTGGTGCATAGAAAAAAAGGTTATTTTGTGAAGACAGCATCTCTGGCTTGGTTCCCCAGAGTGTAAGTCACAGTGCTTTAGGTTGTAAGACAGTGGGTGTCCTTGGCTTCCCTCCAGGGAAGGTGCCTGGATGTCTCACAGTGGAGCGTGTGCCATCCTCCAAAAGCCAAACCCCCTCCTCCCCTGCCTCTGGAAATGCAGCTGCTGTGAGAACCAATGAGTTAGGAACAGAAAAACCACTGTGGTTGCTGATACCCACCAAACATCCCCCTGCTATATGAGAAGAGGTGGTGAATGTCCAGGGTAAGGAAAGATAAGCAGAGATGCCTTCTGCCCAGGAGCTCCTTGGATGAGCTCCTAGGTACAGAACAGATTGCACAGATACAGAACAGGTGAGCAGGGAATTACAGCTGCAAGGGCGGAGTGATCCTGAGGACTTAGGAGGAGCAGTCATGGAAAGAACTCCGTGACATCCAAGAAGATACTGCCGATAGGGCATTGTGAGAGGCACGGGAATGTGTATCTTATGCCACCAGTGTTTTTGATGACATCAGAATCAGGTGGAGCCACCCACCTGCTAGGGCATAGCTCATGGAGAGATGCTTCAACACATACACTTTTAACCCTTTAGAGCTCTGTGCTTAAGAATTTGCAAGATACAGTCTTGGAGAACATGGTGGACAGATAGCAGATACTACGGAGGCTCTCTGAAAGGCTTGGTTCAGAAGTCGGGAATGGTGCGGACTAAGGAGACATAAGCCAGCAGAGATATGCTCTGCTGACTCAGGAATGAACTGGGCTGAGAGAAACCAACTTGGAATGCAGTCCTGGTGCTAAAACAGGAACAGAAAAGCCTCGGTGTGGAGGCTAGACCCCGCGCCATTGGAAGCCGCGATTTGGGTTTCCCGCCGCACCGCGGCTGGCTGCCTCTACATCGGCTCAGCAAGGAGAGACGTGCAGAAGCTCTGAGAATGGGAGTCTGCGAACGGAGTCGAAAACAGGACGGGCAGGGAGGCATGCACTGACTTGTGGTGAGGTGAGTGAGAGAAACTGACACTCTACCACAGTTTGACTCCAGCGGAGGACTTTCTGGGCCTGAGCAGTCCTGTGGGAGCAGGGCGCGGTGGCGACTCCAGCCACACATTCCCCTCTCGGATGGGATTGGTGAAAAGTGCCTGGCCTGCGTGACGCTGCTGGCGGACTTGGTAGGCTGGCCTAACCCAGATCCCAGAGCCTGACGGTGGTCCAGAGGGGCAACTCCCGCATAGGCTGCCTAGTCTGCAACTCCCTGGTGCGCTGCGGTGGGCAGGAACACCTAGCCAGCGCAACTCGATCAGGCTGTGGCTGACAGGGAGGGAAGCTGGGCTTCCTATGTAAGCTTGCATATATAAGGAACAGAGAATATGGGAAAAGGCAGTAACAAGAAAGGCTCCTCGGCCCCCAATTCTGAGAAACAGGCAATAGCGCACCAATAGACATAAAGCGCCATATAGAGAGCCTCATAGACCAATTCAGGAATGAAGTTATCAACGACCTGAAGCTAGAAATACGCAGAATAGTTAGAGAAATGCTAAGCACCACCCAGGAAAAAACAGATGGTGGGATGGAAGAACAGAAAAAGAGGGGAGAATTGTTTGATGGAGAAAACAGAGAAAGCATAGAGTACGTGAAGCAGGTTCAAAGGAACTATCAAGAAACTAAGAAGTCTACCCAAGACTGGCATAACAGCTTGAAAGAAACTAAGGACAGACTATCTGAACTGGAGGGCAGACTTGTAATATGGGAGAATGAAATGAAAAACTTCTTAAAAATAATAAAGAAACAAACAGCAATAATACAAAGACAAGAAGATGATAAGAGGAGCCATAACTTAAGGACTAAGAACATAAAAGAAGAAGTAGGGACACAAACAAGTGAACTACAAAAGCTACTCACAGAAATAATCCAAGAGAATTTTCCTAATTTAGCAAAAGGTAAAGATACTCAGATGTATGAGGCATACAGGACCCCAGCTACCTACAACCCAAACAGGGCAACACCCAGGCATATAATAATAAAAATTTCAGAAATTCAATACAA
This sequence comes from Cavia porcellus, assembly GCF_034190915.1. NCBI lineage: Eukaryota > Metazoa > Chordata > Mammalia > Rodentia > Caviidae > Cavia > Cavia porcellus. Next base: position 3,727,848 of record NW_026947503.1, read on the forward strand.
GAACACAATATTAAAAGCTGTCAGAGACAAAAAACAGACCACTTACAAGGGAACACCCATCAGAATTACAGCAGATTTCTCTGCACAAACCATCAAATCACAAAGAGCGTGGTGGGAAATAATTCAAGCTTTGAAAGATAATAATCTCCAGCCAAGATTGAGATATCTTGCACAACTGTCCCTGGAAATTGATGGAAAAACAAGGTGCTTCCAGGATAAAGAGGAACTGGGGGAATTTGCAACCACCAATTTAACTCTACAGAAAGTATTGCAGGATATTCTAAAACAAGAAAAATACAAAGAACCCAGAAATAGTGGTGGGGAGGCCACAACGAATGGAGCAGAGAACAAAATGAAGAAGACAAACTGACAGCTACTGACAGAAAAAGAGCTCAACAGAAATGAGACAGAGAATATTGGATGATAGGAACAGCTATTTTGGAGAAAATGACATCTTAATAGGTAATACTGATTTAGTACCATCTTGTTTTGAAGTCTCATCTAGCTTTTGTTCTTCTGTCTCCAATGGTCTAAATAGGTTGTATCTTATTGGATTTTATTATGTACAATAGTATAAGCAAAAACCTTTTAAAGACAAGGAGATTATACAGAAACCATTGTTCATTTTCTTTTAGTCAATTCTAAATACTCTGTAATGCTTTCATTCTCTTAAATGGTTTTACATTGTTTTGATATACTTAATGCTACAGTATATGAAGTTATACTCAAGAACTTCAGGGAAAGAGTCAATATGGTAACTACTTTTGGGTCGGAATTATCTGGTGGTGAAACACTATTCTGCTTAAATGGTTATGTTTTGATCTGCGCTGTTTCGCTGTTATGCCCTCTTTTATCCCAATCTCCACTCCATTATTTACTTTTTAATTTTTATCCGTTTAATTAAAGGGAAAAAAATAGCAGGATATATTATAGTAACCCACTTTGACTTTCTATTATCTCGATTTGAAGCCCTGTATTACTCTCACCATCTTGTTTTTGACTGATGTTCCCCTATTCTGTTTTGCTGGATAGTATCAGGTTCGAAAGTTTAGGCATCAGCTGTGAAGATAATGAGATTCATTATCACGCCCATTCTCGTTGACTTTTATCTACTTTTGAAGACCTACAATGTCTCCAATGGTTTGGTTTTGTCAGTTTTGTTCTTTACTGTTTTGTTCAATTGTATTATAACTAATGTATAGGCAATTCTATTAGAGATAGCGGGAGGCATTATGGTAACCACTGTTGATCACCTTGTATTATGTTTTTACATTATCTATTATGTCCACCCTTTTGACTTGACCGATTCTGTTCTGTTATGTCACATTTGGTTTTACTCTCTTTCAAAAAAGCAATAAGAACCGTGGGAGCAATGAAACCCAAAATGTGTAATAGTCATTGTACAAAAAAGAGGAAAAGAAAGTGCTCTAAACTATATAACTGCATGTATATTTAAGTGTATAAGATAGAAAATGATATCACAGAGTTTTATTGGATCATTGAACAGAACTGTTTGCAGTATCATTGTTGGAATGTCCACTCTACAAGCTTTAATTTTGTGACTTGAACAATTATTTCTAAGATGGTAATATGTAATCCATTAACTAGTGATTTCCTACTGTTCATTTTTTTTCTGTAAATCTGTATAACTTGTACCCTTTCACTGTTTTTTTTTTCTTTTCTCCTTAAATAAAATTAAAAAAAAAAGAATTTGCAAGATACGGTTAGCAGTGAGTTTTGTCTCCAATATTAAATAACATTTTACTGTGTCTTAAAGGAAAGATGATATTAGAAAATACATTTAAAATGGCTTATGAAGGCGTAATTCTCTTAATTACCATGTCTATTAATTTTTAAAATAAATATTTTCACTTGAAGCATAAATTACTAATGTTGTATACCTGATTTTGAACTTAGTTTATGATTATTTTGACAGTAGATGAAAACTCCTATGTATGTACATTCTATGTCCATATTGTATACCTTTTCACATATATGTATACAGAGAATCATATCAAATCTGCCTGCTATGCCAAAGGAAAGCATGGAGATTCCGTTTACTAAATAAAATAATACACACGACAGAAAGTGGAAAACAATACTGTGAAACGCTCTGCAGCATCACAGATCTGGATACAAGGATTGAGTATGGAGGAAGCAATCTTAAAAAGAATTATTGTGTGAAAAATAAATTTTGTCTCAAGTGTTTCTCAAATACTAATCAAATAGGGACACAACACTTGAAGGACCTGGGACTTAGCTCTAATATCCCATGGCCAACTCCTCTATTTTAGGCTTGCAAACAAATCCATAATTTGGGACTTGTAGGGCACTCCGACACTTTGGTAATGGCCAAGTGTGAAGTCACATATTTAATAAAGTGCACATTTCATTAGTTTCAAAGCTCGCAGATCTTGTTTGTGATTGATAAAATATAAATTGTTTAAATGTAACATTCACAGAAACAGTTTTCATTTTATATTTTATGTGTTACTCTTATATCCTGTGACCTTGCTGAAACCGTGTATTAGTTTGAGAAGGTTTTTGTAAATTTGGAGATTTTTCAAGAAGGCATATTTTCAGCTACAAGTAAAGGCAGTTAAATTTTCCCCTTCTGATCTGTATGGCTTTTACATTTTCTTGTGTAATGGCAGTGGCTAGAATTTCCACATTGTCTTACCAAGAAATATCTTATTTGTTACATCTTTGCCTTTTTCCTTAGCTGAGGGAAAAAGCACCCCATCAGGAAGTATGTTAACTGTGAGCTTTTTACATGCTACTTAACAATTTAAGGAGTTTCCCTCTGCTTTTAGTTTGCAGAGAGTTGGATGGCTGTTGGGTTTTTGTCCAATGCTTCTCATGCATTAGCATCATATTTTAGTCACCTGCTGATATGGTGAATTACACTGATGAGTATATAAATGTTGATTCAGTCTTGTATTCCTGTAATGAACTCTGCTTGCTCACAATGTATAACTTTTTTAAAGCAAAAAAAAAGGATAGAAATGATACAGAATTTTTTAAAAAGCAGTAGGAAATTAACACTAATTAATATATTGCATATTGTTATCTTAAAAATATTTGTTTAGATTACAAAATCTAGGCACAAAAATAATGTATAATTTTTGTATAGTTTATTTTCAAGGGACAAGATACAGTGTTGTGGTATACATATGCATAGTGAAATGATGGCTATAGTTAAGCAAACTAACTTCTACCATCTCATAGCATTACTCTCTTTGTATACTAGATGTATCTAAAACTTCTACTTGGTAAATTTCATATAAACATTGCTGGATACGATTTATCATTGTTTTGTTGAAATTTTTGTCTATGATCATGAGAGAAACTGTTCTGCACTTACATTTTACACACTGTATCTTTCTATCAATACAATAAAAAAACAAGAGTATGGAAGGAATGTGTAAAAATCATTTTACTGCAAAAGTTGAAAATCACCAGGCTAAATGATCACTTAATCCATTTCACCATAATGCAGTATGCAAGTTCCTCAAAAAGTCAGATCCTGCAACCCCACTCCTGGTTATATATTAAGTAAATGAAATCGGTGTGTTGAAGAGACATCTATACTTCCATATTAACTGTATCACTGTTCACAAGAGCCCAGGTATAGAACTGCCCTAAGTCGTCATAAATACATAAAGTGATAAAAATGTGCTACACATATACAACAGAGCACAAATCAGCTATAAAGTCTTATCATTTACCACAGGATAGATGAAGCTAGGAGACATTAAGTGAAATAAACCAGGCACAAAAATATTGCATGAGATCACTCATGTGGAATCTAAAAAAGTTCATTTTATAGAAGTGAAGGATAAATAGTAACGATCAGCCACTGGGGAGAGAAAAAAGGAAAGGAGGATGAAGAGAGCACAGTCAACAGTTATAAAGTCACAGCTTGACAAAAGCAGGAAGTCTTCTTGTTCACACCAGGTGACTAAGGTAATGATAACATGCCACACGCTTCAACGAGCTAGCTTTTAAATATTTCACTGTAAAGAAATGACAAATATTTGATGTGATGTGTATGCTAATTACTGACTCTATTCATTACACACGTATTTATATGGCAAAACATAATATTGTAACCCATAAATTTTTACAATTTTAATTTTTTAAAAACACTTGCATGATTAATATCTTGAAGTATAATGAATCAAGAAGTAGGATTCAACGTGGTATAAATATGGTGATCTAAAGTGCATTAAAATATCATCAAAGGTGCTCAAGAGAGATGATATCTCAAAATATCAAAACAAAACAGAATTTACTAGTAAGCAACATATCAATCTATATACATAACTATGGTTTGTTAAAGACAATTTTATATGAAGTGAAAAAATTACCATATAAATAATAAAATAAATGTAGGAAAAGAAGTCCTTTAAAAAGAAGGAACTTTAATTTTCTCTGAGTAATTAGCTAAGCTTAAAATAGTAAATGAATATTTAGTGTCTACAGCTAAAATTCAGTTCTTTATACTTTCTTTTAAATGTATGGTTTCTAACTGTTTAAAGCCTAACAGTTTATCCCATCTAGGTCCACTTTTTGTCAAGCTCAAGTGAAATTAAAGTTAATACTATTAAATAATATTCATAGTAGCTAAAACCCCTTCCCCATTCCTTCACTGTCTACCAGCCTGTGTTTCTGTTCTTGTCCAGTGGTGATGTATTTAAGAAGATATTCAGAAGATGGTAATGACTTCTGAGTAATGAAATTTGAAGGAATGTTTAGTTTCTCCTTAAAAAGATTTATAGTAACTTTTTTCATTTCTACAAAGGCAAAAAAATTAGTTTTTCTAAATAGAGAAAAATTTTAAAAATTTATAAACATGGGTGTCAATTTTCCTCCAACATGGTTCATTTTCATGGTCGCATTTGATAATGATAAAATTAATTTAATGCAATGACTTTGTATTGTGTTCCTATAATTAGAGAAATGTCTCATGAAACAACACAATTTCAAATCTTCTTGGAAAACAAAGTACACACTCCAATTAGAACATTTTGAAGAACAATTTTTATTTTCCACTAAAGAAAAATTGGTTCAAATCACAAAGTTCAGCCAGATTTCATGCAGCAGAACACAGAGGCAGGCAGGGTGATTCAGAATGACCACCTTTGGTATTAAATGGAATAACAAACTTAATTTTAAGCTTTCAGCTCTGTAAGCTCACGTTTATTCATGTTGGAGCTACACAAGACGAGAGAAAGTGCATGACCAGGTCTTTAGGGAATGATTGTAGCAGCATCAGGTACCAAAAGATCCATGTCCAGCAATGTCTTATACAGCAGCATTTAAACAATCACACTAGTAAAATCAAAATACAGTATACACAGGTCTTTATTCTTTACTTGTACTGCTTACTTTATTAAGAATATGAAATGTTAGCTGTATCTTTTGGAGATAATAATATAGACAGAAATTAACAGCCACATAGAAGGATGCATATATTTAATTTAAACATTGACTTAAAATATTGATCCTCCTAAACTGAGGCCCCAAATTCACACAGAACAAATTCTGAACACTATTCTAAAATTTTGTGTTTGGGGGGGGGGGGAACAAAAGGGATGCATAGGCTCCTTTTCCTCCAAGCTGTTTTATTCTTTTGAGGAAACATTGTGATAATTCTGAAATGACTGATTGGTACATTAGCAAACCCTTTCATGGTCTTGAAAACGTAGATTTTTGTGGCTAAGGTAATGTAATAATTCAAAAGATAGCATGAATCTGATCAATATATATAATAAAAATCTAAGTGATTGAAACCCTATGTAAATTTTTTCCCTCATAAAACCATAGAAGTTAACACTTTTAAAAGTCCATCTTGTCAAATTGAATAGTCTTCAACTTTGGAAGTGCAGGTGCTTTAAAAGAAACACACACACACACACACACACACACACACACACACACTCACACACACATGCCTTCACCTTCACTTTATAGTCAATTATTCAGCTGTTGTTTCTCTATAAGTGGCCTCTGGACTGGCAGGGAACATCAACAAAGGGTAAGCTAGCCATGCACACTGGAGGCCCTCGCTCCAAGCTGCTGCAACACAACGCCTGAGGGTTCACCAGAAACCTGTGAAAACCAGCCCTTTTAGTAATTCTGATGTCCTGTAAGGTTTGAGGAGCTCTATTCTAAGGAGAAGGCAGAGCATGGGACTATTGTAAAGTCCCCAGCACATTCAAAGGCAGTTGGTTTAGGATTTATTTATCATTTCCAGATTCTTTCTCCCCAGAGGAGAATACAAAAGACAGCGATCCTGAGAGCAAAGTTCCAACAGAATTTAGACCTCACGTCCACCCTGCCTGCGTCCTTGCTGTGACAGGTAGAAACAGAAATTCACAGCTGTTCAGCAGAATTCACGGAAACTTTGGATTTCTATCCTCTTGTCAACTTTTCAGCCCATCTGTGATATGTGAACAATAAGACATCACTCCAGAAAATCAGAATATGGAAAATTTCATTTCTAGTTTGTGAATATGATTGAATTGTAAGCTGAGTTTAGTTCAGGGGAATTGTCAAGCTTGGCTCTTCCTCCACATTAGCTCTCTCTCTGGAAAACATCACAAATGCTGCCCCTGTTTGTTCCAATCTGGGCCTGCTAAGGTAAAATTCTCTCTGCAGCCCAGGAGGCTGCGGGGGAATGAAGCATGAATGCCTAAAGATGGTGTTGGACTCTTTTTCTCCCTGATTCTGTGCCTGAACATTGAACTCAATCTCATTAGCTGCATCAACATGCCAGCAATATCCTCTGCAAACTAAAATCACCAGCTTTCAGCATCAAAAACACTTTCTAATAGTCAAAGCTGGGTGGCCCTGAATTTAATTCCTTCTTAACAAAATGGGAATGTTTCCACTAGAAAGCAACCCGTGTTCCTATTTCTCCCTTCGAGGCTTTTTGCTGTTTCTAAATGACAATTTTGTTTAACCAGCAGCACCTACATTGCCAGATACATCAGCAGGCCACTCACTCTGCATTCTGATCCTGAGTGTTCTCCCATGGTTGTCAGGTGCACCCCAGGCCTATCTACACTCATCCTCACTTGAGTTAGAAAAAGTTCCAGCTCAGGGTGATGGAAACTCATTTCAGACCTGCCCACGTCTCCTCGGCAAGGTAAAAGTTTGGTTACTACTTAATGGAGCAGTCCCAGGACAGCTTGCTGTGACCAGAGTCTGATTCTGGAGTGGGGACTCCACAACTTGCTGGCAAACCTGTACCACTACATCCTGCCACTTCCAAAGCAATGATACTTGCACAACATTCAGTGGGAAACAAGTCCTCAGGGATGTGGCATCCGCCGGGCCCAGCATCCCAGCAAAAGCCCTCCCAACAATCATGCCAGGATTGACTCTCCTGCCATGTGACTCTGAAGAAACTGGCTACCTGTGACCTGATTTAGAAGCAACTTGCTCATAAAGCTTGTATTTCTCACACTTTTCTGTTTCTTAAATACTAATAAGACAGCCAGGCCAACCCCTAAATCCAGACAAAATAATGAGGGCGGGGGGGGGGGTTGTGGATCAAGCCTCTTGTGAACTTGACACCAACAGAAACTGGAATCCCCAAGCATAGAAATATAGCTCATTGCAAGAAAGGAGCAGGGGAGAACAGTAAAAAAATGATGTATAAGAAACAGTTCATGAAAAAGCAACCAAAAAAATTCAACACCACTGAGGGATGATGCATTACGTGAATGAATTGATCTGTAACTCATTTCTAGTGGATATTCCTTAGATCCCCAAAGGCCCCTGAAGCAGAAATCATTGGTTGGATAAAGAGCAGAAGCCTGGAGGCTGCTTCGATCCATCCAGTTCCCATGGTCCATCTGTAGTCAATGCCCAAGACCTAGGGCCCAAAAAGCAGACCCTCAAGCCCAAATAAAACAATGTTCTCTGATTTCCTGAACAATTTGCTGATCCATTTCATACTTGACATAAGCCCATGCTATCCTGAGGCCTTAAATTCTATCTCTGGCATCCTTCAGAAGTCCACTGATTGCCACTGAGTCCAGTTACTAGAAAAACTCTTCCCTTGTGGGGCACATCAGTGCAAAGGCCATGTCAAACAGAAGTGCCCCGTAGGACCTGCCTCCTACCCACAGCTGTTCTGAAAAAATACTGCCTGACACTCCTGTCAGGTGTAGGCCACCCTTCCTCAGCCCACCCCCAGGACTGCCCATTATGTGACTTGCAGCTTGACTGCCCAAAACAAGCCCACTAAAGTACACAAAAAGAGCTTTAGAATGATGGCACATTAGTAGTCCAATTTTAATAATCAACTTACAGTGTATGAAACACAATAAGACAGTGTTCCATTGCAAACTCAAAGAGCACTAACTCACATTAATTTGGAGATGACTGTATTGGTTGCCTCTCCCTCAAAGTTCAAAAAATTAAGTAGTGGAGACCAGTTTCAATGCACTTCAGTTACCTTTTCTCCCTGAATTCTCTAACAACCAAAACCTTGGAATTGCATCTTGAGATATCCATAAATTTGTTCTCAGCAAAAAGGCGAGGCTTTTCACTCCAAAGGTGACATCAAACCCTAGAGCTACATGATGAGTTCCTTACATAGTGGCTTACTACGTCAAATGAAGTCAATGCTGAAACAGAGACAGAAAATTTGGCTGAGGTTGCACCCACCATATAGTTAGAACACTCAGGCATCACCATGCTGCTCTTGGCACACACGGTTATGGCCCTGCACACAGAGCAGAACCTGGGAGTCATGCGACAGTGCTGATGGAAGCACGTGAATGATCGGGAGCTGCACAGGGTCCTGCAGGGAATCAAGTGCCCAGAGCCTTCACAGATCTCACAGAGAAGCCTGAGATGGCACCTGAGCCTGCCAACTGAGGAGCCCCAATCTGGAACAAGAGATACTCTTCAAACAATGAGAGAAACATCCTGACCAATGCTTTACAACACACAGCATTAGATACGCCAGTTTTACGGGAAACCAAAGATGATGGAAGCAAGCAGATGCAGTAACACACCCCTGTGATCCCAGTTACTCTGGGGGTGAAGTAAGAAGGTCACTAATACGGGGCCAGTCTAGGCAACAGAGCAAGATGCTGTCTCAAAATAAACACCAGAAAGGCTAGGGATGCAGCTCAGTGATAGAACACCCTGGGCTCAATCCCAAGGATCGCAAAAAAAGTCTGAAGCACTTTAAATTGCTCTCCAGGTTCAAATTTTCCATTTCTGAAAGAGAAAACATTCATATACGCTGTAAATTAAAACTGGGTAAATTGCCACTGTATAATATTTTCAAGTCAACAAGTAACTGTCAGAACGTTAGGCATGTACTCTTATTTTATATAGCTGTAAAATAAATGTCATTAACTAAACATGCCATTAATATGTATTTGAGAAAGACTTAACAAGCAACATTCTTAATGGCCAATAGGAATGTGATTCTCTTTAACAAATAGCTACCCACAATGTGCATTCAAAATGGAAAATATTTGCAATCACTATAGATAAAAATTTACATTTTAAATACTAAGTTTCCCGAGGAAGTAGCCAGATGGGTGCTTTAGCCCAATTCACTTGATTATGTAACTTATATACAGGTATTTAAAATAAAGCTTTTGAAACAAGCGCGTGATGAAGCTGTACAGTACATTATTATACCCAATGTAATGTCGCTTCAGCACAAGCATTCTAGAACTTGTATCCAAGGCCACATATAGAAAGGAAGCAGACACTTAGGCTAAGCTGCCCTCTCCTACACAGAAGCATCCCAATCTTGGGTTCTGGTTAATACAGTGGAATTATCACGGCATAGTCTCAGAGATACTGAAAGAGCTGTTAAAAGTCAGTAATTTGCAACATCAGGATTAAAAACTGAGTCACAAGAAGTCCAGGGCTGTACATGACTCACAGAACTGACCCAGCATCTCTCTTTTCCACTCTAATTCACTGTATCTGGGCCAAGGGAAGAATTTAACTATGGCAATCATTAGAGGGAGGAATTCTGGAAAGAAGTAAGTTATAATAAAAAGAAGCACAAGAGATCGGGGCCCCAGGGCCCAGGAAATGATTCAGCTACTTTGAATGTGTAAAACAAAACATGTTAGTTAAAAGCAAAGTTTTCTAAATACATCCAGAAAATTGCCTGACATTCCAGGTCACATATATGGTCAAAATAGCATAGCATGAGTCCATTGAGATGTCTCCTGGGGAAGCAGACTGGGAAGTGTTTCCAGTCACGTCACTGTATGCATTGATGGAGAACTGGACTTGATGCTTGCACGTGGGGACAGTGAGCATCAGCTATTTAAGTATTCCCGAGCCCATATCCCAGTAAGAAAGATAAATCCTAGAAAAAAATAACAGCTTCCTTAGGGAACCAAAGCAGCCAAATCTGAAGAGACAGCACCAATTTTCTTTGATGCACACTAAAAAGCCTGGTTCTGAGCATCCTGGTTTCAAAGGCACACACAGCTTTTCTCCTTCAGCCTGATGGCTGGAAAAAAGGCATGTCTCTAAGAGGTCTCTTCACTCAGTCATGCAAGAGAGAGTGCTTTCAAACTGGACACGGTGAACTATATATTAGGGAAAATTCCACCTTGGAAGCAGAAACCTGACAAATGCTTCACATGCACTCCTCTGGGTAAGAGGTCTGGCACAGGCTCTCTAGGACATCTCATTCAGAACATTTCATATAGGTTTAGATCACTGCAGAAGGTAGGCTACTGTTAATATCAAAACTGGTTTCAGAAGTAGATGCAACCTAACTCTAAACAACTTGGCACAGCAACACACAGCAAGAATATCTTATGTAACTTGGGAGTTTGCTAGTTCTACTAGTCACTTCTGTGCTGTGCCTCTAGCCTCTGCCAGCCCAGCAGCATCCAGACAGAAGGCTATAAACATTGCTATAAACGTGCCAAAGCAGATTTCAGCCTGTCTACTAGAAAAGGGTAGCATCAGCCACTGTATTTTTAATGCTTCCATTTATGTGCCTATGAAACAGAAGACAGCAGGGAAATAAAATCATCCTGCTTGTGCATGCAAGACCCACAGCAGCCAGGAGGCAGACTTTTGCACACCATGAATTCATACACAAAGTAACTGTTCCAGCTTCTGCATGGTGGCTTCAAGTCCCACAAATCTCAGGATACAATATTTCTGCTCCTGTATTTCCACAAAGTGCCAAATATTTCCATGCAAAGGACTTATGATGTTCTTTAAAATGATCTCACACACCCATCCAGTGCCTCATCCTCTAGGAACAAACATGAAAACTCATGATATCTCATTGTTCTAACAATGTTCTCCTATTCTGCCGAGAGCCTTATGCATACAAATGTGAACACTGTTCACGTGGGTGTGTTAGTGAAAAGAAATGGAAGAGCCACGAAGCTAACATACTACAGGTTTACTAAATATTTTAACTAAAATTGGACAGAAAAGTTAACATGTCACAGGCTTATACTAAATATTTTAACTAAAATTTGCCATTTTATATGGATTCCTGACCTGATAGTAGCACACAGGAGACAAAATTCTTTCTATATAAAAAGTTCTTGCTGGGCCTGGAGATTTAGCTCAGCAGCATAAGCGCCTGCCTTGCAAGCATGCAGTTGTGAGTTTGATGCCCGGTACCAATAAAAAAAAGGAAAAACAAAAAAAAAGTTCTTGCTTTAGACTCCTCCTAAAATATATTAGTTTTACAGTCTGAAAATAACTCTCCTAATATAGGGTAAATTTAACATTTCCATACCATTTTTGCGTTGTAAACATAAATATGAAAATTACAATTACAACTCAAGTAGTGATCATTTAATCCAAAAAACATTACCAGAGGAAATATTTAGGAAAAACATGCATTGAAACATATACTACAAATTTAACTCATTGTACAAGACAGCATAATCCTAAGTGTATTCTTTCATAAGAGATCAATCTTTAGCAGGCTTTATTAATACGACTTGACTGTGACACACCTGACTTCCAGATTCCAGTCCATCTTCAGCTCCATAGAAGTGACTGCACACATCACTCCGATGGCTTTTTTAAACTCTCCATATATTTGGTTCCATACAAGGCATAGCTAATACCTGGGCTAGATGCACACCTAAGATACCCAGTTTTGTTCTCAGAAACTCATCCTCTATGGTCACAGAAGTTGTTCTTAAGTCTTTCCCTGACTTCACTTAAGTTACCACTAAAAGTACATCTTCAGGAGAGTTTTTAATGGACAGACTCACAGCCACAATCTCGTGCCGACCTCCTGGGTTGAACTGGGTGAGTCTAGAGGTCCCAGACAGACTCTGCATGGCTTCCAAAGCTCTGCATACTATTTGCAAGTGGGAGTGGAAACCCGTGTACACAGATGTCAGAAAGTCTCCCACTTAGATGAGTCTCCACATAAATGGCGAGAGGCGCTGTGTTAATGATAGTATTTTAAAACACAGCTTATAATATATTGCCTCTTCTCCTAACATTGAGGAATTAAAGCACATTTTTTTTTTCTAGATAAATCTGCTTCAAAATGTACACTGGGCTGCATGGGCCTGGGGATATAGCCTGCCTGGCAAACACCAGGTCATGAGCTTGATTCCCAGGACCAGGGAAAAAAACTGTACTCTGCAAATATTCCTTACCATATTTAAGTGGTTGTTCTTCATTCTATATAAGAACATATCAATAAAATTCCATTAAGCTTTCACTCCTCAAGAGATAAAATTATACAGCATTTTCTCTTTTTTGTCTTATTTATAATTAAGGAGTAAAATAAAACAAAACTGAACAATAATCTTCACTGGACCTAGGAATTTCCTAAAAGGACCACAAGTGGAATGTAACTAAAATAAGAGCAAACTATTGGGATAGCAAGTGTCAACGTGGCTCAGTAGTACACTGAATTTTCTCCTATGAGCCACGGACGTGGGCATGCCACAGGTAGACTCTGCATATCTACCTCACACGTGAGTACAGTTGGTTGATGGTGGGGTGTCTATTCGACTTTTGCTTTCTTTGTTTTCGTTGAGAGGTGATTCATTTTGAATGTGGCACTTGAACACTTGCTTATACGCCTTCCTGAAATTTTCAGAGAGAAAGGCGTATATGATAGGATTCACCGAGGAATTGCTGTAGGCCAGGCAGTGGGCAGTGATCCTGAAGAAGAAGGAAGCCGGGGTCAGTGGGAAGGCTCCAAACTCAGCCCACAGATGGACGATGTGGTGGGGCAGCCAGGATATCCCGAACACCACGACCACCACCAGGACCGTCTGCGCTGTCTGGAGGAAGAGGGAAAGAGAAGGAGGAGAAAAAGCCGGGGTGAAGAGAAAGAAAAGGAAATGCAACAGCAAAAGCATCCAGCACGCTAAACCCACCCTCAGGCAATTTCATATTTTTTCCCACAGGATCAAACAAAAGATCCTAAATTTACTACAGGTGCTTTCACTTCATATAATATTTCTCTTTGTAAAAGTTCTTCAAGATTCGCTATGACCTTCCGTGGTAATAATTTTGGATGTGTTTGAAGGGCTTGTAGATGGTATGAAGCATGCTGTAGATCAGTGGTGGTGAACCTCTTAGAGACGAGTGCCCAAACTGCAACCCAGAACCCACTTACTTATCAACAAGCACCAACACTGCAATTAGATCTGAACACTGAAGTTTCAGTTCAGAGAAGGAAAAAAAAAACCTCACCCATTAACATCTTTTGCCTTAAAAGAAAAACAACACACGTGCCATAAGTTCGCTACCGCTGCTCTAGATCATGGGAGTAGAAAGGTGGAAATGCTCAAGCCCTTAACTTTTAAAGCATCAAAACTGTTCGAGCGTGCACACACCAAACTGCATCACTGACATGGCAGCTCAGATGAGCACTGAGCTCGGCTCCCTCATTTCCATGAACAAATGTGAAGATGTTTATTTCTCATGAAACTTCAGTAAATTAAATGCCACATTAATTAATACCCCGAGGCATTCCACTCACAGCCTATTGACCACTCTGCCCATTTTCTGCTGCCTTTTATCTTAACCCTTCCTGTGCTGCTCCTGAATCAGAAATACTTGGAAATGGGAAGCAGGAGCCAGCGGTTCCCTTTGCACTTCCTACTGAGCTAGGAGGAAGTTGTCCCTGTTTAACAACCTCATACAGGAGGATATGGGCCGTTTTGCTTTAGCCCTGTGTGCTGTGAACATGAAGGTGCATCCAGCTGACCACAAACCCAAGGGCTGCGACTGAGCCTCTGAAGCACTTCCCTGTTCAGTACTTGTTGAAAGGCAACAGCTAGATAGACACAGGTGATGACTGAAAATCATCTCTATGGATTTGAACAAAGGCACTAATATATATTATTTAAATGCCTTCATTAAAGGAGTTTAGTATTTTTGAACTATAAAACACAGAGCAACCAGTGGGCTCCTTCCTTAAAGAGGTGCAGCTCCAGAACTGTGATGGACCTTGCCGGCAAGAATCCATGCAGTCAGCCTGGAAACCAACACTGGCTGAGCACTGAAACGTGCAATATGTTACTGAGTTCCCTCTATTGCCCTGTGAAGTAAACCCTAGGAGAACCTGTGGGTTGTAAACAGAGAAACTGAACCTCAGAAGAATCAAGACAGCTGCATCCTTCCCCACAGTAAAATTCCAAGGCAGAGCTGAAGGTCAGGTCCTGTATGCTCCCAAATCCATGTGCACTCACGCTGGGAGATTCGGGCAGAGACGCTCACAAACCTTTCTGGGCACCATCAGCCATATTAGCCTCTCTGCTACTCGGGGCTCCTTTTCAAGCAAGGCATCTGGGGGGCAACATCCTCATAAGGCAGTGTTTGTGTCACTTCTCCAACCTAATCAAATAAAGATGTTCTCAGCTTCTCCTGTATGTGACCACATCACCCCACAACTACTCTGCCGAACAAGCAACATTAAGGCTGCAGAGACACATGTATAAAGCCCCTTGTCCCAGCCTAGAAATCAATGATCTTCTGCTTTCCCTTAGACATAGTGTAGACTGTGCTTTAACACCTGCCTACTTAACTGACCTAGAAACTGTGAGTACCTTTCCCTGACATTCACAGGCACTGACACGCACCACAAGCTTGACCTGACTGGCGGCTGCTGGTCAGTGTGTGCTTCTGCAATCTGTCTAAAATGTATTAACAGGAAGGAAAGTTAGCAGATATTGAAAGAAGGAAAAAGATGAAACATATGGAGACTTATTTTTCTCATAAATTCACACTGATGGAAGAATAATACACAGGACAATGTCTTCTGTTACAGCTGGGCGTGGTGGCACACACCTATAATCCCAGAATTCTGGACTGCTGAGGCAGGAAGATTGCAAGTTTGAGCCCAGACTGGGAAATCTGGCAACTTAGCAAGAACACATCTCAAAGTAAAAAAATAAAATGTAGGGAGGGTGGCTGGGGATGTAGCTCAGTGCAGAGGCTTTAAATTCAATCATCAATACCAAAATTTAGAAAAACACTATTAAGACACATCCTTCCATGTAAAACACAAAGACCTTACATCCTGCAAGAGTGCCACGAGGCAGAGAGAGATGGCAAGTCCACACTGCCTGAATGGCTAGAGGGTTTTCTTACTATTTCTCATGAGTAGAGAGATCCTACTCTTACCAAAATTGATATGGGGGATTTAATTATATGAGAAACTGACCTTTCCAGGATTGATGTTAGGTATTAAGACGCTAGTGGATACTTATCAAAACTGTAGGTTGGAAACCAGAAAGCTATGTCCAGGGTTCATGCAAAAAAGGTGAAGAGGAAGGTTGCATTTCAGGTCAAGCATGTGCCAGCATTTAGGAACAGCAGGATATGAGAGCTAAACTCAATAGAAACCATGGGCTGTGCAAGACCACAGAACTGAGAGCAGATCTGGATCCCACACTGGCTGCCCACCTTGAACCTCATTTGTGAAGAAGAAAAAATAAGGAAATGATGCCCAGACTATACCTCATCCACGAAGCACCGAAACAACTGAGTTGTAAAAATCTATGCACGGGTGTTACAGAGGTAAAGCTTATGTTTTAAAGTGCTCAGTGCACGACACACAAAGCAAACAGATAATTTGCTCACCTGTATTAAGGGAGTGTTTGCCACAGATCCATTTATAGATCAGTGTGGGGAAAATGCCATTCTAAAATGATTTAATCAAACAATTTTGATATGATTGTGCCTACTAATAGGACAGGAAAACTCCCTTTTTCTTTTGAAGACAATCAGACCATATCTTCACAAAATAATTACCCATATGATATTACCATTTCTTTTAGGAAATGTGTACCAAGTACTAGTGTGCTCTGACCTCAGCAGCTGATTAATAAAATCCATAACTTAGCAAAAGCCATAAGGCAAATGAATAGCTACCTCCCCTGAGTGTGAAACATATTCTATGGCACTGTGTGATCCTGTTAGTGTTTGTAGTTCATTGAAAATTTGGACAAGAAATGTGGGAAAGAATCATTTTCTTTTCCTTGGTCTATTGGTAGCTTTGAAATGTCACTAGATTACAATTTATAATATGAATACTGGAATACAATACTAAGTGGGTATTTATCCAAACTATCATTTATCTAACATAATTCAAAAGAGTTTAATAGAGAGCTTGTCAGGACCTACTTTGCTCCCAGCTAAAAATCTCAGTATTTTCTGTCCTCTGTTCTTCTCACCCGAAGTCTCAGTCCACCGGAGCTTCATGTTCTCTTCCCTGACTTACAAATCAGCACGTGGACACAGTCCTTGGGCTGAGGTGATTCAGACACAGCAACATCAGAAGCCAAATGTGTGCACAACTGGAAATAGCAAATGATTTTGACCTTCTTTCTTCCTTTGTAGGAGATGCTGGCAGAACTCAGAAGATGGGGGACAGAACAGGAAAAAGTGCTTGCAGGAAACCAGCCTTCTTGATTCAGCATCCTACCATGTCCAACTCAAAACATAGTATGTCTAGAATGTTCAAGCTAAAGTTAGAGATGTGGTCCGAATGCGCACTAATCCCAGCCCTGGACCACCAGTGCACCTGTCACCACCCAGTGCAAAGTTCTGGGCCTCGTCCCTGTGCTGACTTATTGAATATTTACCTGGGAGCCTGCCTTTTTAATAAGTTCAAGAGGGTGTTTGGAGAATCATTCACAAATTATACAAAATCCACAACAAATTTGAAATTAATTCACCCACCACAAGTTAAAGAGACTCAAAGAGATGTTTTCTTCAATACCAATAACTTCCAACGCTAATACAGCCCCTCATCAAAAAAAGAAAAAAAAAAACCCGTTTCCTTTCTTTGTTCTGAAATGGGAACATAACACAGAGACTCCCTTGTGTGAAAATTAGGTACTGGTTTTCATTTCTTACAGGATCATTTACCTGCACAGGAGCTGGAGGTATAGACAGAGTATGAACCACTAGCCTCATGAGTCTATTTAAAGAATCCCAATAATACCTGCTGATACAAGGAAGCAGTCTTCAGAGTTCCATACTAATATTTACTATACTTGAGGCTAGATTCTTTATTAGCATGATTTCTTTTTGTTCCTTAAACTGAGAGTTTCTTAAAAAAAAGTTAGACTCTCTCCTGCTCACAGGATGCTCTTTTTCAAACCATTTGAGACATCTGTCCTTTCTTCAAAGAGTCTCTCTCACAGTGTGCCCAGTGAAAATTGACTGAGAATAAAAGGGTAACTGAAAAATGAGAATGATAAAAAGCACTGAGCAATTTGTACAAATGACAACCAAAAAGCTATAGAACTGCTTCAAATCAGAGAAACAGAAAGGAAAAACTAACAACAACAACAAAAAAAAGAATCCAGGGAAAGAACAAAGAACCCAGTTCATATATCAAGACAGTCTCCTTTTTAATTTTTTTTTAATTTAGAGGGAAAAAAGCAAAACAGAAAAAAGGGTAGAAATAATACATAATTTCAAAATAATAATAATAGGAAATCACTAGTTGATAAATTATATATTGTCATCTTAGAAACAGATGTTCAAATTACAAAATCAAAGCATAAAAAGTGGGCAGACATTCAAACAATGATAGTGCAAACCATTCTGTTCAATAATCCAACAAAAACTTAGTAGCATGGTTATCTATCCTACACACTTAAACATACACACAGTTATGTCCTTCTGAGCACTTTCTTTCCCTTTCATTTTTTTTTTTTTTTATCGGTACCGGGGATCGAACTCACGACCACACACTTGCAAGGCAGGTGCTTATGCCGCTGAGCTAAACCCCTAGCCCCTTTCCCTTTCATTTTTATAATATCTATTATATATTTTGGATCTTATTACTCCTTTAGTTTTTATTATCTTTTACACTAGAGAGACAATGTGATATTTACGAATATGAGTCTGATTTATTTCACTTATGAGGATTCCAAACAGTCTTTGGTCTGGAGCATCTCCTTAAAGTGTCCTCCAGCTCACTGCCCACCCTAATCTGAAGTCCTCTATGCATTACCCAAGGATTTATTTCAGTATCCCATGAGCTTCCTGCCAGAAACAATGCTTTGTGTCTAGTAAAGCTTCAAGCAAAACATTTAATCAGATCTAAGGCTCTATGCTATTATTTCTATATTAGAAATCATGTCCACTCTTGCATTTTCCCCCAAACATTAGAATCACTGGTCAGCATGTTAATCATGGAAGGCTGAGCTCTCCACTTCATATGCATCATAAATTTCACTTGATGCTGACATGTATAAATGACTGTGCCCACCTCCTAGAATCAGACATGATGATATTAAGAGATGGGGCCATTGGCAGGTGACTAGGTCATGGAATGAGATCAGTGTCTCTGTAAAAAAGGCACAGAGAGCTGCCTGCCTCTTCCTCCATGTAAGGATGCAGAGAGAAACAGCATCCGGGAACCCAGAAATAGATCTCAAATCTGCTGGCACTTGATCTTGGAATTGCAGCCTCCAGAACCCTGGGAAATAAAGTGCCATTGTTTATAAACCGCTCACTATTTATTGTGCTGTTATGGCGGTCTAAACAGATGGTGACAGTACAGAGAAAGGAAACTCCACTCAGCCCTGGAGAAGAAGGCCAAGAAACAGAATAGAGAAGAGCAAACTATCAAAACCTATATCCTGTCAGTCTATTATCCATCAAAATCTATATCCCCCTGCCCCACTCTCAATCCACTCCCTTGATGGGAAACCAACTCACTAGCTGTCAGACGCTGAGTCCATGGACGGCAACACCTGTGCTGGGATCTGGGACCGTGCTCACAATGGGGCAGCATCCGTTGTCACAGGAACTGGCC
Organism: Cavia porcellus; assembly: GCF_034190915.1. Classification (NCBI taxonomy): domain Eukaryota; kingdom Metazoa; phylum Chordata; class Mammalia; order Rodentia; family Caviidae; genus Cavia; species Cavia porcellus. The sequence goes on from NW_026947503.1 coordinate 3,747,139, forward strand.
ATCTGTTCTGCTCTCCTCTCCACATCTTTTCCGGTCTCTGATCGCTCTCCTTGCTCCTCCGCCTCCTCTCCTTCCTCTTTGCTACCTCTTTGCTCCCTTCCCCTCTTCATACCCCTCTCCTGCACCTCTCTCCTATCTCTTCCTTAGACACAGCCACATCACCACGTTTATTTGTCTTAGGTAAACAAAAAGGCAATTAAATATATCAAAAGAAATCTGACACCTGTTTGGTAGCTAATAAGAATCAGGGACTAGGAGAAAATAAGACAAATTTTCTTCTCTGTCAAATGCTGAAACCTTTTTTTCCACTAAGTAAAAATGAACAAGATACTTTTATATAAATATATATTTCATACATATATGCACATATTCAAAGCAATTGTTAAACTACTAAATTTCTTTTTTGCTCTAAAATAAAACAGAACTTTTCTAATCATTGCTTATAAACTTATTTCTTTTAACCATTTTGCTCTTCTCTAGAAACTTTAAAGTTTCTCTGTAACACTTTTCAAATATAGAAAATAAAACTGTAACACGGACACCTAAGACCTAACCACTAACACATCCTAACCATAGACATAAATGCTATCCATCTAATATTTTAAAAATGTTTTACCACATTCTTTCAGTAACCATAAATCTTTTTAAAAATAAACACTCAGCAATGGTGCCCTCTCTGTTAAATCCAGTGAGACTGCTCCCTCCCAGAGGAAATCAGTCTTTCCCTCCCCTGCTCCTTGAAATGTTTAGCACTGAGCAGCACTTTGGGATTTCCATACTTCTCTTCCACTGCAATGTTGGCTTCCAAATGTACTCATGCCTCTTGGAATCCCTTAGGCCGGCTCAGTCCTGCACGGGCTGAGTACTCTAAATAACTATCCTAGGGGAAATAAGACACAATCCTTAATCGTTTTAATGAATCAGTTTCTTTTGGAGATGAGAAGTGTGATTCAAAAGGCTAACAGACTAGAAAAATATAAAAGTGCAGAGTAAGAGCACCTCACTGAAAACAGGAGGAAACCGGCCTTTATTCCATTTACGTATTTCAACAGCTCACTCCATCAGATATTTTGAAGAGGGGACTAGGAACTTAAAACATGCTTTCTAACCCATTTTCTGCCCTTGGTTACCAACTCCAGAAAGAGGCCAATTTTAGCCACAATATGGTTTACAAACAGGAAAGTCAGGAAGAACTATATTTTATTTGAGTGGAATTTTTAGAGTAAACGTGATTAAATTATAACTTCTGCAAATCATGTCATTAATCATAAGTATACAGAAGGAAAAACAAGGTATTTTAAGGTGTTAGTAATGTTTAGAGTTAAATCCTTGGTTATAATCTTTTCTTCCCTCACCATATTAATAATTTCATTCCACTCTCTAAAATCAGAAATTATGTAGCTATTATCTGAATATGAGTTAATTAATCTGTGTAGGTTACTTTTTTCTCACTCAAGCTAATGACATTAGGAAGTTGGGTGCTTTAGTACTACTCAAGGGGAGCCTGCTTAAATCACATGTCATTGGATAAGAAAGATTAAAGGTGATTGGGTTCCCCTCCAGTCTTTTATCCTGCTCCCCGGGCCAAAGCCAGTGTGTGCCCAGGGGAAGAGCCAAGAACAGTGAAGGGCACTTGGGTCTGCAGGAAGTAATTATATCAAAGCTCTCAGTGAGAATTACATCAGGCCTTTTGGAGTCACAATAGAGATGGTAAAAATGAAATAAATTGACTTTACTTCCATGCAGATTACAACAGTCAACACCGCTGCACTCACCCCGGTCAGCGGAGAACATACTTCCCCAAGAGGTGCAGAACCCAAAGACTACGTTTCCTGGCCTCCCCACCTCCTCCTCAGGTTGCCCTCCCCAAGCCCCACAATCACTGCTCTCTAATTTAGCAGTAATAAGTCCTGCAAATATCTGTCCCAAGGAACTAAGATTTCTATCAGCTTTGGGAACATATAAAGATACTTTAAAATAAAAATAAACTGAGCTCTCAAAATGGACAGACACAAACACTTGCTTGTTAATGTTACCTTTTTCTTCGATGTTTCTGACTTCTTGGAGATGTTCTTCAATTTTTTATGTAAATGATTAAGAACCTGAAAAACACACCATTGAAATCTCAGTTGGCCTCATATAACACATTGCAAGTTTGGTACAGAAAATTACTGACATACTGAAATGGTTGCTGTATAATTACTAAAATGGGAATGTACATTAGATGAAAAAGTAAGAGAGTGTAGACTGCTGAATGTGTCTGGTTTTCTAGCATTTAAAGGAATTCTGGGCCTTCTTGCATGCTAATGATCTATCTCCTATCTCAGTTTTCTACATGACTCTCTACATCTACAATTACTTGTTCACCATTATACATCAAGCACAGTATCAGATATTGTATAGACTGAAACCCAGCATCCTGCACTCTGGGTGCCTGTCTTCCAATGGAAAAAGGCAGGTGAGCAAATTAAGGTAACAGGCTCAGACATTTCTTCAGCATGGTGAAGCCCAATCTTGCCAACATTCGCACACACATTTTCTTTTCGTGCTCCTTTCATGAGCTCTTGTCACTTGAAATCTCCATAAAGCAAATTACTCTCCATCAAGCCTCTTTTCATTATTCATATCTTGCCCAGTGTGATATGCTTTTAGAAAATGTATTTTTTTTTTTTTGCATTCAGCATCTCTGATGCTTCCTAGAGCATTTTGCAGGGCTTTACAATCAATGACCTTGTCAAGGTCACTCCCTGAGATATGCTGGCTTCATTAAGCTCAGCAACCATTCGTCTGCTTCTCTTGCCAGAGTGATATTCAAGAGAAATGACACGAAATGATTTGGTTATGTATAAGAATTTCCAAAGTAGACTTGACTGACGACATCACCCCTACAGGACTGGCACCAGAACTTATTTTTCTCTACCCTCTGTGGGAGAACTGGAGCCAATTTAGCATCTGCATGACTTGGGGCTTTAGTTTGGCTGTGAATTGCTGGCGAGTCTCTTGGGGACATAGAGGTACACTCCAGCCTTTTCTGTTTCCTCCAGCACTGCAACATGGAAAGCGTTTAATCAGATTGGCTTTATTATGGAAGCCTCTCTTGGGCTAGAAGCAGCACTTTGGGGCAATCAGTCATTGCAGTTGAGGAGCCACAGATTTATTTACCAACTCTCCAAACTCTATGCAGCTTCAGCAGCTGTCACTAGAGTATGAATTTCTGACTCTAGATCCTCTGCCTTACTAAAACGCTTCTCGATTCCTCAAACAGCTTAAGGTCACCAATAAGCCCAGTCTTCACTTGCTGTGAGAACATTTGGATAACCAACACATTGACAATGGGTTACTGCCAATAGAAATTCAGGTTCAAAACCTGGTTGGGAAGGGAAGTGAAGAGAGCAGCCTTTCAACAGCTGCAAGTGAGGAAACCTTAAAAGGGAGGTGCAGGGGCCAGAGGCAAGGTCTTGTCCAAGAAGACAAGATGGCTGTTCAGCTGACTGGCAACAGCCTGCCACATAGGTAAGAGCACAGGGTGACAATGATCACTTAAGGCAAGGGACACAGGTGTGACTAGAGGAGAGGCTGCACATTGAATCAGACAGGAGCACCTACAGTCTGTTTCACATTGGGACGGCAGGGTGGGGCACACCTATCATCAACAAACTAAAATTGGATCATTAATCAGCAACTTCCCAGCATCTAAGAGTGTTATACAATAGTCAATGCAGACAATTCCTAATCATATTTTTCTGAGCTTCGATTCTCTCTAATAACTCATATGATGAATACACAATTATATAATGATACACAGGAGAAAAATGTAGGTATCATGATAGATTATGGCTGTGCTTTCCTATGGATGATAACCTGGTGTCCTTCCCCACACCATTCTAGACATTTCCAAATGTCTGGGGAAGGTGCCTGCTCAAACCCAATCAAGGTCATGCTGGACACATCCCGTAGAGGAATGTGATGGATGGGCATGTCGGAGGCTTACTCTGCTGTTAGACCAAGGAGGTTTCTGTGCAGGAATTAATTCTAAGGGGAGCAGGTAGAGGGCAAGAGCCCCAGAGGGAGACTTCTTCAAGGGGCCCAGAGCCAGCAAGGAGGTTTGGCCTCTTGCCTTGTGTATTTCCCCAGGGACTGTCACCTGCAAAGAGCTGTTCCCCTAAACTACTGCAGAGGGCAACACTAGAATGCATTCTTTGGTTAAGTTTTTCCAAAAAGGAGGGAAAATCCATACATTTAATCTCGGGTACTTTTTGTGGTCATCTGGGATACTTCGTGTTGGCCACCAGACTTAGACTAGACAAACAGCCAGTCCTGGACCTAATACTCAAAAGTTCGTGCCACTAACTTATAGCACACTCTTACTAGTGAGCCAAAAAATAAAGTAAAACAAAGCATCAGCTCAGAATATCTTACCCCAGCTTAATTCCCACTCTGAAATGAATTTTCAGTTGTTACTTCAGAGGCAAAAGATTTTTGCAATTGTTCCTAGAAACAAACTACTTCCATATAAAAAATCCCAACTGATCATGTAATCATTAAAGTGTTAAAATCTACTTTACACTTTGTCCCGTGTGACTCTCGCGAACCGATACATGACAGACAGCCTGACTGAGTGCCGCTTTCCTGAAGATGAAAATAGTCCTTCCCTGTAGTTGCAGGACTCATGGTCTGACCCCCCACCAGCAGTGAAGGATTCTTCTTGAATCACTTTCTAGCTTCTAAGTCTGCCCAGAAGTCCCACGCCTCCAAAACTCCTCTTCCTCACTAACAGAGTAGGAACAACAGCTCCCACCCAAAGAGTTGAGTTAAATGAGACGGTGCACATATCCCACAACTGGTGAGTACAACAGCTTTAGTTTTTCATTTGCAGATGACTGGATGGTTAAACTGCTATTTCCAAATAGCTAAAATAGTTATTTTCCAAATCCCATACCTGAGCTGCATTTCCCTATGATGCATATCTTTTAGCCCAGGTTACTCTTTCAGATAATATCCTAAAATAGTACCATTCACAATAAACATAATCGGCACAGACAATGTAAACAGGGCAGAGGCATGTGGCCTATTCTAAACATTTTGGGGGACGGTATTGGCAGATAGAAAATACTAAGTAGCCGCAACCTTATCAAGAGCAGACTGAGAGACAGGGAGAGATGAAGTTAAGAAAGCGTCAGAATTTGGTCTCGGAGGCGATTTTCTTCTGGTGATGGTGCCCTGAGTACTGGGTGTTGGACTCTGGACTTCCCAGAATCGCTATGGTGTGATTACTAATCCTGCAGTTTAGCTACTCAAACATGGCAAGTTGTGCCAAAGAGGTTTGAGAAATCTTGTGTAACTAAGGAGAAAGGCAGACTCTGGAAGCAAGATGAAGACCAGCTCTCTCAAGAAGATTCTGGAGCTCTAGGGGACCAGCTGTGAGTCCTGTGGACACCACACCCGAACCCCTCAGCGCTGGACACGAGGCTCTTTCTTAACAAGTTTCAGAACTGGAAACACCACGGCTTCTCTCTCTCTCTCTCTCTCTCTGTCTCTGTCTCTGTCTCTCTCTGTCTCTCTCTGTCTCTCTGTCTCTCTCTCTCTCTCTGTCTCTCTCTCTGTCTCTCTCTCTCTCTCTCTCTCTCTCTCTCTCTCTCTCTCTCTCTCTCTCTCTCGCCCATGGTTCTCTGGGGACTCCCAGCAACCCTCCCTGCAGAAAGCTAAACTTTGTACGCAGAGGATATTACCCCGCGGCGCAGCGTCTGCCTGGTAAACAAAAGGTCCTGAGTTCAATTCCCGTTACAAAAAAAAAGGGGGGGAGCTAAACTTAAGTTTAAAGTAAAATGCCAAACGCTGGTCACCGCGCAGAAGGTGTTTCCGCAAAGACCAGCTGTAAAGCGCCCGCCGCGAGCCCGCAACAGCTTCCAGATGCCGGCTGAGAGTTGGGAGCGGACCCCATCCCGGCTACAGATACCGGAACGCTCGCGGGCAGTCTCCCGCCACCCCCAGGACGCGGGGAGCTAACTCCCGAGCGCCAGCGTGTCGGGTTTGGGGGCCCCTGAAGCCAGCCTGCGCCCCGCCGCCGTCGGAGCAGCAAGCGCAGGGCACAGGCGAGCCGGCCAGCCCCGCGGTCCAGGGGGACGGGGAGGAGGAGCGGCGGCTCCGCCGGGCGTCCTGAGAGATGGCGAGCTTCACCGAGCCTCCCTCAAACTCCAGGGAACTTCCCTGCGAGCCACAGCGATCGTGAGGGAGAAAGCAGAAGGGGAGTAAAGGAGTAGAGAGGATCCCACCACACTTATCGCTGTGAACGCTGCGCGGGGGCCGGGCAAGGACGGCCGTGCGGGGAGACTCAGCCCCGCCGGGAAAGACTTTGGGCCCGGCGCCCCCTCGCCCTCCGCCTTCGTGCAGACTCAGCCTGCGCGCGCAGTGCCCACCTTGGCGTAACAAAAGCAGATGAGCAGAAGCGGCAGCAGGTAGCCGAAGACGAAGGTGCACACCACGTAGGCCTTCTTGTGGGTCGGGTTGGGCCAGTGCTCCCAGCAGAAGGTCTGGTTGCTGATCTCCCTGTGGAAGAGGCGCTGGTGGTGGGCCACGGGCGAGGCCATGACGATGGAAAGCGCCCAGATGAAGCCCACGCCCAGGAGCGCATTGCGGGACACCCTCAGGGAGGAGGAGCGCCGCGAGTGCACGATGGCCACGTAGCGGTCCACGGACATCGCGGCCAGAGTGAAGATGCTGACCAGCATGGACACCGTGAAGACGTAGTGGGTGAACTTGCAGACGAAGGCGCCCAGCACCCAGGTGGGCAGCGCGTACACGGTGGCCTGGAAGGGGATGCAGAAGAGCAGGTAGGCCAGGTCTGCCACGCTCAGGTTGAGGATGAACAGGTTGGTGGTGCTGCGCGGCCGCCCCGGCTTACTGCGCGCCAGCACCGTGATCACCAGGCTGTTGCCCAGTACGCCCAAGACGAAGATCAAAGCAAACACCACCAGCGTGATAAAGTTATCCACGCCGATGCCAAAAAGCAGCCACGGCTCCGCGGCCAAGGGGTTCGGTCCGCTCCCGTTCCCCGCGCTGAGGTTCGATGCAGCCAGCTCCATCGCTCACGCGGGCGCCTCCAGTGCAAGGCTGCGGGGTCCTCTAGGAGCGGTGCCCGCCTGGGAAAGCAAGCGCCAGGGTTGCCTGTCTCCCAGACAAGAGCTCCGAGCGCGAGAGTTTCCAGCAAGAGCTTTTCGGGCTGGGAGGACAAGTCCGTCCGTGTCTGGCAGCTGCGCTCCAGCTCCGTACCGGGCAGCTCTGTCTTTGTGCCAGCCCCTTGTAGAAAAGGTTTGGGGGCACAAGCCCGCAGCTGGGCTTTACGGTGCACAGAAGTCCGCTCCCGGACGCCTCCAACTGCTGCGTGGTCACAAAGCCCGGAGCTAGCTGGCTGCAGCCTAGAGAACGGAGGAAACCCCCGTCCCTGCGCCTGACTCCGGCCTTACCTGTTGCTCCGGGCCGCTGCTGGCCACCGTGCTCAGGGGCCCTGAGCAGCGCTCAGCTGCACACTCCCGCACTGCTGGAAAGGGCTCGCCTGGCTGCCCGCGCGCCACCTCCTAACCGCGCAGCGCCACCAACTTCCTCCCAGTTTCTGCCGGGATTCTGAGTCCGAGTCCGTAGTCCATAGCACTCTGTGCTTCCTGGCGGTGGGCAGAGCTAGAGCTCCTAACCTGTGCTGCATCTGAGAGGTAGCGAAGACTCATCCCAGCTCAAGTCTGTGCCCGCTGCGGGACGCCTCTGGGTTCCCCCCTCCGGAAGTCACACAGCCAGAGCAGAGGTTAAGCATTCCTAAAGCGACAGCTCACAGCCCACCTTGCTGCTGGGATAAGGGCGCTGGGCTCCCTAGGTGCAGAGCTGCTGGAGGCCCTGGAAGGCACCTGCTTGGAGCAGCCCGGGCCTGGCAGGTGGGCGAGGCGGTGCAAGGCACGGCTCAGGGCGGTGACTACAGGCTGCTTAGACCTCTCCGGCCTGTAATGTGTACCCTTGGTGCCCTTCTGTAGCGTCCGCCAGTGCCAGCGCTTCCTGCCCTGAGAATAAACGCTGGAAAATCAAGCATCGGCATTGTTGCCTGGTGTTTCCTAAAATTCTGTCTAATCCCGACTCAGACGAACAAAACAGAAAACGAATTTTCTTTCTCAGTATGTATAAGAATAAGCTGGGCATAGAAGTCTCAGGACTCTGAGAGGTAAGGCAGGTAGATGGCAGGTTCAAGTCCCAGGAAATTTAATGAGGTAGGGAGAACCTGTCCCAAAAGAGGAGACTGAGAGACCTGGATGTAGCTCAGTAGGAAGGAAGGCTCTGGGTTCACCCCCAGCCCTCAGGGTTGGAAGGTGCAGAGGATAACCTACTGTTAACACCACTCAACTTTGGGTCATTTCTGCCTTACATCATTCAAGTGAATGACATAAACAGAGGTATTAAAAAGTAAAATGTTTATGAAGTGAAGGAACTGGCTTGATATCAAATCACCGGTGTAACTAAAATCTGGATACAGCACAGCAAAGTGAGCTCTTTAAGCAGTGGCAGTACACAGTTTCCTTGTTTGGGTAGTTCTGAAGAGAGCTGACCTTGATCTGCATCTGCAGTGTTTGTATGATTCGTCTATGATAGGTTTCAAACCAACAGTGTGCTTTCAGCTCCTCATGGTGACTGAGTGTCCAGTATCCACTGGACACAAGGCTACAAGCAACAGTAACACAAACAATGATGTGCACACCTTCCTGGAGAGGCTGCCCCGTAGGGATGTGTACAGCAGACAAGCGGTGTGGGGAGAGTACGCCCAGAGATGCAGGAAGGGGGCCTTTGTCTGGGGAAATGTGGAAACGAAGTACTATTACCTGTCTCTTCTCCCTTGCTCTGGCCTCCCTCCTTTTATAGAAAGACTCTGATGCAGCTGCTTTATTTATACTATGTACCTTTTTATGAGGGGATCCCTTGCAAAGGAACGGTTTTATTGAAGTCTATTTTCTAGTGGTCTTAAAATCAAGGGGAGTACTCATTTACAGTACCCAAGTTTCTACTGAGCCCAAGAATCTTCTTACCTGTCTTAAGAAGGTTGTCAGTGTGCTGCCAGGTTGTGTGACTCATCAGCTTCACTTTAGTCTCCCAAGGTGCTGTCTAATCTAGGCTTTCATAGTGTCCTGTTGTGCTGAAAAACTGTTGCATTGAAAGTTGTGCGTAATATGCCTTGAGGGAGACAGTTTTGTTGTTATGATCTGTTTTAATATGGTCACAAATTATGAAATAGATCAAACATATGAACCTATGATACAGCTTTAAATATTTAAAAACTAACAGTAATATTTAATTATTTTACATAATTTTTATATACATCACAATTTTTACATCCAAATACCATCTCCAAATAATTCACATGTACTGGCTGCCTTACATATTCTCAGCATATTCTTCAATAGTGATACTGGGGTGGTTTTGTCAGCTTGGGGGTTTTGTTTTCTTTATTTTAGTCTTCTGTAATTAATATTATGATGTAGGTCATATTTTCTGTTTTTGGCTTTAATGCATAATTTGTCTGTTCCTACTCAAATTAACATTCCTTACATTTTATTCTGTTATTTTTTGCACCCTTCTTATATCCCGCGACCTCTTCAAAACAGTACATAAATTAATTACTTTAAAATTGAATTTCACAGTCTCTATGTTTGGACTGTGAATTTAGTCCATTTACATTTATTGTTATGATGATCTGCATGGACGTTTAATTTGTACATTGTTTTTTGTTTCCTGAAAACTGCTCCCTCTGCTGTCATCTCACTGAAACATTCTTTCCCCTGTGTCCGGGAGGCCTGTGATCATCAGATACAAAGTTACAGTATCAAACAATTCTCTAACTCTTATCCTATTTTATTTTATTTCATGGTAGTTACCATGTGCAACTTGGTTTTTTTGTTTGTTTTTAGTGACTTGCCATGAAAACCATTAGAAGAAGAGATTGTTTTATTCACCCTTCCATCTCCAGAACCTAAAATAGTTCCTAGCACACAATCAACGTTCAATGGTAACCAGAAAGGTAGTAACATTTTAGATGCTTATATTGTGGGATCAGCAAATACGCAGTTGAACAGGTTAATCTTGAGTTACTGGAGAGATTAAAGCTGGAGGCCTGAGTTTAGAACCTACCAAATTTCAATAGAGGGAATTTAAGATTAATTGCTATCATTGTCCTCTCCTAAACAATTGTCTCAGAATATTTTTTAGCTCCTACCATCCTTCTCACTGTACCTTACTTTATTGTTCCATTTTTTAGTTTTTTTTTAAATTTCCCTCCACAAGTCATCATTAATACATAGCCAACATTCCCTTCACTTACATACCTATTTGCCAGATGTTTGCTCTTCCCTCTCTGCATTTTAAGCCTTTTCTTTATGCTAGAGAATGCATTTAGATTTACCTTAGCAAGAACCAATGATAAAAGTTCCTCATTTTCTTCCTAACACAACTGCCACTTATCATTGAATAGTAACAGGATAAGCAGTTCTTTGCTCTCAGCATACTGAAGTTATTATTATTCTATATTCTTCAGCTTGTATTTTTGCTCCTGAGAAGTCTTCTGTCATGCTTTGTAATTCCTGTGTAAACACTTTGACTTTTTTTATTTTTGATACCTTGTCTTTCTTAGTCATGATTTATAACTGCACTCTGATGTTTGTCGTGGGATTCATTTTCAAACTTTAAAGTTTCTGAAGCTGAAGATTAATATTTTCTCCAATTCTAGAAAATTCTCAGCCACTAACTCTTTCAGCATCAGATTTCTCAAATCTTGATATTGTCTTCTTTTGGAATTAGGAGAGACCTGTCATTCTCCAAGTTCCTTAGTCATTTCTCCATATTTTTATATCTTCATTTGAGTCAACTTACTGGTATTTCTCTAGTTATTTACCCTCCAATTCATTGTCCTTCTTGAATTCTAATAGTCTTTTTTATCAAAAAAGCACTGAGACTGTTTTTTTTAAATATTTACCCTTTTATTTTTCATGATTCTAATTACCTCTCATATTTATTCAAATGCTTTAAGTCTACTGATTTTATATTGTGAAAATTCTAATGTCTGAGCTTATTGAAGGATAATGTGTTCTCATCATTTCTACTGAATATTATTCTTTTTTAATTTTAGAATACTATTTGGCCAACATATAGCTGTGAGAAATTTGTGAGCCTTGAGTTCTGAGTATATTCCTACAAGAGTGTATTCATGGCTTCTACCCTGCACCCCAAAGCACCATCAAATCAGGAAAGTTTAAAGTTCACTCCGTTGGCTTGATGCTTGACATGTCTCAGAATATACAAAGGCAATCATAGTCTCCAAAAGTTGCACGAGATACAATGAGAATACACATTTACAGAGAAGCCTCTTCCTTCTTCTATCTCTCTGGCTGCCACAGGGCTTTCTAGAAGCTCTTTCTGGACAGGTTGTTTGAGTGCTTAGATTACTTGTTCCCTCCTTTCTGAAAGGTAATAAAATTCTTTCACATTGTAACAAACTAAGCCTCTCACGGGAGTAGAAATAAGACAACCATTTTCTTCAGGGTTTGCTGCATTAAAAGAGCAATTCCAAAATTTACAGAGCTTGATGGGAAAGGCTTCTTATTCCTACAGAGGAGTGGCTGCTGTAGACCACTCTCCTCCATTCAGTGATCTTCCCTCTACCATTCACAACTGCATATCAAAGCACAAGGCCTCCTTTATGGTGACCAAACTAGACAACAGAAAGTAAGACTGCACACTTGCAAGCTGATGTCTCCCCACGTTGGCTTAAAAGTTATACGTAACTGTTCTTTTCAGAAATGACTGGATGTAACTAATCAGGGGGAGTCACTCCAGAGCTATGGGCTGAGAAGTACATGGAAAGGGAGAAGTGAACATGTTCTGGACATTCATAGTACATTTATTGGTAAATTTCCCTTAGAAGAGATAAGACTTTGGGCTTAAGCAAGATGGTAACAGAGGCCTTGGTCTTTGAAAGCTACATCATCAGTGAAAGAATAATCTCTGAACTTGGCCTGCAAGTGGGTAAATCCATCTGGTTTTGCAAGGTTACATTACAGTAGTAAGTCCACTTCAGTTGCAAAGTTTATTTTTTGTTTATATGACATTTCTCCTCGATCAGTTGAAATTCTCTTCCGTGTTCATCCAAAGCAGTCTCTCTCCTGCCTGAGATACACAATCCATGTGCCAAATCAGTAGGATCCCCTGGTTGTCTCAAACGTTTAGCTCAAGGCAATCTCATCTTATACTTTAATGCAATAATTTATTCCACTCATTCACTGGAGGAATTCACTTACAAAGTATCAGCTCTTTCCATTAGAAATGTAATGTGGGAAATCTGCAGGAAGAAAGGATTATTCCATGCACCTTTTCCTAAAGGAGTGTGCCTTAGCTAGTGTGTGATAAACATAAAAAATATACACATCATAATTCTACAGATGGAAAATTTTCAAATTTCTTTTCATGGTTACTGATAGTGCCTTTGTGCACCTACCACAAAATGCAAGTCACTGTTATGAGTACTGCTAAAAGGGACCTTGAAATCCAAGTCATTTGCACTTCTAGAAAGGTATTGTATCATCTAACAAGAAATCTCTGAGAGGGAGAAAACAAGACACTCTGAATAATGTGGCATCCTCTCGCAATGTTCCTCATTAATCTCACCAAATGAGGCAAAATATTCTCCTCCTAATTTGAAGAATTGCCAAAGCCATTAGTGAATGAGTCCCTAACCTCAGCCACAAATCAGTCCTGAGGGGAGCAGTGTTGGTACAATCATCACACACGTCATAGACCACCACAAGGCTGACTGTGTCCTACAGGCAGATGTGTCCCCTGGTTAATTAAGCTGAAGAAACGGCCTATCTTCTACCTACCTACTTAATATACTTGTCTTTAATATGTGAACTTACCCTTTCTGAACAAATGCTTGACATCGTTATGTTCCTCCTTTCAAGTCAATTTGAATTCCAATATTCCAAAGGTATTGTTTACTTCATCTATTCAATTATCTGTATACATTTATTATTAACAACTTTTTTCTGTCTCTAAAGTTTGTGTGAAAATCATTGGTGGGCAGAACACCATCTTTCACCTAAAGCATTAAGGAGAAACTTTCTCTGCTGGCCTACATCGTTCTCTGCTTGTCTGTCTGATGGCTTAACACACCCCTCTCCCGAGTCCTGGCTGCCAGAGTCCCACCTGCCTCAGCCTCCTCTACATCTTAACCCTTCTCGCTGACACATCTCAGGGGGCTAGAGACCCAGCTTTGTCTGCTCAAGGCAGTGCTGTTTCAGTATCTCATTAATGGGACATAGGGGGCAATATGACGGTGGTAACTTAGCTTCCAGCCAAGACTCCAGGCACCCTCCCCACTACCTGTGTAAGCTCAAGAAGATCACTGAGCCACAGTGGACCTTCATTTCCTAAGAAGCAAGAGCACCATTCTTGGGGTTAAATTTCCTTGAAATTGTGCCTCTCTCATTGCATTCAATGCATGTTTAAAGTTACATAAATAGTCAAATCTACAGACTCCATGAAGCATTCTGTTATCAAATTTATCAAGTGAAGAGACACGCAGGTGTAAGAGGAGATGCTGAAATTAGTAGCACAATGTTTGACTTTTTAAAGCATGATAGAATAACAGAGCTGGGGAGAAGCTTGCCCAGTTTGTCCTAGTCTCTGTCTAGTCCACCCCCAACCAACACACAGACACACTACGCAGATGCCAGAGAGCATGCCGCATCATCTGCTCGTGTGCAGGTACCTCAGGGGAAAAGTCGCCTCCTTGTGTCCCTGTCGAAGCACAGAGTCTCCCATCACTTCCTGCTTACTTCAGTGTCTATCTGCACATGCAGCTGAAGTAAGAAAATCTGTTTAGCTGGTTGACGTGACTTATGAGTTGGATGTCAGGCGCCAAGATGTTTCTCACCCCACATTTAGGAGCTGAGAAGACTCACAGACCAAAACTTTTTTCTTTATTTTATTTAAGGGGAAAAACAAGCAGAGGAAGGGTACAAGTTATACAGGTTTACAGAAAAAAAAAATAAACAGTAGGAAATCACTAGTTAATGGATTACATATTGTCATCTTAGAAAAGATTGTTCAAGTCACAAAATTAAAGCTTTTAAAAAACACTTTCAGGAAAGTGTAAGCCCTAAAGCAAACCTCCCCACCACTGTAGTCTAGAAAGCATCAAAACTTGTGTGTGACACATCAAAACTGACTTTGCTTCTGTGACGCTGGGGGTGCTGCAGGGTTTCCCATTTGTGACAGGAACACAAGGCAGAAGCACAGCTGCATGGAGAGCAGGTGCAGGGTGAGCCTCGCCCAAGGACAGGCTCTTTTCAGGATGGCACCTTTGGATGAGATGGTGCCTTTGGAAGAGACAGCACAGGTATCATGCTCCAGACGCCTGCACTTCAGTCCTCCTTCCGTACGTGTGAGTCTGCCTGCTGTCCCTCTGAGGAAGCGACATGAACTTCACAGCTGGCTAGTCACATGAACAAACACTACTTCATACCTGTGAGCTGTTTTTCCTCGGTGAATAAAAACTCCAGCTGCTCAGGTTGAATGTTTAAGTTATGAATTTGTTCTTGAGGGCTCAAAGGATATAAACAATTACAAGTACAAGGATTACCACGAAGTGGGTTTCTAGCAAGAAGTCGGCTGAAGAACTTCATAGCTGGCTATCTGCTTAGGAAATTTGTTCCCGTGTGTCGTTCTGCTGCATGACTATGTCCTTATGACAGTTTCATACTGTTTTATTAGTACATGTCTATAGTACATGATGTTACAGGTACCTGTGCTTAATATATTTCAGTTCTTTATATTCCATTTTCCATTCTCCTCCTCTAGACCCCTTCCCCCATTTTTTTTAGTTCCTGATTATGATGCATGATCGCACTCATTGTGGGGAGTCAGTCTATGTACGTGACACGCGTTAAATCTCTTTATGTCTCCTTCTCCTCCCTCCTCCCTCCCTCAGTCTCTTGGTTCTGTTCCCAAGAGCAAAACACCTACCTCCTTGTTTCTTTTATTTTATTTGTACTTTGCAGTTCTCTTGAAAGAAACTATGTGGTATTTAAATGTGTGTCTCTTTTCTTTCATTTCACATTATTTTTCCAGTGTATTTTGAAAACAATGAGGCATTTTCCTACAAGTGTCTCAGTTTACTGTTCTTTATAGCTGAGTAGTATGGAAACCACATTTCTTCATTCATTCACCTGTTGATGGATATGTAGGATACTTCCAAGAATTATCTATTGTGAATTGTGCTGCTATAAACCTGTGTGTGCATGTATCGCTGAAATATAATGTTCTAAATCTTTTGAGACTATATCTATGGGGAGAATAACTTGGTTAAATAGAATTTCTAGTTGTAGTTTTTTAAGAAATCTCCATACTGATTTCCAAAGTGGTTATATTAGTTTATATTCCCACCCACAATATAAGAGGGTTTTTTCTCACCACACCCTTACCAATATTTGTTATTGTTTGATTTCTTGATGATAGCTATTCTTTCTACAGTAAGATAAAAATTTAGATTATTTAAACCTGCAATTCTCTAATGGCCAATGAAGCTGAACATTTTTTCTGTGTTAACCATTTGCATTCCTTCTTTTGAGAGGTGTCTACTAGCTGTATAACCATCTTAACTACAACTTATCTTGTATATAAATATAATTTTTCCTTTTCCCTTCCTTCCTTTCCCCTATCCCTATCTCAGTTTGTCTTCTTTTGAATGATTATTTCCCAATTCACAATATCTGTTGGACATTTGGGATGTTATTTACTCTTATAGCTTCTTATGCTAAAGAGACAATATGATGTTTACACATGGGAGTTTGATTTATTTCACTTAACAGTATGGTCTCAAGTTGCATTCATTTACCTGTATCTTATATCCTCCTTTATGGCTGAGTAGTATCCATTGTATAAAAGACCACATCTTTTTTATCCCTTCCCTTGTTGATGGGCAATTGGGCTGTTTCCAAGATTTAGCTATTATAAATTTTTCTGTTATAAACATGAGTGTGCATATATAATTGTGGTATGATGCTTTTAATTCTTGTGGGAAGATACTCAGAAGGGGAATAGCTGAGTTGAATGGGACCTTTAACTCTGGTTTTTTGAGAAATCGTCACACTGATTCCCATAGTTTTTGCATCCATTTACAATACCACTAGCAATGCAGAAGAATTTGTTTTTCCCCACAGCCATTTAAGTACTTGTTACTGATTTCTTGATAACGGCCATTCTTTCTGGAGTGAGATGGAATCTCAGTGTTGTTTTAATTTGCATCTCTTCACTGACCAATGATGTCGAACATTTTTTCATGTATTCATTTTCCATTTGTATATCTTTAGCTGAGAAATGTGTATTTGTCTCAGATGCCCATTTTTGGATTTGGTCTTTGAATCTGGGCAATCTGAGTTTTTTCAGTGGTTTGTATGTTCTAGACAGAAGCCCTTTGTCTGAGGGACGACTGGCTATAATTTTTTCCTACTTTGTGGGTTGCCATTTCACTCTGTTGGTGATTTTTTGTTGTTAAAAAACTTTTTAGTAAGATGAGGCCCCGTTTGTTGATTCTTTATAATATTTCCCTTGCCATCTGGGTGTGCTCACGAAGTCTCTTGCCTATACCTCTGCCTTTGAAATTTCTATCTATTTTCTCTTCCGATAAATTTAGTGTTTCTATTTTAATGTTTAGATCTTCAATCCATTTTGATTTTAGTTTAGTGCATAGTGATAGATATGCAGCAATATCTATTAAAGAGGCTATCTTTCTTCCAGTGAACGTGTTTGGCTCCTTTGTCAAAGGTAAGGTAACTGAATGTGTTCGTAGTTATATCTGCATCTTCTGATGTGTTTCACTGGTACTCAGGTCTGTTTTTTGCCAGTACCATGCCAATTGTATCACAGTAGCTTTGCGTTATAATTTCAGTCTGGCATTGTATTGCCCCTGACTTATCTTTGTTTTCCAGAATTGCTTTTATTATTCTAGGTCTCTTCTGTTTCCAAATTAATTTTAGGGGTGTTTTATCTAGATCTTTGAGGTATGCTAATGATATTTTGATTGGGCTTGCATTAAATCTGGATACAAATTTTAGGAGTGTGGTCATTTTCACTATTTTGGGTCTTCCCCTCGAAGAGAAAGTGATATCATTAAATTTTCTGTTACCCCCTTCAATTTCCTTCTTAGGATACTGTAATTTTCACAGACCTTAGTGTTGTCATCACCTGAGCATGCTACTTGACTCATGCCTCTGGTAAACATCCTTCTAATGTTAATTATGTGAGTAATAGTATTGTCAGAGTGTACAACCATGGCTGTGCAGAGGATGAGAAAGACTACTCCAAAACAGAATCCAATTCAGTTACCGAGAAATCAGAGGGGCTGCTTCCCAAGAGATATTCAGGGAAACAACAGCCAACTAAGACCTGCAAGGTTATTTGTAATTCAAGGACACGAGAACAAAGATGCAGAAGAAAGCATTTTGTAACTTATTTTCTAGGAGTTTTCATCAGGATTTTTAACAGGAATGAACAGGTTTGTTACATGACTTATGTCTATCTAGTTTAAATAATCTTATCATTCTTTTGGTTAGCAGCTCCCCTTGCAGAATGACATTTGTGTCACTTTCCATGATCAGTGGTATTTCTGGCTGCACCCTGAGACAAACTAATTTCACAAATGTTAATATTATTAACCTGTAATACTAGTTTTAGTCCTACAGGTATGAAGACACATTCCTAGGAAACATTAAGTAGATTTTAATGTATGCTAAAAGATGACTTCTTTTCCTAACATTACTACAAACCTTACCTTTATAATTCAGTATTTAAATTTGTGGTCATTCTTTCAAGTTAAACAGAAGTAGCTTATTAATAATAATTCCAAAACAGCCATTTCATCTGTGCCAAACCTCAATAATTCTAAGGGATTTGGAGCCCTGAACATTGCTAAATGTTCCTACCACCTCAATTTGCGTGTACCTGTTCCATAAATCTGTCCATTTGGTCTCTCCTTCAGAGCTTTTAAGGAGCCATAGATGATAGCAGCCACCAGAA
Organism: Cavia porcellus; assembly: GCF_034190915.1. NCBI lineage: Eukaryota > Metazoa > Chordata > Mammalia > Rodentia > Caviidae > Cavia > Cavia porcellus. Next base: position 3,765,235 of record NW_026947503.1, read on the forward strand.
CATCTTTATTTTAGAACAAATTCCAGTATAATAACTGAGATGAATAAGCAACATGATTAATGTTGGCATTCAAGATGGTGCTTTTAGCAAAGAGCTAATATTTCTAAAATATTAAAGAATATATTTCACTTGCAGCCTCTAATAGGTTTTCTCAAATTGCTGCAAAATATAAAACTTTCAACAGCATCAGAAACGAAGGCTGGTAGTCATGCTAATATCAGAACTTCGAAGGAAATGAAAATAAACTTAAACATTTCATGAAACACCCTCAAAAAGCTAAAACAACCTGGAAAGAAAACGGAGTTAGTGGAGTTATCATGAATTCCATTATCTCTTCACTGAAAGAAACACATTGAATAAACCATAAATGTGAGCAGTAAGCCCCTCTTGTTCAGATCTGAGCAGTACTTTACAAAAGAAACCTCCTCATGACCGTAGCTTCACTCACCCACCTCTGTCTTTCTATCCTCATTTGCCGCTGATCTCAGATGTCTAAAATCTGGGAAATACTGGGAATAAAGATCAGTCAGAAAGAGGAGGGCACACGCATCCTGCACAAAAAGGAATTAACTTTCACAGGAAAGCTTGGTAGGTGGGCACTAAGCTGTGAAATATCTTGTTGAAAAGGAATTTCAAGTTGTCAAAATCTTAATGAATTCAGAGTATGAAAGGAAATGAATTTGGGTTCACAATGATTCCTTTTATCAGTACTTCATTCTTTTGTTTCTGAGTAATATATCTATCTTATTAGCAACCCATATTTTAAAAGATTTGACCTTAAAAGGGAGATTTAATTTTATTTTCCAATTCAGATTCTTTGTCATGTTGGTTGCAAATACAGCTTTTTATCTGGTTTCATGATCCTGTCGACAATTTCGTGATCCTGGAGGTGGTGAAATAAAAAGTTCCTTTCTTCTCTCCAGTTGAATCTCGAATGCTTTTTTCCCTTTTATTCTGTTTCTAAGTGATATTAACAATTTTAACACTGGACTGTCCTTGCGACCCTTTCATGTTGCCTGGGCAAGGCTGCACGGCTAACTTTATTTATACAGCTCAGAGTTAAATTCTCCCTCAACTTGTTTTGAAGAGACAGTAATTTATTTATGTGTACAAATAACTTCTTTTACTAGAAATTCTTTTGTTGATCCTGAGTTATAAACTAACATTAATATTTTACAATGTCTATTTAAAACTTTCTTAAAGGTGCCCTTGGAACTTCACAAAATTCACCAATTATGTACTAGTACTGGGTAAAAGAACAGACATGCAAGTTGTCAGCTATTTATCTCCAGTGATGAAAGAGGCCAATGGGGAGGGTAGTCTTCTTTTATACCTAGAAGATAATCCAAGTATAGTGATGCACATCAGTACTTGGAGGTTGAGGTGGGAGGGTCATCCATTAGAGGTCAGTTTGGGTTATATAGCAAATTAAAGACAGGGTGATTTAACTAGGCTTTCTCTCAAATATGGAGAAACAGAATATTAGTATATTCATACACACACGTATACATATATATATATGTATATACAAAAAGGTTACAAACAATACAGAATTTCAAAAATAGGAAATTAACCCTAGTTAATATATTACATATTGTAATCCCAAAAGTAGTTGTTCATATTACAAAATTTAAGCATAAAAAGTAATCAAATAATGAAAACACAAATTTTCTTTTTGATGAGCTAACAGAGGTTAGTAGTATAGTTATCTATGTTGTACATGTATATTCATACACACTTACAACATGCAAAAACAAAATAGAGTACATCCTGTATATACATGTGTGGGGTTCAAAAGGCAGATTGATTGGAAAGGGACAAAAAAGAATTTTCGAGAGTTGTTACCTAGGATATGTGCAAAGGTGTACACTTGACAAACTTTTAAATTTAGATCTGTGCATTTCACTGTATGCAAATTTTACCATAATCATCCCTTTTATTAGGTCACATAGAAATGGGAATATGCTAAAGGATATGCCCTCAAGGAGACATTACCACACATGAGGATAGAAAACAGAGCAAAAGCATTCACATCCACTGACTAACCAAATTTCTGCTTGAGTTTGAGTAAAAAGAAAAAATGTATAGTGAATTTGAGATATTGACACTCCTATACATAAGACCATCCAAAGTATCATAATAACTCCAGTAGAAACAAGTCTTCAAAGATTAAAATGCACGTAAAAGAAAAGTTAAGAAGCAATAAAAAGTGAAATAGAAAAAATAGAAATGTATCATTCCACAGCTACCTAAATGTGGTCCTTAAAATTGACAATAGAGGTAAAGAAATTGCCCCATAAACTCATTGAGAGATGTCCCCAGCAGATCTAGAGGAACACAGATTTTCAGGTTGAAGATGCCACTCAGAGCAAGTAAGCTACTCTTTTCAAGGATCACCTTTGGAAACATTCTAGAGAATTTAAGAATCATGAGAGAAAAATGGCATCTTCCAAGGAAAACAGGGACAACCCAGGTGCCAATAACTGCCTCCATCCCTGCATCAGCAGAGCCGAGACTGGTGAGGCCTGCCTGCACTCAGCCAGGGCATCACTCACAGGAAGTATAATGTTATCTCCAAATAGGACTTCCACAAGAAGCTAGCTGAGGATGTTGTAGAGTTATTATTCATAAATATTATGCAATCCATATATCATATTCAGAAGATACTGAATATATTTGAAGATGTGTTAGATGCATTTCTTTTTCAGTGAGAAAGGAAAACGCAGGTAGAAATCACAGGGGCAAAAATTGAGTTTCTATCCTGGCATAATGTCAATCAATTGAAGGAAAATATGAGAAAGAATACATGGGAGGTTGACACATAGAACAATGTCCCTTAAGTGATCAAAATCGCTTTAAGAAAAAAAAAAAAAAAAAAAGCTTTGAAGCGCTCTGAGTTCTTGGTCCCATTTTGCATGTCAACACCGAAGGGCAGGCAGGCACACGCTTGTTCTGCTCTGAGCTTGGCGCTGCTGTGACAGTGTAGCACACGAACACCTGGAGTCCGAACTCCGACCATTGGGTTCAGTGCCATCTCAGCCTTTTGGATCTCCGAAACCTGGAAAAGCTGTCTTAGTCTTCGTCCATAAATTCTTCACTGGTAAACGGGACGACAATAGCGATGTCAAAGTTGGAGTGTTGTTCAGACCAAAAAAAGCATTACAATGTGCACTTCATTCTCTACATATAATAGTGATACGAATCCTAAATACCTTAGAAATTAACACAGCATTATATAAATGAATGATTCATTCAACCATTTTGGCAAATAGTGATCAGTTATAATAAATTAGGCTTATTACAATATTCCGATAATGGCCCAAGGATAAGAAACGATTTAACCCAATTTTATATCAGCAATGACAACATAGTGAGTAAGGTAAAGAAATTGTAGTGAAAGCAAATTCTCATGTTTTTTTAATTTTTAAAGATCAATTATATTTCCTGGACTGGGGATTTAGCTCAGTGGCCTAAGCACCTGTCTGGCAAGCACAAAGTTGTGTGTTCGATCCCCAGTACAAAAAAAAAAAATAGATCAATTATATTTCTTAACATTTAAAACCCAAAGCTAACACTGTGGTGTGTGGGAAGACCCAGGCAAATTTCCCATGAAAATGAGAAATGAGTCAATCCTGTCCCTTACAATCATTCTACCAAACACCGTGCTATCATCCAGAAAAACAATGTAACACAAATTTGTACTATCAGATTAGCCAAGATATAAAAGGACCAAATTTATCAAGAACATAGGAAAATAAAAGCTCATAAATTACAGGGAAAGCAAACGGAAGTAAATTTTGTGGAAGCCAAATTAAAAATATGCAAAATCTATGTAATTAATTCTCTTTGACATAATCACAATTTCAGAAATTAATCCTAAGGGGAAAAGATAATGTATCATTAAGGATATTTATCAAAGATCTGTTTATTATGGTGAAAATTGCAAACTAATATAATTTTGGGAAAATTTTTCAGCAGTAGTTTAATAAAAAAGAATATGATTTTGTTTTCTCAATGATTTGAAAACATATTCCAAGTATTATGTTTAAAAAGTGAGACATAAAAACAAATGAGTAATAAAATTGACAAAAAGCCATAGGAATTTCAGGATGGAGAACTAACCTTACAGAGAAAGCCTTAAACATATTGAAAGAACATAATTAACAATATTACACCTATAGTGCTAAAAATATAGACATAATAGAAAAACACATTTTCAGTGTGTGGTATCCTGAGTAGAAAAATAATATGGAAGAATCCAACAACCATGAGGAAAAACTGCTGGTTGCCATGTAGCTGCCATGAGCTCAGGCACAGATGACTTCTGCCTGTCAGGCACCTGAGGAATTCTTATTTGCAATGTCAACACTTTTAGAACAAAGAGAAAAAATTTTCTGAAATGCTTCTACTGGCTGAAGGCTGGTGAGAACACTATCTGGACAAAGAGAAAACAAGAAAACAGTTCAGTCCATTGATGGAATATGCATGGCTGAAAAGTGAATGGATTACAAATACTGGAAAGGAGAGGAAAACTGACTTTCTACACATGGAATGATCATCAAGACATATAGAGGAAGCTACTAAAAATTTCTGAAAATGAAGTCAGTGAATATAAAATTTGTAATAACAAGAAACGGTTTTCCTGGACCTAATCAAAGAAGACTCAACAGACAGTTCTTCATCCACACAAAGTAGGTAGATGTACCTTATAGCTAGGCAACAGATAACAATAAAGACCAGACTTTTATTACTACAGGGACTCTCCCCTAATCAACCAACCTGTGACCACAGTCTGTTTTCCATCAGAATCTCACTGGAGCTCCAAGACTGCAAAGAAACTCGATAAAAGGGCCCTAAACATCATCTGGAAGAATCCATGGAAGGGTCATGAAGTTTTTTGAAACCAGCCAAGTGAGCTGTGTAGTGATAACAATGATCCAAATGGACTCCTCTTCCTTTGGAATCTACCATGTGGAAATACATCAACTTTAATGAATCCGTATGGAATGATGCTCCCTACTGTATTTTTTAATAGCAAGAAAATTATGATTATTATATTGTGATCATTATATTGGATAAGTTAATTACAATGTTTGTTGTAGGTATATTGAAATCCATTTCATAAAAAGAGTAACAGTGTATGTGTATAGCAGGTACACTGAAGGTTACTGAGGGGCCCCATCACCAAGTCTGTGCTCACAAAGAAGAGAAAAAAATAGCAGTAGATACATTTAGACAGAAGGAAAGTTCTGGAACATGGTGTGTGACCTTCTCACATTTTATGTGAGTTGTGTAGTTATGACTATGTGAGATGAGCAAAACACTGAAGAACCAGTAACAAATTTCTTTGGAGTAAAGAAAGAATGAGGATCTTTCACATCTTTACTTTTATACAGTATATATTGTTTGATCATGGGGCAGACACTTTGTAATTTTTAACTTTAAAAAAGGAACATGTCAATTACTGAAGAGTTAAGCTATGTGCAGGTGTCATGCCTTTGTAACGTCACGACTTTTGCTGGCTACAGGTACCTCATACCCTCCGCAGTGAACCTCTCATTACCCTCAGTCACCAGCCAGATATCAGGAAATAACGTTCATATTCCAAGTTCACTTTTTTTAGCTTTGCATTTTATTGGTGCATTTTAGGTGTATATAGTGATGAAATTCATCACAGGGAGTTTGTACCTGTACATTACATATCCTGCTTAAACAGAAAAAACAGAAACAGAGCTTTTGTAAATAAAGAGGGGAAGAAGCATTGAAGACAGGCGAGGATGATGGTAAAAAAGAAGAACCAAGCTCACTTTTCTTAAACACAGAACGTGAAGCACGAACAGGATCTAGCTTCCCTTTCTTTCCAGTTTTGTAATGCTTCCTTGAGTTCTTCTCAAATCTAGAGATGAGCAGAAACTACTGAGATGGTGAAAAATCTCATACAGGGTTATGTAAAACCGAAAGCCAGTATTACCAACTGAAAGGACTGTATCTGTACAAAATATTAAGATGTATAACTAGGAAAAGTTGAGCAAATAATATTAAAATTACTTAACTGATTAATGTATTCAGTGGAAAAAATTGTACTCATTTATGAAATACAACAGTAGAAATTAGATTATAAGTGACTATATGTCAAGAAATTATATTTGACCTGGCATGACTAAAAATAAAGCTTTTTAGTATGTTTTCCATGGCTGTCAAATGAGAATAAAATGACTACGAAACACTGTCATTCTTCTGTGAAAGAAGTTTTGAGAACAAATAAATAAAACCAAAATTACTTTTATCATGTCATCCTTGGTTTTTAATTTGGAAAAAACTGTGTTGGCTTTGTTTTGAGGATATCAAAGAAAGATGAGAAAAACTGGAGAAATATCAACTGAAGTAACTTGTGACTTGACTGAAATATTTCTTGCTAAATGTTACGAACATGTTGAAAATGGGCGATCTCCTGGTACTGTCTTGCCAGCTGTCAAACAGTACTGAAAAAGAGCAAGTTGTCTGCTTCCGCCATGTCATTGTTACAGTGATGCCAAGTCTTCCCAGAGGAGCCTTCTCTGCCATCACTGCTCCAAGCCTTGTGTCTCCTGTCTGCTTCACCACAGCCATGCCCACAAGGTGTGCTCACCTTCCACTCCCAAGACCCAAAGCATCTCTACCTGGGAATGCAGGCAGCACCATGGACAGTGTCTCAAGATCTGTTGGCTGCTGCCAGGGATCCAGTGGAGAGAGACTGGTCTGTGCCCATCTGTGATGGTGATGGCATCAGCCACCTTAAAATCCCATGTCTTCTGACCCATGGCTGAAAATCCTGCTGGCATTTTCTCAGCCTGTAGAGGACACTGGCATAGCTTCTGCAGGATGCTGCTGCCAGCTCCAAGTCACCTCTCAGCATATCCCTACCCCAGGAATGTGGTGGAAGGTGGCGGAGCAGACAGCACTCAGGGACATCCCAGCCAGCACCCTACATTCCAGATCCCTCAGACTGCCCTCTTTATAACAACAAAGTGTGGTCCCAGCCAGCCACATCGACATCAACAGTTATCTGATCACATTCTGGACCTACAGAGCAGAAGTCAGGAGGAAATCAGTGACTCAGAAAGGCCTCTAGAGATCCCAGGGGAATGCACTCCACAGTCTGAGGGAGGCTGTCACACTCCCCCTTCATCAGTTGTCAGTCTTCCTCAGAACAGGCTTGAGTGGCTAGCCAAGCCCCTAGATATATTCTCAGACTCTCAGACTAGTGTGTGAAATCTTCAGCCCCTCATCAATCAATCAGATCCTTGGTTTTGTCACTTTATCGTTTTTGGACAAACTCCTCTGGAATCTACTTCTTTGTAAGTTCCAAGTTACCTTTTGGTATAAAACTTCCTTGGATGAGCAGGTACCACTCCTGGAGCTGGCTTTCTCCTCCTACACCACATCTGAGTGTCCACCGAAACTAAAGATGCTTGGGAGGTAGGCAGGTGCTGGGCATCAGAGTCAGTTAGGGAAAAACCTAAGGTGCAGTCACTGGAAAGTGATTATGCAGGAAAAGATAGGTCCTGGGTGGGAGCACAGGAGAGCTCAGGGACTTCCAGCTGGCAGGTGCAAATACCTCAGAATCACCAGAATCTGTGTAAATGTCACCTCTCCCTTGCCAGAGTTCTACTGCATGATACCCACCAGCTTCCTCACCTGAGCAGGTGCCTGGGCAGGAGGGCATTTGTGTTGTACTGGTACTTGCAGACATCTGGCTGGAAACTTAGCGACTGTCCCCAGAACCCAGAAGACAAGCTACTGTTGGCCCCTTGAGGAGGTATCTGATTATCGCACATTCTCAGTGGAACATTTATGGCCTTTAGTTGCCCCTTCTGTGCTCTCTGGCGCAATCATAAAAACAGCAGACTCCACAATCTATGCATCACAGAGGCCAAGTAGATGGCCACCAGTATCCCAGAAAATACCTCCCCATCTACACGCGCACAAACCCTCACCTGTGACAAATTGCTGTAGGGGTATCCGTTTTGGGTAATAGCCCATCACGCCAGTGCAATAAGTCCCATGGCTGCCACACCAGCCTTAGTCATCACTAAGGTAACTGGCCTTGTCTAGTCTATGGAGGAAGCACATCTTTGATGTGCTTAGTTAGCGTCTCGCTTCCCCACAGAGCCAGATGATCTCATTCTGTGACAGAGTCAGAAATGCAGGCGCCTGCCAGGCAGAGGGTGGTTACAGGATCAGCACCATGTCAAGACCTCACAAAGCCTCAAGAGAACTGAGTCCACAAGAGCATCATGACAGCTTGTTCTTACCTCAGCTGCCTTGAGCCCTCAGGGGTTCAGACTGAGTAGGTTAGAGATCCACTAAGTGGAAAACTTCCATTTGCATGGCTGCTGTTTCCAAGAGGAATGACACCTTGCCGCTGGTCCAGAATGTACTGCTCCAGAGCTGCTGGTCTGTTTAGCTATCATTGCTCATTACGACAGCTGATTTCTTGCCTATCCATCTCTGTTTTTGTTGTCTGGTCCCAGCCTACGGTACTATTGGTTTGCTAAATCTAACTACTACAAAGACACTCTTAAGAAGGAGCACTGAGCTATTGGTTACTGACTTATTCTAATATTATCTCATATCTAAAAAGAATTCAATATATTCTAACACATTCTAAATTAGAAGTATATAATCTGACTATAGGACTATAAGAGTCTTCAGTTGTGATGTTTTTAAGACTCAATTTGAATTGTTACACTTAGATAAGTAAAGACCTATAATGCAATTAATTTTTAATTTTTCCGGTACCTTCCACATGTCAAACACTCTATCTCCTTTGGCATCATATAGTCATTTGCTCATGCAAGAAAAAGGTAAATCTATAGCTGAATACAGCCACCCATCTACTCTATTTGCAGAATGCCTTCCAATTAAAGTATAAGCACTTCAGAAACTGCTTTCTGGAAAAATGCTCTTCAAGGGGATTTTTAACTTATTCTCTTCTAAATTATATTCAGATAATCAGAGGACATTTTTACCACTAAAAAATTAACATTTGTTTCTTCAGTCCTTGCCCATTACCTACAATTAATGAATTGTGTCATTGACCTTATTTGTAAGCCATCACCAGGCAATGAAGAACACACACTTTGAATATCTTAAGTGGCACTAATTGTCTCAGGGAAACTAATGAGCTAGCTCTACAATTTCGTGGGCTGGAATTTCATCTCAGATTTTGTGACATTTATAACATATGTAACATGGTACATTTGCACAACTGACGAATACACTTTGAAATAGTGAAATATATGATTTTAAAATAATTTTTAAATCCAATTTAATTACTTTTAAATATGTCTTAAACTTCTTTTCTTATTTCTAGTTTCATTCCTTTCTAATCTAATTCCTCCAAGAGTAAGAATGATTATCTTAAAAATATAAAATATCCTTTCACAATAAACCCTCATCCTCAGGATGAAGTTCAAACTCTCTAAAGAGAGAATGAATCCATCACTGAATCTTGTCTTCTGTCTGAGGCCTCATGTCTCAACCCATCCCCATCATCTCCAACCCCCAAAAATAGCCCATTCATGACGTCACTAATGGCCATTATTATTTTCCCTTCCACCCTTGAGGTGGGGTGACCTGTGTACAAGGGTTGCTCTTCTCCCTTTTGCCCTGGCTGCTGCCTTGAAGTGTTGGCCCAGTGCCATGCCACCTCTCTTGGAGCCAACTGAAACCTCCACAAACAGTGAGCTAAATAAACCTTTCCTTTATTAATTTTCAATGTCAGGTGTTTTGTCTCAGCAATGAGAAAAAAGTAACTAAGACAGAATTTGGTACCAAAGAAGTGGAGTCATTGCTGTGTCTGTGCCTAACCATGTGGTTCAAGAGCCTTTGGGAATGGTTTGTGGGAAGAGTTTGGAAAGGTACAGACATGTCACCTGGAGGAGTAGTTCTGGAATGCCTTAGGCTGTTATGCATGGCAGAGTCTGCTCAGAGCTCAGAAAGACCAGAAGGCTGATAGAAATCCTGCCAACAAAGGCCAGGATCAGGAGGTTTCTGCTAGAAAGGACTGCATTGGTCATTGGATTCCAGATGATGTGTGCTACAGCTTGACAGAAAGTTTTTCTGCATTTTGCTCCTATCCAGATACTTTGCCTGAGATAGAGATTAAGAGTGGTGGACTAAGGTGACAAAAGAAATTTCAAGGCAGTCTAAGTTGAGGCAGTGGCACGCCTATTGTAGGGGGCCTTTGCCAGATTTAAGTTGCAAATTGGGAGCAAAGAGCCCAACAGGGGTGATTTAAAACACTCAGCTTGGCCAGAAAGAAAGCTCCAGTAAAACTGTGGACTATAAAAATAGAGCTAATAATGTTAATAAGAAACAAAAAAATAAAAATATGGTCTGCAAGCATCACAGGAAGAGGCAGCAGGTCCCCATGCTTTGCAGCCTCAAAACTGCACAAGTGAAAGACTTTGCTTGGAAGAGAAAAATCTCAAAGCACCATGTTCCAGAATGGTGGAAATGGCCACACCAGATTCCAACAGCAGTGGCATAGAGAATCTGTTCCTCAGAATCAGGTTCAGAGTGCTCAGCAATCCAGGCACTCAGCCCCTACAGCCGAGAGAGAGGAAAACCTGAATACTGCTCCAGTCAGCATCAGACCTCAGCATCATCCACATGGTGCTGGTTTTAGGTGCCTACAGGATGCTTAAGTTCTGAGGTTGAAAGAACTTCTACTCTGACTTCAGAAGGCCTGTGTGGCCAGGCAGTGTTCCCCTGAAAGGAAAGTGTGTGAAATTGTGAGTGTGAAGCCAAAATTGCACGTAAGGCCAAAGTGCAGTGGAGACCTCTGAAGTTTGGAAAAGCCAGGATTGTGGATCATCTAAGGAAACCTGCAATAAGGGAACAAAGCCAGCCAGAGAAGCCACAGGATTGGTAACCATCAGAAGTACGATAGGGATGGAGTCACACAAGCCCTTTGGAGCTCACAATTTGCCACAGATTGCCTCCAGTGGTGCATGTGGAACTACAGGACTTAATGTTTGCCATGCTGGATTTTGTACTTGGTTTGTCCCAATCCTTTGTACCCTCCTGCTTGTAACTTTTGAAATGAAAATGTTTCTCTTGTGCCACTGCATGTTGGAAGTGTTTAAGCTTGTTTTAATTTCTACATGGCCTTGCAGAGTTTGCCTTGCATCTCAGAGGAGACTTAGGACTTGAATTTTTCAGCAATGCTGAAACTTTTAGGACCTTAGCAACTCTTGCAGATGGACTAAATGCCTTTAGTATAAAGGGATATGCATGAGTCTCTGGAGGACCAACAGCAGAATATCATGAATCTAATGTAAAATAATGTGGATAGATTTAATACTGGTTCTTAAGGATTGTGAAAATTGTGTTATAATATTCAAGTTGTGAAATGCTAAGAATAAGCATGCCTTTGCATCTGGAGGCTGGTATAAAGAAATATGTCTGCTTGACAAGTTGACAAATAGTGGATTGTTATGGTTGATACATTGTGTCAACTTGGGAAGTTTAGAAGTTTTACAAAGCTACTCAGCAGGGAGCCAGCATCCTTACTTTCTAAATATCCTCATCCTATGCAACAGGAGGGCAAGAGATTTTGTGAGTGCTACACCCACCCTGGGGTGGGGAGCTGTGTACAATATAAAGGAGGAAAAGAGGTTTGCTCTTCTCCCTTTTGCCCTGGCTGCTACCTTGAAGTGTTGTCCCACTGCCATGCCACCCTGCCTTGGAGCCAACTGATTATGGACTGAAACCTCCACAAACAGAGAGCTAAATAATCCTTTCCTTCCTTAATTTTTGATGTCAGGTGTTTTGTTCAAATGAGAGAAAAGCAACCAAGATACAGGGCAAACAGGTAGATGGATGGATAGATAGATGAAAAGACCAGACAGGATATATACGTGAGTTTATGAATGAAAATCAAGTGCTCAAGGAAGTAATATCACTGAAAGATCCTTCCTGGACCTGATCTTCTAGCAACTTTCATGAGCTGGTATCCATAATGCTATGATTGCCTCTGCAAAACCCAGGGCAGGTGAGTTTCTTCTTAGCCAGAGTTGCCCAAATGCTTTGATCATGACCATGTACAGGCACTGGGTTAGGAGTCATGATCTGGGAATACAAAGTGGTCATTCTGACTTGTACAAACACAAATTGAGTGGAATTAACAACTGTTGCCTTGTGAGTAAGAAATAACAGGTTCCCCTGGATCTCCCACTGTTGATGAATATGTAAAACTTGCCACTGTAGAAAGGTGCCTACGTTTCTATACAAGAGAAAAAAGAAATGTATTCTCACTCTTAATTTATTTCTTTATGTTGGGTTTTTATGGTATAATTTACATATAGCAAAATTCACTTGTTTAGTACTGAAGATTGAAGCTAGGACTTGGCACTGAGGTATATTCCCAGCACTTAAAGACAGAATCTCAGCATGTCCAGACAGGACTGACTCACCTGAGCACTCTGCCCACCGACTGACATCTCTGAGGCTCACTCTTGGAATCACTTAGGACCCAACAACAAAGGCAATAATTAATAGACCCACTTGATTGAAGAAATGACCAACACCCAGGGTAAAAGTTCCACTTCATGACCGAAGGGTTAACCTACCACAGAGAATGGGTTAGAGAAAACTTTGGGAGATAGATTTAGAGAGGGGAGAGATAGATAGGGATCTCCTGGAATCCCTTGGGAGGATTAAAATAAGACTAGGAAGTTCTCAAGGCCAATATTCCACTGAAGGAGACCAAGTTTTGAGGGCAAAATTATCAGAACAGGTGGTCTTGAAGGGAAAAGTAATTAGTCCAGTGGTATCTTTGAGCTATAGCACTGCTGTCTACGTCTAGCAGAAACTAATGGTCTGAATCATATACGCTAATATATGAGCAGACTGTCATCACTAAAATCATAGTTCTTCTAGTGCTAGTTAAAGATGTTCATAGCAGTTCCTAGGGTTTGTCAATATCTAGTTGACATGTGATGCCACTGATATCATTGAATTTTCTCTATAGCCAAGAAAACACAGTAATGAGTAACTGGTTTTTGTTCCATGTCAGTAATTGGATCTCCTGGGGAGGTCACTAAAATTTTTTTTAAAAATTAAAAACAAAAAAAAAAACCCATACAAATACATACAGGAACATGGGAAAGCAAAGCAACAGAAGATTTTCAAGGTCTCCTTACTCTCCTAAGGCAGATCAAGGGGACACAAATGGAGAGGAAACCAAATACTAGATAGTGGAACTGTATGAAAAGTTTGTAGAAAATGAAGAAAATAAATGAGGTCCAAGAGGAAATCAACCAAAAGTTCATGGAAATATCATTCAACAGACTAACAATTAAAGGCTAGAAAACAGTATTTCATGCACCAGACCCTAAAAACAAGCATAAGCAGCAATTTTAATCTCAAATCAAAGCTAAAACTGATTAGAGGAGAGAGAGAGAGAGAGAGAGAGAGAGAGAGAGAGAGAGAGAGAGAGAGAGAGAGAGAGACAGAGAGAGACAGAGAGAGAGAGACAGAGAGAGAGAGAGACAGAGAGAGAGAGAGAGAGAGAGAGAGAGAGAGAGAGAAGGTCACTACATATTAATTAAGAGAACACTCCATCAAGAAGAAATAATGCTTATACAAAAGTGGAACATATAAATGGGAATTCCCTTATAAATGGGAACATATAAATGGGAGACTGCAAACCATTCTGTTCAACTATCCAACAAAAACTAAGTAATATGAGTATCAGTCCTGTACACTTAGACATGTATGCATTTATCCATATCTTCATTTATGTTGAGAGCTAACAAAACTTATTAGATTAAAATCCTTCTGAACAAAGATTAATAATATTGCTGGATTTCCCATCATAACACTCCGGAATCAGCACTGGGTACTGCAGTGCCCCTTTCTTTCCTTCAAAGTATTTGTTCATTTCATCATGTGTCGTAAGATCAGTTCTCATAAACTGTTTATAGGTTTTACGCAAGCATGAGGCTTAACATGCATTTCTATCCTTTCTATATTAGAGAGAGAAACAGAACAAAGAAGGACAGAACTAAACATATTCCTATAGACACATAAAACTTAAAAGACATATAAAACTGCTACATAAGGAGTTCTACCATGGTTACTATGCTGTTTCTTGTTATCATCAACTGAATTGGCTATATCATCAGATAAAGTATAATTGAACATAACAGTACATAACAGAATTAACAGAAATACAACTTTATAGATAGTGTAGAGCTACAAAAACAGGTAGTAATCAAATAGAATGGATATCGTGGTGAATCATTATCATTTTCAGTATAGTTGTCTATACTCCTCAACTTGATACCAGCAACCTAACAGTTTTGATTAAAATCTGTCAAAAATAAGCAGTATTCAAACAAGTCAGATTTAACTAAGATCAGTCATGATACAACAATATAAGTCATACATGGATCCTGATTGAGTTAATAGGGAATTAAAGATGACCACTGTGCTATGTCCTGATATCTTCAGGTCAGCTGTCTGTACCCCCAGATCCAGTGGTTGTATACAAACTAGGATGGAACAAGTTCTAACCAAGCAGAGTGGTGTGAGTAATAAGGGTTTTAATTCCTGATTCACTATTAGCTATATCTTCTGGTGTTTTTTTTTTTTTCTTTTTTGAAGACCATTCCTCCCTTTTACTCCCCCAGAATGAACTGTGTATTTTTTGGGTCTCCCCAACACTCATGGTTTTGTATTGGGGGGCAACCTGCTATTTAACTGTTTCTGAATTTTCTCACTCCTGGGTTGAATTTCTAGTTATATTTCTTCATTTTTTAAAGACTGTCTGTTCAACCTATCTATAAATACAGGCCCAGTTACCCTTATTACTCTTTAGTTCCCTGTCACTTCAAGTTCCATTTTCTCATATTTGATTTTGGTCCATATAGCCCTCTTCAGGCTAATTATATTTCCTATAGAGAGTCTCTCGGTGGACCCTATCTCTTGATCCATTCTGCCTGCGATTCTCTCTTTTTCCCTTAAGTTAGTGTATTCAGACCATCTATATTAAAAATTATATCCAACCTTCTTTGCCTCGTTTCTGTTGTGTTCTTTTTCTGTCATTACTTGTCTGTTTGTCTTTTTCATTTTGCTTTCTGCTCCATTCATTGAGGCCTCTCTGCCATTGTTTCTGTTATTCTGGTACTTTTCTCTCTCTTTAGAATGTCCTGCAGTATTTTCTGTAGAGTTGGATCGGTGGTTGCGAATTCCTCCACTTCCTCTTTATCTTGGAAGCACCTTATTTCTCCATTAATTTCGAGGGACAATTGCACAGGATATATCAGTCTTGGCTGGAGGTTATTTTCTTTCAAGGCTTGGATTATTTCGCCCCATGCTCTTCGAAATTTGGTGGTTTGTGCTGAGAAGTCTGCTGTAATTCTGATGAGTGTTCCCTTGTAAGTGATCTGTTTCTTGTCTCTGACAGTTTTTAATATTCCGTTCTTATATCAGATTTCTGGAATCTTGATTATTACATGCCTGGGTGTAGTTCTCTTTTGATTGTAGGTGGCTAGAGTTCTGTATGCCTCATACATCTGAGCATCTTTACCTTTTCCTATGTTTGGGAAGTTTTCCCTCATTATTTCTGTGAATATTCTTTGCAGTTCCTTTGTTTGTACCCCTGCTTCTTCTCTCACATTCTTAATTCTTAAGTTATAGATTCTTTGTCATCTTCTAGCCTTTGTATTGTTACTGCTTGTTTCTTCGTTATTTTTAAGTTTTCCTTTCATGCTCCCACATTACAAATCTGTCCTCCAGTTCAGATAATCTACCCTTAGTTTCTTTCAAGCTGTTACGCCAGCTTTCAATAGAATTTTTAGTTTCCTGGTAATGTCTTTGAACCTGCTTCAGGTATTCTATGTTTTCTCTATTTTCTCCATCAAACAACTCTCCCCTTTTTTTCTGTTCTTCCATTCTACCATCTGTTTTTTCTTGGGAGGTGCTTAGCATTTCTTTAACTATTCTACTTATATCTTGCTTTACTTGGTTAAATACTTTACTTTTGAACTCATCTTTGAGGTTGCAGAGATATTGCTTTATGTCTGTTGGTGCCATGCCTGATATTGCATGTTTTCTGTCCTCATTCTCCTTTGCATTTACGTTTCCTGGATCAGTGTTCTCAGGATTGGAGACCAACAACCCTTTCTTGTTGCCTCCTCTTCTCATATTTTTTGTTCCTTCCATACAGGCATATATAGGAGGCCCAGTTTCTTTCTTTGTCGGTTACAGTTTGTTTGACTCACACCAGCTAGGTGTTCCCACCACTGCAGTGTACTAGGGATACACAAACCTGGGCAGCCTATGCTGGCCCCTCCAGGTCAGTCAACCTGCTGAAGGCTTCACTGCATTAGGGTGCACTGCCAGGGACAGAGACTAGCCTACTGGGTTTGGGCTAGCCTACTGGGTCTTAGTCCGTGGCATCACCCTGGTCAAGTGCTCCCCACCAATCCCGCTTGAGAGGGAAATTTGTGACTCAAGTCATTACAGTGCCCTGTTATGGCCAGTCTGACCAGTCCCACAGTGTCCTCTGTTGGAGCCTCCTAGTCTATGGAAGGGTCTTCTCACTCACTGCAGGTCGATGCAGGGCTCCCTGCCATCTCTGCTCTCAATTTGGTTTGCAAATTCCCACTCTCAGAGCGTTTGCATCTCTATCCCTGCTGTGCTGATTCAGATGCTGCAGCATCAGGGAATTCAAGCTGTGAATTCCAGAGCTATGGTTCCAGCAGCAGCACTGAGACTTTAGGTGTTCCAATCATAGCACCAAGATTGCATTTCTGATTGTTTTCTCTCAGCTTAGTTTGTTCCTGGGTCTGCAGAGTATATCTCCCCCTGCTTAGGACTGCCCACACCACACCATTCCTGGAATCTAAGCTGGCTATCTCAGAGAGCCTCCATAGCTGCTGTTATCTATCCGCCATCTTCTCTGATCTCCCTCTCTACAGACTTTGAAAACTTGTATTCTAATAATTTGAAAAATACAGAAGCAATGGACAAATTCCTAGATACGAATTACCAAAGCTGTATCAAGAAGATATAAAAATCCTAAATAACCAATATAAATAAATGAAATTAAATATGTAACTGAAAACCTATCGACAAAGAAAAGCCCAGTACTGATGGATTCATTGCTGAATTCTACAAGAAATTCAGTGGAGACCTAACACCACTACTACTCAAGCTCTTTAATGAAATTCAAAGGGAAGCAATACTTACAAATTCATTCCTGATAACAAATATTACTCTAAATCCAAAACCAGAGAAGGACACAACTAAGAAAGAGAATTATAGGGCAATCTCCCTAATGAATATTGATGCAAAAATCCTCAATAAGATACTAGCAAACAGACTACAGCAAATCATTAAAAAGATTGTACCCCATGATCAAGTGTGATTCATCCCAGAGATGCAAGGCTGGTTCATTGTACATAAATCCGTAAATGTAATATACCATATTAATAGCGCTATGAACAAAAATCATATGATTATCTCAATAGATACAAAAAAAGCTTTTGAAAAAGTCCATCAATGATTCATGATATAAACCCTAGAGAAAATTGGAATAGATGTTCTTTATCTCAATCTAATAAAAACCATGTATGACAAACCAATAACCAATATCATAGTAAATGGGCAAAAACTGAAAACTTTCACTCAAAAATCAGGAACAAGACAAGAGTGTCCATTGTCTCCACTTTTTATTCAACATAGTCCTAGAAACTTTAGCAGGAATAATTAGAAAAGAGAAAGAAACAAAAGGAATAAAGAGAGGAAAAGAAGAAGTTAGAGTATCATTATTTTCAGATGACTTGGTACTCTACTCAGAAGACCCCAAAAACTCGACCAAAAAACTTCTAGATTTAATAAGCAAATTTAGTTACTTAGCTGGTTACAGAGTCAATGCTCAAATATCAATAGCCTTCTTGTACATGAATAGCAAACTCATTGAGAGGGAAACAATATCTTTTACAATAGCATCTAAAAAATGAAATACCTTGGGCTCAATCTAAAAAGGATGAACAAGACCTTTACACTTCAAACTACAGTACTCCGAAAAAGGAGACTGAAGAGGATATTAGAAAATGGAGAGAGACCCCATGGTGTTGGATAGAAAGTACCAATATAGTGAAAATGGCAATACTTCCAAAACTCCTATACAAATTCAGTGCAATCCCAGTCAAAATTGCAATAGTGTATCTTTCAGAATTAGAGAAAACAACTCTAAAATTCACCTGGAACCAGAAAAAACCTAGAATAGTAAAGGCTATCCTAGGCAACAAAAACAAGACAAGAGTATCACAATCCCTGATTTGAAATTATAGAGAATTATACAAAATGATCCCAAATTATACAAAGCTATTGTGATAAAGACAGTGTGGTACTGGCAAAAAAAAAGCAGACCTGAAGATCAGTGGACCAGACTAAAAGATGCAGAAACAATTGCAGACACACTAAGCCACCTTATTTGACAAAGGTGTTAAACACATCCACTGGAAGAAAGACAAAATTAATAAATGGTATCATAAAACTGGCATACTTATGCTCTTTAATAAATGGTGTTGGAAAAACTGGCTCTACTTATGCTGAAGATTAAAATTGGACACATATATTTCGATATGTACTAAGCTAAAATCAGAGTGGGACAAAGATCTGAATATTAAAACAGAAACATTAAGTTTGCTGGAAGATAGAATGGGTAAAACACTTTAAGACATTGGTGTAGACAAAAAGTTTATGAAAAAACTCAGGTTGCACAGGAACTGTCACAAAGAATCAAAAAATAAGATATCACCCTACTGAAAAGCTTTTGCATAGCAAGAGAAACTACCAACAGAGTGAAGAGTCAACCCACAACATGGGAGAAAATGTTTGCCAGCTGTTTACCAGACAAAGGATTACTATTGAGAGCACAAAATAACTCAAAAAATCAGTCCTCCCAGATTTAAAGACCCAATCCCAAATGGACATTTGAGATGAATATACACTTCTCAGATTACGAAATACAAGCAGCAAATAAATACGTGAAAAAATGTTCAACATTACTGGTCATTCAAGGGATGCAAATTAAAACAATACTAAGCTTCCACCTCACCCCAGAAATAATGGCTACTATCAAGAAGTCAACCAATAACAAATTGCTGGAGGGCTGTGGAAAAAAAGAAACCCTTTTCCACTGTCAGTGGAAATGCAGACTGGTGCAACCACTGTGGAAATCAGTGTGGAGATTCCTCAGAAACTAGGATTGAAGGTCCCATTCAACCCAGCTACTCCCCTTCTGGTTATCTTCCCAAAAGAATTTAAAATATCATACCATAGTATTATATGTGCACCTATTTTTATTGCAGCACAGTTTATAATAGCCAGATCTTGGAAACAACTTAAATGTGCATTTACTGAGAGATGGATAAAAAAGACATGGTATCTCTATATGACGGAATACTACTCAGCCATAAAGAATGATAAACTGGACACTTTTATAAGAAATGGATGCGCCTTGAAAACATTCTCATTAGGGAAATAAGACACACATGTGTAAAAATCACATTGTTCCATTAGTGTGACAAGCGGAAAGAAAAAACATGCATATGTATTTGTATATGTATGTAAAAATAGTTTAAGATAATTATACTACTGATTTCCCTGAGTTTACTGAAAGATTTGTACTGGGTATGATTCAGACAGTTGAAGGCAGATGTCTTGTGTTCTGGGTGAATGATTTGGGAATGACAATGCACAATGTATGTACCATTGTTAACACCTGATTGCTGTGTTTTGAAATTTTATTATAGTTCTTCTTCTTCTTCTTCTTCTTCTTCTTCTTCTTCTTCTTCTTCTTCTTCTTCTTCTCTCCTCCTCCTTCTCCTCTTCCTCCTTCTGCTTCTTTTCTTTTTATGTTTGAATAAAACAATGATTTGCCTCCTTTCTGTGTGAACTAGATTTGTAGTTATATAACACAATCTAAAACAATCTAAAATAAACCAGAAAATTGTATGTAATAAGCCCTCAATATGCCGATTCTACCCTTAGGGTAGAAAATTTAAAAGGATTTAGGGATAACATTACAAAAATAGGAGAAAAAGAGATTAGAAACAAGGCGTGAGGGCAAAGGAGGATACCCAAACTTTGGGAAGGTGATGTAAAACACAAGAGAGAAAGAGAGAAGAAGGAAATTGAAACCATGTTCATATTAAAATAAAAACAACAATAAGCAATGAAGAAAAAACAAGCAAATGAAAAACAAAAGAAATTAAACAAACAAAAAACAATAAGAAAAGACAAAAAGGTCCACTTCAGAGTGTGTCTCTGCTCCCACTGTAAACGGTGTGGACAGACAGAGTCCAGACCCATGTCGATCAATCCAGCAAGCCAGCAGCAGCTCCAGGGAGAACCTGCACCCCATTTCCATGAACTTCAGGCTAGCCTCAGGCCGCAGGGCTAGAACCAGACCGCCTCGCCCAGTGCAGCTCCCAAGGCCGCTGCAGGCTGAACTTGGCCAGGTTGAGCGAGGCTGAACCAGTAGCCACTCTTGAGTCCCAGCTCAGCTGGCATCTCCCCGACGGCACCGCCCATTTTCCCTGTACTGCGAGAGGTCGGATGGCAGGACTCCCGGGCACGCAGCCTCCTGCATGCACTGCCCTGCTCCACCGCGCGCTTCTCCGCGGAGGCCTCTGTCTGAGGTTGCCAGCAGGCACGTGTGTCTGCAGCTGCAAGCTCCCTCTCCCACGCGGCGAGGCCAGGCCTAGGGGGAAGCACCCCCGGCCTCCCCGGCCTCTTCAGTTCTCACCTCGCATCCTTCCCGGGTCCCAGACACCCCTTCCCGCCTTTTTGTCTTCCTCACATCGCTGTCCCTCAGTGGTTGGACACCAAATCTCAGAGAGGCTCTTTCTCTGCTGCTCACTACTCTGCTCGAGAAGTCTTCATGAATTTCCTGAGGTGCTCTTTTTTTTTTTTTTTAATTTTATTTAAGAGGAAAAAGAGAAAAACACAAAACAAAACAAAGCGGTGTAAGGGTACACGTAATACAGAACTACAAAAAAAAAAAACAGTAAGAAATCACCTGTTAATAGATTACATATTATCATCTTAGAAATAGTTGCTCAAATCACAGTATCAAAGAATACAAAGTGGACATTCAAACAGAGAGACTGCAAACAGCTGTGTTCAATGATCCAAAAACATTAATATAGTCAGCTATTTAACACCCCTAAACACACTTGCTGTTATATCCGTTAGAGCTCTTTTTTTCCCCCTCTCTTTTTTACAACAAAATTTACACATTTTGGATTTTATTACTCCTTAGTTCTTATTACTTTTTGGGAGGGGAGAGAATAAAGTCAAATATGGCAAAACAAAGCTGTCAGTCAAAACCAAGTATAGACATAGCACATGATGTAGAACAGAGTACAAGGTTATCAACAATGGTTATCAACATTGTCTCCTGTTTCCTTAAAAAGAATTGTCTATCTCATTAAATATTATAAAGTTGGACAAAACAGTAGAGAACAAGACCAATAAAACTTAGGCATTGAGGTGCTCTTTTTTAAGAAAGATTTTATTTCTCCATCAATTTTGAAAGACAGCTCTATGGTCTGGGGGCTTGTGAGGTACCATGTCTTGCTTGAGATCCCTTCTGCCCAGACTGCGGCAACCAACCAAGCTGAGGTATGTCCCTGCTCACATTGGCAGACAGGAAAAGCACACAGATCACTGAATTCTTTACTGAACATAAGCTTTGGGCGGGAGGTCAAGCAGTCCACTAGATTTACAGCCAGTGCATTCAGACATGGACCTCCCTAAAAATCACATGTGACTGACCTGACCACATGTTACCACAGAGGGTGCGAAGCTGTGATTCCTACTGCTTAAACATCCCCTGGGGTATATGTCCAGCCTTTGTTCTCCACAGCTGTTCTTGTGGCCAGCTTCTAACCAGGCACTGTGGTAAGGTGACCCAGAAACCCAGAAGTAGAATTGTTGTGCGGCTTCTGATTCCTCGCTCACCTCTTAAACAATTAACCCCATCTCCCAAAACGGCTCCTCATTAGTCCCTTTCAGATATGTCAGGTGCTGCAGCGACCGTCTTCTCCAGCTGTAGCCCACTGTGTGGAAGGAGTCAGCAGTTGCATTGTAAAGCCCCTCTGTATTCACGGTTTATAATCACTGTGTGCTTTTCTTATGCCTAGTATGGCCAGTCCTGTCTGTTTTCCTGGAGCTGCTGACTCTCTCTTGACTGACCTTGTATTTGTAGAGACGGGCATCCCTCCCTGGGAGCTGGGGTTGCTGTTCTAACCTGGTTCCTTTTTTCTCCCCCGCATTATCTTCAGTTTCTCTGTGACTTTTAGTTTTCTGTCTGCTTTTTCTTAATTCCTGAACTCCTCAATTCCTTTATTGCTTTCTGAATTGGTTTTATTCCCTTATCTCTTCTGCATGTGTGTGTGTGTGTGTGTGTGTGTGTGTGTGTGTGTGTCTGTCTGTCTGTCTTTCTCACCCCCTCCCCGTCTCCCCCAAGGTATAGTAAATTCAAGTCCTGGAGAGACTGGATTTTATGCTACCCTCTTCTCAGTCTGATGATAAATCTTTTTATAAATAAAAATTTTAAATTTCTGTAGAGATTCAATAATATTTTTCCAGTTATTTTAACGCATTTTATTGTTTTCTTTTTAAATATTTATTTATAAGGCTGTGATTATGTCTAATGTCAGGCTTTCTACTCTTTTCCATGAATTTGTCTGGGTCCTGTTATATATGTATATATATATATATATATATATAATAGTTTTTTCATCTATTTTATTATCTTTGTTACCTTTGTTTCCTTCAAAAATTGTCTAGGTATTCTTTCTTGTGTATTTTTCCAAATGAATTCTGGATTCAGTTTGTCTAGTTCTCCCTAAAAAGGGTACAAGCACTTTTTTTTTTTTTTTTTGTCTTTTTCCTTTTTATCGGTACCAGGGATCGAACTCACTACTGCCTGCTTGCAAGGCAGGTGCTTATGCTGCTGAGCTAAACCTCCAGCCCCACAATTTTTAAACATTGTATTAAGTTTATGAATTAATTTTGGGGACATTAGCACCTTTATCATGTTTGTCAAATCACCTATACAATGCGGTAACATACTTTCCATTCATTCATATCTTGGGTGTGTGTTAATCTGTTAATTCTACCATTTAGAAAGCACTGTGGGCTGGGGGGTCTTAAAAAGACAGTTGGATGAAGTAGTAACTGAGGTCAGGAAGTGGAGCTGCCACTTGGAGATATCAGGAGTTTTGCCATGGCTGTGGGGCCGGTATCTGAATGAAATCAGAATGTTACTGTGTGAGGGGAGTTTGTACCTTGGCGAGAGGGTTAGTGAGCTACTGCTGTGGAAACTCTTTCCCCAGGCTAGGCCAGTAGTCAATTCCTATATGCCAAAGGACAGAGTCACTGGCCAGCTGCAAGGCTAAGGCTTTGTTGAATTCTTAAGTGAAGAAGATGCTGTCTATGCCATTAAGATTATGAACATGATCAAAATCTATAGGAAGCCAATAACAGTGAACAAAGTATCAGCTCACACCAAAAGCCTAGATATAAGGGTCAACGTTTTCATTGGTAATCTGGACCCAGAAATTGATGAGAAATTGCTTTAGGATACTTTCGGTATCTTTGGGGTCATTTGAGAAATACCCAAAATTATGAGGGATGCTGACACAGGCAACTCCAAAGGTTATACATTTGTTCATTTTGCTTCATTTGATGCTTCAGATGCAGCCATTTAGACCATGAATGGGCCCTATCTCTATAATCACAGTATCACTATGGATAATGCCTTAAAGAAGGACTCTAAGTTTGAGTACCATGGCTCAGCCACTGAACAACTTCCAGCAGCACAAAACCTGATCTCTCAGGCTGACCACCCTCATCAGCTGTTCACCAGAGCACACCCCCCACCCACTGCCCCCAATCCTGTGGCATCATCATTGGGATCTGGGCTTCCTCCACCAGGCATGCTGCCTCCTGGCTCCTTCCCACCACCAGTGCCACCTCCCTGAGCTCTCCCATCTGGAATACCACTGGCCATGCCACCACCACCTATGTGTCCTGGGGCTGGAGGACATGTTACCCTGTCAGCAGGAACCTCAGGGACCAGATATCCTTGGTCTTGGACATTCACATCATCGCACTTTTGCACCAGCTGAGATGCCCCATCCAAGGGTCTCTCAGATGCAGCCAGACCAACATGATGCCCATGGCTTAGGACATTCCAGTGCTGGACCTCTAGGTCTGGGGATGGCCACCACCCCAGCTGCTACCAGGGATGCCTCACCCTGGACTGTCTCTCCAAGGACATGCCACCCCCATGGCTCCATTTGGATCTCCCATGAGTCCCATGCTACCACTAGATATGTGTGTGTCTCCTCTAATGATGCCCCCTCGTGGGTACCGTGGGCCTCCATGACCACCTCCCTATGGCTCCAGCAGGGCCCCTGATTCTGCTCAGACCTATTCCTGTCCGCTGGTTCCTCCTTGCAGCCCGCTTTGGGGCCTTCTCCCTCAGTAGATTCTCATTTTCTTTCCTCTTCTTCTGATCCCCTAGTATCTTTTCTTCAATTCCGCAGACCAGTCAGAGTTGCTATGGCTTCTTGTGGCTGGCACACAAATCCCTCTCAGGTTCCCACGCCTGTAATGTACATTTGTAATGTACATTTCTTCACGGGGTTTTTTGTTGGTTTGTTTGTTTACTTTTTTATATTGATCCTAAGTGTTTTGCAAGTGCACAGAGCAGATAAAACTGTACTCTTTGTTTAAAAACAAAAAACCAAGAACAGATACTTAGTTCTCAGAGTTCTGGAGGCGAGATGTCCAAAATCAAGGTCCTGGTAGATCTGGTATCTCTTAGGACCTCACATCTGGGCTTGTAGGTTGTCTTCACCCTGTATCTTCATGTGACTTTTCATCTGTGCACACACATCTAGTGTTTCTTTGTGTACTCAAATCTTTTCTTCTTTCTTTCTTTCTTTCTCTCTCTCTCTCTCTCTCTCTCTCTCTCTCTCTCTCTGTGTGTGTGTGTGTGTGTGTGTGTGTGTGTGTGTGTGTGTGCGCTGGGGATCAATCTCATGAACTCATACTTGCCAGGAAGGTGCTGTGCCACTGAGCCATATCCCCAGCAAATCTTTTCTTCTTATAAGGATACCAGTCAGATTAGAATAGGGTGGAGTAGGGTCCTCTTATTCTATGAGATTTCTTTTATCACTCTGTATTTACTGGAATATAAAACAATCTGTTAGAAACTCAAACAGAACTGTCATGGTTTATGCCTGTGGCCCCCAGGCCTCATGAGTTTGCATTGTGCATTTGTGATTGGTTCATTGTCTAGTGCTTGGATTGATGGTGTCAGTGCCACACCCATATAGGGGCAGAGCCAGGATGTGATGTAATGGCAGGAAGAAGGTGTGTCTTGCTCTTTGCTGGTTCCTGCTTGCTGTTTGCAGCCACCATGAACTGCAGTCCAGCCATGCCCACCTGTCTTGGAGCCAACTAAGTGTGGACTGAAACTTCCAAAAACTGTAAGAAATAAACCTTTCCTTTCCCAGCTTTGCGCTTCAGGTATTTTGTCTCAGTGACAAGCATAAAGTAACTAAAGACAAGAACCTAGTAAAATATTTCTATTAATATAATTGAAAGCATAAGTTACAATTCTATTGTATTACATATCAGTGATATCTATTTTATGGGAATTATATATTTAAAAGTAAAACAATTGGTGATAAAAGCAACATAAACAAGCTGTTCCAGCTCCGAGAAGGCAAGGGGTCAGGCCAACCAGGCCAACAAGTTGCTAGGCAGTGGGACTGAAATCGGTATCACCTTCTGAGTGTATATATGAACCTGCTACAGTGGTTGAGCAGTTCCTTTCCTCCTGTCAGGAGAGTCTGGTCTCCATGTGACCCCAGCTTTTGTTCTCTCTTTATTTTCTCATCTTCTCCCCATCCTTTCCCCTGTGAACATCTGGAGCTGTAGCTAGTCACTACACTTCTGCTTTAATTCTTTATGATATGTTATTGTGGTTGAAATGCATGAAGAAAATTCAGCCTCACAGATAAGTAGTTGAAAAAGTAGGGGATAGTTTAGTGTTGATATTTGCCTTTGATACTACACCAAAACTGAACAAGTGACAGTTTCTTAATGATTACTTGCAACATGAAACCTGAAGTCATATTAATAAACTCTTCATACTCAGCTATATTCACATTTATTTGGCCTTCTTACCTTTAATTTTCTCTTTTTTGCATGTACAATTCATAACCTTAAGTAGCTGTCATATAGAAATTTCATTTCCCTGAAAAATTCAGATTTCCCAAATATTGATTTCATCATGGTATGAACAATACATGTTCCCTAATATCGTATCAGATAACACTAAATATTTCAAATCTGTCCAGCTCACAGAGACAGATACAAGTTTTTCAAAATTCACACTTTTACTCTAGATTTCAAATTTTGTGACTAGTGACAGATACTTCCAGTTGTCTGTGCCTGGAAGAGGCAGTGCCCTGGCTCTTCCCAGGGGAATCTGCAACCTGGTACCCATGGTATCACTCCTGCAGCAGAGTCATGTCCTTGACAAGTCCCTTCCTTGAGACACCAGCCAATATGATGCTGATCACTGTCGGTGTCGCTCCCGGCCGGCAGGAAAAACACACGACAGATTCTGACGGTGTGCAACCTTGTCTTTATTTGTCTCCGCGTGGGCCCCGCGAGGCCTCTGCTCTGCCACCAGCCCTTTCTCGCCGGTGGACTTTCTCTATCTCTCCTTTTCCGTGCTTCTCTCTCGTGGCGGGAGAGGCATTTACTTTTATAGGGTAACAGTGGCCAATCAGTTCAAAGCGTGCGATGCGGGCTGATTGGCTAACATCAGTTGTTGCTAGGCAGACTATCTTACAGAGCGGGTTGTTTACGTCGCCAGGGCAATCAGGGGGCAGGAAGCAGGCGCCAACTTGGCTCACTCGATGGGAGGGGTAATCTAGCTCGGGCTTTGCTCTTTTCTACAGGCCTCACGTCCGCCAAGTAAGGCGACCAGGCTCGGCCGCGGCTCCCAACAGATCACAGAACAGTACTTCATGGGAACGTCCCACTTTGTGACACAGAACATAAAAAACTGTGCATGGAGAGTCAGGATTAATGGAGCTCACGGGGCTGGGCAGATCCCTGCCTTGTGCTATCCTGATGCACAAGCAGCTTACCCATCACCTTTTTATCACTGTTGGGATCCATGTCAGCAGTGAAAATGGCAAAGGACCTCCTCGTGTTATGATGAAACTAGTTTTCTTGTAGTTACAGAGAGGGGGAGGGGACCTGTTGAATGAGGGAGGCACTGATCATGACAAAGAAATGGCGTTCATAGGAAAATGGATGCACCTTAAGACCCTGATGTTAAGTGAAGTAAGTCAGGCATACGAGCTTAAATATCTTGTGGTTTCTCTTATATGAGACACCCAATATATAGATAAAGTGCAAAATAAAAGATAGACAATAGGAAAAAATGTGATATATCTATGCTGTATAGAAAGGGAAACAGAAGACAGAGAGAGTTGGGGGGGAGAGAAATGAGATTTTGAAAAAGGGGAGGGTTTGTGTAGTGCTAGGTACATGGACTGAGTCCCTATGAAGAATGTGATTCTCTTGTAGTACAAGCATATATACATGTATTGGTGAGATACATGTACATGTAGTACAAACATACACAAATTATGTGTATATATATACATATATGTATATATATTCCATATATATGTATATATATTCCATATATATATACATATATATGTAATATATATATGTATGTATATATATTCCAAGAGAGTCAGAGAGGGTGAGGAGGAAGTTAATAAATGTCTCTTGCAAGCACCAATTACTAATGACAAATGTCAGCATTACATACTATAAATGCACACCAATAAAAGAGAGAGAGAGAGAGAGAGAGAGAGAGAGAGAGAGAGAGAGAGAGAAAGTATGTCTGACAAACCTAGCCTTGCATGTGTTTGGGAATCCTTAAGACCTGCATATGGATGTGGGTTATGGTAAGAGATATACAAGTTTATGGCCATTTTCATCTAAACAGAAAAGCATGTTGTAACTCTCTCAAGGTCTGTACATGTTCTTAGCAGGAGTCTGCAAAATGGGTGCTTTATGTGGAACCCTCCTGCTATTAAGTGCGTGATGTTTGCTGTAAGCCCACTTTGCAAAAGCCTATGGCAAGGACTTTAGATGAAATTCTTTTTTTTTCCTTTTTTTGGCTTGTTTATTTTATACATACATATATATATATATATATATATATATATATATAATTTTTTTAAATTTTATTTTGAAAGTGGTAAAATACAACAGAACAAGACACAATACAGCCAACTAAGAAGTGAAATTGGTATAGAACTTCACAGCAGGTTACCGGGATAACAGTAATAGGTATCACAGTATATTTTGTTATCTTTATAATAGTTGTTCTTTCAATCATGTATATTAAAATGAGATGAAATATAGAACATTATAGAACTTATCAGAACAGAAAACTGAATAAAGAAGTACCATTAATCAGAATAGAGCATAACAGTAATAAAAATGTTTGCCTTCAAAGAGATGGTAGAAGGAAGTCCCCCTTATTTGCTATGGTCAACCTCCCAAGAGATACTCAGATTTCTGGTTCCCATTTGCTAATGGGGAGACAGGAGAAGGGGATAGGGGAAGTGGGATGTTTGACTCTAGGCTGTGCACCAGTAGGTTCACTATTGCTTAGCAGGAGGCAGGCTAGTTGCTTGGTTTCCCAGCTTCGTAAGTTCCAACATGGAGTGGATTTCAGGAGACACTGGTGGTTCTCCTCCTGGAAGGGCCGCAGCCAGCCGGCCACACCACCCACCACCACAGCTTACCAGGGAGGGGAGCTGCTTGCTTGGTTTCCCAGCATCCTAAGTTCCAACATGGTAGAGATCTCAGGAGACACTGGTGGGTCTCCCCCTGGAAGGGCTACAGTCTGCCACACCACAGCCACTTACCAGGGAGGGGAGCGATTCTCTCATTTTTCATTTGTGCTGTTTTTAATAGGTTACTGTCTCTGAGCAATGAATTAATTCTTTAGCACCATCTCTTCTTGTGACAGTTGGTCTCTTTGAAACCGTGACAACTGCCTAGGCCTTGTGTGTTTTTCCAAGTGCTATGGCTAAGTGATTATACTCTTGATTGCTAAAGGGCCTCACTCAGTTAAAACCTCTGCAGTTTACATTATAGTGGAGACCAACAAAGGAAATTAATTATACTAAATCTATGCAGTCTGTAATTTCTCTATTGATTTCAATTAAAGTGTTCTATTGGCTAAAAAATATCATTATTTTCATTTTAAAGCTATTGGCTCTGAAAGAAACAACCACTTCTTAAGCCTCTTACAAGGCTCTCAGACGCAGCAAGTATCAGTCAGCCACTGCTGTTAGTAGTTAATGTCAGCCACAGTTGTACCTCTTCCCTATGAAACAGATGCTGTTAGGAAAAATTCCAAGTCAGATGTGGTAATCCCAGCACTCTGGGTGACAGATTCTGCCAGCCTGGGGCTTAGCTATCTCTAACATGACATCTGCCAAACTTGGCACCAGCCCTTAAAAAAAATTTATCTCTCCAAAAGTAACTTCTGCATTGTTCTGGTTCCCCTCCATTTGCATGCTCACTGAGCCCTCTCCAATCCCGACTCCACAATCACCCAAGCACCCCGCTCCTAACCCAACTCCTGGATCTTGCACTCTGTAGCCCTCCTGTTCCTACAATAAAGGTCTCTCTCTCTCTCTCTCTCTCTCTCTCTCTCTCTCTCTGTCTGTCTATCTGTCTCTCCC
Organism: Cavia porcellus; assembly: GCF_034190915.1. Classification (NCBI taxonomy): domain Eukaryota; kingdom Metazoa; phylum Chordata; class Mammalia; order Rodentia; family Caviidae; genus Cavia; species Cavia porcellus. Next base: position 3,795,117 of record NW_026947503.1, read on the forward strand.
TTCTCCACTTCCCCCCCTCCCCCACACCAAAGAAAACCTAACATTTTGGTGCCATGAGGACTCAGATTGATTGGGGTGTGCAGCTCTGGGCCTCCCCCGGTTTGCGATCCCCCCCCCAACCAACAAGCCACCTTTCTGTTTTTTCTTTCATCTCTGCCACAGCCATTGCTAGCCTACATCCAACACCAATCCACCTCATTCCTCACAGGTGAGTCACCTCTCGCTTCAGGGTTTCATGTCTCAGTTTCTCAGTTTCGCAGTCTCTCCATCTCAGAAACATGTCAGGAGACCTCCAGGGCATCCTTTAGACAGAGGAAAATACCCTCATGCTCCTTGGGCAGGGCTATTACCCTCCTGTCCTTTGGGAGACCCCCCACACATGCTCTCAGTGATGGCTGACAAGAACAGGCATTGGAATTTTCTCTCTGTCACACTCTCAAAGTGAGGGATAACTTCTTTTGAAATGTGACCAAAGCTATTTAGCCATAGCTTTTGGCTCACCTCTAATTTGATCACTATGAATAACATTTCTTCCCACCTACAAAAAGACACTCCACTCAGGTGTCTATTGAGACCACTACCCGCTCCATAACCTCCTAGCTCCAGGCACACATTTGTTCTCAGGCTCAAAGTCACCTTGTAGCCCAAATAATTATTTTTTTTTACAGATAATAACAGAACAAAGCAAATCAGAAAAAAACAATGCAAACAACATAAGACTTCACATCAAGACAACAGGAAATCAACAGTGGCTATCATGTATGTTGTTTTCTTCAAAATAGTCCATATCTTCACACACAATAAAACACAGTAGGGAATCAACAACAGCTACCACAATGTCTCTTCCTTTCTTCAAAATAGCTGTTTATACCTTCACACATAATAAAATCAAATAGTAGAAAACAGCTTAAAGCTAATGAACCCCCAAAAATGAAAGCATTACAGGACTTTAAAACAAGTTAATAGGAAATTAACAACAGTTACTACGTCTCATTTTCTTCCAAAATAGGTATCCATGCTATCACATATAATAAAAACAAATAAAACACAACACAATAAAACCAATCAGAAAAAAGAATAAAAGCATAATAGGACTTCAAAACAATGATAGGAAATCAACAATGGCTACCATAATCTTTTGTTTTTTTCAAAACATCTGTTCATACCATCACACATAATAAAATCAAACAAAACAGAATAAAACCAATTAAACCAAATGATGAAAACATTAGAGGACTTCAAAACAAGGAAACCAACAATGGTTACCATAATGCATCCCACTGTCTGCAAAATGGCTGCCCATACCATCAGACATAATAAAATCTAACAAAGCTAGACAGAACAAAACCAAAACTAACAAAATTATAAAATGATACAAGAGTTCAAAACAAGACAATAAGAAAGTAAGGGTAGCTACAACCTTCCTCTCCTAAATGTTTCCTCCCCTATCATAATATCTATTATGCTTTTTGGATCCCTCTAACTCCATCTGTTTTTGTTTTTCATTTATTTGTTTGTTTTGCTAGGGCTCACCTGTATGAGTTCAAACCACTTCACGTATGAACATGATCTCCTCTTGCATCATTTACCTACAACAGCCTCAAAATTATCCTACTTTATAGCTAGGTAGCTTTCCATTATTTGAAAAGACCATATCCTTTTTATACATTCTGTGGTTGATGGGTTGCTTTTTTCTGGTCTCTTGTCATGTGGAAAAAATGTCTTCTTTCCTTGATTTGCAGTCTATGAATTTTCATTTGAGTTAATGTGTTTCTTATACACATTGTACTGATGGATCTTGTTTCTTGATCCATTCTCCATATGTCTTTTTTATTGCTGAACTGAAGCCACATACATTAATGGTTATAACCAACATACATTGGTCTGTCTCTGCCATGCTGTCCTCCTGCTGTTAACCCTCCACTTTTCCTCTTCATTCGTTTTCCTGTCCTGTTTGGCGATCCTCCTCTTCTGCTATTCCTAGAACCATGGTTATCTTTATCTCTCTCTAGAATATCCTTCAGCAATCTCTATAGTGTTGGTTTGGTGGTCATGAATTCCTTTAATTGTTATTTATCATGGAAGTATCATATTTGTCTATCAATTTTGAAAAACTGCTTTTCAGTGTACATCAATCTGAGTTGGAAATTGTTTTCTTTCAGGCTTTAAAACATTTCACTCCAAACTCTTCTTGAGTTTATGGTTTCTGTTGACAAGTCTGTCATGATTCTGACTGGTTTTCCTTTATAGGTGATCTCTTTCTTTTCTCTAATAGCATTTAATATTCTGTTCTTATGCTGAATTTCTGAGATCTTGGTTACTATATGTTTGGGTGTGGATTTACTTTGGTTATGGCTAGTTGGAGTTAAGTATAGATGCCTCACTTATCTACATGCCAGATACTTTGCCCATGATTGGGAAGTCTTCTGCTATTACTTCTGTATATAGTCTTTTTATTTCAATTGTGTTAATCTCTGCTTCTTCAGTTATACCTATCCCTCCTAAATTATTTTCCTTGAATCATTGTGCAGCCATTGAATTGTTATTTCCTGGCTCGTTGATTTTTGAGATCTTTCCTTTCATGATCACTAGATGCAATCCTACCTTCAAGATCTGAAAGTCTATCTTCAGTCTCTTTCATGTGGTTTTTTCTAACTTTCAAGTGACTTTTTAGTTTCCTGGATATTTCTTTGAATATATTTCATGCATTGTAACTCCTATATTATTTATTCAAAGTTTCCATTATTTATCTGTGGTCGTCTGTTTATCTGTCTTCTTTATTTTTGTATTTTTTATTTTAAAGAGAATAAAACAGCACAAACCAAACCAAAACAAAAGAGAACAAAGTAGAACAGAATAAAACAATGCACATAACACAAGATTTCAGAAAAAGACAGCAGGAAATAAACAGTGACTACCATAATGTTTCTTATTTTCTTCAAAATAGTTGTCCATACCTTCACACACAATGTTAATACACATAAAATAGTATAAAAGCAATCAAAACACAAGAATGAGAGCCTTAATGGCTACCATAATGTCTCCTGTTTTCTTCAAAATGGCTGTCTATATCTTCATACATATTGGAATCAAATAATTGAAAGCAGACAAAGCCAAGAATAAAAGCATTATTGGCCTTTGGATAAAAATGATAGGAAATCATCAGTGGTTACCATTGTGTCTCATTTTCTTCAGTGTATTTGTTCATATTATCATATATACTAAAATCAGTTCTGGTAACCTCTAGGTGAAGTTCTGGGCATATATAAGCATAGACATGTACATCTATCCTTTCTGTATTAGAGGGAAAAACAATAAATAAATAACTATATCTAATAGCCCAAAATAGCAACATTGTAGGCATTGTAAGTGGTAGGGAGCTTGAAAATGGTGGCTTTCTAGGGAGCTGGCTGCAGACTCTGCAGAGAAATCAGATCAGATGCTAGAATATGACAATGTGGAGAGGGCCAGACGAGGGAATAATGATTCTTATTAACCAAGGCGATTAACCAAAGGGAATTATAAATCTTATTATCCAAAGGGAAAAATAAAACTAGGAAGAGGAAGGAAAAGCATGGGTAGAGACCTGAAGTCCAATGTGCTCACTGAGCCCTGTTCTACACTGTACTAGGCACGCCTAGAGAATCTAAGGTCATGCTGAGACTGCAGCTGCAGATAATGGGAGTCTGCGAATAATGGACCCTTAATGGGAGGATGTGGCACAGTGAGCAGTGGATCCGAGATATTGGCTGCTGAAAATTGAGACCTCAGGCCCTGTGAAGCAGCCAAAGCCACCTGGCTGTGCCGGAGGGGGCTGCAGGAAGTTCTGGGGCTCCGAAGCTGGACACTGTGCAGTTTTCTGACTGATCCACACTGTGCTGGGAATGCAGTGAAGACACACAGCACAGTGTGCAGTGGACCCAAGAGGAAGATCTGCACTGAGTCCCTGTAAGTACTAGGGACTGGGTCCCGTGGCTGCTATTGCTGGCTGGAGGACATTTTGGAATTGGGCAGAGTCCGGCACCATGACTGAATCAGTGACTCAGAGAGGACTGGTGGAGGACATCTTGGAGTTGGGCAGAGCCCAGCACCATGGTGACATCAGATAGTCACCCCTGGTGCAGAGAGGTCTGGTAGAGGACAGCTTGGATTTGGGCAGAGCCCTGCACCATGGTGACATCAGTTAGCCACTCCTGGCACAGAGAGAACTGAAAGGGTCTGTTGGGGCTGAACCACGCCTCTGGTTGGGATCCAACAAGCAGATACAAAATTGTTGCGACTCTGTGACATCCACAAGATATGGCATAACTTGCGGATTGACTGACACAGAGGCTGGAGGCTAGCCTGCACTGTCTCTGCATCCCTGCCTAGCTCAGATAACAGCAAATTAGAGACAGCACCAAAAACAACAGTCAGCATGCTTCAGAAAGACCCTAACCAGGACAGAGAGGGCTAGAGACCCCCAGGACACACTAGTCTGAAAGAAACCAGAAACATGACAAGAGATAGAAATAAAAAAAAAAATCTCCAGCTGCTGAACCTGGGAAATAAGCCCAGGAGAAGTAAATACAGAAGAGAACCAGCACAGTAACCATCCAATACTAGACACAGCATCAGCCAATATAAAGAAATACCTCCATGACCTCATAGATGAATTTAAAACTGTACTTCTGATCCAAGTGAGGCAAGATATAAAGAGATTAATTAAAGAAATGATAAGCCCCTCCTAAGAGAACACAGATGGAAGAATGGAGAAAATCAGGAAAGAAAGAGAAACCTCTGATGAAGAATTTAAACATAACCTAGAATACATGAAACAGATCCAAAGAGATTACCAGGAAACTAAAAACTCCATTGAAAACTGGCAGAATGCCTTGACAGAAACTAAAGTTAGCCTTTTGAAACTTGAAGAGAGATTTATGATATATGATTGTGAAAGAAAAGACCTCTTAAAAATAACAAGGAACCAGAAAGAAACAATTCAAAGGCTAGAAGATGACAAAAGGATTCATAACTTTTAAGCATGTGAGCAAGGAATCAGGAGTAACCAAAAATGAACTGCAAAGAATATTCACAGATATATTAAAGGAAAACTTCCCAAGCATAGGAAAAAGAATTGATATCCAGATAAATGAGGCATACAGAATTCCAGCCACCTACAACCAAAACAGATCTACACCTAGACTTGTAATAATCAAGATTCCAGAAACCCACCAAAAGAACAGAATACTAAAAGCAGCCAGGCAAAAGAAGCAGATTACCTAAAATGGGAAAATTATCAAGATAACAACAGACTTATCAACACAAAGTCTCAAATTGAGAAGGGCCTGGGGAGAAATTATCCAAGCCCTGAAAGAAAATAATTTGCAACCAAGACTGATATATCCAGCAAAACTCTCTCTCAAAATTAATGGAGAAATAAGATGCTTTCAAGACAAGGAGGAACTGTGGGAGTTCATGGCCACCAACCCAACCCTCCAGAAAGTGCTGAAGGACATTCCAGAGAGAGAGAGGAAGTGATACCAGGATTCCAGAAACAGTGCCAGAGAGGCCTCAATGAATGGGGCAGACAGTGGAATGAGGGAGTAAGGTGGACAAATTATAGCAGTAAAGTGGAATAGCAGGACATGAGGCAGAGACGGTAAGCTACAATCTTTAATATAGATAACCTTGACACACTAAAATTTTTAAAAAAGGCAGAGGTCATTGTTAATAGTTAGTGTACCAGGATTTAAAATTCACAGTAGTCTTATCACTCTGTTTAGTTTGAATTTATTTTATTCTGGTCTGTCCACTCATATCAGATTTGAGAGCAAAGAAATCTAACCCAAAACAAGCAGATTATATCATGGTAACTATCCTTAATCTCCTATTAACTTAAACTGAAACCCTGTATTACTTACATTGTCTTACTATGACTGATCTTATTTGAATCTGATTTGTTAGACCATGGTTTTGCCTTGGCTTATTTTGTTCAAATTTGGTATGCTTGATAGCATCAAGTCTAAAAGTAGAGGCAACTACTCTGAAGATGACAAGATGTAAAAGATATTCATACCGGTTTTGATTACTAACAGCTCTCAAGTCCTACAATGTTTTCAAAGTTGTGTTTTCATAAAAATAGCTATGTAATACTATGCTTAACTATATTAAGCCTGATGATGTGGACAAGTCTATTGAAAATAACAAGAGAAAGTATAGTAACTATAGTAGATCACCTAATAATATGGTCTCATGTGTCTTTTTCATTGCATGTTTTTCTAGGAATTTGTTTTGGTGTCTTGTTATTATTTGCTTTTCCCTATAATACAGAGAGGATAGATATACATGTAGAAATTCACACATGGGAAGAATTTTTTAAACTATTTACAGGAACAGATTATATAATGCAAGATGTAATGAACAAATACTCTGAAGAAGGAGAGACACTAAGAAACCCAATGCTAATTCTGCAGCATTATGATATAAAATCTAGCAATACTATTGTTCACTGTCCAAAGTGATGTTGGTCTGGTCTCGGGTTCAATTTTAGCATACGTAGGGGTGGGGACATTATGGTAGTCACTGTTGTCTTCCCCAATATCAGATCTTGAAGACCTAAAAAGCCTTCATCATCCTGTCATGACTTAATTAGTTCTATAATGTGCAGTATGTATTCAGTGTGTATGAAGATGGGGACAACAATTTGGAAGAAGACTGCAGACAATAAGGTAGACAGTGAAGATCTCCAGTGGACTTGCTTTGAAATCCGTATTTCTTTAAATTGTTTCTTTGTGAACTGTTTTGTTCTGTTTTGATGTGTTTAATCTTACCCTGTTTAAGATTAAAAAAACAAGTGTGTAGGACTGATAACCATATTACTGAGTTTTTGTTAGATCATTGAGCAGAACTGTTGGCAGTGTCACTATTTGAATGTCACTTTACATACTTTAATTTTGTAACCTGAACATCTCTAGGATGACAATGTGTAACTTATCAACTGGTGATTTCTTACTATTTATTTTTCTGTAATATTATTTCTACCCTTTTTTCTCCATTTTTTTTTGTTTCTTTCTCTTTAAATAAAAAAAGGTGGTAGGAGCATAACAATGTTTGTTAGTATGCATAGTCATCATCATAATTCTTATTTGAATTACCAGATATAGTCATGCAAAATTCATCTAATCCTACAGATGTTATCTGTTTTGTTCCAAGAACTACTAAAATTAGTAGTACAACCATATTAGTAATCTTAAGTGTATATATATGAATTTTTATCTTATTTCATTTCTCTTCCTTCTTTTCTCTTTTTCCCTGTGCAAGTTATTGTTCCTCTTTGTGCAGTTTCTTACTTTTTCACAATATTTCCTGAAGATTCTATCTCTTATTTACTCTTTCAGTTTCTTATACCAGGGAGACAACATGGTATTTACACATGTGAGTTTGATTTATTTCACTTATGAGTATGGTCTCAAGTCACAACCATTTACTTATAAAAGCCTCAATGTGATTTTTCTTTATAGCTGAATAGTATTCCATTGTATAAAAATACCGTATCTTTTTTAACCACTCCTCACTTGATGGGCATTTGGGTTGTTTCCAAGATTTAGCTCCTACAAATTGTGCTGCTATAAACATGGATGCACATATATCACTATGATATGATGTTTTCAGTTCTTCTGGGAATATGCCCAGAAGTAGAATATCTGGGTCAAACAGAACCTCCAATCCCAGCTTTTTGAGGAACATCCATATTAACCTCCACAGTGTCTGCAGCAGTCTACACTCCCACCAACAGTGTAGAAGTGTTTCCTTTTCCCCACAAATTCTCCAGCATTTGGTGGTGGTGGTTTTCTTGATCCTGGCTATTCTTTTGGGAGTGAGATGAAACCTTAGTGTGGTTTTAATTTGTACTTCTCTAATGACCAATGATATGGAACATTTTTTCATGTATATATTTGCCATTTGTATTTCTTCATCTGAGAAGTGTGTATTCCTCTCAGATGCCCATTTTTTAATTGTGTCCTTGAATTTTGAAGGCCTGATTCTTTAAATACTTTATATGTTCTAGATAGAAGTCCTTTGTCTGACGGACAGTTGACTAAGATCTTTTCCCAATTCGTGGATTTCTTTTCACTCTGTTGGAGATTTCTTTTGACATACAAAAACTTTTTAATACAATTAGATCCCAGTTGTTGATTCTGGGAAGTATTTCCAGTGCAGTTTGATTTCTGTTCATGAATTCTCTGCCAATCCTTATGTCTTCAAGATTTATACCTGCTTTGTCTTCCAGCATATTTAGTGTTTCTGCTTTAATATTTAGATCTTTGATTCATTTTGACTTTAGTTTAGTGCATGATAATAGGCATGGGTGTTGTTTTAGTTTTGGGCATATGGAGAGCCAGTTTTTCCAGCACTACTTGTTTAAGAGTCTCTTTCTTCCAGTGAATGTGTTTGGCCCCTTTGTCAAAGATAAGGTGGCTGAGTGTGTCTGTAGTTGTGGTTGCATCTTCTAACCTATTCCATCATCTTTAGGTCTGTTTTTATTCCAGTGCCATGCTGATTTTATCACAGCAGCTCTGTAGTATGACTTCAAGGCTCCCTGCTCCCTGGAAGTTGGTGGGCAGGGCCCAGCCAGGACCGGGGTGATGACCCAGAAGTCCTGCAGTGCTTGATAATTCTGGCTGGGAGCCTACCAGGTTTCAGGAAGTATCCTATGACTGTGCCACTACGTAGGGATCTCTGTGGCAGGCTTCAGCTCACATGCAACAGCTCCTTCTTCAGATATGCTCAGCTATTCTTTCAATATGTTTGTGATTTCTTCTTTTACCTGAGACATCATTTTTTATCTGATTAGTTTTACAGTCTCATGAAATTGTTTCTTTACCTCGGTTGCTATCTTCTCAAATATTTCAGGTGTATAACTTCCATTTTCTACCATGACTGTATCTCCCAGGTTTGCTCTGTGTGGACTGGAGGTCCAAGACTGGCTTTTGCTCATTGTCTTGATATTCTCCTGGGTTCCTCCCAACAAGCTGGTTATAGGAACTCAGGCACTTCTCACATTGGCTGCCTCTCTGTAGTGTAGAGGAACAGGACAGGCATCTGGCTTTCTCTGACTCCAAATTCCCAGGGAGGTAGCAGGGCATGGAGCAGGCTTTGAAAGTCCCATGCAACTAAATGGGGCTTCCCCAATGGCCAGGGGTGCCTGGTGGTGGGGCTGCTTCTTCTCTCAGAATGTGTCTACACAAGGACTCCCATAATGCTAGCAAGCACACAGACGTGTGTTTGTCTGATTCCACCGGTGGGTGATGACTGCCCACAGGAATCAAGAGTCTCCAATGGTGGCCTGTGGCTGCATGATGATTACCTGGCTACATGTTCTTGCTCATGCTGGCTGCTCACAGGAAGCAAGCCTTCCAGTGGTGGCAGCTGGCAAGCAAAGGTGGATCTGAAAAAAAAAAAAATTAGTTTTTTACTGCCATAACTTGTAAGCTTGGTCTCATTACAAGCTTGATAATGGCCACTACCCTTCATGACAATTTTTGCTATTGAATCAGTAAATGGTCAGAGATTCCTTATCTGCAGGCCTTTGTGATCCTCAGGCACATCCCTTCTTCATTCAGGCATGTGGAGCAGCCCAAACATTCTGGCCTGCTGCACACTGCCAAGCCCCCTTTCACCACACCCACCAAGCTCTCCTGTTCTCCTCCACTGCTCTTTTCTCCTCCACCTTCCACCTCTCCTGCTATTCCTCCATTGCTGTTTTCTCCTTGTCTCACTACCTCCTCCCCATCCTGCTCCTTCTCTCTCCACTGTCACCATTTTCCCCCTCAACACAACACACCAAGCCCCATTCTTCCCACCAGCAGCCATCTTGCTCTGCTCCCACTCACCACAGTCTCACACCTACCCCCACCCCAGCCCTTGTCCTCATCGCCCTCACCACAACCTCCCCTCCCCCTTCGTGAGGTTAAAAACACTGATGTCCTGATTCGTGATCATGTGACTTTTACTCTCTCTCTGACATGTCCCAAATCTATCATAGACTAAACACTTTCTCAACAGACCCCACGACTACATAAGAGAGCTCTACTTTATAGTTTTTAATAACAAATTGCAAAGATCTTTATATCATCCTTATATCCACCATTTCCTCTCAACAAAAAATTCAACTATAAAAATCAACCCAAACCAAGATTGACTAAAGACACCAAACAAATCTGACCCTCAAACCCTCACCAATCTGGCCTTTTGTGTCTTCAATAATAGGGACAAACAATAAAAACCAAAATAATCTTCAAAAGACTAAAATTAAATGCCAGCTTTTGGTGGTGGCATTTGAGGCTTCTAGGAAACTTAAACCAAAACAAAACAATGCCACCTGAGCTTCCCCAGGATCATGTTTCAAGTACAACAGAAAACAAACAAACAAACAAAAAAACATGGTAATGAGCATGCCCTATCTCCATAATCTCCAGGAGCTAACTACAAAACAAATTGTATCTTTTCTAAGTTTAGCAAACACCTTTTGTCTCTGGATTCCTAAAGTTGCTACACTAGCCCAATCTCTTTATAAGTGTCTAAAGGTCTTTTAGAATCTCAACCCTGATACGCTTTACTTTCAAAACTAAAAAAGCACTTTTAGTGGCCCCAGCCCTCAGTCTCCCTAAATTAGTCCAATCTTTCATTCTATAAACTCTTCAAGATCATAATACTACACAGATCTTTTTTCCAAGCAATATTCTACCTATCAAAACAATTAAACAACACAATGTATGACTGGCCTCCTTGCCTTTGAACATTGTCTCAACAGCCAAACTAAGACATGAAGGCAAAGAGTTCTCTTTAAGACAGTTAATCACAGTCCACTCATTGTCTTAAAGACATTATTTCACACAGAACACTTCTTGCCTTAATGACTCCTTCTTACCTACAAGCTTACATAATACTCATGCAAAATCCTACAATCACCATCTCTACCAGAAGCTCCATCACCCCAGCCACCTTACTTCCCACCTCTGATGAGACTTCTGGATACAATTATATTGAGGTCCTAAGGATGACTCCCACACTCTTCCCTCACATTAACAATATTCACCTCCCTACAGCTTCTGATACATGGTTCAGAAATGACCACACAACCAACACAAACACTCAAAAGAGGGCAAGATAGGCCATAGTCAACAGCTCTAAGGTAATAAAGGCAAGCCCACTGCCACCCAATACATCTTCATGACTCAAAATATAATTTGGCAAAAAAAGAGATCTAATTAACACAAAAGGGACCCCCATCACTAATGCACCTCTCATTCTGAAACTGATAGAAGCAATACAATTTCCAAAACAGATAGTAGTCATTTACTATAAGGGGCACTTAACATCATCAGACTCTCTCAGGTTAATACCTTTGCAGATACAGAGACCAAACTAGCTACACAGTAGTCATATCTTACCTTCTCCTCCATCCTAAACATTTTGCCCTCACCTCAGTATTCACTTAAACAATTCAAATTAATTCACAAACTCATTTATATACAAAACGCTCAGTCAAATTTTCCAAAAGTCAAAGCTCCTTCTCCCAGATCAACAAGCCTTAGACATCATCACTAACATACAGAACTGCTTTCATGTAGGCATTCAAGCATTGTACAATCTTCTCACTCCAGTCCCTACTCTTCCCTCTCCAAAAAATACTACTCATCAAGGCACTCACAACTGTCTTGGAGCCAAAGTCTCTCCTCAAGGACACTTATCGGCTACTTTCCCAACCCACCAACTTCATGGACATACTCCAGGTAAAAACTTAGGTTTTACACATACACCTGTTATAAGACCTTTTCACCTCCACCTCCTCCATTCATAGGCCTAGTGTTCTATAAGCCCCTTTCTTTGCTGGTCATTTTTTACTGCTGCTTCTCATCTTCTCTCTCATACTTTGGACAATCTCTCCCTATAACACCAAGACTTTCCTGTTCCTCACTACAATTTTAGACTCAAACACCTTACAGGGCCTCAAATAAAGCTCTCAATGTTACTCCCTTTTTCACTGTTCCTACTCATCCTCCTTTACTGACAGCCTCCACCCCAATTTTCAACCTCACTATTCCTCTCTCCCTCATACATCCCATCCTAAAATCTCAATTCAAACCAAAACTCTCCAGTATTACAAAGCACAACAAATAGCTCCCACTCAAACCAAGCCTTCCCCTGCTCTTCATACAAGTTCCCACAGTGCCCTCACCTTCACCTCCTCATCTCCAAAACTGACAACAAAACTGTTATGACAGTTAGCTACAGGACCATCAATACACTTGTCGCTCTTTATTCCCAGACTGTCAGCTTTACCCCTCCACACCAACATGATACACAATTAACAACTGACCAAAAAATGACTTTAGACCTAATCATCAGAAACATCTCCTTTCACCAGTACTCTTTAGACCAAACATGGAGATATGCCTTTTATGATGGAGCAGGTCTCTCCTTATGAAAAAAAAGGCTTCCTCATATTTCGCTGGACTTCCATTAGGGCTCCACTCCTAATACTCTTGCTGGCATTGTTGCTCTTGCCTACATGCCTAGACTCACCACCTCACAGCTCTCCATTTCTTTTCTCCTTGATCAAACATGGAGACGTTCTCCGGCAACATTAATATCGCTGACATTTTTCCATCTGGTTTTCTCTGATGGATAGGACCTCTCATACTGTTTAGGCATCTGATAGATAGAAATATTATAGTCATCAGACAGGGTTAGGCCCTCAAAGGAGCTGGCACAGAGGACCAGATGTTTTGTGACCTTGGAGGAAACAGACACCTCCTGCTGTGGGCCAGATATCAAGACAAAAGACAAAATGAATGCAACTGCACCCCAAGCATTGATATTCTGAATAAGTACCGGCTGCCAAGGAAGCCAGGAGCACATCCCAACCCCCTACAGAAAGTCATTCCTCTATAAAAATGCCCACTTGCTACATGACATGTTTCCCCCGCTTGTCCCTGATTTGGTCAATTTTACATGAGTAATTAATCTTATTGACTATAATGCTGTCCCACCTTATGCCTATTTGTCTTGCAAATCCCCATGTTTTCCCCATTTTTGACACATCTCACCTTGTACTTTACCCTATAAAAGTTTCCAGAAAAGAAAGAGTCTTCAGCAACCCACTCAGGACCCCTTTTGTCTCAGATAGAAGCTTTCTTTCTCTCAATAAATATATTCTGTTCTTAATCTCCATTGTTCGTAAAATTCATTCTTTGATTTTGAGGAACAAAAACTCATACTGGACATCTAGTAATCTGAGAGTTTCATTCCCCTAAATCAGTACTACTAGTCATATTTTTAGTTATAGCTCCCCGTGTTTTTAAACTTTTTTCAAAATTTCTTTAATCTAAGATATTGGCCTTCACTATCAGAGAGCTCCTTTTCCTGGTTAACCCATCTCAGTACCACTACAACATCCCCCACCATGATACCTCTCATGAGCAGGAAGCAATCTTATACAGCCACCTCCCCTGTTCGCCCATAGATTAAAAAGATAGGAATGACAGATTCTGCCAGCCTGCAGCTTAACTATCTTTTATAATGTTCTTCTAGTTCCAGAAAAAAAATCTCCACTCTGTTTTTGCATGTGCCCCAAGTCCTTTCCAATCCCAAGTCTCCGCAGTCACCCAAGCACCCACCCCAGTTCAACTCCATAAGAACTGATCCCTAGCTCCCCTTTTTTTGAAGGATCTTGCACTTTTCTGCAGCCCTTTCCTGTGCTGAAACAAGCCAAACACTGGGAAGTGGAGGTGAGAGGATCAAAAGTTAGAGCCCAGCCTGGGAAACTTAGAGACCTTAGTAAGGCCCTGTCTCATAATAAGCATGAAAGGGTTGGGAATGCAGCTCAGGGGGAAAGCCCTGGATTCAGTCCTCAGCACTGAAAACAGAAAAAACAAAATAGAGAAGTTCAAAAAGTGTGAAACTTTGCTGAATCATCTGTAGAGGGCTGTGGACACTGATGTACTAGCTAGGCGGTATTACATTAAGTTGGACCAAAGTGACTTGTCCATGTGGGCCAAGATGAAATCTGTCCATGAAAGATGTGGTGACATTCAGTTATCCCAGGTAAGATGCTAAAATTAGACATATAATCTAAATACATTTGAAATAAAAAAATAAAGCCATTTCACACCCTTCTATTTGTTTAAAATTAATTTAATTTCTTGCATGACTGCTAAGGTATTTCATTGTCTACTTAGAGCTAAACACACCAAAATGAAAATGCTTACAGGTGACAATCTTATGAAATTCCTGGGTTTTGAATTTTTACAGACATTAGGATTGAGCAATCACCACATACTTTGAGACTTCTGAGCTCTGCACGTGACATTCAGGCTTCCATTACAATAACACTGTCATCTATAAAACAAAATGTGCACAAAAAATAGTGCCTTGATTGCCCCAGGAATTTAAATGCTCTTTAACTGCATCCATGGGCACTACTTTACCATATATGAAATGCTAACAAATTTTCAAGAGAATTTTTTCCTATGAGAAATAGGAAATGGGAGCATTCTACATAATGCTTCATTCTGTAGCCTGCTGTTTATGTGTGATGTGCACTAGCATGAAGGCATGACTCCTGATACTGAACTGTCAGTGCAGTCACAACAGGAAGAAGAGCCACCCTTCGGGTGATGTGACGTAGACCCATGGATTTCTAATTGGCCTATCAGAAGTAGTATGAAGAAATGCAGTGGCAGAAATAAATTAAGGGATGAACTTGTGTCTTTCCTATAGGTACAGATATTCTTTAATGGCTGAGTTCCATTCCTGAGACTAGATTGTCAAATGAGGAGTTGTATATAGCATGTACATTATAATGTGTTATTCACAACAAAGAAATGGTCAGCGATAACTCCAACTTGATGACTGATTTTATTTTCATACTTATGTAAGGTACTATAATGTATAATAGAACAGAAAACTATAGTTCTGTGCAACACAGTACAATCAGCAAAAATCACAGTTCAGTACTGTAGAAGAGGCCACCAAAAATCATACCACTGCTCACGTTCCCACGTCCATAGGCCTGAATGTGGTTAGTAAGTCCAAGTATCAGGTCACAAATCACAGTGCACTTCAGTAGTTAATCCAAACAGTTGCTAAACAAGCAGTACATTAAATGGGAAATATCCATAATGATATTTATAATGATATTTATATTATAGAGAATAATACATATGTACCTATAAAAGACCAAAAGTTGATCACTCTTTGTCTTGACACATCTCACCTTGTACTTTACCCTATAAAAGTTTCCAGAAAAGAAAGAGTCTTCAGCAACCCACTCAGGACCCCTTTTGTTTTCCAGTTACTTTCAGAGAAAGTAACTGGAAAATATTTCAAGGTGTGGGCTAGAAATAAATTATCTCTAGTGGCGTAAAACCAGATGCAATGATAAAAGATGGCAAAGCCAACCTGCTGGGTGTCATACAAAAAGTCTCTCCTTACAGCAATCACCTCAGCTCCTCGATAATGAAAGAGATACATCAAAATAATGCATGTGCATAAATTTCATCTCAGCTTGACTGTCATAGCTTCTCTTACAGTTTTTTACAAAGCATGTGTCTTCATGTGCTGTTACACTTGACATGAGACTAAATCATTTTCAATTGATTGAGGCATTTATAGGCAAACTCACTGTGCAGTCACGATCTAACCTCCCTAGCTATTATACGCAACTGAGGTAGAAATGTTATAGGCAATCAGACAGGGATAGAGTCTTATAGGAGCTAGTACAGAAGACCAGATACTTTGTAACTGTGGGGAAGACACACGTCCTGCTGCAGGCCAGACTCAAGACGAAAGATAAAATAAATACAGCCACACACTAACGATAAACATCAGAAACTGATATTTTACATCACTATTGGATCACTGTGAAGAAGCCAGGAAGGAATCACTAACCCAACCCCCTACAGGAAAAGCACTATTCTGTGTTCATGCCCACTTGCTGTGTAACTCATTTCCCCACTGGATTCCAATTCAATCAATTTTACCGGAGCAATTACATTCATGATCTTACTGGCTGACCATAGTTCTGTCCCACCTCATATCCACCTACTTTGAGAGGTCCCATTTTCCCCACCATGGATCCATATCACCTCATGATTTGCTCTATAAAAATCCCTAGAGAAGGCAGAGCCTTTGGCAAACCAGTCGGATACCTTTCTGTCTCTCTCTGAGGCAGAAGCTTTCTTTTACTCAATAAATATATTCTGCTCTTAATCTCTATTGTTTCTAAACTTCATTCTTTATTTTTAGAGAACACAAACTCATACTGGACACCTAGTTGGGAGTTTCTTTCCCCTATAGCACAGCAACAAACAAAACCTTGAGGTGAATGAGGACCTGAGAATTATTAAATATGGAATAGATGGAATGGTTAGCTCTTGAAAATGGCAATATAATGATACAAATAAAATACTAGCAATGTTCATTTTTAAACATTAATCATTACTGTTATTTTAAAAACTGTCATAGGTTACTCCGTCACCTGATGTTAAAATCCAACTCTGTTAGTGTATGAGTGAGCCAATATTCCATCAGAGTTAATATTCTACTGTCTTAGTGACAATCAGGATTTGTGAACCAAACCAAGATGAACATTAGCTGTTTCCTATTTCTTGCTTCTCCTCTTCAATTATTTGCATCATAAATACTCTCTTTTGCTGAGAACTGCTAGGTTTTCCAGCACAATAAAGAGGCAAAAAGAATAAAAAGAGGTCTTTATTAAGGATGTGGAGAAGAGTACACAGCTGGTGGGGCTGGGTTCATCCTCAAGCTGGATAGAAAGGGACTGAAGATTATGTGACCTCTGACCAGAGGCATAGGTTGGGGCAGGTATTGATGACATGTAAGGAACTGATTGGACTTTCCTTTGTGTATGGAACGGAAAGAGGAAGTTGTAATTGAGGCTGAGGGGATAAGCAAGAAGTGGTCATCAGGAAAATAACCTGTCATTTTGTTTTGGCCATCCACCATGTTAGACCACTACCATAATATTCAGCAATTTATACCAGAGTAGAAACCTTTCAAGAACTAGTTAAAAGCTTTCACCCAAGCCTAGCTATGCATTTCACTCGGTGAGGAAGGTGGCCCTTGTGTTCCCGCCTGGGCAGCTGCGTGGGGGCAGGCACCTCATTTGTCTCTGTTGCAGCCAAAGAAAGGAAAATATTTTTATCCTTTAAGTAAATAGGGAAATCTGAGCTTCATGAGGTCAGGGGAAGGTACCATATCTTCACAGTAATCTTCTTTCCACTATTTTGACTTTCTGTAGGTGCTTTCTATAGGGGAAAAAAATTCCCTACCTGCCAGATGTCCAAAATGCTGAGTTAAAATTCTCCAAAAGTAAGAAACGAATTCTAGGAACAATGGAGCTTAAGAGTAGGAAGAATTTTTTTTATTTAAAGAAAGGAAGAAAGAAAACAAAATGGAAAAGAAAGGTAGAATAATACAGAATTCAACAAAAACAATAAACAGTAAGCAATTGCTAGTCGATATATTACATATTGTAATCCTAGAAATAGTTGTTCAAATTATAAAATTGAAGCATAAAAAGTGAATAGACACTCAAACATTGACAGTACAAACCATTATGTTCAATGATCCTATAAAAATAAATAATATGGTCATCTATCTTACATACATATATACAATTATTTCTTTTAGAGCACTCTGCTTCCCTTTCATTTTTACAATATCTATTATACATTTTGGGTCTTATTACTTTTTCATTTTTATTCTTTTTTACACTAGAGAGACAATGTGATACTAATGTGAGTCTTGTTTATTTCACTTATGAGGATAGTCTCAAGTTACCTCCATTTACATATAAAGGCCTCAAAACCATCCTTTTCTATAGCTGAGAAATATTCCATTGTATAAAAGTAACACTTCTTTTTCATCCACTTTGAGGTTGATGGACATTTTGGTTGTTTCCAGGATTTAGCTATTACAAATTGCAAAGTTAACTTTTCAAATTTTCTGGGAAAATACCAAGGAGGGGAAGAGCTGGATTGAATGGAACTTCCAATCCTAGTCTTCTGAGAAATCTCCAATAGGATTTCCATAGTGGCTGCACCAGCCTACACTCCCACCAACAGTGGAGCAGTGTTCCTCTTTCCCCGCAGTCTCAACATTTGTTATAAATTGATTTCTTGATGTCAGCCATTCATTCCAGGGTGAGGTTGTATCTCAGTGTTGTTTTAATTTGCATTTCTCGAATGACCAGTGATGGTGAGCATTTCTTCATGTGTTTATTTGCCATTTGCATATCTTACTCTGAGAACCGTGTGTTCTCCAGTGCCCATTTTGGAGAGGCTCTTTGAATTTCGAGGGCTTGATATTTTTCAATTCTTTATATGTTTTGAATATAAGTCCTTTGTCTCAGGGATTGCTGGTTAAAATTCTTGCCCATTCTGTGGGTTTTTTCTTCACTCTGTTGGTGATTTCTTTCGATGTACAAAAACTTTTCAATAATATGAGATCCCAGTTGTTGATTCGTTGAAGTGTTTCCTGTGCAGTCTGTGTTTTGTTCATGAATTCTCTGCCTACCCCTGTGTCTCCAAGATTTCTACCTTCCTTGTCTTCCAGGAGGTTCACTGTTTCTGTTTTAATATTTTGATTTTTGATTTACTTTGACTTTAGTTTTGAGCATGGTGATAGGCATGGGTCTTCTTTCAGTCTTCAGCATGTGGAAAGCCAATTTTTCCAGCACAGTTTAATGAAGAGGATATCTGTTTCCTGGTGAACATGTTTAGCCTCTCTGTCAAATATAAGGTTGCTGACTGTCTTGTAGTTGCGTTTGCATCTTCTAACCTGTTGCATTGATCCTTAGGTCTATTTATTTGCAGTGCCATGCTGATTTTATCACTGTGGCTTTGTAGTATAGTTTCAAGTCAGGAATTGAGATGCCTCTTGTGTTGCTTTTGTTGCCTAAAGTCATGTTTGCTATTCTAGGTTTCTTCTGTTTCCAAATTAATTTTAGGAATATTTTTTCTAGATCTGTAAGGTGTTTTAATGATATTTTGATTGGGATTGAATTAAACCTGTCTAACAGTTTTGGGAGTATAGTCATTTTCACAATGTTGGTTCTACAAAACCAAGATCAAGGAATATCCTTCCATTTTCCAAAATTTTGCTGCTATATACATGGATGCAACATATCATTGTGACATGACCTTTTTTCAGTCTCCTTTTTTAGAGTATTATAATTTTCAACATATATGTCTTTTACATTCTTGGTTAGGCTGATTCCTAGGTTATTCATTTTTCTAGATGCTATTGTAAAAGATGATATATGCATTATTTCTCTCTCAGGGAGTTTTTTGTTCATCTACAGGAATGCTTTTGATTTTTGAGCATTGACTTTGTATCCAGCTATACTACTGAGTTTATTACCTCTAGTAGTCTTTTAATGGAGTTTTTGTGTCTTCTGTGAAAAGTATAATTTAACTTCTTTTCCTATCTTTATTCCATTTATTTCTTTCTCTTATCTGATTTCTCTGGCTAATATTTCAAGCACTATATTGAATAAGAGTGATGATAGTGGACATCCTTGTCTTTTTGCTGATTTTGGAGTGAAAGCTTTCAGTTTTTGTCCATTTAGTATAATGTTGGCTGTTGTTTTGTCATAAATGGCCTTTATGAGATTGAGCTACATACCATCTATTCTG
This sequence comes from Cavia porcellus, assembly GCF_034190915.1. Classification (NCBI taxonomy): domain Eukaryota; kingdom Metazoa; phylum Chordata; class Mammalia; order Rodentia; family Caviidae; genus Cavia; species Cavia porcellus. The sequence goes on from NW_026947503.1 coordinate 3,814,823, forward strand.
AGTTTCTCTAGATTTTTATCAGGAATAGCTGTTAGACTTCATAGAAAGCTTTTTCTGCATCAATTGAGATGATCACATGATTTTTATTTTTGGCTCAGTTGATGTGATATATTACATTTATTGATTTACATATGTTAAACCATCCCTGCATTCCTAAAATAAATCTCACTTGGTTGTGATGTATAATCTTCTTGATGATTTACTGCATTCTATTTGCCAATATTTTATTGAGAATCTTTGCATCAATGCTCATTAGTGAGATTGGCCTATAGTTCTCCCTTTTGGTTGGGTCTTTCTCTGGTTTTGGTATTAGCATGATACTTGCTTCCATGAAAGAGTTAGGGAGGATTGCTTCTCTTTCAGTTTCATTGAAGAGTTTAAGGACTATTGGCATCACATCTTCTCTAAATTTCCTATAGAATTTAGCTGTAAATCCATCAGGGCCTGGGCTTTTCTTTTTTGGTAAGTTTTTAATCACATTTTCAATTTTGGTAGCTGATATTGGGTATTCAAAATTGTTATATCTTCTTTATTAAGTTTTGCTAATTCATATGTTTCTAGTAATCTATCCATTTCCTGTGTTTTCCACCCTATGTGAATAGAGATTTTCAAAGTAGGGGTTCATGATCATTTGAATTTCCATGGGATCTGTAGTAATTTCCCTCTTTTCAGTGCTTATTGCATGAATTTGAGTTCCTTCTTTCTTTTTGTTGACAAGATTGGCTACAGGTTTATCAATTTTGTTTATTCTCTCAAAAAAGCCAGCTCTTTGATTCATTTTTTGTATTATATTTTTAGTCTCAATTGCACTAATTTCTGCTCTGATCTTTACAATTTCCTCCAATCTATGAGCTTTGGGTTTGATTTGCTCTTCCTTTTCTAGAAGTTTGAGATGTAGCATTATGTTGTTTGTCTGTGCTCATTATGTTTTCTTGATGTGACAATTTATTGCTATATATTTTCCTGTTAGGACTGTTTTCATTGCATAAGTTATGGTATGTTGTTCTGCATTTTCATTGAATTGTAAGTATTGTTTTATTTCTTCTTTAATTTCACCTGTAATCCACTGGTTGTTCAAGAGGTTATTATTTACTTTTCATGTATTAGTGCAGATTTTGCAATTTTTTACCATTAATTTCCAGTTTCAGTGTGCTATGGTCAGACATTCTACATGGGATAATTTCAATCCCTCTGAATTTGCTTAAGAATGTTTTATGGATTAATATATGGTCTGTGTTGGAGAACGTCTCATGTGCAGCTGAGAAAAATGTATATTCTTTGGAACTCTCTGTAAATATCCACTAAGTCCAATTGCTCACAGGTATGATTCAGTTCTGTTATTTCTTTGCTGACTTTCTGTCTAGTTGTTGTTATCTCTGTGTGACAGAGGGGTATTAAGGGTCCCTATCACAATCATGTTCTTGTGTATTTGGTTTTTCATGACCATTGGTATTTGTCTTATATAGTTCGATGCCCCTGTATTTGATGCATATATACTTATAATTGTTATTTCTTCATCTTGAAGTTTTCCACTAAAAAGTATGTAATGGCCTTCTTTATCTCTTTTAATCATTTTAGGTTTGAAGTTCATTTTGTCAGCAAACAGAATAGCTACCCATGCTTTTTTCTGGGTTTCTGTTGCATAGAATACTGTTCCATCCTTTGACATTTAATCTATGAGTTTCCTCTTATGTCAGATGTGTTTCATGTATACAGAATATTGTGGGATCATATTGTGGGATCCTGTTTCTTGATCCATTCATTCAACCTGTTTCTTTTGATAGGTGAATTGAGACCATTTATATTTATCAGAATAATTGATATATACTGACTCAACTTTGCCATGTTATATTCCTGTTGTTTGTTTTCTGCTTTCCCCCCTTGTTTAATTTCTTACCCTGCCTGGTGTTTGTTTCTGTTGTTGTTCTGGAGATTGTGGATGTCTTTACCTCTAAATAGTATGTCTTTCAGTACTCTTTCTGGGGTTTGTATTGTGGACATGAATATCTTCAGTTGTTCTTTGTCATGGAAGTATCTTGTTTCTCCATTAAATTTGAAAAACAGTTTTTCTGAGTACATCAGCCTGGGATGAAAGTTGTTTTCTTTCAGGGCTTGAAAAACTTCACTCCAAGCTTGTCTTAACTTGAAGGTTTGCGCTGAGAAGTCTGCCATGATTCTAATGGGTTTTCCTTTATAGGTGAGTTCTGTCTTTTCTCTAACATCTTTTAGTATTCTGTTTTTATGCTGTAGGTCTGGGATCTTAATTATTATATGTATGAATGTGGATTTGTGTTGATTGATGCTGTTTAGCATTCTATATGCCTCACTTATCTGCATATCGGATTTTTTCCCACGTTCGGGAAATTTTCTGCTATTACTTCTGCAAATAGTTCACCACATCATTCATGTTGACTCCTGCATTTTCATTGATGCCTATTAGTCTTACATAGCATCTTGAAGCTGCTGGATTGTCATTTCATGCTGCTTTGTTGTTTTTAAAAGTTCTACCCTTTTATGATCACTAACTGCAATCCTGTCCTCAAGGTCTGAAATTCTATCCTCAGCTTCATTTAAACAGTTTTGCCAGGTTTCTGTAGAATTTTTTATTTCTTGGATATCTCTTTGAATTTGTTTCATGAATTCTGATGGTTTTCTTTATTGTTCATTCAAGATTTCAATCAGTTTCCCATGTTCCTGTATTTTTTTATCTATTTCTTCTCTGACTATGCTGAGCAACTGATTTACTAAACTTGTTGTCATTATGTGAAAAATTACTTCTAATTTGATTTCTTCAATAGCATCATGGATTCATTTCTTTATTTAATTTGCTATCTTTTCAGAGATTTCTGGTGTATGGCTGTTAAAGTCCTCTATTTTACTGTACCATTTTCTTGCTCCTGATGGACTAGATGTTTGAGATTGCAGTTTGCTTTTTCATTTTTTCATTTTCACCTTTTTGGCTAATATTTAGTTTTTCAATTCCAGTAGTCGTAACTGTCAGTAGTGTGTATCTTAGGGTTCTACTGTGTGGTTGATGTTTGTCTGTTATTGAGTACCAGAATGTAGAGGAGGGCCAGTCACCTGAATTTCTTCTGTTGGTCCCATTGGGGAAGTCCTATATCCTTCCTGGGCTGACCCTGCCTAGAAGTACTGATGTCAGTCAACCCTTAGTTCTTGCTGTTGCTATGTCTTCAGGTTATTACAGGTCACAGGATTTCCCTATCCATAGTGTTTGTCTCTGCTGAGACCCTACTGTGTTACTGGGTGTCTCATAAGCCCTTTTAGTTTCCTCCAAGCTTGGGGAGCCTTTATTGGCACACTCCTCAACCTGCCTGATGTTCTCTGAGTGGAGGAAGGAGTCTCCTACACTCTTGCCAAGCTCTCCAGTGTCTGACAGTGGAGGGAGCTTCAGTACTGCTCCTGTTTATCCTCTGAAGACCTCTGTTTCAGGGTCAAATTCACCATACTGACTGGAGCCTGCTGTGGTCTTCTGTTTGGATAAGGGGTTACTGAGTCTTCTATCAACCCAGCACAGTTAATCCACTGCAGCCCAAGATTCTTGGAAGAGTGGGAGCCAAACATCCACAGCTGTACTTCCTGCAGGAGATGGGGAGGGTCACTGAGGTCAGTGGGACAGTCATATAGGGTGGTCTGGTCTGGCACAGAGTGCACAGAAAAAGTAGAACTGAAGCAAGGAAGGTCCAAGGGCAGTGCATGGCCTACAGTAGGAAGAATTTATTGGGAAAAGGAAAGCTTCTGTCTGAGAGGGACAGAAGAGCGCACAGAAGGTGAGCTGCTCACCAACCCCTCTTCTCAAGGCTGTTTATTGAGCAAAGACACAAAGTGAGGCAGGTTTAACATGGGACAGCATTATAATCAATCAATAAGATTACAAGTGTAGTTGTTAGGTGACATTCCAATGGCAAATCATAGAATCAGTGAGAGATGGGACACAACTGTGGTCAACCAATAAGTATACAAGTATAATTTCTTGGGTAATGTTGATTAAATGGGGGGACCAAATGGGAAAACAAGTCACATAGCAAGTTCACATAGGAAAACAAGGACTTTCCTGGAAGAGGTGTTTGGTCTTCTACCCTAAGGTAACTGATACCTTTTTAGAATATCAATCAATGCTGTTTATTCCAAGGGATTGTATATGAGTGAGTAGTTCTTTTTCTTGAAGACTGGCCTTCAATGAACACACTTCCAGGCACAGTTGTCTCCAGCATTGCTCTCTAGAGGGCTCACCCCTGTCAGGCTGTTTACAATGGTTCTACTTAACTATCTATACTACTTCCTGTGAAATGTATTTACATTGGTGGTAGAGGGAGTAGGAATTTCTCAGTGATAAAGACTATTTTGTAAAGACAACTTTGTATAAATTTTTAAAAAGCTGTCATGCATTAGGTCACAGAGGATATTTTTGATTCATATAAATTCTTTGAGGAAAGTGCACAGCGTGCATTATTACACTCATATGTATCATGATATCCTTCTGCACTCAGCAGAATTCTCATGGTCTTGAACAAGGCATACAGCTTCTCTATAACTCAATTTCTTCTTAAAGGAGGGAGAGACCAAATCAGCATTCATGCAAGCTCCTGACACCTTAACTGACAGGTAGTAGTGTTCTAGCTGCTACTCACTGGTGGCATCAGTAAAGGTGACTTCTAGGCAGGGAGAAGATAGGCTTTGTTACAATTATTGGGGAGTCCAGAAAGCAGCTTCTGCCTCTACAGGTAGAGCAATTGGAAAGACAAAGGAGAAAGAGACTAGACCCAAGATGTGCTAGGTAACACAATCACCATAAGAATACATACAAAGAGTTAACAAGGCAAGGAGGAAGCCAGAAACTTATAAAAGACAAGGGAAACAAGCTCCCTCACCCACCTCTGATGTAATGTAAAGGAGACAAGAGGCAACCACCTGAGGACTCTTATTCAATACATAAATGTACACACACACACACACACACACACACACACACACACACACATACATATATCCTTACATGTATATTCTCGGTTTAGTATCACTTTATACTGCACCAGATACACACTTACCTTTTGCTTCTGTCTAACTCTAAGCTGCCCTTCTGTGAAGCTCCCCTGCACCAATCAAAGGGGCAGGAATGAATAAAGGGCCAGAAAGAATGTAGACAGAGGTACTCAGGTTAGTGTCAAGCACAACAGAGAGCCAATCAGATGGTGACAACTTCCAGGTGTCCACATGGAAGATGGAAGTGTGATAGCTCAGACCCTGGAATAAAAGCCAAGGAAGCAAGAAATTAAAATTTAGGGAGCAAAGGCTTTATTTTAGGCCAGGCCTAGGGATGCAGCCTCCAGGAGCCAATATGGAGACTGCACATCTTACAGCTAAAAGGGTTGGGTTTTAAAGCCGAAAACCACAGGAATGTTGTGAACTTTGACCCAGTTTGATAGTATCTGGGCTTCTTGGTATCTCCTGTAACTTCCTTGTAGTTAAACATTTCTTAAGGACAGCACATTGTATTTACAGATAGGCTGAAGGGGGTGAGGGGGATTACAAGGAGCTGAAACTTAAGTCTTTACTGGAAATGGAATTTTAATCTCCATTGAAACGGTGCATACAGAACAGAAAGGAGGCACATTGGTTAGAACTAGGTTACAACATTCCCCTCTGATGTTGTGACTGAGGCCAAACCCTTGTCCAGTTAGTTGGGAGGAAAGTATAGGCCATATTTCCTCCACAAATAAATACTTGTCCTTCAGTGGGACAAAGGGAGGTAGTCTGGTTAACTATGAAACTACAATTAGTAAATGCAACAAACCCCTCATCAATGTCAGAGTTATCATTATGAAAACCTCCTTGGAGACAGAGAGAGTCCTTGAAGCCTGCTGGTTGTACTCTAAAGAGGGGACCAGCACTACAATTTAAGTAATCTTGTTCCTCCAGAGTGGTCAGAGAAACATTGGTGGGGATTGCAAGGGGCATAGGGGAGCCCTGTGCCATGCGTAACCAGCAATCTTCAGCCAAAATTGGGTTGGAAGCATTTAAGGCTTTATGAGTGGCTTTTAGAATATCAGAAGTTTGAGCATCCAGATCAGCTCCCTGCGATTTAGGCAGCATCAAGGAGTGATGGTGTATCTGGGGAAACATTATTTTTTCAATAAGAACAATCCTGAGGGCATGGCCCTCAGCTGGCTGCCTTTGTTTTGTATCATGCAGGGCTTTAACTTACACATCCACATTTGAGTCAAAACCCTTGTAACTGAGGGTATAGCAACAAGGAATGCTAACTTGTTCCCACAATCTGTCCGAAGACTATATTATATAATTTATCATTTATGTGGGAAGGACCATGATCCTTTTTTCCTATTGTATGTATAATTCCCCCCAGCCGGTGTCTTTACCTTTAGTATAGCCTCTTCTGCAATCACAGGAGCTCCCATACAAAGATCTCAACAATTGTTCTTTGCTTACAGGGGGACCAAAGCCGCCGTGCAAGTTTGGCATCAATGGTATTAAAATCCCCAGCAGTGGGACAGAAGGAGTAAAAGCAAGCAAGCTAAAGCAGTTCATGACTGGTATAATCTAACTATGTTTAGTCAATTTTAACTTCAAGGAGTTAACAGTCTGTTGTATATCCACTGAGTATGTCCCTCGTTGTCCACTGTTTCCAGTGGCTTTACGTGAGTATGGTGAATCCACACAGTTTTTCCTGCTACCTTGACGGCAGTGGGGGTACTGAGCACCACGGTGAAGGGTCCTTCCCAACAGGGTTCGAGGGAGTCTTGATGGTGACATCAAACCAGGACAGGCTCGATCAGTGGTGTCTCTGAAGGCGGGTCTGGGTGTTTTTGTCTAAACAGCTGGTGGATCGAGGCCAACACAGGCTGGAGTGTGTATAGGGACTTAATGAGATCTTGGTTAGTTATTTCAACTAATTTGTCCTCTGACAGTCTCGGAACCAGTGGAGGGGGCCTTCCAAACATAGCTTCAAAGGGGAAAATTCCAGAAACATATGGGGTACATCTAGCTCACAGCAGAGCAAAGGGAAGAAGGCTCACCCAATTATTGCCAGTTTCTAAAGACAGCTTAGCTAAAGTGTCCTTGAGAGTTCAATTCAAATGTTCTGCTTGCCCTGAGCTTTGTGGCCAATAGGTGCAGTGGAGTTTCTAATTAATCTTTAATGCCTGGGCTAAATTTTGGGTTACTTGGGCTATGAAAGCTGGACCATTATCGGACTCCATTGATAGTGGGAGGCCAAATCAAGGTATGATCTCATGCAATAGCTTTTTAACTTCTACTAAGGCTGACTCAGACTTAGTAGGGAAAGCCTCTACCCAGCCAGTGAAGGTGTCTACTAATACCAAGAGATACAGGTGCCCCAGGCTTTACCATGTCCATGAAGTCTACTTCCTAGTGTTCTCCTGGAACAATTTCTTTTTTTTTTTTTTTTTATTTAAGAGGAAAAAGAGAAAAACACAAAACAAACCAAAGCGGCGTAAGGGTACACGCAATACAGAACTACAAAACAAAACAAAACAAAAAACCATAACAGTAAGAAATTACCTGCTAGTAGATTACACACTATTTTCTTGAAAATAGTTCCTCAAATCACAGTATCAAAGAACACAAGGTGGACATTCAAACAGGGAGACTGCAAACAGCTGTGTTCAATGTCTGGAACAATTTCTTGATGTCCGGTGGTCTCCAGTGTAGAGCTTTTGGCTGAGTTGACTAACAAGCACTGTGGGCATCTGGAGCTCAAAGAGGCAGTCAGTTTGGAGAGTTTTGGAATAAAAAACTGAGTTCTGAACAATTCAGCAAGTTTAGTTCCCCCTAAATGGGTAGTTTGGTGAGCCTTGTGTAACAGCTCCTGCCCTAGTGCCTCTGGTAACAGTACCTGTTTATCAGGTAACTGCTACCAGCCCCCTGGGGTGGGGGACCTAGCTCCAAGTTGAGATGCTAACTGCAGGTCCTTCTCTACATAGACCAGTTCTGATAAAGTAGGAGGAGCCAACATCAGAGCAGTTACCTCCTCAGTTGACCCCTCTAATGTAGTGGCTATTTTTTGAGCAGCCTGATCTGCCAAATTGTTTCTGAGGGTGAATAACAGCAACCTGCTGAGGCAGCCAGACTGCTGCCAGCAAGTCTAGGATCTGTGGAGCATTTCTTTATCTTAGTCCTGGCCGAGGTTAAGAGACCTCGCTCCTGATAGATGGCTCCATGTACATGCAAAAGCATATCTACTGTCAGTATAGATGTTTACCCTCTTTCCTGTGGCTAGTTTTAGCATCTCAGTCAAAGCAATGAGCTCTGCCTTTTGGGCAGAGGTGCCAGGCTCTCACCACTTAACCCAGAGTACCTCCTTTTCAATGGTCACTGCTGCCACAGCCACTCATTTGCCATTCTGAATAAAGCTGCTTCCATCAGTGAAATAGTTGCTGGCATTTCCCAAAGGCTGGTCAGTAAGATCAGCCTGTAGGTTCTGCTGCAGTTCAAGGATGTCAGCACACTCATGGAGAGGTGTCCTTTGTTCCTCTGGGTCCTTGTCAGGCATAAGGGTGGCTGGGTTTAAAGCTGAAGAGGTTTTGAAAACTACCAACTCTGGGTCTAGGAGCAGGGCCTGATAATGTAAAATTCTAGCATTCAAGAGCCATTTTTTGGGAGGGGTTTTGATAAGAGTCTCTAAACTGTGGGAGATCACCACAGAAATCTGCCCATAAGTAAGTTTTTTTAGCCTCTTTAAGTAACATTGCCACAGCAGCTAGCATTCTCAGGCAGGGGGGCCATCCTCCTGTCACTGGATCAAGTCTTTTGGAGAGGTAGGATATAGGCCTCTTCCAAGGATCAATGTCCTGGGTTAGGTCTCCTTTGGCAATGCCCTTGAGTTTATCTATGAACAAGGTGAATGGCTTGGTAACGCCAGGGAGTCCCAGGGCCAGGGCCTCTGTCAAGGCCCACTTAAGCTGCTGGAAGGCCCATTCACATTTATCAGTCCAGTTCAGTGAATTTTGAGTTTCTCCCTTAAGGGAGTCATATAGGGGGTGAGCTTTTCAGTAAAATTTAGAATACATAGTCTACAGTATCCAATCACCTCCAGAAACTCTCATACTTGTTTTTCTTTAATTCTCTCTCATAGAACAATTCTAACACCTTGGTTATCTTCTTGTTGGAAGCTTCTTGTAAATTCTCTCAGTTCTCAAAGACTTTTTGTGCTATCTCTATTAACTGCCTGAGGGGCATTTTCTCAAATCTCTCAAACCTTTGCAATTTTTGTCTAACATGTGGGGCCAACTGAGTTGCAAAGAGAACAACTGGGACACTTGGGAAACCTCCTTACTTCTGGTTGTCCAATCAGGGTGGGACAAAAGGAAAACATGTTTTTGGCCTTCCGGATCAGAGAGCAGGCTTCATCTGGATGGCACACTGCTTTTTGTCCCAGAGTGCCACATCGCAGGCCATCGTTTTACTGAAATTATATACTTAACAAAAAGGACTTTTTCATGGGTAACAAAATTAATTGTGCCATATCATCTCATAGATGTCTACAGCACATGCAAGAACTTATATTTTATTTCTATAATCACCAATCACATTAGCACAGTAGTTATTTCTTTTAAATTTAGATCGGCCTTTTTTTTCAGTACAAGATGAATTGTTTTTTACAGTCAAAATCCCAACTCTGTTTTTACAATCTATAACATTTTTGGAAATTCCTCTCCCCCAAACTCACAGTATTGTAAATTATCCTGTTGGGCTCTTTGCTCTTGATTTGCAACACAAAGCTGCTTAAGAGCCCCCCAACAATAGCCATGTCACAGAAAGCATTTTTTTTATATTTTTACTTTAAGACAAAACTACCCTTTTTTTACTTGTTATTAGTCAATTAACTTTTTCTCTTGCTTTTTAGACATAAAACCTTTAACAAAATCCTTGAAGTGACCTTTTAGTAGTCTAAAACATATTTAATCATTTTATGTCTTTTTACCATATTAAAATGCTATATTTTTAAAAACTGTAACCTTTTAACTGGCTCAATTACAGTATAACCTGGTTTTTACTCTGTAAAGTTGTTATGATTCTTAAAAAACATAAATATACATATGTATGTGCACATGTTTACATTTTAACCAGAAAGAAAAATACTCTTTTTTAAAAGGCATGCTGAGGTTGCAAGTAATCAATTGAGGACTAAAACATTAAACAAGGCACCACAACATTAAAGACACAAACAAAGGTAGTTTCATGGACAGTTTGGTGAGCTAAAGGAAATAATTTTTTATTATGAACCTTGAGTATAATAAACCATATGGATCCTGCAACAGAAATGGGTAACAAGCCCCTAAGATAGTAACAAATTCAAATAGGCAGACAATTCTAAAGTACAAAAACACTGAACATAAATATCTAAATCCCTTTGTCCATTTTGGGCTCATAGAAGGGGTTCCTAGGAGAGAATGTTCTGTTAGATTTGGGTAACCAAAAGGAGAACAATTAGAACAAGTGGACACACAGACATGCAAGACAAGATAAGCTGCAGCAAAAATGCCCTTTGCTCAAAAATTGGCCAAATTTTGGAACTGGTCAAATTTTGGGATCTGGAGGAATTAACAAATTAACCAATGGAGCAGATCCCCTCATGGGGCAGAGTCACAAATGGATGAGATTCATCCCAAAAAACCCAAATGACTCTGTCCTCAGGAGGTCCTCACTCCCCAGATTGAGGGTATCCCCTCCCAATGGAGTGATTCCCCACTCCCCAAATTGAGGGTGTCCCCTCCCAATGGAGCGGTTCCCCACCCAGGGCAGAGTCACAAATGGACAAAAGTGGTCCAAAAAAACCAATTGACTCTTTCCTCAGAAGGTTCCCACTCCCCAAATTGAGGGCATCTCCTCCCAAAGTGCGAACTGACTGTGGTCTAATTAATCCCTCCAGAGTACTTACTTTTAGGTGTTCAGCATTGAGTCAGGGATCTTGCTTCCACCCCAGAGAGCCCCCAAATGTGATAGCTTGGACCCTGGAACAAAACCCAAGGAAGCAAGAAATTAAAATTTAGGGAGCAAAGGCTTTATTTTAGGCCAGGCCTGGGGATGCAGCCTCCAGGAGCCAATATGGAGACTGTGCACCTTATAGCTAAAAGGGTTGGGTTTTGAAGCCGAAAAACAACAGGAATGTTGCAAACTTTGACCCAGTTTGATAGCATCTGGGCTTCTTGGTATCTCCTGTAACTTCCTTGTAGTTAAACGTTTCTTAAGGACAGCACATTGTATTACAGATAGGCTGAAGAGGGTGGGGGGGATTTACAAGGAGCTGAAACTTAAGTCTTTACTGGAAATGGAATTTTAATCTCCATTGAAATGGCACATACAGAACGGGAAGGAGGCACATTGGTTAGAACTAGGTTACAAGAGAAAAAATCACTAGTCCCAAATAAAAAGCAGCTGAGGACAAAAATCCATGGGTACTCATTTCTAATGTTCTCTATTCTTCCAGAGATGCTGTCTATCTTCTCTTTTTCCATGTTTTTCAAATAAACCATATTCCTTCATTTAAAACTCTTTAATTCATTACTGAAGCTCAGAGTTTATTATCTAGGTAATTGCATGTTCCAGATGATGAGTGGTGTGTACATCCCACTCCACCACAACAGCGGGTCATCTGATTAATCAAGTTCAAAGAAAATATTTGATAAGTATGCCAGTTAGTGACATCAGTGCTTTTTTTATTCTTTAACATTTCTCTTTGTAGCAAAAATATAATTTCTCTTTTAAATTATACTTTTGTGCCTGGCTTCTTCTCCCATAAAAAATTTATACTATTTTTCAAGTACTTTAAAGCTATACTAATTTTCAGATATTTCTGGAAAAGTGCAAATTCTCTATAGACACTTGTTATGGCTTATATCTAGATATGTCCCTAAAGCTTCATGTGCACACAGGAGAGGCTTTTTGGAGGTGGCTGAATCTTGGGTGTGGGGCACTGGAATTAAGTGTGTGTCAATTAGTCCACTGATTGATTCAGAATAGTTTGGGTATGGATAATGGGAAAGCCTATCGTGGTGTGAGTGGTACCAATCAGGTATATAGCCTGGATGGAATATAAAAGGGAGAGAAAGAAGGCTTTCTGTTTTCTGCATGCCTTGCTTTGGACTGTTTCTCCATTGCTATGTTCCTGTGCCATGCTACCCTACCCTGGAGCCAGCTGATTATGGATTGAAACTGCTACAAACTGTGAGCTGATATAAAGCTTTCCTCCTTTAACCTGTAGATATCATGTATTTTGTCCCAGTGATATAGGGGAATGAAACTCTCAATCTACTAGGTAGCCAGTATGAGTTCACGTTCTCTAAAATCAAAGAATGAGTTTTAGAAACAATGGAGATTAAGAGAAAAATATATTTATTGAGGGAAAGAAAGCTTCTGTCCAAGACAGAAACAGGAGTCCCAAGTAGGTTACCAAAGACTGTCTTTTCTAGGGACTTTTATACATTAAAACCACAAAGTGAAGCAGATCTAAAGTGGAACATACTTGGGGACTCACAAGGTCAGCATGAGGTGGAACAAAATTATGGTCAACCAATAAGATTAATTGCTCAAGTAAAACTGATTAAACTGGGGACTAATGGGGAAGTGAGTCATGTAACAAGTAGGCATGAATACAGAACAGTGACTCTTCCTGTAGAGGTTGGGATGGTGACTCCTGACTTCCTCAGGGTTGTAGAGACCTATTTAGAATATCAATTTCTTAGGATGTGGATGTATTCATTTGATCTTTTGTCTTGAGGTCTGGCCTCAATGCGGAGGGGGGTGTATATGTTTCCTCCTCGGTTGCAAGATATCTGAACTTCTGCACTGGCTCCTTTGAGGACCTAGCCTTGTCTGACTGCCTATATATTTCTATCTAACTCAGTTACTTGTAACAAGAGCCACAAGAAAAATAACTAAGATAGAATTAATCCATCACCCAATTACAACTCAGTAGAATACAGTGGTTGTATCACAGGTAATGAACGTCTACCTCTGTGTATGACCTGCTGGTGATGCTACTCCGGACTCTGCTTAGTCTGCCTACTTTTAATATGGATGCATCTACTTCAAACCATGATGTCTGACAATCTTTAAAGTCAATACACAAGAGATTACAAAGTAATATTCAATGGAATATAATTATTTTAAACATCACCATAACACACAACCCAATATGTAAATATATTCAATGGGATGTTAGTATTTAGTAGTACATATAGCACAAAGGTATACACTGAATTATTTCAGATACTAAATTTAAGAGGAGGTTTTGCTGTGTTGAAAATCTGGTAGAATGAAAATCTGGATCATTGGTAAATAGGCATCTAAATATACAAGTGTGATCTGGGGAGGTGTTGATTGAAATTCCTGCATGAAAAATACAAACCTGTTGCTTGTGCTTTCATCATAAGAAAATTCTTTTGGGGGATACTACTAGAGTTTTCAATAAAACCCAAATTCCCTGCTAAGACAGCATATCTTTCATATCTATTAATCAGTTCTGGAACTGGTTTTGAAGTTAGTTGATGACTAGGAGCAAGACTCTGAGAATGGCAATTTTATCACCACAATCTCACCTTCACTGAGGCCCCTGAGCACGTCAAGATGGCACAATGCACAAAGGGAATCTTGAGTAGATGGCAAAAGTGGCCTGTGAGAATGTCATACAGATTTGGGTTCTGTTGTACAGTTTGAATGGGAATTCAGTCACAGAATTCAGTAGAACTACACTGAGTGGATTGACAGGAAAATGGCATTAACAAATAAAGAGTGTCCTAGCATTGGCAGAGAACTCCTCAGGGATTGATCATATTATTTGATATTATTTCAGATTAGTATGTCTCCAAGGACTTGGAAGTTTCTGGTGGTATCTCTGCTTCAAGCCAACTCTGGACATCTGTGAACAAATGAATCAAAAGGTAGAAATAACTTAGGTTCCCATACCTGCAATTCAATCTGAACTTGGTGGGGTTTTTTTCCATTGTTAAAGAGAGGAAATGAAGTACCTGGACTGAGCCTCTTCCTCATCTCAGTGGTGGGTGCATCATGACTTCAAGCGCAGGAATGTGTATGTGAAACTCCAATAACCAGGACTCTGTCCTCCTGAGGCATATAAGGGGCACAGTGCAGTGTCTCCATAGCTCAGAGATTCATGTGTCAACCTATCTAATTTCTGAAAATTTTGCAATCAAAATGATTGTGCCCCTACTTAGTCCTCTAAGAACCCATAACAATGGTGTGGCTGACTGAGCCTACCAGACACAACAAGAAGGGGAACTTGATGAGAGCACTTTCAAAGAAAACCCCTCCAGAATCTAAGCAATTAAATGACCAAAACCCTTTCAATTTCTGTACACTGCCCAGCTCTGAATCCACCCAAAATTACAGATATTTCAACTCCTGTTTTTACTGGAAGGGTGGTCATAATAATTACATGCAGTAAAATTTGCAACTTAGATATACACAGTGCCTTAGACTATCCAGTATCAATATCAGTCATAAATGTAAATAGTTATTCAAGATACTAAAGTGAAGAATACAAAGTGGGGATTCAAGCAGTGAGATTGCAACAAGTTCTGTTCAACTATCCAACAAAAACTTAGAAATATGGTTATCAATCCTATAAACATGGTTATCAATCCTTAAACATATATGCTGTTATCCATATCTTCAATTATGTTGAGATTGAATAAATCCAAGCAGGCTAATATCACTCTGAACAAAGAATAACACTATTGCTGGGTTTCACATTATGTCACTCCAGGATCAGCACTGGGTATTTTAGTGTCTCTTTTTCTTCAAAATATCTGTTCATTTCATCATGTGTCATAAGATCAGTTCTCATAAACTATTTATAGATTCTACACATGTATGAGTCTTAACATGTATTTCCAATCTTCCTATATTAGAGGGAGAAACAAAACAAGGCAAGGCAAAACAAAACATATTCCTATAAACGCATGAAATGAAATAAACATATAAGACTGTTGTATGAATGGTTCTACCATAGTTTCTGTGTTGTCTCTTGTTATCTCCAATAGAATTGGCTATATCATCAGACATAGTACAATTGAATATATCAGTACATAACAGTATTAATAAAAATACAACTTTGTATATAATATATAACGTCAAAAACCAGCAGTTATCAAACCAGAATGTGTATGGTAGAGTCTTATCATCTTCGGTGTAGTTGCCTATACTCTCAGACTTTATACTATCAATCATATCAATTTTGAATACAATATTCTCTACCTCATTTCTTTTTCTTTTCTTTCTTTTTTTTTTTTTTTGTCTTTTTCATTTTTATTGGTACCAGGGATTAAACTCATGACCACACATTTGCAAGGCAGGCACTTATGCTGCTCAGCTAAATCCCCAGCCCCTCTACTTCATTTTTGTTATGCTATTTTTTTTTGCCATCAGTTGTCTGCTTGTCTTCTTCATTCTGTTTTCTGCTCTACTCATTGAGGCCTCTCTACCAAAGTTCCTGGAATCCTACTACTTTTCTCTCTCTTTAGAATGTCCTGCAGTATTTTCTGTAAACTTGGATTGGTAGTTGTAAATTTCCCAAATTCCTCTTTGTCTTGAAAGCATCTTGTTTCTCCACTAGTTTCTAGAGACAGTTTAGCAGGGTATATCAATCTGGGTTGGAGGTTATTTTTTCAGGGCTTGGAATATTTCACTCCAGGCTTTTCTTGAATTGATGAATTGTGTCGAGAAGTCTGCCATTATTCTGATGGGTGTTCCTCTATAGGTTATCTGTTTCTTGTCTCTAACAGCTTTTAATATTTTGCTCTTATATTGAATTTCTGGGATCTTGATTATTATATGCCTGGATGTAACTCTGTTTTGGTTGTAGGTGGATGGAGTTCTGCATGCCTCATATATCAGAATATCATTTCCTTTTCCTATGTTTGGGAAGTTTTCCTTAATTATTTCTGTGAATAACCTTTGTAATTCCTTTGTTTGTACCTCAGCTTTTTCATTCAATTCTTTACTCTCAAGTTATAGGTCCTTTTGTCATCTTCTAGCCTTTGTATTGTTACTGCTTGTTTCCTTGTTGTTTTTAAAAAGTTTTCCCTTTCATACTCCCACATTGCAAAATTGTCCTCCAGTTTGGATAACCTACCCTTAGTTTCTTTCAAGCTGATGTACCATCTTTCCATAGAGTTTTTAATTTCCTGGTGATCTCTTTGAATCTGCTTAATGTATTCCCTATTTTTTTTATATTCTTCATCAAATGGTTCTCTCCTTTGTTTGAGTTTCTCCCTTCTTCCATCTGTGGCTGCTTGAGGGGTGCTTAGTATCTCTAATTAATTTTCTTATTTGTTGCTTTATTTGGCTAAATATTTCACTTTTGAACTCATCTATGAGGTCCCAAATATATCTCTTTATGTCCACTGGTACCGTGTCTGATATTGCATGTTTGCTGTTCTCATTCTTCTTTGTATTTACCTGTCCTGGGTCAGTGTTCTCAGAGTTGGGACTTGGGGACTTTTTGTTGTTGCTTCCTCTTCCCATCTTTTCTGCTTCTTCCAGGAGGTCCTGGTTTCTTTCTTTGTTGGTTACAGTTCTTCTGAAACATGCTGGCTAGATGACCCTTCCCACTGCAGTGTGCTAGTGAGTTGCAGACAGCAAAAGTGTATGCTGGCCCCTCCCCTCTGGATCAGTCGAGGGCTGTGGCCTGCACTGTATTACTTTGCATCACCTCCCCTCTGGATGACGGCAGCTGGAGTACAGCAGCAGCAGTGGCAGTGGTGGTGGCAGCAACAGTGGCAGCGTACTTTGTGCTGCCTTCCCTCTGGGTTGGCAACCACGGTGGGGTAAGGGGTGGGGGCAGCCAGTGGGCACACAGTCATTCTCAAGCCCATGGTGACAGGTTTTGCTGGCAGCTCAGAGATGCCACAGGTGGCTGCTGGAGTGGGGCAGTTCAGGGATCAGTCAAGTTGCCGTTATGTGCACTGCATTCCTTTGCACCACTTCCTCTCTTGGTCAGTCAATCTGCTGTGGCCTGCACTGTCAGTCAAACTTCTGAGATTTCAATGGGTTAGTATGATTTTTGTATGCCACCACTGTAGGGGCTTGATTTCAGATAACCTATTGGGTCTCAGCCAAGTCATGTGACCCAGGCCTACCTCACTCCACCAATCCCGTTACAGAAGGGAACAATTGACTGAAGTCGCTGCTCCCCCTGGTACTTCCCAGTCCTGTCCGGTCCCAGAATGTCATCTGCCAGAGCCCCCCTATTTATGGAATGGCTCCACTCCCATTACTCACCACAGGTTGATGTAGGCACCCTGCCAACTCAGCTCTTCCTTTGTCTTTGGCCCCCAAATTCAATGTCGAAGCATCAAGACCTCGGACAGCTCAGCAAGCCATGGCAGGACCTTGTCAAGCCACGGCAGGACCTCGGCAAGCCACAGCAGGACTGCATCGGGACCTCGGATGGTCGGCAAGTTGCCTTAATTTCTTCTTGGGGTGAGAGAATTCATCTCCCTCTGTTTGGGGCTCCCCATTCTGTATTATGTTGAATTCTAACTTGACTATCTCAGAGAGCTTTCTGTAGCCAGTTGTTATCTATCTGCCATCTTGCTGTTTACGTTTATGTTTTTGAAATTCTGTATTACTTGTACCCTTTTTCTGTTTTTTTTTCTTTTTCTCTTTAATTAAAATTTTTAAAAGATAAAGTAGAAAAGAGACTTTTGGAATTGGGAGGAGTGTCAAAAAGAAGAGGAAAGGGTAGTGTGAAGGGGACAGATGAGGTTGGATGTGATCTCAGCTCCACATGGGCACATATGGAAATGCCTCTGTGAAACATGTTAATAGTTATAGCTAGTATGAGTAAATTACTATAATAAAAATATAAAAGGTGATAGAGAAATATGTTGAATACTGCCAGATGATTCTTGCATTTAGTGTCAAGTTTCAGTAAGACTTTGACATATTTATGTTTATTGTTTATTGTCATTTATGAATATTGAAGACATAGTAATCTGAGTTTGAGCCACTTGAAATGCCAGTCTCTGTGAGAGTTCACAGAGTGAATCCCTAGCTAATGCTGAGCCTTGCCAATCACTTGGCATTTGCATCTCAGGGCATATCGGCTCATTTGGAAAAGCTATTCATATTTATGAATTGGATAATTCAAGAGTCATGAAGAGTATCCTATAAGACTAGAAGCCAAGAGTCTAATGTAGATATTTCTTAGAATGAGTTTGAGGGTTTTTAGTTTTATCATTTAATGCATTAAATTCAGTTGTCCTAAAATTTCTGATTTTTGTCCACATTACATCTGCAATCAAAGATTATGTGGTAATGTTATCTCAACATTTTCATTAATTTGCAGGCTCCCTAATGCAGTGATCTATTTCCTATCCTGATGAGAAATTACTCTATTAATTGAGCTGCTTTATGCTGGGAAGGAACAGGATTATGATTTAGCAACATTTTTATTCTAAGTACTTGCAACTTCAGTCTTAATTATGGAAATGACTTTCCTCTTCCTCCTGATGCTGTCTGACCAGAGCCTCTGTGACTCCCATGGGAAACAGAACCTGAGCTCAACATCAGGTTTCTGTCTCCTGACCTGGAAAGAGCAGGACTTGTTCTCAGCATTCTGTGCTGCCCAGGCTCTGGTACCCACCCAAGTCTACCCTAAAGAGAGACTTGCATGGTGCAGCTCCATTCCAAGAGAGTATGAGACAGACACTGCCATATCCTTCAATCTTAGTTTTAGTAGTTTCTATAAGTTATTTGCTTAAAGAACATGCTCCAGTAATTACTAGTGTCATCCACTGAACTTGAGTTCTTTAGAATAATAGTCTGCAGTTACATCAAAATTGAGAAAAACTTTTTGCAGACTCCTTCATCCACATCACAACTGAACCTCAAGTTATGGTCTGTAGAACATGTAGGTATAATGCTTGGGAACACAGGCATATGTACAGACACACAGTGTCATGTCACAGGCATGTGCATACACCTCAAGTACCCTTGAACATACACAAGGCAAAACATACACAAGGCATCCCTTTTTGTTACAAGATCATATTAATCATACATTTCAACAGTTTAAATCACAGAAGGATATTTTATGAAAATCTCTAGAAAATATGATGCAGATGTGATTCTCTTCATTTGCATTTCATGGTTTTTCCTAGAGCTGTGTATCCCCCATACCCAATGCATTTCTAACTGATTTCTAGCTTCTTCAATGTAAACAGTATATCAATACAGCAAACATTTGTCATTCTTAGTGATGTAAGATCACCAGAGTAGGATTTTATTTTGAAAACTTTCCATGTTTTTAATTAAACACCGGTTTCCACATTGTTTTTGAAATGAGCGACAGAACTCCACATTTCCTTTAAAATTTATGAGAATAACCTTTCCCAAAATAAGGGTTTCCTGGGGTCAGAACCCTTGCATCAGCTCCCCTCTTTCTGGCCATGGCTAAACTGTGTTTGCTTGCTGCATGAATGAATTCTCGTGACTCTCTGGACAAGGGATGCTACCACACAAAATTCTTTCTGGTGGGAACAAAAGCATGTTTATTCCATCTAGTTCTTGTTGGATCTTTTCAGTCCTCTTTCCTGTGAGCACAGACTTGCCTGCTGTGGTTGCTTACCTGCTTGGCTCCATCCTGGTAAATTTACCATTCTTAATCCCAAAGCACTGAATTCAACACTTTCCCCCAAGTTTAATATTTGTTTTTAATGCTACTCTATATTTTTAGGTTTTAGAAATGAGAAATAGTTTGTGGCTCTTGCCTCTACCACTTGCTACCATCTTGGGTTAAAGCTCTTATGATTAAATTATCTTTTCCAAATTAACACTCACATTTTATTTTTTTTAAATTTTATTTAAGGAGAAAAAGAAAAAAACAGACAAAGGGTACAAGATATACAGAATTTCAGAAAGAATAAACAGTAGGAAATCACTAGTTAATAGATTACATATTGTTATCTTAGAAATAGTTGTTCAAGTTACAAAATTAAAGCGTATAAAGTGGACTTTTAAACAGTGAAACTGCAAAGTTTTGTCCAGTGATCCAACAAAACTCAGTAATATGGTTGTCTATCTTATACACTTAAATATATATGCAGTTATATCCTTTAGAACACTTTCTTTTCCTGTCTTTTGTATAATGATAATTACACATTTCGGGTTTTATTACTCTCACAGTTCTTATTACTTTTTTTTGAAGAGAGTAAAACCACACGTGATATAACAGAACAGAGTCAGTCAAATCAACAGGATGAACATAATAGATAATGTCAAAACAAAATACAAAGTGATCAACAATGGTTACCATACTGCCTCTTGCTATCTTGAAAAGAATTGCCTATATCATCAGTTATAATAAAATTGAGCAAAACAGTAAAGAATAAAACCAAAACATTGGCGACATTACAGGACTTTAAAAGAAGATAATAGTCAACCACAATGGGTGTCGTAATGAATCTTATTGTCTTCACAGTTGTTGCCTATACTTTCAAAGTTGGTACTATCAAGCAAAGCAGAATAGGGGAAAGTCAGTCAAAAAGAAGATGGTGAGGGCAATACAGGATTTCAAATCAAGTTAATAGGAAATCAAAGTAGGTTACTATAATGTATCCTGCTATTTTTTATTTATTTTTCCCTTAATTAAAAAGATAAAAATAAAAAAGTAAATAATTTAAAAAAGGAGATTGAGATAAAAGAGGGCATAACAACAAAACAGCGCAGGTTGAAGCATAACCATTTAAGCAAAATAGTATTTCACCACAAGATATCCTGACATAAAAGTAGTTACCATAGTGTCTCTTTCCTTGAAATCTTTGAGTATGACTTTGTATACTGTAGCACCAAACATATCAAGACAATATAAAACCATTCAAGATGACAGTATTACAGGGTATTTAGAATCAACTATCAGAAAATGAACAATGGTTTCTTTATAATCTCCTTGTCTATAAAAGTTTTTGCTCATATTATCACATATAATAAAATTCAATAAGATACAACATGTTAAGACCTATGCAGAGAGAAGAATAAAAGTTTGATGGGACTTCCAAACAAGTGCTGATACTAAATCAGCACTAGCTATTATAATGTCTTGTTTTCTCCAAAATAGCTGTTCCTACCATCCAATTTTCTCTGCCTCATTTATCTTGAGATCTTTTTCTGTCATTTGTTGTAAGTTTGTCTTGTTCATTTTGCTTTCTGCTCCATTCATTGTGGCCTCTCTGCCACTGTTTCTGGAATCTTGGTATTTTCCTTTTTTAGAATATCCTGCAGTATTCTCTGTAGAGTTGAATTGGTGGTTGCAAATTCTCCTAGTTCCTCTTTATCCTGGAAGCACCTTGTTTTCCCATCAATTTCTAGGGACAGTTGTGCAGGATATATCAATCTTGGCTGGAGGTTATTATCTTTCAAAGCTTGAGTTATTTCCCTCCACGCTCTTTGTGATTTGATGGTTTGTGCTAAGAAGTCTGTTGTAAATCTGATGGATGTTCCCTTGTAAGTGATCTGTTTCTTGTCTCTGATGGCTTTTAATATTCTGTTCTTATACTGGATTTCTGGAATTTTGATTATTATATGCCTGGGTGTAGCTCTGTTTGGGTTGTAGGTGGCTGGGGTCCTGTATGCCTCATACATCTGAGTATCTTTACCTTTTGCTAAATTAGGGAAATTCTCTTGGATTATTTCTGTGAATAGCTTTTGTAGTCCATTTGTTTGTGTCCCTACTTCTTCTTTTATGTTCTTAATTCTTAAGTTATAGATCCTCTTATCACCTTCAAGCCTTTGTATTATTACTGTTTGTTTTCTTTTTATTTTTAAGAAGTTTTTCGTTTCATGCTCCCACATTACAAATCTGCCCTCCAGTTCAGATAACCTACCTTTAGTTTCTTTCAAGCTGTTATGCCAACTTTTGATAGAGTTTTTAGTTTCCTGGTAATCTCTTTGAACCTGCTTTACGTATTCTATGTTTTCTCTATTTTCTCCATCAAACAATTCTCCCCTGTTTTTCTGATCTTCCATTCCACCGTCTGTTTTCTCTTGGGAAGTGCTTAGCATTTCTCTAACTATTCTACTTATATCTTGCTTCTTTTGAACTCATCTATGAGGCTCTGTAGATATCGCTTTATGTCTATTGGTGTCGTGTCTGATATGGCATGCTTTCTTTCCTCATTCTCCTTTGCATTCACCTTTCCTGGATCAGTGTTCTCAGGATTGGGGACTGAGGACCCTTTCTTGTTGCTTCCTCTTCCCATACTTTTTATTCCTTCCATACAAGCAAATATAGGAGGCCTAGGTTTTTTTCTCTTTGTCTGCTACAGTTTGTTTGAATTGCACCAGCTAGGTGTTCCCACCCACTGCAGTGTACTAGGGAGACACAGACGTGGGCAGCCTCTGCTGGGCCTGCCCCTCCAGGTCAACCTACCGAAGGCTTCACTCCTAGGGTGCACTTCCAGGTGCTGGGACCTGGTTTGTGCTAGCCTACTTGGTCTTAGTCAGTGGCATCACCCAGACCAGGCACTCCCCACCAATCGAGGGGAATATGTGACTAAAGTTACTGCAGCGTCCTGTTCTGGCAAGTCTGCCTGGTCCCAGTATGTCCTTTGCTGAAGCCTCCTACTCTATGAAAGGGTCCCTGTTCCATTCACTCACCACAGGTTGATGCAGGGCTCCCTGCCAGTCCCATTCTCAATTCCATTCGCCGACTCCCACTCTCAGAGTTTTCGTGTATTTCTCTCCCTGCTGTGTGATTTGGACACAGCAGTGGTAGCAGGAAGTTCAAATCGCAGCTTCCAATGGCGCAGGATCCAGCTTCCATGCTGAGATTTTATATGTTCCTGTGATAGCACTGCAATTGCGTTTCCAGTTGGTTTCTTTTAGCTTAGTTCGTTTCTGGGTCAGCAGGGTATATCTCCCCTTGCTTAGGACTCCTCGCACTGCCCCATTCCTGGATTCTAAGCGGGGTATCTCAGAAAGCCTCCGTAGCCACTGCTATCTATCTGCCATGTCCCGGAAGTCCCAACACTCACATTTTAAAAGTATGTCAAGAGAAAAAAGAAAAATCTACTTGAGTTTTGTACTTAGATGGTCTGATATTAGGAAGAACAGATTTAGCATTGTCTGGTTAGTGCTAAATCTCTCTGAAGTAACAGAAGCCTGTAATATGTGAGATGACTAGCATTGCTTAATTTATTTGTGTGGAGATAATAAAGCCTAATATTAAAGACCAAAAAAATGCTTCAAAGAACAAGAGTTGTAAAGGACTGAGCCAACAAATGAAAATATCTTTCAGCTATCTTTCAGTCCTAGAAGGATGAGAATGGTTCATGCACACAAATAACAGCTGTTTACAGTTAAGCCAGGAAAAAGGTGTGGTCATCCCTGGAGTACAGTCTCAGGCAGGAACATTCCAGACAGAAAGCAGGTTCTCCAGAGGCTCACCAAAAAGAGGAGTGTCGAGGGTCATGGCCCCTCTGGGAGTGTGGTAAGAAGGGAAGCTATGATTGGCCAAGAGAAAAAACAAAAACAAACAGCAGCACATTCACTCAAACACTCATTCCTTAATCACTCAGCACACATCTACTTCTGTCCTACTCTATACAAAGTTCTGCAAAGCACTGGGAATATAACAGCAGGGGCAGGAGTGTGTGTCAGTGGAGGACAGCAAAATAAAAGTCACTAAGGTAATTTTTATGATTTGCAGGGTATCCAGTTGCCAGCCTTATTTCTTCATTAATTCTGTCCTTATCCTTTCAACTCTACTAGGAAGACCATTTCCTGAGGTTTGTTTTTTATTATTACATGTTTAAATTTTGTAATTTTATTTGCTGTTCCTTCATTTCTTTCTTGAAATTTCTATTTTAAAAATGCAAAGAAAATAAAAACAATGTAAAAAATTTCAAAACAAAATAACAGGAGATTAACACTGGTTAATATACTGCATATTACCCCATCCAAGAGATCTCTATAGCAGTGGGATCATCAGTTGCCACTCTTCCTCCACCCCAGAAACCCAGGGGGCCAGTGAGATCATTGGCAGTGCCACCTCCTCCCCAGAGACCTCTGCAGCTAGTGGAATTGTCCATCACCACTCCTCCTCCAGTCTGGAGACCTCTGGAATACTCGGTTGTGATTCCCCTTTAACCCAGAGACCCAAGAAGCCCACAAACCATCAATGATCCTTTCCACAGCCTTCAGAAACTAAGTGGGATGGTGGAAGCTTCAGCAACCTCAACCCGCACAGAGTACCTAGCAGGCATGCAACAGTGTGGAGAGTTTCTCCCTCAAATAGAGGACTTCCTTGGGTAAACAGGAGCATCAGAAAACCCTCTCCCCACTTGAAGGACCTTTGCAAGCCCAGAAAGAGTGTGAATGGGTCCTTCTTCCATACAGAGAACACTGGGTGTGTTGAGAATAACAACAAAGCCTCTCCCAACCCAGAGGAACTCAAAAGGGTCAACAAGACACCTAGTCACAGTAGAGTCTCAGCTGAGGTATACACTATAGCCAGGTAGATCTGACATCCTGGAAACAGCCTGAAGCCACAGTGACAATAGGAGCTAAGGGTTGGCTTACATCAATACTCCTGGGCTAATCACCTAGGAAGAATATAGTACTCATTCAATAGGTTCTGCAGGAGGAATTCAGATCCCTTCATTGTGGGACTCAGCAATTGGGCAAAGGTCAGCCACACAGTAGGACCCTATGACACACATGACAGACAGGTCAGACTAGCAGGATTCAAGAGACTAAAATATTAACCCAAGAGGTGAAAATGACAAAACAAAAAAAGCAAAATGCAATATCAAATGTCCAGTCCACCAAGAGCAAGTACAGGAGACCTCAAAATAGAGTACATTAAAATTTATACACCTGAAATTTCTGAAAAGATAGCAAGTGAAATAAAGAAGCAAATCCATGAGGCCACAGAGGAAACCAGATTAGAAATAATCTCTTGGGTAAAGAAAGAAATGACAACCTTTATAAAGGAGTTGCACAGCATAGCCAGGGAAGACATGGATAAAAAAAAAAGTAGAGGAGCATGTAAAAATGATGGAAACCTTGAACAAACAATACAGGAAAAAGTAGAATGCATCAAAAAATTCAAAGAAATATCCAGGCAATAAAATATTCCATAGAAATCTGGTGAAACCATTTGAAGGAAGCTGAGGAAGGTTTATCAACCTTCAGATTTCAAAGACAAGATCACAGCTATGGATCATGAAAGGAAAGAAGTCTTAAAACTAATAAGAGAACATGAAATAACAACTCAACAGCTTTGAGAAGATCATGAATACCTACTTTGAAAATCTTTACTCACTGATAGTGGAAAACATGGAGTAAATGGACAAACTCTTAGAAATATATGAATTACCAAAGCTGAATCCAGAGGATATAATTTTGAATAACACAATATCAGCTACTGAAATTGCAAATGTGATTAAAACTTACCACCAAAGAAAACCCCAGGTCTTGATAGATGCACATCTGAATTTTCCAAGAAATTTAGAGAAGACTGAATGCCAATACTCCTTAAGCTCTTCAATGAAATTGAAAGGGAATCAATTCTCCCTAACTCATTCCTGGAGTCAACTACTCTGATACTAAAACCAGAGAAAGACCCAACTGAAAAGAACCATAGGCCAATCTCCCTAAGGGACATTGATGAAAGATTTTCAACAAAGTACTGGCAATGTAAAATGCAGCAAATCACCAAGAAGATTATACATCATGACCAAGTGGAATTTATTCTAGTAGTGCAGGAATGGTTTAACATACACAAATCAAATATTGTAATACACCACATCAACAGAGCCAAAGACAAAAATCACATGATCATCTCAGTGGACACAGAGAAAGCTTTTGATAAAGTTCAACACTTGTTCATAATAAAAGCCCTACAGAGACTCAGAGTAGACTCGATCTGATAAAAGCCATCTATGACAAATTAACAGCCAAAATCACACTAAATGAATAAAAACTGAAAGCTTTCACTCTAAAATCAGGAACAAGACAACAATGTCCATTATGACCACTCTTATTCAATACAGTTCAGGAAACATTAGCCGGAGCAATGTGACAAAAGACAGAAACAAAAAGACTAAGGATAGGAAAGGGAGAAGTTAAATTATCACTATTTGAAGATGACATGATAGTCTGCATACAAGACCCTGAAAACTCCATCAAGACCACTAGAGTTAATAAGCAAAGTTGGCAGTGTAGTTGGATACAAAGAAAGCACTCAAAAATCAATAGCATTCCTGTACACAAAAACAAACTCACTGAAATTATGGAAACAACTTTCACAATAGCACCCCAAAAAATGAAATACTTAGGAAGGAACTTAACAAAGAATGCAAAAGACCTATACATTGAAAATTATAAAACTCTAAAAAAGTTTTATGGTTTACGTCTAGGTGGTGCCCTAAGCCTCATTTAATCATGAAGCTGTCATACAGTGTAAGGCCAGAAAGAAACATGTTTTCCCTCCCTTGCCTGGTTCCTGCTAGCTGTTTGTGGTGGCCATGAATGGCTTCTCCACCACACCACTCTGCCTTGGAGCCAGTTGGGCATGGACTGAAACCCCCAAACTATAAGAAATGCATCTTTGCTTCCTTTTGGGCATCAGGTATTTTGTCTCAGCAATGTGAGAGAAGTAACCAAGACAGAATTTGGTACCAGAGGAGTAGACACATTGCTGCGAGTTTACCTGACCATGTGGCTCAAGAGCCTTTGGGAATGGCTTGTAGGAAGAGTTTGGAAAGGTTTAGAGATGTCACCTGAAAGAGTGGCACTGAAACAGCTCAGGCTGTTCTGTAGAGGAGATTCTGATCAGAGCTCAGGAGACCAGAAGTCTAATAGAAAGCCTGCCAGCAAAGACCAGGCTCAGGAGGTTCCTGCTGAGAAGAAGGGCTGTATTGGTTGTTGGACTCCATCTGCTCTGTGTTATGGCTTGGCAGAAAGTTTGTCTGCATTTTACTCATGTTCAGAGGCTCTGCCTGAGACTGAAATTAAGGGCAATGGACTGAGTAATCTGGCAAAAGAAATTTCAAGGCAGTCTAATGTTGAGGCAGTGGCATTGCTACTGTTAGGGCTTTTAGTCAGACTTACAGTTGTGAATCAAGAACAAAGAGCCCAATAGGGTGATTTAAAATGTGAGCTTGGCCAAAAGAAAAGCTCCAATGAAACTGTGGACTGTAAATGTGGAGCTGAGACCTTGATTGCTGAGAAGGAAGAGAAAAATATAAAAGATGGCCTTTGGGTATCCTAAGAAGCAGAGGGTCTCTACCCTTTGCAGCCTCAAAACTGCAAAAGGGAAAGAATCTGCTCAGAGGAGAAAGCCACAGAGCATGGTGTTCCAGAGTGGTGGAAGAGGTCACAGAAGGTTCCAAAATGGCAGCAATCGTACCAGATTCTAGAATGGTGACAACATAAAGAAGCTGTTCCTCACAATGACGGTGGGAATGCTCAGTGATCCAGGCACTCAACCCCTACAGCCAGGAGAGAGGAAAGCCTGGCTACTGTTCCACCTAGCAACAGATCTTGGTGCTAGCAACAGCATTCCTGTGGTGCTGGTTTTAGGTGCATACAAAATGCACAAGTCTGAGGTTAAGGCAGCTTCTGATCTGATTTCAGAAGGCCTGAGAGGCCAAGAAGTGTGCTCTGAGAGGGCAATGTGTAAAGCTGTGATTATGCAGACAAAGGTGCAGTAGAGACCCCAAAAGTTTGGAAAAGCCAGGAATATGGATCATCTCAGGAAACCTACAATGACCAAGCAGAGTGGCCTTAAGAGAGAAGCTGTGGGAACTGAGACCTCTGGAAGCACCTTGAGGGTGGGATCACCCAACCTTTTGAAGCTCACAACCAGATTGTTTCACATGCTGAGCATGGAATTCCAGGACTTAATATTTGCTCTGCTGGATTTTGGACTTGCTTTCATTCCAATGCTGTTCGTAAGTTTGGAATGGTAATGTTTCTCTTGTGCCATTGTATGTCAGAAGTGTATAATTTTGTTTTCATTTATATAATTCTGTATAATTTTGTTTTCATTCATTTGTAACTAAGAGTTTGCCTTAAATCTCAGAGGAGACTTGGGACTCAGACTTTTCAGCAATGCTGAAACTTTTAGATCTTTGGCAGCTCTTGGAGATGGACCAAATATCTTTTGCATAGAGGATGTACGTAAGTCATTGTGGCTCCAGGGGTGGAATGCTAATGGTTGGTATCTAGGTGGTCTCTCAACCCTCATGTTATCATGGATGCAGCTAAATCTAGCATTTGTCACTGGTTCATTGTCTAGCACTAGAATTGGTGGTATGAGTGCTTCACTCCCCCCTCCCCAGGAGTAGAGCAGGCATACAGTGTAAGGGATGGCAGACAGTGTGTTTTCTCTTTTGCCTGGTTCATGCTTCCTGTCATGGTGGTCATGAATGACTGCCCTGTCATGCTACTCTGCCTTGGAGCCAGCTGAGTATGGACTGAAACCCCCAAAATGAATGAAATCTTCCTTTATTTCACTTTGGGCATCAAGTGTTTTGTCTCAGCAATGAGAGAAAGGTAACCAAGACAAAGGAGATTGAAGAGGATGTCAGAAAATGGAAAGATATCCTCTGCTCTTGGTTAAGAACCAACATTTTGAAAATGGCCATACTCCCAAAAATGTAACACAGATTAATGCAATTCCAATCAAAACATTTCTAAAATTCATTTGGAAACAGAAGAGACCTAGAATAGCAAAAGCAATCCTGGGCAACAAAGACAAGGCAGGAGGCATCACAATCCTTAACTTGAAATTATAACACAAAAGTACAATGATAAAATCAGCATGGTACTGGCAAAAAGCAGACCTCAGTATCAGTGGAACAGATTAGGAGATGCAAACACAACCTCAAAGACACTCAGCCACCTTATATTTGACAAAGATGCTAAACATGTTCACTGGAAGAAAGATATCTTCTTTAATAAGTAGTGCTGGAAAAACTGGCTTTCCACATGATGAAGACTAAAACTAAACTCATGCCTATCCATGCACTAAAGTCAAAATGAATCATAGATATCAATAATCATAGATCTAAAAATTAAAATAGAAACACTAAATCTACTGAAAGACAAGGTAGCTAGAAATCTTGAAGATACAGGGTTAGGCAAAGAGTTCATGAACACAGTGAATACTGCATGGGGAGCACTTCAAAGAGTCAACAACTGGGATCTCATCTTATTAAAATTTTTTGCACTTCAAAACAAGTCACCAATAGAGTGAAAATAAAACCTACAGAATGAGAATGAGGTTTAAGCAGCTGTCCCTCAGACAAAGAACTTATATCCAAAACATATAAGGAACTGAAAACATCTGTTCCCCCAAATTCAAAGACCCAATTCAGAAATGGGCATCTGAGATAAACATGCACTTCTCAGATGGAGAAATACAAATGGCAAATAAATACATGAAGACATGCTCACCATCACAAGTCATTCAAGAAATGCAAACTGAAACAACATTAAGATTCCTTCCTATTTCAGAAAGAATGGCTGCCATCAAGAAATCAACCAATATGGGACTGGGGATTTAGCTCAGCGGCATAAGCGCCTGCCTTGCAAGCAGGCAGTCGTGAGTTCAATCCCTGGTACCGATAAAAAGGAAAAAGACCAAAAAAAAAAAAAAAAAGGAATCAGTCAATAGCAGATGTTGACTGGGCTGTGGGTGAAAAGGAACACTTGTCCACTGTTGGTGGGAGTGCAAACTGGTGTGGCCCCTGTGGACTCAGTATGGAGACTCCTCAAAAAACAAGGATTGGAAGTTCCATTCAATCCAGCTAGTTCTCTCCTGGGTACTTTCCTACAAAAAGTGACGATGTCATGCCACAGTGATATATGTGTACCCATGTTTGTAGCAGCACAATTTGTAATAGCTAAACCTTGGACATAAACCAAATGCCGATCAACCACAGAATGAATAAAAAGATGTATTTTTATACAATGGAATATTACCATAAAATGGATGATCTTGAGGCTTATATAGGTAAATGGAGGCAACTTGAGACTGTACTCACAAGTGAAATAAATTAGACTTGTATTTGCAAATATTGCACTGTCTCCCTAGTTTAAAAAATAAATAAATAATAATAATAATAATAATAGTAATTTGAAAGAGTAGTAAGGTCCAAAATGTACAATAGATATCACAATAATGAAAGGGGAAGTTAGAGCTCAAAAGGAAATAACTAGGATAGAGGAAAGGAGAAATGGAAGAAAGGAAAGCATTATATGTATGCAGATGTACACATACAGCTGTATGCATGTATATGTGTGCCAGGCAGACAACTAAGCCACTATTGTCTGTTAGTTCATCAAGAACAGTGTGTGCTGTCAGTGTTTGATCATTTTTTATGTCTAGACCTTATAACCTGAACTATTTTAAAAATAATAACATGCAGTATACTAACTAGTGTTGATTTCTTATTGATTTTTGTTTGAAATTCTGTATTAATTTGTATCCTTTTCCTGTTTTGTTTTTTAAAATAAAAAATATATTGCATATTGTCATCTTCAAAGTAGTTGTTCAGATTACAAGATATAGGCATGAAAAAATGGTCAATCAAATAAAGCACAAATTGCTCTTTTTCATAAAGTAACAGAAATTAGTATATAGTTATCTAAAATATAAATACAAATATAAATATACACACACATCTTTTCCCTTCTTTCTTTTCCTCTTTCTCTATCCCGGTTGTTCTTTCCTTTTCAGCAGTTTCATTCCCTTTCACAATATCTGTTTATACAATGCAGTATTATTCAGCTATAAAGAAGGATGAAGTTGAGGCTTTTATAGTAAATGAATGCAACTAGAGACCATACTCATAAGTGAAATAAATCAGACCACAGGTCTAAGTATCGTTATTGTGTAAAAACTGAAAAACTGTGTAAAAAACTGAAAGTGTAAAAAACTGAAAGTGTAAGTAAGATCGGAAATTTTCTAATTTTTTTGTCCCATGCGAATTCGCAATTACTTACAAAAACATCCTTAATGACAGTTATGTTTAAATCCTAAGGTAATTCCAATCTTTGATTCATCTCTTCATTGCTATCTGATAGATTTTTCTCATTTAAATCGTAATAATCCTAGTTAGCATGAGTGGATTCAAACAGCCTGAACATTTTAGGTTTTGTATTAAGGAGACTCTGAGTCCTTCTTCTCTTGCTTGAGTGTGTGTGTGTGTGTGTGTGTGTGTGTGTGTGCACATGTGCACGTGTGTGCGTCCTGCTGGGTCTGCTCATGCCATCAGCTGTAGAGGAACACTGACCACACTGCTGACTGGTTGCAAACACGTGGGCAGACCCTTCTGTTCCTCTTGGCCCTTCAGAACCTTCCAGGTAAAGGGGAAGCTTTGACCGTACTCAGCCCCCTGCCTAGGCCCTGCTGACCCCAGAGGAAGAAGAGGGAAGTTGGGTGCGCACTAGTCCAGCCTCCTTCCACCTGTGTCAGCCTCCTTGGTGCCACCCAAGGCGGCAGCTCCCTCCTGAGCCCTGTTGATATATGTGGGGGGTAAACAGATGGGAACCAGTTCCTGCCCTTCATCCTCTCTCTTGTTTCAGGGGAGGGATACGGGCAGGAGGCAGCCCCACCTCATCCTGCTGTGCTCACAGTGCTTGCTGTTGGGTTAGGAGGAGGCTCAGGCCCACACTGGACCTGTGGGCAGCGCCCTAGTGAAGGATCATGTACCACTTGCTTGTGCAGGGATGGGACAGTGCTGGTGCTCATCCCAGCCCTCGGCTTTGGCAGAGCTCTGGGGACAGAAGGTCTGCCTCTGCCTATTCACCCTGAGTGTGTGGGGCTGGACTTATGCATTCAGTGAGCTTCTTACAGAGGAGATTTTCTTGTTGGAGCCATGCTCTCTCCACCCCTGAGGAGAGAACAGGGTGTTCATGCTGCTTTTCTTGGATCCATTTAGTCATGTCTGTTAGTGGCCCCACACTGGAGGCTTCCGCAGCCCTGTGTGGGATCCATGAGAGCCTGGATTCACCTTCACATGCTTCCCCTGCCCCAGCTCCTGGCATGCTATCTTTCATACATCTTTCAGATGTTCATACCTCAACTGCTTGTTACGTGTCCAGGGGTTTTGTTGGAAGGACAGACAGAAGATTGGAAGGAACCTGGCTGCTCCCTATGTTAGGTCTGTCCTTAATTTAGATCTCCATTCACAGTATCTCCCAGGGGAGTGGGGAGAGAGAAAGCGCTCGCTGTCTGCTCTCATCTCATATCTTGCACCACTGGGGAGCCGTCTCTCCATTTCCAAGCCCCCAGTCCTTGGGGTCTTGCTCTATCCTACTTAATGTTAGCACAAAAGAGCATACGACTGCAGACTGTGCCTAGGGTTTTCCTTTCTGGGACATAACAACAAGTAAGGTCTCAAGGGATTGTGCTGTGTAGGGTGGAGCTGTGTACATATAATAGTCATATTTCTGATTCATTTATTTTCACTCAACACACAAATATAAATGTGGGTAATTTTGAACACTGCACTATGTTTTCTTATTTGCACCTCATATCACAAGGTAATAAGTAGAAAATGGCAAAAACAAAATTAAACAGAACATTAACCCATGAGACCAAGGACACCTCCTGGAAGGAAGGCCCTGCAGTCTTCAGGTTAGCCATGAATCACTCCTTACTCAGTCACAGCTGAAACCTCTGAGTTCTGGGCTTTCCTGGAGCCTCTGTATAAAACAAGGTTCAGCTCGGTGGTAACTCACATTAGGAATCCCAGCATTCTGGAGGCTGAGGCAGGAGGATCACAATGAGGTCAAGGCCAACCTGGGGCTACCTAGTGAGCTTAAGGTCACCCAAGACCTTATGTTAAAAAAAAAAAAAACCTGAGGTACAGAGGTAAATGTCCTGTGCCTCATTCCAAAGGGAAGAATCAGAGGAGAAGAGAAAAGTTAAAAACTTCTAATGGAAAGTTGCTTTGAAATTGATGACCCCAGAACTACTTACCATCAAGCCAGGAAAAAAGTGGGTATTACAGATGAATTTTGCAAATGACATTTGAAAGATAATCTTTTTAACCTAATTTGAGCACATTCCATTGTGATTCACTACAAACTGCTTGTGAATAAAAATCTAATTACTGCAACTAGACAAATTAAAATGCTTCTGAATATAACAATCTTTCCTTCCTTCCTTCCTGGGAATTCCAAAGAAGGTTGTCTGATCTTACAGAAAACAAATGCTGACATGCACAACTATGTTGGAGGCTTGAAAAGTTTTCCTGGTCTTGTGAATTTCTGTTGAACTCTTATGTCAAGTCATTGAGTCCGTGCCTCTGTAAATGGCTATGGACATGTTCTAATATTGTGAGCCCAAATGTTTTCTTACAATAACTACACCTGTATTTTAACTATGTTGCCATCAAGCAATGATAAAGTATATATTTAATAGATCTGGACTGCTTACAGAATGATTCTAGAAATCATTATATGGCTCCAAGTCTTTTTTTAAAGAAATTTATGTTTATTTTAAGAGTAAAACTGTGGCTGTATATGTTATACCTTTCATGTATCAAAAGTCAAGTAAGTCTTATAATTTAAGTCTTTAAAGCCTGTACAAAAACCTAGCAGAACCCTCTTGGCTCTCCTCAACGTTCCACCCTACTTTCTTGGAGTGAGCTTCCCTCCCACAGGGACTGTATTTTTTTTCACTCCTTGCCATTTGGCTGCCTGCTCATCAATTCTTTGCTCAAGTATGTATTTTTTTCAAGGTCCCTGGTATTTGCTTTATTTAAGTTACTGGCACTTTCTTGGGGAACAACCATGAGGAAACTCCAAAAGCCTGTTTGATTTAGTACGAAGACACAGAGTTTGCTATTCTGCCCACTTTCGTACAGGCTCACTCAGTCTCATGTCTTCCCAAGACTCAGTCATCCATCTTAGTTTTTTGCAAGTTTATCCTTCAGACAAATTAGATTAGCACTATCAAGATGATATAAATCAGATGAAATTTTAAAATGCCTAAAAAAGAAATGAGAAAAAGTCTAGGAATTTAAAAACTGACCATGGCATATTTCCTCCTTGATGAAGCTTAACTTGCTGTGGGTATCACTTCTCTGGATGGTCCCCGTCTATGATTTCACATTTTTATAGACATCCCCCCATGCCCAGATACTCAACATAATCATTTATTTTTCCTTAAACCAAAGGATCATCTTTATATGACTTTTCCTGCAAGTTGGTTTCTTACGTATTTTTAAAAAAAAATACACATTGTTATAAATCTGCTTCATTCTGCTCCAATTAAACTGTTTAATCAAAATGAATATGTGCACCATAACAAACCAAATAGTATGAGTTTCAGACATAAAACCACAATTACACCAGGCTTATCTTCCCTAGTCTTCTGTCATCCAGAGGCATTTGTGTCACATTTTCATACTATATTTTTCTGGCCAAAATTCACATTACTATACATTTTAAAATGGTGAATTGCTCACAGGACCCAGGAACTCCAGCCAGCTGAGTGCACAGGGCAGGGCTAGACCCAGCCCCCTCCTGTGACTCCTGCCTTCTACACGGATGACTTCATGGGACCTGAGAACTCTAGCCAGCAGCACACATGGGCCATGCTAACCTGGGCTCTGCGATTCCTGCTGTCCCTATTAAGACCACTTTCATTGCATCCCACAGATGGCAGTATGTTGTTTCTGCATTTTCATTGAATTGTAGGTATTGCTTTATTTCTTCTTTAATTTCATCTGTAGCCCACTGGTTGTTCAGAAGGTTGTTATTTAAGTTCCATGTATTTATGCAGGTTTGCAATTTCTTTTGCCATTAATTTCCAGTTTCAGTGTGCAATGGCAGATATTCTGCATGGGATAATTTCAGTACCTTTGCATTTACTTAATGTCTTAGTTACTTTATGCTCGTCGCTGAGACAAAATACCTGATGCCCAAGTTGGAAAAGGAAAGGTTTATTTCTTACAGCTTTTGGAGGTTTTAGTCCACACTCGGCTCCCAGGCAGGCGGGCATGGCTGGACCGCCTTTCATGGCGGCTGCAAACAGCAAGCTCGAACCAGCAAACAGCAAGACACACCTTCTTCCTGCCATTACATCACATCCTGGCTCCACCCCTATGTGGGTGGAGCACTGACACCATCAATCCAAGCACTAGACAATGAACTAATCACAAATACACAATGCAAACTCATGAGGCCTGGGGGACATAGACATAAACCATGACACTTAAGAATGATTTTTTTGTTGTGTTTTTTTTTCATTTGTTTTTCTTTTTTATCAGTACCGGGGATCAAACTCAGGAACGCCTGCTTGCCAGGCAGGTGCATATGCCACTGAGCTAAATCCCCAGCCCCCTAAGAATGTTTTATAGGATAACATATGGTCTATTTTGGAGAATGTCCCATATGCAGCTGAGAAGAATGTGTATGCTGATGTGGCTGGGTGGAACACCCTGTAAACATCTACTAATTCCATTTGTTCACAGGTTTGATTCAATTCTATTATTTCTTTGCTGACTTTTTGTCTAGTTGATCTATGTCTTTGTGACAGTGCGGTATTAAGGCCCCCTATTACAACTGTGTTCTTGTGTATTTGATTTTTCAAGTCCATTAGTATTTGTCTTATATAATTGGATACTCCTGTATTTGGTGCATATATATTTATAATTGTTAGTTCTTCCTCTTTAATTTTTCCACTAACATGTAGTGATCTTCTTTATCTCTTTTGCTCATTTTTGGTTTGAAGATCACATTGTCTGCAAGCAGAATATCTACCCTGGCTTTTTCTGGGTTCCTATCAGCTAGAACCTTTCCATCCTTTGACTTTTATTCTATGAGTTTCCTTTTGAGTCAGATGTATTTCTAGTATACAGCATATTGTGGGATCCTGTTTCTTGATACATTCTGTCAATCTATTTCTTTCAATAGGTGAATTGAAGCCATTTACATTGATCGATATAACTGATATGTACTGTTATTTTCCTGTTGTTGGTTTTCTGATTTTCCCCCTTGTTTAATTTCTTGCCCTATCTGGTGGTTCCTTTCTGTTCTCGTTCTGGAAATTGTGGTCATTTTTATCTCTATCTAGTATGTCTTTCAGTAGTCTTTCTAAGGTTGGTTTGGTGGGCATGAATTTCTTCATTTGTTCTTTGTCATGGAAGTATCTTGTTTCTCCATTAAATCTGAAAGAAAGTTTTGCTGGATATATCAATCTGGGTTGAAAGTTGTTTTCTTTTAGGACTTGAAATACTTTACTCCAAGCTCATGTTAACTTGAGGGTTTGAGCTGAAAAGTCTGCTGTGACTCTAACAGGCTTTCCTTGGTAGGTGAGTTGTGTCTTTTCTCTAATAGCTTTTAGTATTCTGTTTTTATGCTGCATGTCTGGGATCTTAATTATTATATATCTGGATGTAGATTTATGTTGGTTGTGATTATTTGGCATTCTATATGCCTCTCTTGTCTGTATATCAGATTTTCCCCATGTTTGGGAAATTTTCTGTTATTACTTCTGTAAATAGCTTACCAGTATTCACATTGACTCCTGCATCTTCATTGATCCCTATTAGTTTTATATTGTTTCTCTTTGCATCATCTTGAAGCCGCTGAATTTTCATTACATGCTGCTTAGTTATTTTTAGAAGTTCTATCCTTTCATGATCGCCAGCTGTGATCCTGTCCTCAAGGTCCAAAATTCTATCCTCATTTAAACAGTTTCACTAGCTTTCAATAGAACTTTTTATTTCTTGGATATCTTTTTGAATTTGTTTTGGAAGGATCAGTTTTCCATGCTCCTGTACTTGAGAATGCTTTTTCATTTCATCATTTTCAGCTTTTGGGCTAATATTTGGTCTTTCAATCCCACTAGTCTCAACTTTTGGTAGTGTGTACCTTAGAGTCCTACTGTGTAGTCGATGTTTGTCCAATTACCAGGTACCACAATGAAGAAAGGACAAATCATCTGAATTCCTCCTGCAGGGCCTGTTGGATGAGTCCTATATTCTTCCTAGGCCTAGGAGTATTGATATAAATCATTCCTTAGTTCCTGCTGTTACTATGTCTTCAGGTTGTTCCAGGTCAATGAATCTCCATCTATAGTGTTTGTCCTAGCTGGGACCCTATTATGTACTGGGTGCCCCATAAGCCCTTTTAATTTTCTCCAAGTTAGGGGAGGCCTTATTGGCACACTCCTCAACCCCTCTGATGTTCTCTGTATGGAGGAAGGACTCACCCACACTCTTGCCAAGCACCCCAAGGTCATACAGCTGGAGGGAGCTTTCCTACTGCTCCTGTTTATCCCTGAAGTCCTCTATCTTAGGGACAAACTTGCCACACTGACAGAAGGCTGCTGAGGTCCTCTGTTTGTATGCAGGTGTTACTGAGTTTCCCATCAACCCAGCCAAGTTAATCCACTGAAGCCCAAGGTTCTGGGAGGAGAAGGGACAGCCAAAGAGCAACGGCAATATAGATTCAGGAGATGGGGTATCCCCAAGGGTGGTAGGAGGGCTGGTGCAGAAGCAGCCTGCCTTCTGATGTGGAGGTCCAAGGTCTGACTGTGGTGGGAGGGCAAGCACAGAAGTCACATGGAATTTCTAATTTTAGTTCTTGCATAATGGCTGTACTAGTTCAATTTTCACCAATAGTGGAGTTTTCCTTTTTCACAGCAGCAGGTTTTTTTAAATTTCTTGATAATTGCCATTCTCTCTGGAATAAAATGAAATCTTAGCATTGTTTTAATTTGCAGTCTTCTAATGGCCAGGAGTGTTAAACACTTTTTCTTATATTTGCTGGCCATTTGCATTTCTTCCTCTGGGAAGTATCTGTTCATTTCATTTGCCCATTTGTTGATTATGTCTTTTCTTTTAGGTGGTATGATTTCTAAACATTCTTTTTATATTCTCTATATATTCTTGCCTTAGTACTTTTGTCTTGTTGCTGACACAAAACAGACAACATCTGAAGTCAGAGGAGGAAAGATTTATTGCGAACAGTTTGTAGAGGTTTCAGTTCCTACTCAGTAAAGTCTCAGGCAGGGTGGGATGACAGAGGGTCATCACAGAGGAGAAACAATTCATGGAGGAAAGAAGACAGCAAAACAGAGACGTAGTAAAGAAACAGGAGCATCAAGAGATGGCATCAGCCCTCTTTCTGTCTGTTATGGTTTGAGAACTGATGGTCAACTTAACGCCAGCTGGATTACATCAGCATGTATTGAGAGAAGATGATCCACCTGATGATTGCCAGGTTGCCAGGATAAATAGGTGGAGGAGAAGGGAGGTGTTGAGAGGGTTGAGGCATTAAAGAGGCATTGTGGGTTCTCCTACGAGTTGCTGTCTGAGCTGTTGGTTCTCCTAGAGAAGCTTTGGTCTTCACATCGAGCATTGCCTCCTGGCTCCGGAAGGCAAGACATGTGTTGCTTGGTCTCTAGGATGAACTCGTCACGCTGCTTCCTGGCATGTACCCGACTATGCTTGTTGTCAGAGGAGCTTGGAGCCTCTGTGTTGCTGAGGACAGCTGTGGTGCCTTTCAGGATAGCCCTGGTCTTTGTTGTGAGTGTGACTTCTCGGTTCCAGTGTAGAACCCTCATCCCACTAGCACAGCTCCTTCATCCTGCTGGCATGGACTTTCTGGCTTCCACCACTAACCCCTGGGTCTTCCCGGCATGGATCCGTAAAACAGACTGGCATGAGTCTTTCTTGTGGGCTCTGGACCTCCAATTGGACTCATGGAGGCATTGTCCTGAGCTCAGGGTTTTTATCTGGACTCTTGTGAGACATTGCTGTGGGGTTTAGGCTCTTGACTAAATAATCTATGTCTTTGGTGTTGCGGATAGATTTCCTGCATTTTCCTGTGTTAACTTCCCGTGACCATTATAAAAATATTATAAACTCCATGTCCTGATCTGAATTGTTCTCTGTGTACAACCCCTGACTACAACACTGTCCCTTGTGTTCTACCCAGGTTAAATACCCTTAGAGTGGGTATCATTCACATCCAGGGTGGGGCTTCCCATTATCCATACCCAGAACTATACCAAATCAATTAGTGGAATAATTTAATAACCACATTCTCTTGATTGCAGCATCACACACTTAATTCCAGCATTACACACTTTAGATTACCTCTGAAAAACCCCACCTATGACTGCATGAGGCTTTGAGGGGACATCTAGGCACAAGCCATAACAATTCTAGATAATAGAATAATAACTGGCAAAATGAGTAATAAGTGGAAAAAATTCCATTCTGTATGTTGTCTCTTCACTCTAATTGGTTCCTTTGCTTTGAAGAAAATTTTTAATTTGATGTAATCCTATTTTTTGATTCTTACTGTTATTTCTCTTGCAATCATGATTTTATTTAGGAAATTTTTCCCTATGCTTACATCTTCAAGTGTTTCAACCTATTTTGTATGAAGAGATTGAATGTTTTTGTTTTAATGTTTAGATATTTAATCCATTTTCATTTTAGTTTAGTATATGTTAATAGATATAGGTCCAATTAAATCTTCTATAAACAGTTATTCAGTTTTACCAGCATAACTTGTTCAATAGGCTATCTTTCCTTTAAAGTATGCTTTTAAATACTTTGACAAAGATCAAATAGCTGCATATGTCTAGAGGTGTTTCTGTATCCACTATTCTGTTCCATTGATCCACATGTCTGTTCTTTAGTGAGTACTATGCTGGGTTTTTTGTTGCTCTTTTGTAGCATAAGCTTGAAATGAAGCGCTGTGATGCGTCATGTTTTGTTCTTACTGTCCAAAATTGCTATTCTGGCTCTCTTCAGGTTCCATATGAATGTTAGGATTGTTTTCTCTTTGTCTGTGGAGTATGCTTTGGTATTTTGGTTGGGACTGTATTGAATCTGTATGACAGTTCTGGGAGTATGGCCATTTTGATAACACTGATGCTGCCTCTCTAGGATCAGGAGACATCTTTGCATTTTCTCATGTCCTGTTCAATCTCTCTTTTCAGAGTACTGTAGTTTCCTTGTAGCAATTCATTACTTCTTTGGTTAGGTTAACACCTAGATACTTCATTTTTCTTGATTCTACCAAGAATGTGTTGTTTTCATAATTTTCTTCTTATTTAGTTCATTGTGTACACAACTGTTACTGAAATTTGTTTGTTGATTATGTATCTTGCTACAGTGCTGAAATTTGTTATTAACTCTAATAGGTTTTTTTGGTGAAATTCTTTAGGTCTTTTATGAAGAGTATTTGTAAATAATGATAACTTGAGTTCTTCCTTTTCTATATGTATGCCATTTATTTGTTTCTCTGTCCTGACTGTGTTGGATAATGGTTTGAGTACTTTGTTGGATAGAAAGAGGCTACAGTGGGCACCCTTGTCTTGTTTCTGATGTTAGAGAAAATGCCTTCAGGTTTGCTCAATTTAATGTGGTGTGAATTGTTAGTATGACATTAATACCCTTTATCAAGTTAAGGTATGGTACTTCTATAACTTTTTTTTTAAAGATTCTTATTATAAAGTGGTGATAAATTTTGTCAATAGCCTTTTCAGCACCTATTGATATGACCATGTATTTTGGACCTGTGATCTTTGACATGACCATGATCATGTGATTTTGGACCTTGCTTTTGATTATGTAATGTATTACATATATTGATTGCATAATTTGAATCACTCTTGAATCTCTAGGATAAAACTTATCTGGTCATGGTGCATGATTTTTTTATTAAGTTTATAGATACAATTTAAATGTACACAATGATTATACTCATCATAGGGAATTTGTAGCTGTATATGATATATTGTGAGTCCTCTTTCTTCCCCAACCTCTTCTCCTCCATTCAACTCCTCTTCCTCTCCTAATTTAGAAAGTTTCCATTTTTATCCTTCTTGTATCTTTTTCTAGTCCCTTCTTTTCTTTTCCCCTGTCCCCTTCCCAGTTCCCTTTTCTTTTGAACAGTTTCTTCCTATTTCACAATACCTAGTATACACATTGGCCTTATTTACACTTTCAGTTTCTCACACCAGAGAAAAGATATTTTAGCCAACTATCCCTCAGGCAAAGGACTTATATATAGAATGTGTACAGAACTGGAAAAAATCAGATTCCCCAAATTCAAAGACTCGATCCAAAAATGGGCAGCTGTGTTGAATACATACTTCTTAGATGAAGAAATATGAATAGTAAATTAGTACACAAAAAAATGTTCAACATTACTGGTCATTCAAGAGATGCAAATTAAAACAGCACAGATTCTATCTCATTCCAGAAAGAATGGCTATTATCAAGAAGTCAAACAATAACAAATGCTAGACAGGATGTGGGGGTAAAAGACCCATTCTTCACTGTTGGTGGGAGTGTAGGCTGGTGTGACCACTAGGCCTAGGTGGGAGGTCTTTTCATTTTCTTTTTTCTTCTTCAATCATTTCCTTTACTGACCTGAAATTTTCATTGTTGAGGTATGTTACCTTCTTGTTAGACAGAATGACCCATTTTTTGAAACTATTATGAATAGAAATGTTTTGTTGATTTTTTTCAGTTAGCCCATTATTGTATAGTAAATATTTGTTCTAAAGATTCGTTTTATATGTGTTCCAGGAATGGTGGTGTATACCTGTAATCCTAGCACTGAGGAGGCTCAGTCATAAGAATCACCAGTTTGGCTTACATAGTAAGTTCAAGACAGCCTGAACTACATAGTGAGACATTGTCTCAAAACATCAAAAAAAGATTTGAGCAAAGATGATGGATAGATAACAATTGGCTACAGAGGCTCCCTGAGATAGTCAACTTAGAATTCAACATAACACAGCTTGGGGAGCCCCAAACAGAGGGAGATGAATTCTCTCATCCCAAGAAGAAACTAAGGTGAGAAGAACCAGTCCAACATACAGTCCCAGTGCTATTATTAGAACAGCTAAAGGTTCAGTGCTCCTGCCACAGCAGGTGACTTGCTGAGCCATCTGAGGCCCTGCAACTTTAACTCATTGGAGGTGCAGTCACACTGAGATCGGGGGTGGGCCAGACAAACAGAGAGCTGAGCTGGCAAGGGGCCTGCATCAACCTGTGGTGAGTGATGGGAGTGGAGCCATTCCACAGAAAGGGGGGTTCTGGAAGATGACATTCTGGGACCGGGCAAGACTGGCAAGTACAAGGGGCAGCAGTGACTTCAGTCAGTTGTTCCCTTCCCGAATGGGATTGGTGGAGTGAGTTAAGCCTGGGTCACATGACCTGGCTGAGATCCAATAGGTCAGCCAAAATCAATTCCCTTTGGTGGCAGCCCACACTAATGCAGTGAAGGCCTCAGAAGTTTGAGCCCGAGGGGAGGCAGTGCACAGTAATAAAGTGCTGGCCTCAGCAGCTTGACAGATCCAAAGGGGAGGGGCCAGCATACACTGACCTTGTTTGCAACTTACTAGCACACTGCAGTAAGGAAGGGTCACCTAGCCAGCATGCTTCAGAAGAATTGTAACTAACAAAGAAAGAAACTGGGCATCCTAGAAGAAACAAAAAAGATGGGAAGAAGAAGCAACAAGAAAATTTCCCCAGCCCCCAACCCTGAGAATATTGATCCAGGACAGGTAATTACAAAAGAGAATGAGAACAGCAAACATGCAATATCAGACACGGCACCAGTGGACATAAAGGGATATATTCAGGACCTCATAGACGAGTTCAAAAGGGAAATATTTAGGCAAGTAAAGCAAGATAAAAGATTAATAAAAGAGATGCTAACCACCCCTCAAGCAGACACAGATGGAAGAAGGGAGGAACTCAAACAAAGGAGAGAATCATTTGATGCAGAATATAAAAAACCATAAAATACATGAAGCAGATTCAAAGAGATTAACAGGAAATTAAAAACTCTATGGAAAGATAACAAATCTACTTGAAAGAAACTAAGGATAGATTATTCAAACTGGAGGGCAGTTTTGCAACATGGGATTATAAAAGGAAAACTTTTTTAAAATAATAAGGAAATAAGCAGTAACAATACAAAGGCTAGATGATGACAAGAAGATCTATAACTTGAGAATAAAGAATGTGAATGAAGAAGCTGGGGTACAAACAAAGGAACTACAAAGGCTATTCACAGAAATAATTAAGGAAAACTTCCCAAACATAGGTAAAGGAAATGATATTCAGATATATGAGGCATAGAGAACTACACCCACCGACAACCAAAACAGGGCCATACTTAGGCATATAATAATCAGGATCCTAGAAAGTTAATATAAGAACAGAATATTAAAAGCTGTTAGAGACAAAAAACAGATAACCTATAAAGGAAGGCCCATCAGAATAACGGCAGACTTCTCAACACAAACCATCAAGTCAAGAAGAGCCTGGAGCAAAATATTCCAAGCCCTGAAAGAAAATAAGCTCTGGCCCAGATTGATAAACCCTGAAAAACTGTCTCTAAAAATTAATGGAGAAACAAGATGCTTCCAAGACAAAGAGGAACTTGGGAAATTCATGGCCACCAATCCAACTCTACATAGAGTACTGCAGGGCATTCTAGAGAGAGAGAAAAGTACTAGGATTCTAGGAACAGTGGCAGAGAAGCCTCAATGAATGGAGCAGAAAACAGAATGAAGAAGACAAGCAGACAACTGATGGCAAAAAAAGAGCATAACAGAAATGAGGCAGAGAAGGTTGGTTATAATCTCTAATACAGATGGCCTTGATACACTAAATTTTTTTTAAAAAGAACTACACGTAGAGTAGATCAGGAG
Organism: Cavia porcellus; assembly: GCF_034190915.1. Lineage (NCBI taxonomy): Eukaryota > Metazoa > Chordata > Mammalia > Rodentia > Caviidae > Cavia > Cavia porcellus. The sequence goes on from NW_026947503.1 coordinate 3,858,558, forward strand.
GCAGGGTCCACCAAGATGCTATTTATAGGAAATATAATTAACATGAAAAAGAGTACATGGACTGAAAATCAAATATGAGAAAACAATGCTCTATGTGACAGAGAACCAGAGAGTAATAGGGCAACTAGACCAGTATTTGTGGATAGGTTGAAAAGACAGACTTTAATAGGTAAAGGAATACAATTAGAGATCAAGTTCAGGAGAGAGAAGGTTCAGAACCACTTAGGTAAATAGTAGGTTGCCCCCCTCTAATTTAAAACCAAGGGTCTTGGTCAGACCCAAAAATGCACAGTGTACTCTGGGGAAGTTAAAGGAGAGGGAGAGTCTTAAAAAAGATGGCAGAAGATACTATTAATTATGTATCAGGATTTAAATCCCATATTACTCGCACCACTCAGCTTATTAGATTTTATTCTGTCCCAGTTTGTCTACTTGCATTAGATTTGAGGGCACAGACAGCTATCCCAAAAACATCAGGATATGGCACAGTAATAATTTTTAATTTACTATTATCTTAATTTGGAGCCCTGTATTATTTATACTGTTTTATCATGACTTAGTTAAATCTGGTTTGTTGGATCTTAGTCAAATCTTATTTGTGTTGGATTGCTGTTTGGTATCAACAGATTTTACTCAAAACTGATATGATTGATAGTATCAAGTCTGAGAGTACAGGCAACTGCACTGAAGATGACAAGACTATATGATACACATTCTGGTTTGATAACTTTGTTTTTGAAGTTTTATACTATATACAAAGTTGTGTTTTTATTAATCTGTTATGTACTGATATATTCAATTATACTATGTCTGATGATATAGCCAGTTCTATTGAAGATAACAAGAGACAGCACAGGAACTATGGTAGAACTCCTTGTACAATGGTCTTATATGTCTCTTTTATTTCATGTGTTTAGAGGAATATGTTTTGTTTTGTTTTGTTTTGTTTTGTCTTGCTTTGTTTTGTTTCTCTAATATAGAAAAGATAGAAATATATGTTAAGACTCATGCATGTGTGGAATCTATAAACAGTTTATGACAACTGATCTTATGACACATGATGAAATGAACAGATACTTTGAAGAAAAAGAGACCCTAAAGTACCCAGTGCTGATCCTGGAGTGTCATAATGTGAAACCCAGCAATAGTATTATTCTTTGTTCAGAGTGATATTAGACTGCTTGAGTTTGTTCAATCTCAACATAATTGAGGATATGGATAACTGCATGTATGTTTAAGTGTATAGGATTGATAACCACATTTCTAAGATTTTGTTGGATAGTTGAACAGAACTGGTTGCAGTCTCACTGTTTGAATCCCCACTTTATATGCTCCACTTTAGTATCTTGAATAACTGTAAGAGAACAGTGTGTAATGATCAACTAGTGATTTCTTACTGTTTATTTTTTTTCTTTGAAATTATGTATTATTTCTACCCACTTTCTGTTTTGTTTAGTTTTTCTTTAAATAAAATTTTTTTAAAAATACACTCCAGTACCCAGTGCTGATCCCAGAGTGTCATGTTGTGAAATCCTGCAATACTGTTATTCTTTTCAGAATGATTTTAACCTGCTTTAGTTTGTTTAATCTCAACATAAATGAAGATATGGTTAACTGCATGTGTGTTTAATTGTATAGGATTGACAACCATATTTCTAAGTTTTTGTTGGATAGTTGAACAGAACTGTTTGTAGTCTCAACTGTTTGAATTCCCACTTTATATGTTCCACTTTTGTATCTTGAACAACTATTTATAAAAGGACAGTATGTAAACATCAACTAGTGATTTCTTACTGCTTACTTTTTCTCTTAATGTATGTATTATTTCTACCCATTTTCTGTTTGGTTTAGTCTTTCTTTAAATAAAATTGTTTTTAAAAAGGCTTCCCATGTTTGTATTGGAAAAAATAATACTGGGTATTATTAAGATGGGTATATTACCTTTAGAAAGAATCTACAGATTTAATGCAATTTCCATCATACTTATGACATCTTCACAAAATTAGAAGAAAAAAACTATCCTAACATCCATATGGAAACACAAAAGATCCTGACTAACCAAAGCAATTGTAAGCAAAATGAGCAAGGCTAGAGGCATCACAACACCTGACTTCAAATTATGCTACAAAGCCATAAAAACAAAAGCAACATGATAGTGGCACAAAATAGGCATATAGACGAGAGGAACAGAATAGAAGGTGCAGAAACAAGCCTGCACAATTACATCCATCTGATTCTGGACAAACAAGCCAAAAATATATATTGGCAAAAAGACAGCCTCTTTAACAAATGTTTCTGGGAAAACTCAACATTTGCCTGTAGAAGACTAAGATTAGATCCCTTTCACTATGACCACAAACCAATTTGAAATGGATCAGTGACCTGACCTGAAACTTTGAAAGTGCTAAAAGGAAACATCAGAAACACTTGAAGCCTAAGGCACAGGCAAAATCTTTCTGATTGGACTTCAAGTAGGAAATAGCAGAAGTCAAAAATGGGACCACAGGAAAATTTTTGCCAGCTACTCTTTCAAAGAGGATTAATATCTTGAATATATAAAGAACTCAAAAGACGACACCAAATCCAAAATACTTTGAGATTCCCTCTATCTCATTTGGAATGTCTGCCATCATGGATACAGAAAACAATAAATTCTGACAAGGAGGCAAGATAAAAGGAAACCTCCTGTAGTACTGGTGGGAATGTAACTTAGTACTGCCACTGTGAAAATCAGCATGGAATTTCCTCACAAAACTAAAAATAGAGCTACCAATTTTGTCTAACTATACTGCTTCTCAGCATATACTCAAAACATTCAAAGTCAGCATACCATAGGGATATTGCATACCCAAGTTTATTCCAAATAGCCAAGATATGGAACCAGCGTATGTCCCTGTCAACAGAAGAGTTAATACAGAAAACGTGGCATAAATGTACACAATGGAATATAGTGATGCTCAGTTCATGAAAGCTTCTGTAAACAAAAGTATTCTGTAAAATTTGCTACAATTTGTGAACTCCACATAGGATAGTAAACATAACCACAGCCATCTTTCCCATGGAAACACAAAGGCAGACATCTTTCCCAAAATTGTAAAACTAAGTTTTGTTTACTCAGCTACACAAAAGAACAAAATTACATAATTTTTCAGAAAAATGAGTGGATCTAGAGACCATAATGTTAAATGAAATAAGCCTTGAGCCCAAACTCAGAAGATGTTGAAGTGTAGAGGTAATTTAAGAAAATATTGGACTGCCTGAATTTGGGTTTCCCTATAATAAACAGACTTACAGACCTATTATCATATGCTTGTCTAATATCACTACTGATACTATTGTTATTAATATATAGTATCAATTATTTCAATTGTTGAAGCTACATAATAAATTTGATAAAATTTACAGTAAAATTAATACATATGAGACCTTATTGATTCATTATCTCATTCAGTCACTTATCACCTATCACTCAAATACTATTATGTCTAGTTTATAGGACAAAAGAGATCAAGAGGCTCATTTTTTATTTACTTAGAATAAATTTGCCACTGAAATCAAGTACATTGACTCTAAAATTTAATAGTTAACTCTACAGAGATGTTCTATTTCAATAAGATTTTCTCTTAAAACAGCTACCTGCCTTGGTCCAGTTGAATGCTCAGCATGCAGCTTTCCCTTCTGATGTGAACCAGTCTTCCCCTGAGGGCAGTTGGCCAACTGGCCAGAATGCTGATTACTGAGTCACATGACTGGACCTTCTGTCCAAGCCACCCTGGGTGGAATCACCATGGCAACAAATAGCATGCTTGGAAGACCCTGCTCTGAGACATTTGATCTTAATCTCACAGATGGCAGCTATATACCCTTTGGCTACTGGGCCAGACATTCAGGGAAGCAATTAATTGAGTTACTTGATAAGAGACCAAGCCTTTATGAGCTGTAACTCATCCACAAGGACCTGGCCATCCCTTTGTCAGTCTAGAAAATTCCCCTTCATATCTACAAGGATAATGGCAAATCCCTGTATTCTGCAGGGAGCAGTGATGCAGTCTGCCTGCATATTCAGCACTGTGCACACAGCCAGAGTTCACGTTGTGCCCCATGGAACACAGTGCAAAGTCCAGAGACCTTGTGGCTGCCATAATTGGTATAAGCAACTGACATCTAGTGAGGGAGGCCAGGAACAGTGCCAATGTTCTACAACATTCAAGACAGTCTCCTCCCTAGAGAATGATCTATCTTGAAAGCCAGCAGGCCTCCCATTTCAGGATTACCCCTCTGGCAGTGGTACAGAAACAAACAGATCAATAGAACATAATAGAGGATTCAGAAACAATCCCAGGCACATTCAGTCATGGGATCTCCGACAAAACACAAGCTGGAGAAAAGACAATCTCATTAACAAATAGTGCTGGGAAAACTGGTTATACAGATCCAGAAGACTGAATCCAGACCCACATCTCTAACATGTACTAAACTAAAATGAAATACCTGGATATTAAAACAAAAACACTTAACCCACTGGAAGGAAAAACAGGTAAAATTCTTGAAGATAGAAGCATAGATAAGGACTTAGAAATATAGCTCCAGCTGTATAAGAAATAACATTAAGAATCAACAAATGAAATTATATCAAATTTAAAAGCTGCAATACAAGCTAGTAAAGGCAGCACAAAACTGCAGTCCCAGCTCTCAGGATGCTGAAACAGGAGGATCACTGATAGTTCAAGGCCAGCCTAAACTAGATAGTGAGACATTTTCACATACACACACACACAAAGGCAAAAGCACAGTAGAAGCACAGTAAAGGAAACGAGAAATCTACAGCAGAAGGAGAAGACTGTGCCAGCTACTTCTCCAACAAACAACTAACATCTAGAATATATAAACAACTCAAAAGAATTAGACCCCCCAAAATAAGATTCAGTCAAAAATAAACAACTGAGAATAGGCACGTCTCAAAAGAAGTACAAATGACTAATAAATACATGAAAAAGTGTTCAATATCATTGGTCAGAGGAGATATGCAAATTAAAAATGCCTATTATTGGGGCTCTGAATTTAGCTCAGCGGCATTAGTGCCTGCTTTGTAAGCGTGTGATCGTGAGTTCGATCCCTGGTACTGATTTTTTTAAAATGGCTATTATTACAAAAATCAAATAATAATAAATGATAGCTAAGCTTCAGGAAAAAACAGGAACACTTTACATTGTTAGTGGGAATGCAAACTAGTATAAATACTATGGAATAGAAGTCATACATACTAGTATAACTGGTATAGACATTCTCCAAAAATCTAAAAGTAGGAATTCCATTTTTATCCAGCTATCCCTCTTTCCAGGTATCTTTCCAAAAAAGTTAAAAACCTCATATTACAGTGATACATGCATAACCATATTTTTAGCTGCACAACTCATAATAACCAAATTTTAGAAGCAACCATCTATAGATGAATGGATTAAGAAAACATGCTATATATACACAGCAGAGTACTACTTAGTCATAAAGAATGATCCACTTGACTGACTCATAGGAAGATAACTTGAGAAGGTAATGTGAAAAATGAAGTAAATCAGATATATCAGTATAAATACCACATGGTTTCTCTTATATGAGAAACCCAAAGTATAAATAATTTAATGAGCAAAATATAAGATAGATGTTGCAAAAGAGGTGAATAAGCTTTTTGCAAATTTGAAAGAGAATTAGAGGAGAGGCAAAAAGGGAGGGCAATGGAAGCAGAAATAATTGAGATGCATTATGTATATGTGTCAAATCTCCACAATATAACAATTTCCTACAGCAAACAGTTGCTAATGCAAGTAAGTAAATTTTAGGAAAAAGAATTATGCTTCTCTCCATAGATAGTTTCTCTTTAATCCCTATTCCGGGTATCAGCTCACTGGGTCCTGGAAGATGTTTTGGGGTGTGCATGTTTTCAGAACCAAATAGAACTGCTAGTCTATGCTAATCCAAGCCATAGCACAGTACCTTTTCTGGAAGAGACATTTGATAAATACAAATAATATCTTAATAAAGAGTGTCACATCATATATACTTCTAATACCAATAATTAACATGCGAACACAGGTCCAGTGATAAAGTGGTATTTGACTCCAAGTAAAAATGAGACATCATGCTAGGATAGAAATGCAACTATTCCCAACCAAAAGATAGGAGTTTGTAAGGCAAATTTTTTAATTAAAAACCTCAAAGGAATTTTTGGTTAAAAATGACTAAAATGATGAAGCCATAGAAGCACTGCCAAGAACCTTGTCAACTGAATAGAAAGAGAACATGTAGCCCCCTTTTTAGTCTATGTAGTTTCTGCCCCTCGCTAACTCACTGTGTATCTCACAATGACCATTTCCCGTGAATCCACTCACACAACTGCAGAGAAGCTCTGATATGCACTAGAAACTGGGATAGAAACATAAATGACACCATCCCTACCTTCTAGGAGCCATAATCAGGCTGGGAAATACAAGGCAGTCATTAGCCTGTGAATAAATAACATATAAGAAGCAGGTAAAACATACTATGGAAGCCAAAAAAACATGTCTCATCAGATCTCAGAGGAGGCAAGGCAGAGTGGATGCAGTTGAAATCAAGAGGCAAACAATACCATCTGGATCGGCAGAGGAGATAAGAATCTGGGTCTGTTTTGGAGTTATAGCTATCATGCATTTAGCTAATCTGAGCTCAAAACTCTTGGTGTATGTGTTGGGAGTGGAGGACCCACATATACTGAAACTAGAATCTCTCCACAATCTGAGGTCCAATCCTAGACTTGGACAAGTTCCCCAGGACCATGACTGCCCTCACCTCACTGAAGAGTTGTCTGGCTGTCTCTCCTGACCTTCAGCTGACCAATGAATCATGCTTAAGTAACATCTTCCCATGCACTATTGAAATGGCTATGATAGTCACCAGCCTCCATAACAGCCAAGTTGGGGTCCAGAGTCACAATCATGAGCCTGAGCCATACAGCCAAGCTTCAAATCCAAGTTACCTGTCCTTAACATGGGAATCTAGCTCACATACATGGCAGCCCCATGCATATGAACAAGCAAGCCCAGGCCAGGTGCACGACAGTCCTTCAATGCAAGGATGTGATCATGCACCAAAAACTAAGCTGACTATATACTTTGCTTTCCTTTAGTCAACAAGTAGGGATTAATCAATTGATCAGATCCTGAATGATGCCAATGCCCAGGAAGAGAGGGTAAGCCCAGGAAATCAGCAGACCCAAAGAAAGTATAGACCTGGCCAGGAGCTTCCGGAACTCCAGTGTTACTCTCCTAAAGTTACTAGGTGACAGGCAGTACTCACATGGACAAGAAAGTTGAGAGGAAGTAAGCTAGACATACATCCCTCTCCTAAAGAAATTTAAGCTCAGCATGGGAAGGATATAGGTCCTGCCCCACAAGTGTTGACATTAAGTACAACAGTCCATTTGAACCCTCTCCCTGAAGCCTACATCCAGCAGAGACTAGAAGGATGATAGTATTTCCCATCTACCAACTGGAGCAAGAACATGACTTGCTTTGAATGGTAACTAGTCTGGGATAAATAGGCAGAGGGACCCTTAATGGAGTGATTCAAAAGCCCCAGCCTCTAAAGCTAGGTGGAAACAATCATGAGTGCTGGATCCTAAGACATCAGATACTAGGGAGAAACCACTCAGAAAGAAAGAAAGAAAGAAAGAAAGAAAGAAAGAAAGAAAGAAAGAAAGAAAGAAAGAAAGAAAGAAAGAGAGAGAGAAAGAGAGAGAGAGAGAGAAAGAAAGAATTTTGACTCAATTTTTATTTAATTTTCCTATTTTTTTCTATCCTTTATTAACTTCTTTAGATGCTTCCTCTCTTTTTTGACTTTCTTTTCTTTCTCTTTTAGTTTATTTTCTCTTTTTCTCTTCTCCTCTTTCAACTTTTTTCTTTCCTTTATTTTTCTATTTCCTATGTTCTAATCCATTTTTCTTTTTTCTTTTTTTGCTCCTTCTTTCCTGTGACTGATCTCTACCATTATCAGTTTCCTTTTACTCGTCTCACTTTTCTCTCCTTCTCATAATCCACTGATTAAGTTTTCAAATTTTGCTTTTTTGCATTCTCCACTTCCCCAGCTCCTTTACTTTTACTAGTATGACTACCAAGCTTTATGACTTTCTAGATAGTAGTTGCATGATTATTGTTAAATAATGTTCTGTTGTTAGTAGAGTTAAAGTTGTTCTATTTACTAGATTGGCAGTAGGTCAATATTTGGTTTCAGTGTCCATACTATAATTATGTATCTCTTTTCTATGGTTAAGGATGGTACAATATTGATCCTTGTGTTTTATCAATACTCAAATTCTCCTTGATGCTAATAATTGATGCTGATCTTATTGCTACAGCCAGGTGACATAGATATTGCTACTACTAACTGGTTTTCTTGGGATGCTGAAATATGGATTGACTTGGAGTTATTCCTAACACTGTAACCCTTTCCTGGAGAACTAGGTACCGGGTCAAGTACACTGAAGCCTCCCATCTCAAGAAAATGGAAGTAGGTAGATCCCAGTACAGAGACAAAAGCCAATAGCCATGCCCAGAGGACACTGCCAAAAAGTAGACACTCACTAAAGAGGTCTCCTACTAGAAACAAAACTTTCCATTACACTCAACTTATAAGCCTCAACACACATACAACAACCAAACAAACAAAAATAAAAACATTAGAAGACAAGCCAATAAAATGTCTCCACAATACTCCAAAAAGCCAACTTAAGGACATCAAAAAGAAGGAAAAAAGACATAGCCAAATGATTTGAAAATAGTATCAGAGAAGATAACAAAACAGATCAACAAGGCATTCTGCAACACTAAAGAAAATATGAGTAAACAGATAATGAACCAAATATGTAAATGATGAGCAAGTCTACAAAAGATACTAATAAAAATACAGTAGAGTTAAACAAAATGCTACAAAGCATGAATGACTCACATGTAAAAGAATTAGAGTTCATTAAAAGTCTCCAAACAGAAATTCAGGAGAATTAAAATTCTGTCAAATATAAAGACAGTGGAAGTGAGTGATATAAGGATGGAATGTCAGAACTAAGAGTTCTTGTTGATGATTAAATAATGCGAGTTACCTTAAAAACAACAAAAAAACAAGACAAATGAATCCATTCCTAGATAAGGCAAATAAAACTAATCTAAGATTAATTTGATTTAGTAAAAAGATCAAAAGACAGCACAAATGACATTTTAAAACCTGTTTATTGAAATAATGGCAGAAAACATTTCACATAAGGGAAAAGAATTCAGCATTCAGATAAATGAAGCATATTGAACCACAAACAGCCACAATCAGAAAAAATAAAACCTCTACATGGCATGTCATGGTCAACATCCCATTCTGCTCCCATTCTGGAGCAGAATTTTAAAAGCTATTAGAGAAATACAACAAATCATTGAAGAGATAAATCCATTAGAATTACAGAGACTTTTCAACACAAACTTTAAAAGCCAGAGAGCTTGGAGTGAAGTAATTCATGCTCTAAAAGAAAATAATTTCCAACTCAGGCTTACATTTCCTACAAAACTATCTTTCAAATTTGATGGTGAAAGAAAATATTTTCATGATAAAGATCACCTAAAAAATTCATAAGAACCAAGTCAGCACTCCAAAATTTCTGAAAGACATAATAGAAAGAAACAATGAAGCTAACAGTGACAAAGGTACTAACGGGCTGAATATACCAGAAAGGGTGAGCAGCTGAGTAAAAGAGAAAGACAGGGAATCAGTAATAGGAAAATAAGGCAATGAAAGGAATAAGTCAATACCTATTAGTGAGAACTCTCAATATGAATGGTTGCAAGAACACAATCAAAAGAAACATATTGGCAGGCTAGAGCAAGAAACAAAATCTAAAAATATACTGTATGCAAGAAACATACTTGAAAGTCCAGGATGATGGTGCCTGTGGAAGAGTGTGAGTCCATGCTCTGCACTATCTCCACTGTCCCAAGACAGCAGTGTTCGCAAGAGGAGTGTAAGGACAGATGCCTTTGGGGGTGGACTGACCTAGCCAACAAGAAATCCAAGACCCAGGACAACAAATCAACCAGGTGCAGAGGCACACATATGCCTGTGGTGGGTGGAGCAATCAGCGAGACCAGAAACGTGAAAGCATCTGAAGCAGCAGCGAGGAGCCAGCAGTTAGATTCTGGAGAACTCTACCAACAGAAGGTCAGTCCCAGACCCCACATCCAGAGGCCAAGACCAGAGCCATGCCCAGCACATTTCAGGAAGCTAACATGGACACTATCATAGAACTGTAACCACCAGAAGTATTTTAATACTTTTATTATATTTTGTTTGTCTTATTGGCTATCCCCTTCTTGTCTTCTTGGATGTCATCTTGTTTTGTTTTGTACTCTGTGTTATTTTTTAATTTCTGTGGTTTCATTTTCTCTCTCCTCTCTAGTATCCTTTTACTTTCATTCTTCTCTTTCTTTCTTTTTCATTCTTTCTTTTACTCACTGTTTACATTTCTTACCTTTCTTTTTCACTTGTTTCTATTGATCGTTTTTCTGTCTTTCCTCAACTATTTCTTGAATTAACTTTCAAGTGAGTAATCACTGTTTCTGCCTTTTCTTTTTTTGAAATGTTATTTTAAAGAAAATAAATCCAAACAAAACAAAACTGAATAAAACTAATCAGAATAGAACAATGAAAGTGATACAGGACTCCAAGTTAATAGGAAAACAACAGTGGCTACCACGATGTCTCTGGTTTTCTTCAAAATAGCTGTCCATACCATCAGACATAATAAGATAAAACAAAACAGAATAAAAACCAATCAAAACAAAAGAATGAAAGTATATTTTAAGAAAAATAAGACCAAAACAAAAATAAAACAATAAAACCAACCAAAACAAAACAGTAAAAGTGATATAGAATTTCAAAACAGGATAATGGGTACCATAGTGCCTCTTGTTATCTTCAAGATTTCTGCCCATACCATCAGATATAAAATCAAACAAAACAGAATAGAATAAAAACAATCAAAACAGAAAATTGAATAAAACAAAACAATCAAATGGAACAAAACAGTGAAAACAATACTGAATTTCAAAAACAACACAGAAGGAAATCACCCATATTTGCTGTATTGCTATTATTATCCTCTTAATAGATGCTCAGACTATTGGCCTTAGGCCTTCGAAGTCAATCAAACAATATAAGTGTTATATAAGTGACACCTCAGTTGCTATCAACTCAGCTTGTCCTCCAAAGCACATGGTTGCTCTGGGGAGGGGTTTTGTCTCCCAGCCTGTATGTCAGTTGTCGCATGAGAAGGGCAAATTGACTTCTTGTTACTACTCCCAGGCCCAGCATGGTTTCTGCCAATTCACAGGAAGGGTGAATTGGCTCTGTCTCTGCCCTTTCAGATCACTGCTTCACAGTCTATTTCATTCATTCCCTCCTGTGTCCTTCAGTTTTCCAAAGTTGAGGTGATCATCCTTTGACCCTCACTCTTGGCTCTGTTATATCTGATCTCATTGATTGCTTTAACCTTTCCCCTACTCATTTTACCTCTTCACTAAGGGTGAAATCACTTCGTACAAGCACCTGGTATACGTTTGAGTTTGTTACATAATCTTAGCATTTGCTCCCATGGATGGAGGTAGCAAGTTAATAGTTGCCATAGTTTTTCAGAAGTTATACTTGAAATGATTGTTATTACTAACTATACAATTTTAGCTACAATGTCATACATCTTATTAAAAAAATTCTCCCTTATATAATAACACAGTGATTATAAGGAGTCATAATCTTCACCACAGCCAATACCAAAAGATGGGAGCTGAACCAAATAGTAATGTTGCATCCTTTACAAACTGCAAAGGTAGTTTCTTGGGATAGCTATAAAGAATCACCTACATGCAGATGACATCTCTAAAGAACAGATATCTCCTAAGGAAGACTCGATACTGGTGATAAAGCTAAATATCATAAGAAACTGGCAAGTGTCAACATAGAATACAAAACAAATTTTAAAAGAAAAAATAGAAAATTACAAGATGAAGAAGCAAAATTCCATCCCAGACCCCCAGCCCACCAAGCACCAGCCTGAAAGTGAGTGAGATAGATGAAATTAGAAGTCAAATACTGGAACTTTCTTCCTGTATTTTTGAGACAGAATCTCACTATGCAGTTCAGGCTGGATTTGAACTCACTTTGTAGCCCAGGTTGGCCTTGAACTTGAAGTGATCCACTTGCCTCAGCCTCCCAGTTGCTGGGATTACAAGTATACACCACCTCACCTGGCTTGAACTTTTTGAAGTGATAGCAAAAAGTGGAAAATGTAATACAGAAAATTATCTCTTGGGTACAAAATGATGCTTAAATATAAAAAATATTATAGAAGACAGATAAAAGGATAGATGGACTTATAAAAATGATAGGAACAAAAAATGTCCAACATAGGAAAAAATGGAATTCATGAAACAGCCAGTTCCAAGCAGAAATCCAAGAGATTAAAATTTCCATTGAAAGTACATGCAACAGATTGAATGAAGGAGAGAATAAAATTTCATACCTTGAAGACAAAATTGCAGCTGGTGATCATAAAAAGAAAGATTATCTTAAAACCAGCACAAGACTATGAAAAGTCAATCCAACAGCTATGAGATGAAGCAAGAAGAATAACATGGATTGATTGAGGTCAATGAGAAAGCTGGAAGCAGTGCAAATGCAACAAAAAATTCACAGAAATAATGGCAGAAAACTTCCCAAGCACAGATAAAGTATTTGACATTCAAATAAATGAAGCACATAGAACTCCAAATAGCCATGACCAAAATAAAAGTACATCAAGACATATAATAATCAAGATTCCAGAAATGAAGTACACAAAAAAGAATATTAAGGAGTCACAAGCATTCATGGACTGTGGAGGGAGAGAACAAGGACCAACAAGGAAGAAAGCCCCACCTGGAAACCAGAGCCATGGCCCTTCCCTGTGAGTCAGCACCATCTGAGGACTATGGGGAGGGTGGGAGACAAGGCCACACTAGGAAGCAATACCACCTGGGAACCAGCACCATGTGTGGGCCAACACTGGAGTGGGGACAGCCAGACTCAAGCCCCTTCTGGCCCACAGGCTGGCAAACAAGAAGTGCCAATTCTCCTCCATCCCCACAGTAAGCAACCATCTGATCTAGAGAAAAATAGGCTGTGGTGATAGCTATTAAGGTAAAATGCAATGTGGTGCTTTTGTGATTCTCTGATCTTGTGGGTCTAGGATCAGTAGTCTGACCATAGGTTCAGAAGATAATGATACACAGTGTGGCATCTAGGGTGGATCTCCTTCTGAAGGTTGTGGCCATTGTTGATCCCCTATTGTCTTGTTTTGGAAGTCCTATATTGTTTCCATTGTTTTGTTGAGTTGGATTTTATTCTCTTTTATTTTTTTGTTTGTTTGTTTGTTTATGTTAAATCCAATGGCATGAGCAGTTATTTCAAAGATAGCAAAAATATATTATGGTAGCCATTCTGAATTTACTATTGCTTTGTTTTGAAGTACTTTATTGCATTCATTGTTTTGTTTTTACTGTTTCGTTTCTGTTCTGTTCTGTTGATTTTTATTATGTCCAAAGATATCTGCAGCTATTTTGAAGACAAAAGACAAAATAGTAACTATTATTGATTTCATAATGTTTTAAAGTCCTGTATCACTTACAATGGTTGGTTTGATTGATTTCAATCTGTTTTATTTTCCTTGATTTTATCCTCTTGAAAATAAAAAAAATTAAAGAATAGAATATTAAAAGTTGTACAAGAAAAGAAACAGATCACTATAAAGGAAGCCCATCAGGAAAGCACTATCATAATACAGTTTTGCAGGCTCTGCATAACTGTATTTCTCAATACAAACCTTAAGTCAAGAAGTACATGAAGTGAAGCATTTCAAGTCTTGAAAGAAAGCAGCTTCCAACCCAGATTGATGTACCCTGCAAAACTGTCTTTCAAACTTAATGGAGAAATAAGATACTTCTATGACAAAGAACAACTGAAGAAACTTATGACCACCAAACCAACCCTAACAAGGAATATTAAAATGTATGCTAGGAAGAGATAAAAATGAAATTCCAGAAACAACATCAGAAAGAAATCACTAGACAGAGCATAAATAGAGAAGAAAATCAGGAAATTAACAGCAGGAAAATACCACAACAAAGATAAGCCAATACTTTTCAGTTGTAACCATCAATGTAAAAGGCTGAAGCAATCAAAAAAAAAAAAACAGATTGGAAGACTAGATCAAGAAATAAGTTACAACAATATGCTATATACAAGAAACATATTTGACTGAGAAATTCATAGACTAAAAATCAAAGAATGGAAAATAATACTCTGAACGAATTAAATTGACTTAGTACAAGTTTTCAAAGTATCCTACTCAAGATCATCAGAATACACATTCTTCTCAGCTTCACATGGGACATTCTCTAAGACAGATTGGATACTAGCCTACAGAAGATGTGTAAGTAAATACAAAGGAATTGAAAATTTCTCATGCATATTATTGACCATAGTGGAGTGGAAATGGAAAGTAATCACAAGAGAAATTGCAAAAATGCCATAAACACTTGGAATAAAATAACACTACCCTAAACAACCAATAGGTTGCAAATGAAATAAATGAAGAAATAGAACAATAGCCACAAGTAAACAACAATGCAGATACAACATACTAGAACTTATGAGATGCAATGTAACCAGTCCTAAGAGGAAAATTTATAGTGGTGAATTATCACATCAGTGTCCCAACCTGCAGGTGAGTCAACATAGATGCTAGAGGGGGAGTGGGGATGACAAGGGACAAGAGACACAAAGAATGGAGACAAGACAATGCTCTGATCAAGTCTTGTTTATTCAAAGAAAGAGTAACAAGTATATAGGGTATTGGGGGAGGAGGGAGCTGGGTTCTGAGACATCAGCAGGTAACTTAGCAACAGTGGCAAGACCAAGGGTTATAGGTTAATTCAAATCTCCTGCACACAGGCTCATTAGGCAGGCTGATTAACATAATCCCTGAATAGACCAAACAGGCTAGGCAAGGAGCTGCTTAACTACCAATCTTAACTCCTAGAGGGGGTTAATGTGGCTGCTGCCTGCAGATATAAGGTGGCAGCCAATTAAAGGGCTTCCCACAAGTCCCCCTTTACTTTAAAATATAAGAGGCTGCTTTCTTGAGGAGACTGTGCCTGTCTTGGGTCAGGGCGCTTCCACAGGGGGCCAACCTAGCCTCACCCATCATTGGAAGGCACGGCAGGGAGAGACCCAGTTCCTGTCTTAGGTGGAGGTTGGCATCCTGTGTGAGGCCCAGTTGCCCATCTCTGGCTACCCAGTCTACCACACCAAGGTAAGAGAAATGGGGCAGGCAGCATGTTTTCACAAAGCATTATCATAATACAGTTTTGCAGGCTCTGCATAATTTTCTCTATCAGCCATTCTAAGCCTGTGGTGATGGATCTGTACAGGTTGCATTTTTATGGCATCCACCTGTTGTTTGACAAAAGCCATCAACTTATTAAAAAGAAAGGGGCTAATGAGAGTAAAAGCAACAGTCCAAGCAATGGTCCAAATAATTATAGAACTGCAGTTAGTGAGAGTGACAAACCCAACATCGATGTCAGAGGTATCATTATGAGAACTTCCCTGGAGGTAGGGGGAATCTCTGAAACCTATAGCTGTACTCTAAAGGGGAGGCTGGCACTACACTTTAAGTCAGTACATGGGTCTAATTGATCCTTATTTTTGAGGGGTAATAGAAGGCTTGGGGAGACATACCCATTTTTGTGTACAGCCTCCTCCCACTTGGGAGCTATATCAAAGGTATACCATCTTATCATTGTAATCTGTCATTCTAGTGTAAGAGGTGGGCTTAGTTTTAACTATACCTCCCTTTCAATCATGGGGAACTGAACACAGTGGCACTCAGAGCTCTTGCACTGCAAGGGGGTCCAAAGCCTCCCTTTTCTGGCAGCAGTAGAATCATCATAATCCCAAGGGACAGGATCTAGGCTATCAGTTCCATCATCTGAAAAACAAGAGCTGGGAAAAACCTCTCAGGGGTCATTTTTGTCCCTGGAGTCATCTGTAACATTATCCTCTATTTGTTGCATTTGATCTATTTGTTTTACCAATCATTCTGGTAGACATCTCACAGATTTCATCTCTTTAGAGTATATGCATACTGATCCTCATCCCCAGATAAAGACTGGGTCTGGACCATGCCTTGATTTAGTCAGGGGATCCCTCCATAGTACAGAAGCAAATTGCTTCTGTGTTTTGGTATACCAAAAACAGGTGGCTGCTGAGTGTCCAGCAGCATCCAAATTTTAAAAATTAAGGATGAATAAAGCTTGAGATAGCATATTTTAGATGTCCCCTTTGTGGGGTACCATTCCCCCTTTTTTATTTTATCAACAGTGAGTTTTAGGGAAATATGTGCCCTTTCAACTATGCCTTGAACTTGAGGGTTATAAGGTATGCCTTTAATATGATTAATATTAAGATGTTGACAGAAATTGGCGAAGGCAGAACTAGCATAGCCTGGACTATTATCAGTCTAATTGATGGGGGCATCCCAAAACTGATAAGGTAGTTAACATATGGCTAATAACATGTTTGGTAGCTTTGCCAGTCTGGGGAGAGGCATAAATGAAATCACTAAAGATATCTATTGTTGCATGAACATATTTAAGATTGTCAAACTCAGGAATGTGGGTGACATCCATTTGCCATAATGCATTGTGGATAAGTCTTCTAGGATTAACCCCAAAGTGTAGAACTGGGAGGTGCGTGGCACAAGAGGGGCAATTTTTTACTATCTGTCTGGCTTGTTCTCTAGTGATCTTGTGCGTAAGATGGAGGGTTTGGACATTGAGATGGTGTAATTGATGACTCTTTTGTGCTGAAGTAACACTGTCATCGTGATCACTGGAGATAACATTAGCTAAAATATAAAGGAGAGCTTGTGATCGAGTGGCCATGTTTGCAGCATGATTACCATTGGCCAGAGGTCAATTGACCCAGAGTGAGTACATAGATGTCTGATAAAAAAGGGACAAGTTCTTTTTATAATAAGCACCTGTATTTGCCTAAACAGCTCTCCAGCGTTGGAGGCAATTTTGATATGGCCAGCTGTTTCTAGCAGGGGCACAGAATGTACAATATAAGCAATGTCAGTATATAAACTTACGGGCTGATTGGGAAATGCAGAAAGGGCTGCAGTGACAGCATGCAACTCTGTGATCTGGGCTGATGTACTGTTTGTTTGGAAGGATACGGTTTGGTTTTGAAAAACACAGGATGCTAAGCCAGCTGAGGAGCCATCAGTAAATACCAACAAAGCATTTTTTAATGGTTTAAATGATGTGACCATAGGGAAGATAAATGAATGCCGATTGACAAATTCAGTAAGCTTGCCTGGAGGTTGTCTATAAGCCCTGTGTAGGAGGCAAGGGCAATGCGCCAAAATTCAGTTGTTTGCATGAACCAATCAATCTGTTTTTTGGTATAAGGCAGTATGATAATTTCTGGCTCCTTACCAAAATAACATTTTCCTTGTTCTCTGCCCAAGAGAATGAGGTAGATATAGCCTGATAACAGGGTTCAATGACTTTTTTAGGTGTTGCTGGCAAGTGAATCCACATTAATGGTGCTGTCTTCCAGAAGACAGTGATTGGAGAGAGAGTGGTCCTGCATATGATAAATTTCAAGGGTTTGCCATAATCTATAAAGGTAATGGTCTGGGATTGAATGGCCTGCTCAACAGCATGTATTGCCTGATTTCCTTCTGGAGAGAGTTTGAAAGGGGATGTAGGGTCAGGATTACCATGTAAGATATCATATAAGGGTTTTAATTCACTCTTACTAATTTTTAAGTAGGGTATGACCCAGTTAATATCCCCAAGAAGTTTTTGAAAATCATTTAAAGTCTGAAGTTTATCTAGCCTCAACTGTATGTTTTGAGAAGAAATCTGAGGTCCCCTCGTTTGAAAACCCAAATATGTATATGGGTCAGTGAGTTGAACTTTGTCAGGGGCTACCTCAAGTCCTTTATCCTGTAGGGCAGCCTATAATGCATCATAGCATCTTAAAACTCTTTCCCCATTATTTCCAGATATCAAGATGTCATTCATATAGTGAATGAGATATATTTCTGGCCAGTGGTTTTTTATAGACTGTATTGCTGAAGCAACAAAAGACTGGCATAGGGCAGGACTATTTGCCATGCCTTGTGGGAGGACCCACCATTGGAATCTTTGCATGAGTGCTCTAAAATTAATAACTGGTAAACTAAAAGCAAAGCATGTTTGATCATCTGGATGTAGGGGGATAGTTAAAAAAAAAAGCAATCCTTGAGATCTATGACAATTTTAAAATAGCCCAAAGGTATAGCAGCAGGCAAAGGGAGGCCTGGCTGCAAGGCTCCCATCAAGATCATAGTCTTGTTTACCACTCTAAGGTCTTGAAGTAATTGCCATTCCCTGATTTTTTTTCAAAGATGGGAGTGTTCCATGGGGAATTACAAGGTACTGTATGGCCTGCTTTAAGCTGTTCCTGCACCAGCTGTTCTGCAGCCACTAACTTTTCAGAGGTGAGAGGCCATTGATCAAATCATACAGGCTCCTCTGACAGCCACATAATTTTCTCTGCATGGATTGCAGGAGTATCAATGGCCCCTATGGAAAATTGCCCAATCCGGCTGCTTTTGGTACAGTCTCTATGGGCTCTGTCATTCGTGTATTATTTTTTCCAAGGCCCATACCAGGTGAATATCCACTATTTAACATTTGAGCAGTGACAATGGTATTTAGGATACCCATAATTAACCCCATTTGTGCCAGTAGATTTCTACCCCAAAGATTTATTGGTAATCCAGCTATGACATATGGTTGTATTGTGCCTTGATCGCCCTCTCTGTCCTTTCAGGTCAGAAGTTTTGAACTTCTTTCTGGGTTTTGGCTTTGACCTATGCCTTTTAAATGAGTCAAAGTAATATCTAAGGGCCAGGCCGGAGGCCAGTCTTCCTTTCTTATAATAATGACATCTGTGCCTGTATCTATAAGGCCAGAGAATTTTTTACCATCCAGTCATAATGACATAAGGAGTTTCTGAGTAGAAATTGCTTCTTTCCAATAGACATCTGAAGATCCAGATCCTTTATCACCTTGTTGTTGGGAGATTATTTTATTAGGGGTTTGAATTAGAGGCAAGAGTAGTAACTGAGTGAACCTTTGTCCATAAGTGATAGTAGTAATGTATTTAGGTGAAGATGCCATGATCTTTATTTCTCCAGAATAATCATTATCAACTATGCCTGGAAAAACCTGTAGTCCATTAAGAGTTGTGCTGCTGTGTCCTATTATAAGGCCAAATGTATTCTTTGGTAGGGGCCCAAAAACTCCTGTAGGGAGAGCCTGAATTCCCATTTCAGGGGTTAATACTGTGTGAGTGGTGGAACTGAGGTCCAGTACTGCACTCCCTGTTGTAGCGCTAAAGAGGTCTGAAATGGATTGTTGTTTGTTTGAACAAAGCTTACTGCCCCAAAGATTTGTTTGGGTTCACATGCCTGGGCCTGGCCCTGATTCCCGTTTCCCTGCAGTGGAAGCAATTCTTTTCCATTAACATCCCTTTCAGATTTGCATTCATTAGCCCAATGGTATCCCCTTTTACATCTAGGGCATAATCCTGGTGCTTTGGCTTTTGCATTGACATTGGAATCTCTATCTTTGGAGTCTTTTTTGCAGTTCTTTGCAAAATGACCAATCTCTCCACAGGTAAAACATTTTTGTTTATGCTTTTGAGATAAGAACTGTTTAACTGTAAACCCTTGCAAGGCAGCAGCCATAAAAGGCCTTGCTGATAAGCAGTTCTAATGTCACAGCAAAGGCGTATATATCCTGTTAGGTCTGTTTTGGTTTTATAAGGTCTGATAGCAGCCTGACAGGCAGCATTAGCATTCTCAAAAGCTAACTGCTTAACAAAATCTGTGCCTGTGTTAACATGGCCAAAGATTCTGCCATCAGCAGTAAACAACGATCAACAAATTCTGAGAAAGGTTCATCTGGCCCTTGCTTAATGCTCATGAGAGAGGAACTCATATCCCCCTTTTAGGCAGTATTCTCCATGCTCCAGTAGCTGCTGCTTGAATTTGAGCAAAAAGCACTGGATTACATTGCTTTTGGGCCTCTCTGTCTGCATAAACACCTTCCCCTATTAACACATCAAGGTCCCACCCATTGCTGGCTTGTGCATTGCGCCTGGTGGTCTCTTTGCAATACTCTAGATATTCTGATTTCCACAAAAGATAATACCCACCCAATAAAGTTGCTCAGGCTAATCCTTGCCAATCTGTAGGTGTGAGCCAGCCATCAGCCAAAGAATCCAAGACAACAAGAGTATGTGGGTAGTGGCACTGTATTGTGCCACTACCATTTTTAATTCTTTTAGCTGAAGTTAAAGGCGGTGTAGTAGCAGATAACCTGGTCTTCTACACCTGTTGTCTCAGTTACAGGGAAAGCATTTAAGTCTGATATGGGGTCAAGCCAAGAGGTACATTTTGAAATCATGTCCCTCAGGGGGGTTGCTGAATGGGAGAGGTTCTAGACAGAATTTCAGGGTTAGTTTCACTTTTCATTTTAAATTTTGCTATTTTCATTTTGCCTTTCTAATTGAGCTATCAAATCCTGATATTCTTTTTCCAGTTCAATCTGTTGTTTTAAAAGTTCAATTTTTTCCCTTAGTTCTTTACTAGGATCGAAAGCTGAAGCAGGGGTAATACAGGAATGGGGAGGGAGCACAGTAGAGACTGCACTGAGGGCTTTGTTTGCACTGGCCACCTGGTGCAGGGCAGAGCTGCAGTGTGCTAAGCCTGGAGGGGGTTGGGTGTTAGTGATTACCGGGTCACTTTGCTCCCGACATACAAGTTCGTCTATTAAATCCCAGTAAGTAAAAGCCATTACCGGGATCTTTTCCGGTCCAAAGAGTTCACAGTAATCTTTTACCACTGTGCCAACCCATTTCCACTGTTTGGGATCAATAGTGCCTTGAGTAGGAAACCAAGGGCAAACCTCTTTTATAAAATCGAAGTATTGGCATAATTCCTCAATATTCAACTTTACCCCTCATGCCTTTAAAACTTTTACTAAATTTTCAACAAAAATCTCATGCTGGCTAATTTCTTGTCCCATAATCACTGTTCACTTACCAAGGTTCAGCGCAGCGTGGCAGGCTCCCACTTCACTAGGTCCTCTATTTTCTTTTCCTCTTTCTACTTTGAGCCCATGAACAGTGTCCCTCATGAAATTCCTCATTCTCATGTCCAACGTGGGCACCACTTGTCCTGGCCCATGGGTGAGTCAATGTAGACACTAGAGGGGGAGTTGGGATGAGAAGGGACAAGACACTTGAAGAATGGAGATAAGACAGTGCTCTGATCAAGTCTCATTTATTCAAAGAAAGAATAACAAATATATAGGGTATTGGGGGAGGAGGGAGCTGGGTTCTGAGACATCAGCAGGTAACTTAGCAACAGTGGCAAGACCAAGGGTTATAGGGTAATTCAAATCTCCTGCACTTGGGCTCATTAGGTGGGTTGATTAACATAATCCCTGAATGGGCCAAACAGACTAGGCAAGGAGCTGCTTAACTACCAAACTTAACTCCTAGAGGGGGTTAAGGTGGCTGCTGCCTGCAGATAGAAGGTGGCAGCCAATTACAGGGCTTCCCACACATCAGGAAAAGAGATCAAGCACAAATCAACAACCTAATGTTACACTTCAAGTTTCTAGAAAAAGAAGCTCAAGACAAACTTAAAGCCCACACAATTCAGGAAATCATAAAGATCAGAGCAGAAATTAATGCAATGAAAACCAACAAAACAATAAATATAATAAATGAATCAAAGAGTTGCTTCTTTGAAAGAATAAATAAAATTGATAAGCCCTTAGCCAATCTTATCAAAAAAGGGAAAAGAGACTCAAATTCATCAATTGAAAAATGAAAAGAGTGAAATCACTACAGATCCTGTGAAACTTCAGAATGCCATCAATATCTGCTGCAAAAATCTTTAATATAACAGAAAACACAGAAAAAATGGACACATTCCTAGAAATGTATGAATTCCCAAACTGAATCAATAACACATAAAAATTCTGACTGAGCCAATAACAGTTAGTGAGATTGAAAATGTAATTAAAAACTTACCAACAAAGAAAAGCCCAGGTCCTGATGGGTTCATGGCTGAATTCTAAGAAACAGAGAAGACTGGATGCCAATATTCCTCAAATACTTTATTGAGATTGAAAGAAAAGAAATTTTCCCTCACACATTCTTAGAGGCAAATATTACCTTGATATAAAAACCACAGAAAGACTCAAACAAAAAAGAGAACTGTAGGCCAATCTCCCTAATGAATATAGATACAGAAATCCTCAATAAGATACTAGCAAATAGGATGCAGTAAATCAAGAAAGTGATATACTACAATAAGTGAGATTCATCCCAGGAATGCAGGGATGAATCAGTATACACAAATCAATAAATGCAATAGGTCATATCAAAAGAGCCAAAGACAAAAATCATATGATCGTTACAATAGATGCAGAAAAAGTTTTTGATAAAGTTCAACACTTGTTTAAGATAGAAACCTTGACTTCCAGGAGAACATGGCGGACAGAAAACATACTATGGAGGCTCTCTGAAAGGCTTGGTTCAGAAGTCAGGAAGGGTGCGGAGTAAGGAGACATAAGCAGGTGGAGATATGTTCTGCTGACTCAGGAACAAACTGGGCTGAGAGAAACCAACTTGGAATGCAGTCCTGGTGCTAAAGCAGGAACAGAAAAGCCTCCGTGTGGAGGCTGGACCCCGCGCCATTGGAAGCCGCAATTTGGGTTTCCCGCCACGCGGTGGCTGGCTGCCTCTACAGCAGCTCGGCAAGGAGAGAGACGCTTGGAAGCTTTGAGAACGGGAAGCTGTGAATGGAGTCGAAAACAGGACAGGCAGGGAGGCGTGCACTGGCTTGTGGTGAGGTGAGTGAGAGAAACTGACACTCTACCACAGTTTGACTCCAGCGGAGGACTTTCTGGGCCCGAGCAGTCCTGCGGGAGCAGGGCGCGGTGGTGACTCCAGCCACACATCCTCCTCTCGGGCGGGATTGGTGAAAAGTGCCTGGCCTGCGTGACGCTGCTGGTGGATTCGGTAGGCTGGCCCAACCCAGATCCCAGAGCCTGACGGTGGCCGGGAGGGGCGGGCCCCGAGTAAGCTGCCTGGTCCGTAACTCCCTGGTGTGCTGCGGTGGGCGGGAACACCTAGCCGGTGCAATTTGATCAGGCTGTGGCTGACAGGGAGAGAAGCTGGGCCTCCTGTATAAGCTTGCATATATAAGGAACAGAGAATATGGGAAAAGGCAGCAACAAGAAAGGCTCCTCGGCCCCCAATTCTGAGAAACAGGCAATAGCGGACACCGCACCAATAGACATAAAGCGCCATATAGAGAGCCTCATAGATCAATTCAGGAATGAAGTTATTAATGACCTGAAACTAGAAGTATGCAGAATAGTTAGAGAAATGCTAAGTACCACCCAGGAAAAAACAGATGGTGGAATGGAAGAACAGAAAAAGAGGGGAGAATTGTTTGATAGAGAAAACAGAGAAAGCATAGAATATGTGAAGCAGGTTCAAGGGGACTGCCAAGATACTAAGAAGTCTATCGAAGACTGGCATTACAGCTTGAAAGAAACTAAGGACAGACTATCTGAACTGGAGGGCAGACTTGTAATATGGGAGAATGAAATGAAAAACTTCTTAAAAATAACAAAGAAACAAACAGCAATAATACAAAGACAAGAAGATGATAAGAGGATCCATAACTTAAGGATTAAGAACATAAAAGAAGAAGTAGGGACACAAATAAGTGAACTACAAAAGCTACTCACAGAAATAATCCAGGAGAATTTTCCTAATTTAGCAAAAGGTAAATATACTCAGATGTATGAGGCATACAGGACCCCAGCTACCTACAACCCAAACAGGGCAACACCCAGGCATATAATAATAAAAATTCCAGAAATTCAATACAAGAAAAGAATATTAAAAGCTGTCAGAGACAAGAAACAGACCACTTACAAGGGAACACCCATCAGAATTACAGCAGATTTCTCCGCACAAACCATCAAATCACGAAGAGCGTGGGGGGAAATAATTCAAGCTTTGAAAGATAATAATCTCCAGCCAAGATTGAGTAATCCTGCACAACTGTCCCTGGAAATTGATGGAAAAACAAGGTGCTTCCAGGATAAAGAGGAACTGGGGGAATTTGCAACCACCAATTCAACTCTGCAGAGAGTATTGCAGGATATTCTAAAAAAAGAAAAATACAAAGAATCCAGAAATAGTGGCGGGGAGGCCACAACGAATGGAGCAGAGAACAAAATGAAGAAGACAAACTGACAGCTACTGACAGAAAAAGAGCTCAACAGAAAGGAGGCAGAGAAGATTGGATGATAGGAACAGCTACTTTGGAGAAAATGACATCTTAATAGGTAATACTGATTTAGTATCATCTTGTTTTGAAATCTCATCTAGCTTTTGTTCTTCTGTCTCCAATGGTCTAAATAGGTTGTATCTTATTGGATTTTATTATGTACGATAGTATAAGCTAAAACCTTTTAAAGACAAGGAGATTATACAGAAACCATTGTTCATTTTCTGTTAGTCGATTCTAAATACTCTGTAATGCTGTCATTCTCTTAAATGGTTTTACATTGTTTTGATATACTTAATGCTACAGCATACGAAGTTGTACTCAAGGATTTCAAGGAAAGAGACAATATGGTAACTACTTTTAGGTCAGGATTATCTGGTGGTGAAACACTATTCTGCTTAAATGGTTATGTTTTGATCTGCACTGTTTTGCTGTTATGCCCTTTTATCTCAATCTCCACTCCATTATTTACTTTTTTATTTTTATCCTTTTAATTAAAGGAAAAAAATAGCAGGATATATTATAGTAACCCACTTTGACTTTCCATTATCTCTATTTAAAGCCCTGTATTACTC
Source organism: Cavia porcellus (assembly GCF_034190915.1). Lineage (NCBI taxonomy): Eukaryota > Metazoa > Chordata > Mammalia > Rodentia > Caviidae > Cavia > Cavia porcellus. The sequence continues at coordinate 3,883,680 of NW_026947503.1, forward strand.
TCACCATCTTGTTTTTGACTGATGTTCCCCTATTCTGTTTTGCTAGATAGTATCAGGTTTGAAAGTTTAGGCATCAGCTGTGAAGATAATGAGATTCATTATAACGCCCATTCTCGTTGACTTTTATCTACTTTTGAAAACCTACAAAGTCTCCAATGTTTTGGTTTTGTCGGTTTTATTCTTTACTGTTTTGTTCAATCGTATTATAACTAATGATATAGGCAATTCTATTAGAGATAGAGGGAGGCATTATGGTAACCATTGTTGATCACCTTGTATTATGTTTTTACATTATCTATTATGTCCACCCTTTTGACTTGACCGATTCTGTTCTGTTGTGTCACATTTGGTTTTACTCTCTTCCAAAAAAGTAATAAGAACAGTGGGAGCAATGAAACCCAAAATGTGTAATAGTCATTGTACAAAAGAGAGGAAAGGAAAGTACTCTAAACTATATAACTGCATGTATATTTAAGTGTATAAGATAGAATATGATATCACAGAGTTTTATTGGATCATTGAACAGAACTGTTTGCAGTATCATTGTTGGAATGTCCACTTTACAAGCTTTAATTTTGTGACTTGAACAATTATTTCTAAGATGACAATATGTAATCCATTAACTAGTGATTTCCTACTGTTTATTTTTTTCTGTAAATCTGTATAACTTGTACCCTTTCTCTGCTTTTATTCTTTTCTCCTTAAATAAAATTTTTTAAAAAAGATAGAAACCTTACAGAAACTCAGAATAGATGGTAACTACCTCAATCTCATAAAGGCCATCTTATGACAAACCAACAGCCCACACTATACCAAATGAACAAAAAATGAAAGCTTTCAGGAACAAGACAAAGATGCCCATTATCACCACTCCTATTCAATATAGTTCTGTAAACATTAGCCAGAGCAATCAGATAAGACAGAGAAATAAAATGAATAAGGATAGTAAAGGAAGAAGTTTTTTAAACTATCTTTATTCATAGATAACATGATACTCTACATTGAAGACTCCAAAAACTCCACCAAAAGACTCCTAGAGTTAATAACCAAAGGCAGGAGTGTAGATGTATACAAAGTCAATACTAAAAAATCAACAGCATTCCTGAACACAAACAAAAAACTCAGTGAACGAATAAATGGGGAAACCACACCCTTCACAATAGCATTAAAAAATGGAATATTTAGGAATCAGTCTAACAAAGGAAGTAAAGAATCTACATATTGAAAGTTATGGTACTCTGAAAAAGTAGGTCAATGAGGATATCAGAAGATGGAAAGATGTACCTTGCTCATTGATAGGAAGAATCAACATTGTGAAAATGGCCATACTTCCAAAAGTGTCATACAGATTGAATGCAATCCTGATCAAAATACCATTAACATTCCTCAGAGAACTAGAGAAAATATTCCTAAAATTCATCTGGAACCAAAAGAGACCTAGAATAGCAAAAGCAATCCCAGACAAGATTGGACAGAAGACTTCATAATCTCTGACCTGAAATTATACCACAAAGCTACTGTGATCAAATCAGCACAGTACTAGCAAGAAAATAGATCTGAGTACCAGTAAAACACAGTAGAGATGCAGATGCAACTGTAAAGACACTCAGCCACCTTATCTTTGACAAAGGAGACAAACACGTTCACTGGAAGAAAGATAGCCTCTTTAATGAATGGTGCTGGAAAAACTGGCTCTCTTCAGGCTGAAGACTAAAACTAGCCAATATTCATCATCAAGCACTAAACTAAAGTCAAAATGCATCAAAGATCTAAACATAAAACAGAAACACTAAATCTACTGTAAAAGAAAGTAGGTACAAATCCTGAAGACATAGGGGTAAGCAGAGTCTTAATGGACAAAACCCAAACACTTCAAAGAATCAACAACTGAGATCTCATCAAAAAGCTTCTGAATCAAAAGATGTCACCAACATAGTGAAAAGACAACCCACAGAGTGAGGAAAAGTTTTTGACCAACTGTCCTTCAAGGACATATATCAAAGTATGTCATAAATTCAAAGACTCGATACAAAAATGGGCAGCTGTGATGAATACACACTTCTGATGAAGAAATATGAATAGTAAATAAATGCATGAAGAAATGTTCAACATCACTGATTATCTGAGAGATGCAAATTAAAACACTGAAATTCCATCTCACCCCAGTCAGAATGGCTGTCATCAAGAAACCAACCAGTTACAAATGCTGGAGGGATGGAAGGGAAAACAGACCGATTATCCACTGTTGGCAAGAATGTAAATCTAAGCAACCATCATGAAAATCAGTGTGAAGAATCCTCAAGAAACTAGGATGAGAGGACCATTTGACCCCTTGTGGATATTTTCCAACAAGAATCAAAAAACATCATACTACAATGATATGTGTGCATCCATGATTATAGCATCACAATTTGTAATAGCTAAACCTTGGCAACAATCCAAATGCCCATCATCCTGGTAATGGATAAAAAGGATGTGGCACTTTTATATAATGAAGCAGTACTTAGCTATAAAGAAGGACATTTGTAGGGAAATGGATGCAACTTGAGACCATACTTATAAGAAATAAATCACTTGTGTAAACATTGTATTGTCTCCCTAGTGTAAGGAGCTAAAAGAGTAAATAAGACCCAAAATGTGCAACAGATATTGTGAAATGGGAAGAAAGTGTTCAAAAGGAAAGAGTAACTGTGAAATGGGAAAGGAAAAAAGAAAGAAGGGAAAAGAAAAAAGAAATATATATATATATATACACACACACAATATAGTTGCATATTTGCAAGATAATTAAGATAGTATAAAACTAATTATTAGTTCTTTGAAAAGACACCTATATTGTTTGATTAATTTTTCATGCTCATATCTTGCAACATGAGAAACCACTTGAAGATAACAATATGTAATGTGCCGTACTCTCCTACAATCTTGATTTGAAATTTCATACCATTTTTTACTTTAAAATGAAAACAGAAACATACTTGTATAACATATATTTTGATTCCTTTATTCACAAACTCTTATTCATCTTATTCACAAAGCTTTGTTTCCATTGTATCTTTTTTATCAGTTTTTCCTTTTCCCTTGCTTTTCTCCCCCTTCCCCCACCATACTTCCTCTTTCCTTTTGAACAATTTCTTTCCATTTCACAACATCTGTTGTACATCTTGTTCCTTATTTACTTTCAGTTTCTCACACCAGGGGAATAATGTGATGCTTACACATTTGTATCATATTTACTTCACTTAAGAGCATGGTCTCAAGTTGCTGCATCCAGTTACCTAGAAATCTCAAGTTTACCTTTCTTTATGGCTGAGTAGTATTCCATTGTATTGTCATGGACTGATCAGGTCTGAAACGTCCCCAAATGAGTGGACTTTGAAGGTTTAAATAAGAGAGGCAAGTGGTACGATTTTAGGGCTCCAGGAACAGCCTCTAACAAAACTTGAAATTCTCTTGGGGCTGAGACCAAGAACTTCTCTGGGTACTCCATATTTATTTAGTTTTCAAGAAAGAGAATGACTTAGAGTAGAAAATCCAGAAACTGAGTAGAAACTTGAGAGTCCAAGAACTTCTGCAAGTAATAAATTATGTTAATTCAGAACAGCTGTCTTGTCTCCAGATTGACCTTCACAGCAGGAGTGAGATGGCTGTGATTAGTCTTCATCTAGATAATTGGAGTTGGAGTCAGGCATCCTCAACTGTGGCCGTGTCTTGTCTTTGAGGTATCACGGCTTTTACAGTCCTGTACAGGCCTCAGCTGAGACTAGTGATACACAGAGGTTCACTTACTATGGCTGCACTGCCATCTCCAGATGAGGGGCTTGGGCCTGGGACAGACTCACCTGTACACACGGAGACCAAGCTCAGAACTGCTGTGTAGCTGTCTCCATCAGTCCATTCCTTGGTTGATGGGCACTTGAGTTGTTTCCAAGATTTATCTATTACAAATTGTGCTGCTATAAACATGGGTATGCATATATCACTCTGGTTGAAGTTTTTAATTCTCTCAGGAAGACACACTGAAGAGGATTAGCGGTGCCAAATGGCACCTCTAATCCTAGTGGTTTGTTTTTTTTTTTTTTTTTGAAAAATACCAAAAAAATTGAAAGATGGGGCTCCTGAACAATTTCATGTTTCTGAATGAAAGTTTTCAATTTTATAAAGGGTTTGCTTTCCCAAAATAATGCTAAAATGAATAAACCCCAACTCCAAGTCCTAAAGGATTACCATGAGATTTTCTCTTTTTTAATTTTAATAAGCAAAACAGAAAAAAGGGTAGAAATGATACAGAATTTCAAAAAAGACAGCAGGAAATTAACACTAATTTGTATATTACATATCATTTTTTTTTGTCTTTTTCCTTTTTATCGGTACCAGGGATCGAACTCATGACTGCCTGCTTTCAAGGCAGGCGCTAAAAATAGTTCAGATTACAAGATCTAGACATAAAAATGATCAAACAATGACAGCACACAGGTTCTTGTTGATGAAATAACAGATTGGTGTAGCTGTCTATCTTGCACACATATACGTATATACAGCTATATGTATATACCTACATACATATAATCTTTTCCTTTCTTCCATTTCTCTTTTCCCCTATCACAGTTATTCTTTCCTTTTGAGCACTTACTTTCCCTTTCATTATAATATCTATTTTTGCATGTTATTACTCTTTCCATTTTTTATTATTATTTATTTTTACACAGGGATGACAATACAATATTTGCAAATGTGAGTCTGATTTATTTCCCTTATGAGCATAGTCTCAAGTTGCCTCCATTTACCTATAAAAGCCTCAAGATCATCCATTTTAGGGTGAGTAATATTCCACTGTGTAAAAATACAACATCTTTTTTAACCATTCTGTGGTTGATGGGCATTTGAGTTATGTCCAAGATTTGGCTATCGCAAATTGTACTGCTTTAAACATGAATGTACATATTTCACTGTGGCATGACATTGTCAGTTTTTCTGGGAAATTACCCAAGAGCGGACTAGCTGGATTGAATGGGACTTCCAATCCTAGTTTTTTTGAGGAATCTCCATACTGATTTCCACAGTGGCCGCATCAGTCTGCCCTCTCACCAACAGGGGACAAATGTTCCTTTTTCCCCACAGCCCAGCCAACATCTGCTATTGGCTGATTTCTTGATGGCAGCCATTCTTTCTGGAATGAGATGGAATTTCAATGTTGCTTTAATTTGCATTTCTTGAATGACTATTATGATGTTGAATATTTCTTCATGTATTTATTTTGCCATTTGTTTTTCTTCATCTAAGAAGTGCACGTTCATCTCAGATGTCCATTTTTGGATTGGGTCTTTGAATTTGAGGGCCTGATGTTTTTCAATTCTTTACATGTTCTAGATATAATTCCTTTGTCTGAGGGACAGCTGGTTAAAATTCTTTCCCATTTTGTGGGTGTTCTTTTCACTTCATTGATGATTTGTTTTAAAGTGCAAAAAATTTTAATGATAAGATCGCAGTTGTTGACTCTTTGAAGTACTTCCTATGCAGTTTGCATTTTGTTTTTTGTTCGTGATCTTTTTACCTAACCCTGTCTTCAAGATTTCTACCTACCTTGTCTTCCAGTAGATTTAGTGTTTCTGTTTTAATATTTAGATATTTGATCCATTTTTACTTTAGTGCATGGTGATAGACATGGGTCTTTCAGTCTTCAGTATGTGGAAAACCAATTTTTCCAGCACCATTTTTTTAAATTTTTTTTTATTTAACGAAAAGGAAACAAAAAAATACATGGAGACTTTAAAAAGGTAGAAATAATACAAAATTACAGAAAAATAAATGGTAAGAAATCGCTGGTTGATAAGTTACATATTGTCATCTTAGAAATAGCTGTTCAGGTTACATTTTTTAAAAGACGCTCTCTTTCTTCCAGTGAACATGTTTGGCTCCTGTGTCAAATGTAAGGTGGCTGCTGACTCTGTAATTGTGCTTGCATCTTCAAATCTGACCATTGATCCTCAGGTCTGCTTTTTTCCCAGTACCATGCTGATTTTATCACAGTAGCTTTATGGTATAATTTAAAGTCAGGGATTGTGGTGCCTCCTGCCTTGCTTTTGTTGCCCAGGATTGCTTTTGCTGTTTAGGGTCTCTTCTGTTTTGAAAAGAATTTTAGGAATATTTTCTCTAGATCTGTACATTATGTTAATGATATTTTGATTGAGATTGCATTAAATCTGTGTAACAGTTTGGGGAATATGGTCATTTTCACAATATTGGTCCCTCTTAACCAAGAGCAAGGGATATCTTTCCATTTTCTGACATCCTCTTCAATCTCCTTTGTCTTAGTTACTTTTCTCTCATTGCTAAGACAAAATACTGATGCCCAAAGTGAAGCAAGGGAAGGTTCATTTCTTAATGTTTGGAGGTTTCAGTCCATACTCAACTGATTCCAAGGCAAAGTTGTGTGATGGGGAAGCCATTCATGGCCACCACCAACAGCAAGTGCAAACCAGACAAAGAAAGGAAAACATGCCTGCTTCCATCCCTTACACTGTATGCCAGTTCCATGATTAAAGAGGCTTGGGGCACCACCTAGACACAAATCAGAACACCTTTTCTAGAGTACCATAATTTTCAATGTATATAGGTCTTCTATGTCCTTTATTAGATTGATTCTAAGTATTTCATTTTTTAAAATCCTATTATGAAAGGAGGTATTTCCATAATTTCTCTCTCAGTGTATTTTTTGTGTTCAGGAATGCTATTGTTTTTTCAGTGTTGACTTTATATCCAGCTACACTACTGAGTTTATTTATTAACTCTAGTATGTTTTGATGGAATTTTCAGGGTCCTCTTTGTATAGTGTCATTTGTAAACAGTGATAATTTTCTTTCTTTCCTATCCTTAGTCTTTTTATTTTTTTTCTCTTGTTTAATTGCTCTGGCTAATTTTTCAGAGTTGTATTTAATAAGAGTAATGATAATGGTCATCCTTGTCTTGTTCCTGATTTTAGACTTAAAGCTTTCAGTTTTGTCCATTTAGTATGATGTTGGCTGTTGGTTTGTCATAGATGGCTTTTATCAGACTGAGGTAGATGCCATCTACTGCAAGTTTCTATAAGGTGTTTATCTTGTACAGGTGTTGGACTTTATCAAAAGTTTTGTCTGCATCTATTGAAATGATCATATGATTTTTGTCTTTGGCTGTGTTGATGTGTATTACATTTATTGATTTACATATGTTAAATAATGACTGAATTCCTGGGATAAATCCCTCTTGGTCCTGATGTATAGTTTTCTTGATGATTTGCTGCATTCTATTCGCCAACATTCATTTTTCTCAAAATTTCTTGTACAATCCAGGCTTGAATCCAACAGGACCTAAGCTTTTCATTGTTGGTAAGTTTTAAATCACCATTTCAATTTCAGTAGCTGATATTGTATTCTTGAAAAGTGTTATATGTTCTTGATTCAACTTTGGTGATTCATATGTTTCTAGGAATTTGTCCATTTCTACTTTGTTTTCCACCCTATGTGAGTAAAGACTTTCATAGCAGGTATTCCTAATCTTCTGACTTTCCATTAGATCTGTAGTAATTTCATCCTCTTTCATTCCCTATTGTACTAATTTGAGTTTTTTCTTTCATTTTCTTGAGAAGATCAGCTAGAGGTTTATCAATTTTATTTATTCTTTTGAAGCACCAACTCTTTGATTTATTATTTGTATTGTTTTCTTGGTTTCAATTGCATGAATTTCTCCTTTGATCTTTATAATTTCCTCTCTTCCATGAGCTTTGAGCTTGAAATTCTTTTCCTAGGACCTTGAGGTATAGCATTAGGTTGTTTATTTGTGCTTGTTCTGTCTTTCTGATGTGGCAATTTATTGCTATATATTTTCCTCTTAGCCCTGCTTTCATTGTGTCCCACGAATTTTGATGTGTCCTATCTGCATTTTCTTTGAATTGTAGGCATTGTTTAGTTTCTTCTTTCATTTCATCTTCAGCCCGTAAGTTGTTCAAGAGGTTGTTATTGAATTTCCATGTGTTTATGTAGGTTTTGTAGTTTCTTTTGCCATTAATTTCCAAATTCAGTGCACTATAGTCAGATAATATGCATGGAATAATTTTAATCCCATTGCATTTACTTGAGCATGTTCTACGGGCTAATATATGGTCTATTTACAAGAATGTCCCATTCCCAGCTGAAAACAATGTGTATTCTAATGTTATTGGGTGGAACACTGTAAACAGTTAAGTCCTTTTGCTCACAGGTATAATTCAGTTCTGTTATTTCTTTGCTGACTTTTGTCTAGTTGATCTATCTCTTTGTGACAATTAAGTTTCCCTATTACTATTGTGTTATTGCATATTTGGCTTCTCATGTCTATTAGTATTTGTATTATATAGTTAGGTGCTCCTGTGTTTGGCGCATATGTATTTATAATTGTTCGTTCTTCCTCTTGAATTTTTCCCCTAACAAGCATGTAGTGACCTTCTTTATCTCTTTTGATCAGTATTGGTTTGAATTTCACATTGTCTGCAAACAAAATAGCTACTTCTGCTTTTTTCTGGGTTCCTATCCAATGGAATATTATTTTCCATCCTTTGACTTTTAGTCTATGAGTTTCCTTTTGAGTCAGGTGTGTTTCTTGTATACAGCATATTTCTGGATCCGGCTTTCTGATCCCTTCTGTGAACCTATTTCTTTTAATTGGTAAACAGAGGTGTTTATATTGACAGATATGATTGATATGTATTGGCGTGTTATTTTTGTCATGTCATTTGGTTATCTGCTTTTCCCCCTTGTTTAACTGCTTGTCCTGCCTAATGGTTTGTTTCTATTGTTGTTCTGGGAATTATAGTGATTTTTGTCTCTGTCTAGAATGTCTTTAGTATTCTTTCTAGGGTTGGCTTGGTAGACATGAATTTCTTCAATTATTCTTTGTCATGGAAGTATCTTATTTCTCCATCAATTTTGAAAGATATTTTTGCAGGGCACCTCAGCCTAGGATGAAAGTTATTTTCCTTCAGGGCTTGAAATATTTTGCTCCAAGCTCATCTTGACTTGTGAAGTTTGTGCTAAGATGTCTGCTATGATTCTAATGAGCTTTCCTTGATAGATGAGTTGTCTCTTTTCTCTAACATTTTTTAGTATTCTGTTTTAATGCTGAATTTCTGGGGTCTTAATTATTATATGTCTGAGTATAAAATCATTTTGGTTATAACTGTTTGTTGTTTTATACACCTCACTTATCTGTATACCTGATTCTTTTCCCATGTTTGAAAAATTTTCTGCTATTACTTCTGCAAATAGTTTTTAAATGTCATTTGCATTGGCTCCTGCATTTTCATTGACACCTATCAATCTTATATGATTTCTCATTTCACTGTCTTGAAGCTGTTGTTATTTAATGCTCCCTTATTTTTAAAAGTTCTTTCCTTTCATGATCCTTAGCTGCGATCTGGTCTTTGAAGTCTGAAAGTCTGTCATAAGCTTCAGTCAAATAGTTTTGCTAGTTTTCTATGGAATTTTTTATTTCATGGATATCTCTTTGAATTTGTTTCATGAATTCAATTTTTTCCTGTATTGTATATACAAGGTTTCCATCATTTTTTATCTGTGTCTTCTCTGGCTATTCTGTGCAACTCCTTTATTAAGGTTATCATTTCTTTCTTTACCCAAGAGATTGTTTCTAGTCTGGTTTCCTCTATAGCCTCTTGGACTTGTTTCTTTATTTCACTTGCTATCTTTTCAGAAATTTCAGATGTATGACTTCTAGCATCCTCTATTTTGATGTCTCCTGTACTTGTTCTTGATGGACTGGACATTTGATATTGCATTTTGCTTTTTATTTTGTCATTTCACCTCTTGGATTAATATTTTGGTCTCTTGAATCCCACTAGTCTCACCTGTCTGTCATGTATGTCTCAGGTTTCTTCCATATGGCTGATGTTTGCCCAATTGCTGAGTCCCACAATGAAGGGGAAGGGTCATTCACCTGAATATACTGAATCCTATATTCTTCCTAGGCTGACTACCCTAGGAGTACTGATGTAAGCCAACCCTTAGCTCCTATTGTTACTGTGGCTTAGGCTGTTCCGGGATGCCAGATCTACCTGGCTGTAGTGTATACCTCACCTGGGACCCTACTGTGTCACTGGCATTCTTGTAGGCCCTTTCAAGTTTCTCCAGGTTGGGGAGGCCTTGTCATTACTCTCCTTAACCCTCCAAGTGTTCTCTGTATGGAAGAAGGACTCACCCACACACTTGCCAGGCTTGCAGAGCTACTACAGCTGTGGGGAGGGTTTTCTGATGCTTCTACTTACCCACTGGGGTCCTCTATTTGAGGAGGAAACTCACTACACTGTTGCAGTCCTGCTGGTCTTCTCTGTGGGTGAAGGGTTGCTGAGGATCCCAGGAGCCCATCAAGGTTCTGCAGGTGGTGTAAGGGATTGCTGATGGCCCATGGGCTACTAGGTCTTTTGGGTAAGGTGGGAGGGGGACCAGCAATCCTGCCAGCTTCCTGAGGTGTGGGGAAGGGAGGTTGATGATAGCACCATCTGCCGAGGCTCTCAGGTGAGGAGAAAGGGCACAATTCTACTTTTATGAGAAATCTCCATACCAATTTCTACCATGATTTCACCAGTATACCCACTCCCCCCAATAGTGTAAAAGGGTTCCTTTTTCCCCATAGCCCCTCCATCATTTGTTATTGGTTGATTTCTTGATGACAGCTATTCTTTCTGGAGTGAAATGGGATCTCAGCATTGTCTTAATTTACATCTCTCTAATAATCAGTGATGCTGAATACTTTTATATAGTTGCCATTTTTTCCTCTGAAAAGTGTGTGTTCATCTCAGATGCCCATTGTTTGTCGGGTCTTTAAATTTGGGGGATCTGATATTTTCAATTCTTTATATATGTAAATTATTTTTCTGAGGGACCACTTGATAAAATTTTTTCCCTCTCTGTGGATTGACTTTTCACTATGTTGATGATTTCTATTGCTGTGCAAAAGATTTTTTTTTTTAATTTTAAAGAAGAGGGAAAACATAGACAAGAAAAACAAAAAACAAAAGAGACAAACAATAACACAAACCTCAAAACAATAACAATATAGGCTTTTAAAACAAGGTAACAGGATTTTTTTTTTTTTTGGTACCATGACCTTGTGCTTGCAAGTTACTCTCTTAGCCACTCAGCTGTATCCCTGGCTAGATGATAGGAATTTAACAATGGTTGTTATATTACCTATTGTTATCTTCAAAAGAGTTGCTTAGGTTACCAGATATAGATATGCAAAAGTTATCTATCTAATCTTATAAGTATTAACTGTTTTATAAGAACTAATAGATCCTAGCAGGATGAGATTCCAGTCATTGTTCCTTTGTGATAGTTCTTATGAGATTGGGGTTTTATTCATGAAATCTTTCCCTACACCTATGTCTTCAAGAGTTCTGTCTATAATCTCTTCCAGAACAATCTGTGTTTCTGTTTTAATATTTAGATCTCTAACTCATTTCAATTTTAGTTTAGTACATGGTGATAGACATGAGTCTAATTTTGGTCTTCAGCATGTAGAAAGCCAGGTTTTCCAGCACCATTTATTAAACAGGCTCTTTCTTCCAGTGAATGTACTTGGATCCTTTGTTAAAGACAAAGTGACTGAGCATGTTTTGAGTTGTTTATACAAGAAATATACTTAACACAAAAAGAAAATCATAGACTAAACATCAAAGGATGGAAAACAATATTCCATGCAGTGGAATCATGAAAACAAGCAGAAGTAGCTATCTTATTTTCAAAGTGGATTTTAAGCCAAAATTGATTGAAAGAAACAATGTCACTACATATTGGTTAAAGGAACAATCCAATAGGAACAGACAATAATTATTAGCATATATGCACCAAGAAACAGTGTGCCCAACTTATAAAACAAGTACTACTGATATGAAAGACCAGATAAACATAAACGCAATTACAATGAAGGACCTCAAAGCCCACTGTCATAAATAGATAATCAACTAGACAAAAACTCATTGAAGAAACACTGGAGCTGAAGAAAATCTTCAAACAAATAGACTTAATACGTATTTCCAGAGTATTCAACAGTGACAACAGAATACACATTTTTCTCCACAGTACATGTAACTTAAACAACATACAGGAAAATGGATACATCTTGAAATCTAAATTATAAATAAAGAGCAAAATAAAACAATAGCAAATAGAGTGATGGATCTTTCCCAAGTGGGAAGGTTATCAAGAGATAGAAGGAGATGGGCAGACAGTAGAGTGAAAGGGAATTTTAAAAACGGAATCAAAATGTGTTGTGTATGTGTGCCAACCCCACACAAATAATGTAAACACATATTTAAAAAATAAAATAACTCACAGAGGCTCCAAAAAAAAAAAAATCAAACATGGGAGTATGGCCAGCTCTCTCTGCCTCTGTTTCCTTGTCTGTAAAATGAAGGTCAGAATATTTATACTGCAGGGCTCCTGTGACAAATAAGCAACATACCTCACCACTGGTACAGGCTCAACATGGTAGCTTATGTCTGTGACCTTCCTTAACACAAGCACAGGCTGCTGCCAGCACCGGCAGTGTTTGGTATGCTGCCGCCTACCGGCCACTTACCCACGGGCACTCCCGTGGACAGGAACACACCGTGAAAACCAAACGCAGCAGGAGCACAGCCCAGCCACCCAATGAGGATCCAGAGTGGTGGCTGTTAATTTCTAAGGGCAGGAGGTGTCTGCCAGCGTCTAGTAGGTCGGGGTGGGGATGGTGCGGTGGATTAATGAAAGGAGCACCCGGAAATCAAGCAGGTTCTGGAATTACTGCTCACTTGATCTGTGGCCTTTGGCAAATTGTCTGGCCTCACTGATTTGACAGAACTGAAACCATAATTATAAATCACTGAGTACACTGGCTGGTGTCCAGTGAGAATCCCAGAAGGATTAACTGGCACTGCTGTGTTCTCACAGTGAGTACCACTGCTGCTGTAATCATTCCTAGAGAACGAAGTTATTGAATAGATTTCTTTAATTTACAACTATAAAACTATAGTTAATTTACTATGAACTCTTATAGTTGTAAATTAAAGAAACGAATTTCCCCAACAGATTATGCCAACAGGAGAATTTTCTGGAGACGCTATGACTGATGCAGCAGAGCCCCACTACTGGCAACCACACGGAATCAACAGGATCTTAGCAGAGGAGCAATTTCTTACAAATGGGGTCAGTGGAGAATGACAGTCAGAAAAACAGCCCCTCACAGCCCAGAGCACAAATAGGCATGAAAAGATAAAACTGAACAGCTACAGGAAAACAGTTACAGAAGAGACACAGAATCTCTGAGGGTCTTTGGGAAGATCGGAAGACAGTTCAGCCAACTTACCATCTTCAGGACAGTACAGTTAAATCTGAGGGTGGCTCAAGCTCCAGCACATTGCTAATCTTATTCCCAAGAGTCAGAAAGCTGTGATTCATTTCCTAGAAGACATTTCATATATCCTTAGCCAAATAAAGTTAATTCGATTCTTAATGTATAAACTAAAGAAGTTTAAAAAAAATACTTAGTGGTGTGTGAGTCTATGAGTTGTCCTTTATTTCAGCAAGGGTTTCCAGCTGTGGATTGATCTGATTCAACAATTTAAAAGACACTCGAAGTTTTGCATGGTGATGCATACCTGGAATCCCTTCACTCTAGAATGCTGGTGCAGGAGGACTGAAATTTTAAACCTAGCCGTAGCACTTAGCAAGACTTTATACCAAAATAAAAAGGTTTATTCTGGAGGTATAACTGAGTGCAAAGACCCAGGGTTCAATCGCAGTACAGAAAAACAGAACAAAAGCAAAAACTACCCAGCACTTTGAGGTTTAACTATAGGGTAGGTAAGCAGGAAAAATAACGAAAATCCATTTTTATGAATTTCCATGTCTTTTTTATTCCCTTCTTAAAATGAATTTTCCTAGACCGAATGAACCCTGCTAGTCCTGTGATATCCCTGAATATTCTTGGGGAGCAGGCAGCGGTTGCCACCCTCCAAATATCTGCTCTCCACTGACTGCTCTGTGTCTTGACTCCAGCTCTGTGCAGGGCAGACAGATGATGGCCAGACCCCTCCCGCCTCTCAGGTCGCAGCACAGCTTCTTAACCAGCTCTTCCCCTTCTTGAACTCTGCAACAGCGGCTTGACCCTTTACCCTCTCTTCTGTGACATGAACCAGCTCTGCAGTCACCATGGCTTCATCTTGTGGTCATTTACATTAGAAATGCATGCTCTGAATCCTTGGAGTTCTCAGCTCTTTGTGACTCTGAAAAACATTCAGCTTCGTCACAAAAGGCACATCAAAAGCTCCACAGTGCTCAGGACTATTATATGGACAATCGATTTCAAGAGTCTATTTTTGAACTCAAATCCAAATTTGACCCCTAGTTCTAAGCTGCCTCTACCTCTTCAGGGGGGACCAGTGCAAAAAGTGGCCACCACTGCCTGACTGGCAAGCCAAGCACTGATGAGGTAGCAGCCCCTGCCCCTTCCAGAAAACCCACAACACACAGGGAGGAGGGCAATGGCTGGCCTGAGCCCACCCTGCCTAGCATGACCATTAAATACGTGGCTTGGGGCAGAGAATCATGCACTGGGGCATAAGTCTCAAAATGCAGGCCCTCTTTAAGAAAAAGAATATAACATGAATACAAAGTTAGGAACAGGACTTAAGTATGGATTTCTACATCAAGGAAACCAGAAAATGAAAGATTCAATCACTTTTTGGTAAATGTATTTCTGCATGTGATATTGGGCACTCCCTTATAAGAGCCTCAGGGATGACAGGAGGTTCCTCCCAGGACTGCTGTATGTATAATGTGAGAATGACCAGTATTTGACATTCATACAATGCTCGAAAGGTGGAAAGCACCATTACTAACATTAATGAAGGGTAAGTTATCCTGGCACCTTGCACACTTCTGTGGAAGGAAAGCATGAAGCAGAAGGTGCGGAAATGAGAAGGAAGAAAACAAAACAACAAAGGTGGTTACTCAGCACCGAATAGAATGCCCAAGAACTGAGGCATATAATCGCTCAAAATTTCCTATAGTCAGAAAATAGATGAGTAAAATATGATTCATAACTCAGCAAAGAAAATCACAATGTTACTTGTTCTATCACCATACTTTAAGTTTCTAAGCATTCGCCAGTGTCCAGAGTTGCTGAGCAAATGGTTATGGGAGCAGCCACACCGAAACGGTATTGCTGAAATCTGCTAGTGAAATGTGGGTTAGAAGCACTTCTGTGCACAGGAAAATAAACACCAAAGAGTAGGTGGCCTGATGCACAAGGGTAGAAAACGGCCTAAGAAGGGGAACTTGAAGACAGAATGTGCTCTCCGTCCAGTGGAGACATGGGCAGGCATTTGGTGATGGGAATGGACTAACGGTCACAACGCCACCCCTGTTATGGCACAGGCTTCATGAACCCAGGTAAGGAACATCTGCGTTCCTCACATAGCACCAGAAAGCATGCCCTTGAACGACAGGACACCCGAGGAAGGCTAAAGGGGAAACTGGCTCTTTGCTGGTGTTGGCAAGACACCGAGCATCGAGCAGAAATTGGGCAGGAGAGGTTCGACAAAAATCATACACAGTGTGGCTATTTCAGGGACTTATGAGAAGGAAGTAAACCTTAGGAAAGGATAATTTCCTACTAAAATGGAAGATTCAGACTCAGTAATCATTACATTTAAAAACAGCAAGCTTTGGCATTGTTCCCTTAGCATATAACAAGTTTACACTTTTCCTATCTTTCTACAAATTCTTTTTTTAAAATAACTATTCATAGTCACATCCATGAAAACTGTTATTGGTTGAAAGGGGGACAGGATTTTATTTTACTTATTTTTCTGAGTTTTTTTTTTTTTTTTTTTTTTGAGACAGTTGAAGTTCAACTTGGTCTTGAACTCGTGGAGATCCTCCTGCCTCAGGGATTACAAGTATGTGCCACCATGTCCGGCTGCGGATAGAATTTTAAACATCATAGTCAGTGTACACTCTCAATCAAAATGTTTTAGAGACTACATTTTGGGGGAGTGTTTGTGTGAGTTTCTTTTTATGAGTGAAAATAGACACTATTTTGTTACTTGGCCACAACTAAGCCAAAGTACTATAATTACCTATACCTAAAATTTTTCATTTCATAAGTGTATTGCTTGATTTTGGTCCAAGATAACTGAGCGCAGCCTGGATTACAATGCCTGGAAGAGAAACTATTGTGAGAGTGTGTCAGACACTTCTTGGTGACTTCCTCCTCTCTACAGACAACACTGAAAACAGCACAAGCACAATTAAATTAGTGTATCTTAAAGGCGTGTCTCCTAAATATTTATAAGAAACATCTACACTATCTCTTCAAAAAATGCAGATCTAGCAAGTAGGTAGAAAATGATGCTCTTAGAAAACCATCAAGTAGTGTGTTTGCTTTAGAAATCCCAATTTTTATTACAAATATCAAAATGTAAGAACCGGCGTCGCAGGGAAGAAGACCCCAAGGACTCAGCTCGTAGTGAGGAGTAAAAAGTTTATTTCCATGCGCATGGGGTCCCCCAGGCAAACAAGTGCGGAGGGCCCCGAGGGGGAATTGTGTAGGGTTTTTAAGGGTGCAAGCGGGAGGCAAGCGAATTTACAGAAGCAGATTGTATTGGTTAATTTTGAGCAGGATAGGACTTGGCAGAAGTTGGGGTTGAGTAACCATGGAGACTGGGGGTCCTAGCCCAGTCACTATGTGCCCAGAACAGAACAGTTACTTGTCTTACTTATCTCGTTGAGACAGAACGACCTTGCAGGTGCATTCTTTCTTTTTTTTTCTCTGCTCTGATAGCTCTGGGGAGTTAGGCATTTCTTTCTGCTCTGCTCTGATAGCTCTGGGGAGTTAGGGAGTTAACCCTTTCATTCCCCGCTCTGGGGAGTTAGGGAGTTAACCCTTTCATTCCCCACTCTGGGGAGTTAGGGAGTTAACCCTTTCATTCCCCGCTCTGGGGAGTTAGGGAGTTAACCCTTTCATTCCCCGCTCTGGGGAGTTAGGGAGTTAACCCTTTCAAAAACACCTAAAGTTTTAATGTTCCTCTATGGGCACAAAACATCTTTGAAGCCAAATATATGTCCATCATCCAGGTCAGAGCACAGCAATGGCATACTGCATTTTTTAAAACATTTAAAACTTACTTACCCAGATTTCCTCTGTCAAGAAAAAAAGTTATACTGAGATGATCACAATTAAACAAACATAAAAATATAGCAAACAAAGGTAAAATGGATAATCTACTTCTCCCCTATGCTGTAACTCTGCTGTTAATGCTCTGAAACTGTAGATAACATTTTAAAAAACAAAGCTTTAAAAGGATTCTTAAGTTAGGTCAAGCAGTGAAATCTATCTTTCCTGAGAAGGCAATAAGTTATTTTGAGGTGCAGGTATTTTAATAAACAAACATAATTCATTAATAAACTAAAAGAATACACGCTAAATAAATCAAATGCCCATCAACTGACAAATGTACAAATGAAAGGTGCTTCATTTTTTTCAAGTGAATACTATCTGACAAAAAAACAATAAAATACTGACACAAGCTGTAACATGAAGGAATTTAAACACATTATGCAAGTGAAAAAAGGTGGTCACCAAGCCATGGCCTCCATCCCATGAGGAGAGGAGAGGAGAGAGAGACATCAGTGCATGTGTGCTCTGTCTTAGTCATTTTCCTGTCTCTGCAACAGAATGCCCAACACCACAGTTTAAAGAGGAGAGGTTTGTCTTGCGGTTTGAGTTTGTCTTGTGGTCAGTGACATCAAGGCAAAACAGCATGTCAGAGGAAAGCTGCCCATACCATGGGAGGAGCTGCCAGGAAGAATGTATTCTTCCAGGTCCCATTTCCAGGGGCCCACTGCCAACCGACCCTACCTCTTCACAGCAAGTCAGCTATAGCACTCCCGTAATCCAGCTACCTTCCAAAATCCATAATGGTTTGACTGAAACATTTATATCTAAACTATAACATCCTCCTTCTCAAGGTGAGGAAAATATCCCAAAATTGCAGTACAGTGATGGTTAGTACACTGACCTGTACATTACAAGAGGTAGAATTGTATGATATATAAATTATATCTTAAGAAATAAGATATAATAACTGTTTAAAAAATTGTTATGTTGTCATATCACGTCGCGCTTCATTCTGAACAAGCATTTGTTGAGCCCCCACAGTGTGCCCTGGTAGAATACACAGTGCCGCCTCTGTCTGGAATGGCTGTCACACCAAACGCCACCCAGAAACAGGGGAAACCAGTAGCAATGCCATGCAGCATCTACTTCTGGGCAACAACAAGAATAATCTCCAGATAAGTGAAGATGGAAGACCCCTTATGAAATTATGGTAACGCGACACACCCTTCAACTGTAATGTCTTGAAGACCTGCCCGGCACCACCCCCCCCACTGGATGTGCACTTCCTGCTTCCTGGAGACACACCCCATTCTAGCCGATGGTTCCCTTGGGACAGCTGCCCCTCTCCCTGACTTGGTTCCTGGAATTGGTTAGGACCTGACTCACATCAAGCAATTGCTCAGCCTCGATGACAACTCCAGGCTCTGTTCTCTGAAATGCTGAGACCTGCCAGTGAGAGGTAGGAAGGGTCCACTCCCTCTGCTGACCACAGGTATACAATAAACCCCAGTCTTGGCTGTGTTACCACTGTTTCCAACAGCGCCCTCTTTAAAAGAAGAGACCCTTGTTAGATCTGGGAAAATAACCAGGTTGCCCAGAAAATGAGTTTTGGGATTCCAGAAACATCAGACAGGGAATATAAGATATTGTTTGTCAGTCCACCAAATTGTTTTGGACTATACAAGACTTAGAAGACAGAGGACTTTCTTGTATATCTGGAAACCAAAGCTTTCCAACATAAACAGTATTGCAAGCAAAGTTTACAACCATGTCTCATCAGTTATCTAGACCCACAGTTCTTGTTTCTCTCCACCTCATTAACCCACCTGCTTCTCACTAGAGTTTGGGATACCAATTTGTACCACTGGCAGAGTCTCCACATTGTTAAAATTAGGCCATCTAAGCACATATCCAGATGTGCCTGGAAGCTTTGACACAATTCTCTGTGGAGAAGACAAAACCACCCAGCTTGTCTATTTCCATAGCTTTCAGGGAAGCTTCAGAATTATCCCCATTTTCAAAGAAGAGTGAATATTAAACATGATCCATAAAAGTGTGTAAAAAAGAATACTCTAGACATAGCAAATCGTAATCCTGACACACAGCACCATGAATGCATTGGATACACGGTGTGCAGACTAAGACTGTATCGAGGCTCTCAAGTAAAGGTTCTCTGAGCGAGCAGGCTTCAAGCCTGAGTGTGAACCACTAGCAAACAACGCTAGTCCCCTGTGAAGCCACAGGCCTCAAGACCACCAGGTTCAAAACCGAAAAACAGTGGCCAAACCTTGTAGCTCTTCAAGAGTATCAATATTTGATGATTAAATAGTGAATAATTAGGTCCGATAGCCCTAACTTTATCAGGCAAAAAAATAACTCTTGTGATTTTTAAATCTCAAAAAAACATTTGTAGTTTGCAAAAGTTGTTTAAAATTTGAAGGCCAGGGATCTAGCTCAGCAATACAAGCTCCTGCCTGGCAAGTGCAAGGTCCTGAGCTCAACTCCCGGTACCAAAAAAATTTGAGAACAATAAAATATAAAAAGTCATTAGGTCATTGAAATATTTGATAAATGTGGGATTGGGGTTTACTAGATTTATCTATTTGACCAAAGTAACAATAAAGGCTTTTGAAAAAACCATAGGAGATAATATGACTTAAAGAGACTTCACATTTTTGTAAGTAAGAAATCTGAGTTTTCCTAAATACTCAAGGACATAGCAGAGTTAACAGAAGTGGCAGGAGACTGCTCTGGTAAGCATAAGACTTTGTGGCATAGGCAGATTCTGTAGAATGTAAATAATAACTTCCACAAGCTCTTGTAAGGAGCAAACCAGCAATTCAAGGAAATATTATCATTACACCAGAGAGAAAAATTGTAGTTTTACATCAGTATAGTTTGTACTAAAGCTCTTTTGATTATTTATTTGCTATAAAACATATTATAAGTAAATTTATCAAACCTTAGACAGCTCTGAGAATAAGAAATAAAATGCCTTGCCTGCAATATTCCATGTTGTAACATTTCTCAAAGAAACAAAATACATAGTCCACACAGTCTCAAACATATATATCCTCTACATAGAGTATGATAATTAAACAAGAGTATATAAATTTAAATTAGGGGTAGCAACATTTTAGTATTCTGTTTTACTTATAAGCAGCTTATATACCTAAAGAATATCTATTAATTCCGTTTGGTATCAAGCCAAAGATATTACTTAAAAATTATCCAGGAAAATATCTTCAAGGTGACATAAGCCTGTTGAAGTAAGATTTGTCAGGATAATAATTCAGTTTTGCTTAAGTGCAATTAAACTTCATAATCATAAACATTTAGAAGTAATGCAGCTTATTCAGTGACTTAATCTGTAAATTTAGGAAGAACACACCCAGGTAGAATCAAAATGGACATTTGTATTTTACTTAGTTCCAGGGACAGAGAAGACAGAATATATTTTTATTTACTATTAAACTAATCTTGTTTGCTGCAGACTGATTTAAATCACATGAATTTGATTCCTAAAACAATTTAAATTGTAACTTTTTTTCAAATTGAAACATTCTAAAATCATAAGGCATGCTAAAATCATAACTTTTTTTTTTTTGTCTTTTTTCGTTTTTTTTATCGGTACCAGGGATCGAACTCACGACTTCCTGCTTGCAAGGCAGGCACTTATGCCGCTGAGCTAAATCCCCAGCCCCAATCATAACTTTTTTCCAGTTGAAATTATGAAAGATTCCATTTCTCTAATTTGTAAGAATTTTACAAATGTTGAATTATGTTTCTACCTGTAGACCCATCGGAACAGGGTTTCATTAATAGACTGTAATCTAATTTGGTGATCCTATCAGAGGTAGGAAAATACTAACGTGCATTAAGAAATGAGTTTCTGAGTTACAGGAATAAGGCCCTACAGATACTGAATGAAAGTTTGCAGTTAAACTCTAAAACTTAACTAATTTAGATAAAATTCAATCATAAACAAAAGCACAAAACTCATCATTTCCTAATGGTCATGAATTGACTAACTGATTTGCATACAAAATAAACTAAGTGAAAACAATGTGAAGCAACTCAAATTTTCCTTATCGGTCTCAGTAAAATGTCAGTCCAGTCACAGGATCACCAGCAGGTCAGATCGCAAAAGCATAAAGATGCAGCATCAATCCAGCTCACAAAGACTCACTGAATCGCATGTACCCATGGTTACAGCAGATCAAACAGAAAACTATGGTATGAGCCAAAATGCCCCCCAACAGGCAATAGATAAAGAAAACATGGTATATATTCATGCAATAAGAAATGAAAAAGGAGAAGTCACTACAGACCCAATAGAAATACAGAAGATCATCAACACCTATTTTGAAAACCTCTACTCTCAAAAGTTTGATAACACAGAAGAAATAGACAGTTTCTTAGAAGCATATGAAGTGCCAAAGCTAGATCAAGAGGATGTAAAACTGTTGAATAACCCAATCTCGGTTACTGAAATTGAAAATGTAATTAAGTCCTTACCCACCAAGAAGAGCCCAGGCCCAGATGGATTCACTGCAGAATTCTACAAGAAATACAAAGAAGACCTAATGCCGACACTCCTCAAACTATTCAATGAAATTGAAAGGGAAGCAATCCTGCCTAAGTCATTCCTGGAAGCAAATATCACTCTAGTACCAAAACCTGAGAAAGACCCAACTAAAAAAGAGAACTATAGACCGATCTCCCTAATGAACACAGATGCAAAAATCCTCAATAAAATATTGGCAAATAGGATCCAGCAAATCATCAAGAAGATTATACACCATGACCAAGTGGGATTCATCCCAGGAATGCAAGGATGGTTCAACATACGCAAATCAATAAATGTAATTCACCATATCAATAAAGCCAAAAATAAGAATCACATGATCATTTCTATAGATGCAGAAAAAGCCTTCAATAAGGTCCAACATTTATTCATGATAAAAACTCTACAGAAAATTGGAATAGATGGTCTTTACCTCAATATAATAAAGGCCATTTATGACAAACCAACAGCCAGCATCATACTAAATGGCCAAAAATTGAAAGCCTTTACTTTAAAATCAGGCACAAGACAAGGATGTCCTTTATCACCACTCCTATTTAATATAGTACTGGAAGTACTAGCCAGAGCAATTAGGCAAGAAAGAGAAATAAAAGGGGTAAAGATAGGAAAAGAAGAAGTTAAGTTGTCATTGTTTGCAGATGACATGATACTCTACATAGAAGACCCCCTAAGCTCCATTGAAAGACTCTTAGATACAATAAATAAATTCAGTAATGTGGCTGGATACAAAATCAATACTCAGAAATCAATAGCATTCCTATACACAAACAACAAAACCACAGAGAGGGAAATAAGGGAAACTGGTCTATTCACATTAGCAAGCAAAAAAATGAAATATTTAGGAATTACTCTTACAAAAGAAGTGAAAGACTTATACAGTGAAAACTATATTACACTGAAAAAGGAAATTGAAGATGATCTCAGAAAATGGAAAGACATCCCTTGCTCATGGATAGGAAGAACAAACATTGTGAAGATGGCCATTCTCCCAAAACTCTTATACAGATTCAATGCAATCCCAATAGAAATACCATCAACATACCTTATAGATCTAGAGAAATCACTCCTAAATTTCATCTGGAACCAGAAGAGACCTAGAATCGCAAAAGCAATTCTAAGCAGCAAAGACAAAGCAGGAGGCATCACAATCCCTGACTTGAAATTATACTACAAAGCAACAGTAGTAAAATCAACATGGTATTGGAATCAAAACAGAGCTGAAGATCAATGGAATAGATTAGAAGATACAACCACAACTACAAACACACTCAACCACCTTATCTTCGATAAAGGAGCCAAGCAGGTTCACTGGAAGAACGACAGTCTCTTTAATAAATGGTGCTGGAAAAACTGGCTCTCCATTTGCCAAAAACTAAAGCTAGACCCATGTCTATCACCATGTACTAAATTAAAATCTAAATGGGTCAAAGATCTGAATATTAAAACAGAAACGCTAAATCTATTGGAAGACAAATTGGGTAGAAACCTTGGAGGCATAGGAGTAGGTAGAGAATTCATGAATAGGACTCAAACTGCACGGGAAATACTTCCCAGAATCAATAACTGGGACCTCTTCTTATTAAAAAGTTTTTGCATGTCAAAAGAAATCTCCAGCATAGTGAAAAGAAAACCCACAAACTGGGAAAAGATTTTAGTGAACTCTCTCTCAGACAAGGGCCTCTTGTCTAAAACATATAAAGAATTAAAAAAACTCAGACCTTCAAAATTCAAAGATCCAATCCAAAAATGGGCATCTGAGATGAATACGCAATTCTCAGATGAAGAAATGCAAATGGCAAATAAATACATGAAAAAATGCTCATCATCATTGGCCATTAGAGAAATGCAAATTAAAACCACACTGAGATACCATCTCACTCCTGAAAGAATGGCCAGGATCAAGAAAACCAACAACAACAAATGCTGGAGAGGCTGTGGGGAAAAAGGAACTCTCCTGCACTGTTGGTGGGAGTGTAGACTGGTACAGCCTTTGTGGAGATCTGTCTGGAGGTTTCTCAAAAAGTTGGGATTGGAAATCCCATTTATTCCAGCTATTCCACTTCTAGGCATATTCCCAGAAGAACTGAAAGCATCATACCACAGGGATATATGTGCACCTATGTTTATAGCAGCACAATTTGTAATCGCCAGATCTTGGAAACAACCCAAGTGTCCATCAACTGAGGAATGGATAAAAAAGTTGTGGTATTTCTATACAATGGAGTATTATTCAGCTATAAAGAAGGATTGCATTGAGATATTTATCAATAAATGGGCGCAGCTTGAGACCATACTCATAAGTGAAATAAATCAATCTCGCATGTATGAATACCGAATAGTTTCCCTAATGTAAGTAATGATTCAAATATATAAAAATATGTGATAATCATGATTCCCCATTATGTGGCCTTGAAGCCTTATAAAATTTTCACTTATTAATTAGAAAGGCTTTACTCTGGGCTTTTTGATATGGAAATATTTGAAGCTATAGTATATGAAGTTTTATCCAAATATTTTAAGGAAAAAGACAGACACTATGGTAACTACTATTCTTTAAAAAAAATTATTTAGCTATTTCTTATGTTTATTTTAATTAAGGGAAAAACTTAAAAAATTAGGATATATAGTAGTAACTCTTTTTGATCTCCTATTAACTTGTTTTGAAGTCCTGTAATACTCCCAAGATCTTGTTTTGACTGATTAGACTCTGTTCCATTCTGTGCGACAGTAGCAAGTTTGAAGGTATAGGCAACTAATTTGAAGGCAATAAGATTCACAAAGATGCCCATTCTGGTTTGACTATTGTCTCCTTTGGAAGTCCTGCAATGTTCACAATGCCTAAGTTTTATTGGTCTTGTTCTCCACTGTTTTGTCCAACTTTATAATATCTAATGAGATAGACAATTCCTTTTAAGGAAACAAGAGACAATGTTGATAACCATTGTTGATGACCTTGTACTCTGTTCTACATCATGTGCTATGTCTATCCTTGGTTTGGACTTACAGCTTTGTTTTGCCATATTTGACTTTATTATCTCCCCCCCAAGAGAGTAATGAGAACTGAGGAGTAATAAAATCCAAAATGTGTAAATTTTGTTATAAAAAAGAGAGGGAGGGAAAAAAAAAAAAGAGCTCTAACGGATATAACAACAAGTGTGTTTAGGGATGTTAAATAGCTGACTATATTAATGTTTTTGGATCATTGAACACAGCTGTTTGCAGTCTCTCCGTTTGAATGTCTACTTTGTATTCTTTGATACTGTGATTTGAGCAACTATTTCCAAGATGATATTATGTAATCTATTAACAGGTGATTTCTTACTGTTATGTTTATTTTTTTTTTGTAGTTCTGTATTATGTGTAACCTTACACTGCTTTGTCTTGTTTTGTGTTTTTCTCTTTTTCCTCTTAAATAAAAAAAAAAAAAAAAAAAAAGAAAACATGGTATATATACTGTGCTATACTGGAGTATTATGCAGCCATGTAAACAGTCATTTGTAGAAAAAGGGTGAATCCGGAGATCAGAATGTCCAGTTAATTAGACCTAGAATGTTAACTACCACATGGCTTTGTGTTACAAGTAAATTGAAGAATAAAATACAAGAGAGATGGCTGGAATTAGGAAGACCGCCTTTTTGGAGTGAGAAAGGAAACAAGACAAGGAGTTGGAAGGAAAAGAGAAGGGAGGGGGTGCGGTTGATCAAGACACATGTGGTGTGTGTTTGGTGGATGCCAATCCCCCAACATGAATGCAATTATTATGCGTCATGGATATATGACATATACCAGTAAGTTACTTCATAGAGTTATCTCCTCTCCCTACCCGGCTGCCCATGGAACCCCAGGTCAGTGCTCAGGAAGAGGAGTCAGATTCATCCTGAGCCCCAGCCTGAGGCTGAGGCAACAGTGAGCCCAGAGGACTCGGCGCTTATTCCCCAGGCTGAGGAAACGAGGCCCCCAAGCAAGTGCTGTCCTATTAAGTCCCTGCACTGAGCAGGAAAGGCAAAACTCCCTGGGTAAGCACAGAGTCAGCAAGGTGATCTTATTCAGGCTGTAACAGCAGAGACGAGAATACCATGCCACACAAGAAGAAGCTAGAGGATTCTGAGACAAGAAAGTGCTGGGGAAGACTCACCCCACAGAGGCCCCACCCCAGCAAATGCTACTGGGGGTTCCTTAGCCATCACTGTTAACTGAGAGGACAGGGCTCAGTGACAGCCCGACACGGCCAAGGTGAAGACTGTACCACAATCCCTTAGGGTACAGCGTCTGCGCTTGTCACCTGCTAAGATGAAAACCAAGCTCTGAACGTCCGACACATAACCCTCAGTGTTTTCCCTGAGCTCCACAAGACTGGCTTTGATACCCGGGTGGGAATTAAATTGTCCCTGGCATCACCTGTGCATGATTACTGATATCAGACTTTCCATCATGCTTTTAAAGCCACACGTTTGGGGTACAGCGCCATCTTTACAGATTGTCAATGTCTATAAGGTAAAGGTAATTAGCACATTTTAACCAATGCTGAAAACTCATAAACAAAATGTTTTTGTCTCATTGCATGTAAATGAAAAATGGGGTTATGTCACAAGTTTCACAATTTTTCAATCTTAAATGCCTCAGTTTTAAATCATTGTTTCTGATGAAAATGCTGGGAAACCAACCAATAATGCATACAATACGTTATCTAAATGCACTGTTTTCTTCTCTACTTCAATGAGACTTCCTATTATTCTCCTTTTATTCCTAAGTAAAGAATACACTAAGATAAAAAACCCCCAAAATCCATACATGATTCCTAGTTCTCTGGACTTCTTGCTTTATAAGGAGTCACAGATTACAGGAAAACATTGATGCAACATTTAAAAATTGCAGTTTAAAGGGAACTGCATTTTCCTCCCAGAAACATCACACAAAACAGAAAGAGTGGTGAGCTTGTGCCTGGCTGCTACACACAGTCTTCTTCAGAGTCCTGTGCAGGCGTGCAGAGTCACAGGGACCCTGTATGTAGAGAGACAAGCCTGTCCTTTAAAATAAGGGGAGGCAAAGGCACACAAAACTCACGAGGGTGAGGCAGGAAGGTCATTTGAACTCAGGGGTTAGACACTAGCTTGGGCAACAGACAGAAACTCCACCTCAAACAAAGTGACTTTGACAGATGGACTTTACCCAGTGAAAGCAGAAAATTCCTAAGATAAAAGACCCTTCATAAGCCCTTATATCGGGATGAAAGGAATCAGAAACAGCCAAATACAGAGTAAAAACCCCAAAGAATAAAAGGGATGTGCACAGACGTATCTACAACCAGCTCAAATACCTCATTGTTATTACTATCTTTTGGCAATACTAGGGATTGGACCCATGGCCTCAGGAAAGCCTCTGCCATGGAAATACATCCTGAGCCCCACTGTCAATGTTTTAAATTGAAAAACAAATTATCAGCTACCATCAGCAAAGAAAAGAGTGGACCTGGGGTTCACTGACCTAACTAACAGCGTCTGTGACAGCTGCTGAGTGGCTGAGCTAGAACGGTTTGCATGTAGCAGCTAAATCCCACTCAGCTCAGGTCAGCAGCTGTGAGGCTGGCACATCCCTAGTGCTCTGGATGGAGGACAAGATGAGGTGGGGAAGCAAACAGAGCACGTGAGTCAGCAAATGGGGCTGCTGCAAGCCCAAGGTATCCAGAAGATTATTCCAAAAACTGCTTTTGCTGTAGTAGTTTCACAGGTAAATTTTAAATGTATGGCTTATGTCCTTGAAAATACAAGCTAATACTTCTGCACTTACAGCTTGTGAATGGCTAGCTTCTACCTTCCGTGTAGACCTCTTGTAGAGTCGTAGAGCCTGGCGCTCTCCCTGTCCTTACCATTCTGCCTCAGTCCATGGTGCCCCCACACCATGCTCTTTCTCACTTCCTGGTCTTGGTGCACCCTGACAATATGCTTGCAATAACCAACACTTAAAGTCACGTTAGTGATACTAAATTCTCTTTCTGTTTTTATATTTTGAAAAGCCTTGGCAGGCAGGTCCATGCCATTTACCGATGAGAGGTAAGAAAGAAGAAGGTATGCAGGGCACAGTTTCCAGGTGGAGCCTGTGTTCACACAGCATCCAACAAGGACTTGTCCGCTTGCACTCTTTTCTTTTCTTCTTCTTCTCCTTCTTCTTGTCCCTCCTCTTCCTCTTCTTCCTCCTCCTCCTCTTCCTTCTTCTTCTTTTGTCGGATTGAGTACTGAACCCAAGGTCTCCATACTGAGCTGCACTTCCCCTAACCCTTTTTATTTTGATACAGGGTCTCACTATTTTGCTAATTGCCCAGGTTAGGAACAAATTTGTGATCTTTGTGCCTCAGCCTCTAAGAATGTTGGCATTACAGACGTGAACCACCATGCCTGTCTTTCACTTACATCTTTCCTCCTACTGAAAGAGCACCAAGGATTTGTCCATCCAAAATAAAAAGTTGATCGTTTTCATTTCATTTACCTCTTCCAGTAGCATTTGCATATTATCATGAATTAAAACTTTAAAGTGATAATGTTGTAATGTTAGAATTTCCATCTTTAGTTGATAGAAAAATTGATATTATTGGGACTGAATGGGAGGGTTTTTCAAACACCTCCAAGTTCCTCTAAGGCTGCTTCTTGTCTGCCCCCTGTCATCATCCTGAAAGTTTCTACTGCAGAGATGACCAAAGCGGTTGTGACTGCATCTGCCAAGGCAGCATTGCAGAGCCATACATCAACACAAGGTCTCATTTGAGTTCTCACAACAGGCCAGATATGATTAAATAATTTTTGTAGAACAGCATTTGAAATTTTGCTTTTGTTCATATTTTTCATAAGAGCTAGCAGAAAACTGATTGCATCCTTTCAAGAAATGAACAATTTGGCATTTTAAAGAGGTCCAGAGGCACACATTAGCACAAAAAGCCCATTAGGGAGCAAGGATGTCAGGCAGATGAGGCTCAGAGGTCTCCACAAGTACTTCATCTTTCAGCTCTAACAAATGTGATTTTTTTGAAAAGCATCCAGATTTCTATCCTAAGGGCAATTATTTCTTTAAAGTTCATAAGTGTGGAATACCAATGAAAATGCATGTTAACATTTACACATATGTCCCCCAGCAGTAGCAACTAAACATTAAGTTGCACCAGAACTCTAAAAACTGCAAAGAAAACAGCATGATGTATGGTTTTAGTCATTTATATTGGAATATCCACGTTAGTCAAGGATGTCTGCATGGATTAGCAAAATGTTCTCAGGAAATATTGCCACCACTTTGTGCAGTGGAAACATTCTTGTGTGCCAATTTATCAAGGCTGCCTGTCCAGTGAGTACATCAAATGCTAATCTAAGATGGTTTATAAGTGTGACTGACACCAGCAATCAGATGGCTGCAAGTAAAGGAGATGAATCAGGACAATGTTAGGTAGGCCTCATCCAATCTGCTGAATCCTTAAGAGCAAAAATTAAGGTTCCTGGAAAAGGAATTCTACTCAAGACCAGGGACTCTGTGTTTCCAGCCTGCATATTCTATGTGTTCCACAACAGCCAGGCCTCTCAATCAGATGAGCACTTCCTTGAAATAAATCTCAAGATGGATAGATATATGCACAGGTATAAAAATAATCTCTTCTTGGTTCCATTTCTTTGAGCACTGGTCCCCAAAAAAACCTTTTGGCACCAAGGACCAATTTTTTAAGACATTTTTCTCTGGGCTAATGAAGATGGAGGGATTTGAGATGATTCAAGTGCATTACTCTATTCTGTACTTTAATTATATTATTACATTTTAATATAAAATAAAATAATTATACAACTCACCACAATGCAGAATCTCTTGTCACACTCTGCTAGGGTTTCGGTCTGACTCTGCAGTCAAACCTCTGTGCCTATGTTCATCTGTATGTGCTGCTGCTCCCCCAGTCTAGCAGCACCACCTCAGCTCCACCTCGCATCATAAGGGCTTTGATTCCCATGAGGAGCAGACAGTCTAGATCCCCGACATGCCCAGTCTGCAGAAAGGTCTGTGTGCCTATGAGAATCCAATGCTCCACTTCTGTGCAGGAGGCAGAGCTCAGGCAGTGATGCAAGTGATTGAGAGTGGCTATAAACGCAGGTGAAGGTTTGTCACTCTTGCACAGCTCATCTCCTGCTGTCCATGTGTCTGTGACCGGGAGTTGGGGACCTCTTGTCTATTTCACTTGACTGGTACATCTTCCCACTGTATTAGTGACAGATTTATACATCACCCATGGAAGCTTTGCAAGGATGGGAGTCCTGGAAATAAATAAGGAGACATAGGCCTAGTAATATGTTGACTTAGTAAATGGATTCTCTGTGGAAATCAACTTCCTTAAACCATAATCCTAGTTCCTCAAGCTAGTTGCCTGAGTTACTGCAGTGGCCAGAAGAACGCACGCAGCTCCCAAATCATGCCTCATGGTTTCCAGGAAGTGACGTCACCGTGCTGGCTAGTTGTTGTCATGGTGGTTTTTCTCACCAAAGCAGTGGAAGTCTGCAGAAGAATTTACGCACTGTAAATGCCAACCAGAAGTAGAAGGCCAAGGCTGGATGCCATCTGGGATGTTTCCAAGGAACGATGGGAGATGGCACCCAGTTCCCAGCCATCTTGCGGATTACACAGGTACCTCATGTTCCAGTTTAGAGCACCAAAGCTGGAGTCAGACACACCAGAAGATAGTCATTTACTTTTCAAAAGAGTACTCTGTTTGAAACCCCCAGCAGTTTCTCTATAGATAAAGCTAGTAAACATTCAAAATGAAAAGTGGAAACTGTATTTTTCCTTCTATTACCTACAAGACAGAGGCACAAGACATTCTGATAAAGGTAGACTGGGACCTGTGACAGGTGGCTTCTCCTGTCCCTGCTGCTCACAGAATTCCCAGCTTCTTCACTCCGCACAGGTATGTGACAAGCGATGACTCTCCAAACTCATGTGGCACATGTGATTTGATAAAGGCAGATGAGATTTACAAGTGAAATTATAAACATTCATTAAAATGAACAAGATGACCTTGATTTTCAAAGGGATATTCTTTTTTCTTTTTTTTAATTATATTGATACACTTTATATATAAATAACAACAGGGAATTTGTGCCTATACAAAGTCACCATAGGGAATTTATATCTGCACATAGACTGATTCCTCTTTTTGCCCCAATCCTCTCTCCTCCCTTCAATCACGCTCCCCCTTATGTACAAAGAAGCTTTGTTTCCCTTTTTTCCCTTCTATCTTCATGTTTATTCTTGCCCTTTTCTTCCTTTCTGCTCCCCATCCCTTGTTCCCCTCCCCATTTGAACATCTGCTTGCTATTTCACAATATTTATTATACATTTTTGTCTGTATTTACCCTTGTAGTTTCTTACCCCAGAAAATATTTAAGTATGTGGGTTTGAGTTTTTTCACTTGAAAGCATGATCTGCAGGTGCACTTATGTACCGAGAACTGTCTCGTTTATCCTCCTCGATGGCACAGAATACTCCAGTGCGTGCTGCCAGAAGCCCACATCATCTTTATTCATTCATCTGTTGATTCAAGATTTAGCGCTTACACACTGTGCTGCTATGAACATTGCTGTGCATATATAAAGCTGTGGTCTGATGATTTTAATTTTGAGGGAAAATACCCAGAAGGGGGATATAGCTGGGTCAAATGGAACCTCTGTCTTAGTTTATTGAGGAATCTCCACACACACTGATTTCCATAGTGGTTACATTCCCACCAACAGTGAAGAAGGATTAAAGGAACCTTTTTATTGTTGTTGTTGTTGTTGTTCTCTTTGTAAGTATGGAATTTCATATGTTGGCTTTGCTCAAAGCAGGAAACATTGCTATGCTGATAGAATGTGGACATACACCCGCCAAAATAAAAGACCAATCAAAAGTGGGCAAATGAAATGAATGGACACATCACAGAAGAAGCATAAATAGATGCAGAATGCTCAACATTATTGATCATTAAAGAACTGAAAATTAAAAGAAATGCAAAATAACACGGAGATTCCGTATTTCCCCAGAAGGAATTGCCATCATCAAAAAATCAAATAATAAATGCGGGGGAGACTGTGGAGGAAATTAAATCCTTTTCTACTATTGGTAGAAGTATAAACTACACAACTCCTTTGGAAATCAGTACAGAAATTCTTCAAAAAACTAAAACTAGACAATCCATTTGATCCAGATATTCCCTTTTTAGGTATCTTCCCAAAGGACTTAAAGACCTCATGTTATAATGACACACACATACCCATGTTTATAACAGCATATTCATAATAGCCAAATCTTGGAAGCAACCTGTATGTCCATCAACAGATGAGTGAATAAATAATGTGTTATTTACACACAATTAAGTACTACACTGCCATAAAGAAGGATACATTTGAGTTATTTGTCGGAAAATGGATGTACCTTGAGAACATAATGTTACGTGAAGTAACACAAACTTAATGATCACATGGTTTCTCATATATGAGAAAACTAAACTATAATAAAGAATAAAATAAACATAAACAATAAGTAGGTAGGTAGGTATGTCTTTCTCAAGCGGGAAGGAGACCAAGAGACAAAGGGAGGGAAGGATAGAGCATAAAGAAAGGCATTAAGATGTGTTATGTAAATGTACCAACTCCATACAAGGAGTGCAAACGTTGTATACTGCAAACGTATACAAAAAAAGAAGGAAGGGATCAAGAGATGAATGGAGGGTGTGAGAAAGGGGATGTAAACATTATGTACTATAAACATGTACTATAAATAATTTTGCTAAAAGAGCATGAACATTTTTGAGAAAGTTACCAGATGGCAGCTTCAAAACAGGGTGTTAGGACAGGCTCCTAATCAAGGAGGGGGATTGTTTTATTGTATACACACTTTTGAAAAATAAGTTCATAATTTGGGGAGGTGTTGGGGTTGGCCCAGGCCCCTCACACTGAGCTACATCCTCAGTCCTTGTTTTATTTTAAGACAAGGTCTTCCTGGGTCAGTATTTGCCAAGCCCAGACTCAATCTTGTACTCCTCCTGCTTCAGCTTCTCAGAGAGCTACAATTACAGGCATCAACCACCACACCCAGCTTTGTTTTGTTTTAACTGTAGACAAATGCATATAATGCACATTTGCCATACTAACCATATTAGGAGTACAATCCAAAAGCATTAGGTACATTCAGCACAATCCATCTGTGGAAGTCTCATCTTACAAAACTGAAATCTGCGGCTGTTTGTCATAGAGAGGATCGCCATGGAGACCTAAATGACTAGGAAAATGAGCATTAATGGAAAGGAGCCTTGGCAGTGAGAACTGCTACCAGACCTGAGTGTTAATGAAAGACGGGGAATTTGAGGCACTGCAAGTGGAGGACGCTCTGAGGTGGGACCAGAGTTTTATTCTAGAATTTATGGGAGGCACTGTAGGAGCTATATGGAGGAGGTGGCATGCGCAGTTTGGGGCTGCAAAGCTCGTCTGTGAGGTGGGTTAAACAGCTAGAGCAGCTGCCCAGAAAGCTTCACAGGAGCTTGGGTGAGAGTGGACAGGAGGATGCACAGTCACCGAGTCTGAGGATAGTAACAAGATGGTGGGCAATCAGATGTGGGGGAATGCAAGGCATCCACAACAGTCCTTGGCACGGAGTGGCCAGGTCTGTGAGCTACAGCTCAGACAAGGCTGACGGGCAAGACAGGAGAGCTACATCTCCACTCTGCCTGTTTACACGTTGTTCCAAGCTAGGAACGATCTCAGACCTGCAGATAGAGTCCTTGGGAAACTGAACATTGTTTTAAACGTGGAGAAGTGAAGACTGCTCTTTTCAATGTGAATCTGGTTATGTATTATACTGTCACAGAAATGCGCCCAAGGCATTCCTGTATTAGTAAATTTATTTTAATAATCTGAGGAACACATTCTTCCGCAAATAGAGAAGCAAATTCTATGTTCCTAACCAAAGTGAATCTTTGAAATTTTTGTTTCTGGTTGCCATAATAACAGTAATATGTAAATGTTCACTCCCAGCAACACAAATAAGAATGTGCAGATTAAGTGAACCACAACCTGGTCCCTTTTCTTTTTGGCAGATTCTTTAAGAGGTAACAGAGTTAAAAGCCAAAAAGTACTATCACTGCAGCTATAAAACAAAAAAAACACCACTAGGTTCCATTTCACTTATACAGTCTAGTCATTATCTTATAATTGGAGATGATGAGTATTTTATAAGAAACACTTGAAAATGTACCCTGAAGGTTAATGGTGTTTGTTAAACATCAAGTATTACTTAATCCCATTTCACCTGAACTGTGGAGAAATGAGATTGCAGAAACATTATGTTTTATCCGAGAAGAGATTTATAAATATATGGCCAGGAAGGAGCCAACTGGAAGAGTTGGGTTTCCTAATTGTTTAATTAGTACTTCATTTCCACGTGCCAAGACCATAAAGCAGACACAGGCAGGCTTTGGGGAGGCAATGAAGATGAGCACCAAAGTCCTGCTCGGTGTTAGCTAATTATGATTTTCCTCTGAGCGTCATCTCAGCTCGAACCTGGTCCCGTTAACTCACGGACCCTAGAGCCCCAGGTGATGCTTCTAAATCACTTGTTCAGGACCCTGTCTAGACTCAAGACAACCTTTGCTGTGCTACCACCAAACATGAGTTCTAAACCACTCAGAGATTAGAAGTCTTCTGGAGCCCGCCGATGACCACCACCACTGTCCATCCCCGCCACGGGAATGTCTAAAAGAGAAGGGGGCTGTACCAGCTTCTAAGATGTTACCAGTCAACTGGGGATTTTTGCTCAATTCATGAAGTCACTAGTTAGCCAAGCATAGGTCTCAGTGTTGACAGCCCTGGCTTCAAAAGCCAGCAGCTATTAGCTCTTTATGTGTAAATAGTCCTCATGCCCACTCAGAGTGGCAGCCACTGGAAGGTCTCAAAAGCTCTCCTGGCCATGAGACTGTCTGCTGCGAGCTGGTTTTCATTGCTTTTTGTTTTTACCAGCCCTGGCTGTTGACAGCTTTGGGCACCAGTGCCTTTTGTGTAACCAGTTCAGCACGATCCACTTGAGATAGAAATCAGGAATGGGCAAGAATATGTCATCTGGAAGAGGCTTTGTTAGGATTACGGCGTAGCATAAAAGGGGAGAGTTTGTAGGCTGAATCCACAAGGGTTTGGGGCAATCGTGGATAAAGGAAAACAGGGAGGCTCATGCAGGCGCTGTGTACAGACTTTCTGTTTGGTCATGGGCGGTAGAGAAGCCATTGCAGACCAAACTGAGAAGCTGCAGAAGGGCAACAGGAAGGAGTCATCAGCAACAGGTCCATGAATGAACCCTGGCACAGCCAAAGCAAGCATCTTCCTGAGCCCTGGGCGCCTTGATCCTGACAAGCCACATCAGCTGCAAGGCATTTGGGGCAGCCATAGAGTCCAGGTATCATCTGGGAAGTATTTGTCTTAGCTCTGAAAGGCCTGCCTAAGCCAACACCTCCAGTTTGCCCTCCATAAATATCAGCGGAAACCTCTGCTGCATGGATGTCCCACTGCTCACACGGTTCCCCTCTCCCCAACCCTACGCAGACACTCCAGAGTCGTCTTGGCCCCTCACTGGTGCCCTCTGGGGTTCCCAGTCTACTCCCCAAAGCCTCTAGTGCTAGAGTCATGGCTGTCAGAGAAGTGCTGAGGTCTCTGCCTGAGGCCAGTGCCTGACACACACGATGCAGTGTGCAGCTCACACTTGAGAGACAGTGGATGCAGAAGTGGGCTGGGACATCCAGGAACAAAGTAGCTCAGAGGATATCGGGACTCTGTGGTGAGAAGAGAACTGGGCACACACAGTGGGGCCTGAGCCTGTCCACTGAGTGGGGGAGACCCAGGCTGGGTGCTTTGTGGGTCTGTCACAGGCTCAGCTTTCTGTATACCTAGGAGCTGCCAACGTGGTTTGGGCCACAGGTGTAAAACATCTGAGAGTCCGACCTCTGCCTGGCCTGGCTGTCTCCATCGGGACCAACATCCTTCCTCCTCTGCCCTTTAATCCCATGGCTGTGTGTCTTCTGCTGATGAGTAAGCTGATGTTCACCTCCGCCTACAGTTCACATGTCCTTCCAATATTCTCTCTGTAAGAGACTGTGTTCATTTCCTGGAGCTGCTGTAGCTAGTACCAAGATCTATGCAGGTGGCCTAAACAGCAATTTAATTTATTCCTTCATGGTGTACAGGCCAGAACTAAGAAATCAAAGTATGGAAAGCCATCCTCTCCCCAAAGGCTCTCAAGAGGGATTCTCCTGCCTCTCCCTGCTGCTGGTGACCCCACATGTCCTGGGCTTGTGGCCACATGGCTCTGTCTCTGTTTCTCATCACACTGGCCCCAGATTCCTCTGTCCCCTTTCCCTATGGGGCTCTAGCTGTCATGTCAGGGACCACACTAATGATCTCATCTTAACTACAAGGTCACATGCACAGATCTTGGCTGCTGTGGACTTGCACATCTTTTGGGGAGACACAGTTCAACACATAAGAGTGAATGTCCTCAGGAAAAGCAGCTTTTCAAGTGTGGGGATAGCTCAGTGTTGGTGGAGATGACTATAGGACTGGGCACCCATGGGCAGTACTGGAAGCTTGTGCAGGGAAATGGCACAGTGTAAATAGGCAGGCCTCGCATACATCCTGGGTCACACCGGGGCTGCTCCCCTGGTTTCCTACAGTCCTTTTCTGGCCAGGAGCTCCTCCCAGAGGTCCACAGTAGCCCTGGGGATGACCTGTGTTTGTTACCCTGATGTCACATCCGCCTCTTTGTTCTGCTCATCTTCCCTTTACACTGTGGCTGTTTCAGCTTCCCGGCAGTGCCAGGGTGGCTTCTGGGCTGGTGGTTAACATGTTACATTTATTCATTTTGTTACAGAAACACCATAGCTCACAAGTCTTGGGCACACAACCCTCAGGGCCTGATCTGGGCAGGCATCTCCAAACCCCACGGACAAGGCCATGTTGGTGGAGTCATACTGTGAGCAGGACAGTTGAAAGTTTGCTACTACTGTGTTCTCCTGTGTGCTCATCAAACTCTCTGGCACAGAAAGAATGTCTGTGTTCCCCAAAATTCATCTGTCAAAGCTCTAAAGCCCCAGGGGGATAAATTTTGGATATGAAGACTTTAGAAAATAATTAAACTTTGGTGAGATGTAAAGAAGCCTGAGCAACTGCATCTCCCCCTCCTACGCACGCACCCATATGCACGTGTGTACAGACACCTAGAACATGTTCTGAAGGAGCCCTCTGTGCACCAGGAAGCCACTCCCAGCAGACATGCTAGCAGCCTGTGTCTTTGTCTTGAACTTTTATCCTGCAGAATATTGAGAGGATGGAGACTGAGGTTCAAATCCTCATCTCTGGTGCTCTGGTATAACCCAAACTGATAAGCAAGGGCTCTGGAGATGTGCAAGCCACACTGGTTGGCAGTCAAGAATCTGTAACAAAGTCGACATAGGCAACATTTTCACAACTGGCCCCAAATTCCTCTGGAAACTGAATGGAAACGATGTAGATCGTCCACTGAAAAGAGAGCAAGCTGGTTACGATGGAAGAGTCAGCAGATGCCCAGGCTGCAGACAGCATTCAGCCAGGACGTGAAGACTACTATTATTTCCACACTACAGATGAAAGAACTGGAGGTTTACCACTTGATCTCAGCTATCCCCTCAGAGGCAGAGAGGCGAGGGGAGGGAGAAGCCCATGCTGCGGGCTTATGGCTGTGAGTCCCACAGTGCCTGCTCCAATGGACCAAGCTGGCTTTAGGTTTACTTAACGCTGGGTTTGCTGAGTGGTGTCTGAGAAGCTCTTTCCCCAGCTTCCTCCAAAGGGCAGCAGGAGTCCCACTCAGAGTCCCAGGTGCTGTGCTGGTTTGCCACGCCATTGTGATCTTCCATATCCTTCCTGCTGAAATGGGAACAGAGGATTGCATGCACCCTGTGCTAACTGGTCTAAGGTCTGGGGTTAGTTCATGAACAAAGGGCTCACAAGTAGGGACCACGAAGAGAGAGAACTCCTGATGAGCCATGGGTTTCCCCACCCAGAAGCAGCTCATACCTGAGAGGTACCTAGACAAAACAGATGGTGAATCAACTGGCTTCAATTGTGATTTTTTCCTATCACCTGTGGGGCTGGGTGGCGGACTCTGTTCCGCCTTTCCCCTCCTCAGGAGCATCTCTTGTGCACACATCCCCTTGCCAGCTCTTCCTGCCTTGTCCCCTTCGTCCAGCCAACTCTTAGACTTCCTTCACATCTCCCAGCTTCCTAACTTCCCTCGGCCTTTGTCCCTTGCCCTCTGTGGTTAGCTGTTCTGCCTCTGCGCTCAGCCACACTCCTACCTCCCTTGTTGGTCCACATCAAGAAGACTTCCAAGTCCTCGACTGATGCCCCTTATATAAGTGCTCAGGAATCAGTCCTGCCTAAATAAACAAATGAGTGGATGAAAAAATGCTTGATGATAAGATCATCAGTTAAAGCACTTTCTTTTTTAGACATGGAATCTGTGGTTATTACAAGCAGCAATATAATTAGGGACAGGAAGGGGCATCCACATTGTCAGGCTTCCTGTGACCCTCGTCCTTTTATTCATCATTCTAACCAACTCTTCTGGCAGCCTTTATACTTATAAAGCACTACTCCAAGCTCAGCAGAGTAAAGCAATGACCACTGTATCATGCTCACAGCCTGAGTGGGTCGGGCATTTGGAAAGAATCCAGAGAGACCAGCCTGTTTTCTGCTCCATGGTACCCAGGAGCTCAGCAGGGGAGATGCAGGCTGAGAGGGACCTAGAGGCAGGCTCCATCTGAAAGCTTCTTCATCTGCACAACTGGTGATCCTCAATGCTAGTGATCCATGAGCATCTCATCAGGGCTGTCAGTTACAGCACTCGAGTACTTGGCTACTCCAACTGGCCACCTGGGCCTGCTCTAGGTATGGTGGCTGGGCTCCATATAAGCAGCTCATGAGAGAAAGGGAAATGCCTCAGAAGTCCAGAGCCTTGAGGGTTTAGAAATGGTGTTGGGCCACTTGTGGAAAATCCAGGTAACTTAAAGTTCTACTTGTAAGTATAGGAGTTTCTAAGAATTTAGGCGCTTACTGCTAGCAAGTCCCATTAGAAAAGACAGGAATTTTAAAAGCAATCAGAATGGTATATACCACAGTAAATGTGTCAATGTCTATGATATATGTCACATTTGCTTTCAGAATTCTTACACTTGTGTATGTAGTTCTGTAATTCCTTAAGAGTGATACTGATATCTGTGGATAGCTGGGTGCTTTTATTTTAATTAATAAAATGATAGCGCTAATATCTCAAATGTACTAATAAACTATAAAATGATAACACTAGAGTTTAATACAGACATTTTTTAGACTTAGTAGGTTTACAAAAATATCAACAAATCAATACTGGAGAAATGTGGGAAAGAATTTTTGTTTTCTCCCACATAACCAGAGTCCAAAACTCTCCTTTTCCCCCTCTTTTTTCTTTTTATTAGAAGTGTAGTGACAAGTGACTTTGAGTGTGAGTGAATCTGTGTATAGCTGTGGTCTGCAGCCCATGATGTTGGTCTTGTTCACACAGGCTTCATGGCACTTTCTGAAGTTCACCCACCTAATGTCCATGTGTCCAGTGTGAACAGAGCAGAACCTGCCCAGTTATTAACTGAAACATACGCTAAGACAGTCAGCCCTGTCATTGGAGGATTATCTGCTTCGTGGTTACCACTACCAAATTGTTAACTACAGATCAGGGATAAACATGAATTTCAGGCTTTGTATAAACTAAATATAATTGCAAAGATAAATCTGCTGATGAGAAAAATAAAATTCAAAACACACAGTCTTAAATCCATAGGAAATTATACAGGTTAATTTACTTCCATTAGCGTGGACAACTTGGAGTTTAACTCAACAAACATTTACTGAGTATCTGACCTACACAAAATTCCTTGCTCTTTTTTGCAAGTGTGAGAGGCTAAAAGACCAAGATCCCTGCCCTCTGGTTGACTGGTATCCACTGAGAAAAGGAGGTAAGTGCTTCGTGATGTTCTTAGGAATGCCAGAGATGTTGAGACTTTGTCACTGCCAAATGATGCCTTTACATTGTGTTCAGTGAAATGGGTCTCTTTGCTTTGCTGAGGGCTGCATGACCATCCTTTTAGAGTTTGCCCCAGAGTGATGTGCCAGCCTTCCCTTCCTCCATTGACTCTCTTTGATCTTGAACCCTTTCCCTAACTTGGAGAGAGGGAAAGCCTGAAGGCTGAGACTTTTAAAACACCAAATTGCCTTATTCAGTAGTAGTGTTCATTCCTATGTGTTTCCATGCAGGATCCATAAATTTTAAAAACTACTTATCTACATGAGCATTTTATCCCAACAAAATATACATGGTGTTATCTCATGAATACTGTAAAAAGAAGCTTAACTGGAGCTTACTGTGCTTATACCTGCCAAGATGACTGTTGGCTGGTGATGTTCCCTCAAGCCACCAAGAGACCAGCAAAAGCTGCAGGACGTCTATTCCTATTCCCAGTGTGGCCAGAGTGCTGCCCTGAAGCTCCACCTACAGACACCTGCAGTGTATCTCCCCTTTCAACCACTTGGGAGACATCAAAGAGACATGGAGGGGCAGAAGCTCATCCCAGAGTTCTAGCACTGCCTGGTCTGAGCTCTACAGGTAACTTGAGTCAGGAGACCAGACTAGGTTGCTATCGCTGCCCTGGTGACCCTCAGGATTTGCCTTATTGCTCTCATTGCCACCCCTGCTAAGTACCAGCACGTGAACATGATTGCTGATCATTGAGCCTTTGAAGAGATGACAGCCCGGCAGTCAGCTGTTCTGCCCCCTCACAGTTGGCCCAAGGGACAGAAAGGGACCATGGTCTTCTTATTGTTTGATTCTTGTGGTCCCTTATACTTTCCTTACCTGGCTCCTTGAAGATGTGTGACTTCTACACTCCACCCAAGCACCTGGGTAACACAGCTCCTGCTGCAGGTCCAGGACAAGTGGAAGCCTCTGCAAGGACCCACCACACCCCTTCCAGTCTCCCTCCCCCATCTCTGATGTCAGTGCGGCTTGGTCCCAGGAGTTCCCTGGAGCAGACATAGGAGCCTCCACTCACTCCACTCACATAGTAAACTCCAGGTTTACTGACTTCCATCACAGAAAAAGAACTGTCAGCGAGAAGCACAGAGGTTTATTTAAGCAGAATTGTATTTTTTGTTAGGACAAGTTTGCAGTACATGATGTTTACATTCCTTGTGAGGAGTTGATACATGTACATAACATCTCATATGAGAGAAACCAGATGATATTTAAGCTACATTTCTGATGTATTTCACTTAACAGTGTGGTTTCAAGGTCCATCCATTTTCCTACAAATCACTCAAATTTTTCTTTATGGCAGAGTAGCCTCCATTGTGTAAAAATACCACATTTTCTTTATCCAATCATCTGCTGATGGACATACTGACTGCTTCCAAGATTTAGCTATTATGCATGTGCTGCTGTAAACATGGGTGTGCATGTATCACTGTAACACGATGTCTTTAAGTCTTTTGGTAAGATACCTAGGAGGGGAATAGATGGGTCAATGGAAGTTCTAGTTTTACTCTTTTGAGGAATCTCCATGCTGATTTCCATAGCGGCGGTCCTAGTTACACTCCCACCAACCATGCAGAAGGGCTGCTTTTCCCCACAGCCCCTCCAGCATTTGTTATTGTTGGATTCACCACAACAGCCATTCTTTCTGGGGTAAGGTGGAAAAGAGAGCCTGCCCCGCTCAGTTGAGTTGATGGGTGCTGCTGATTTTTGTGGGGTTTACCCACGAGGGTGGGGGGGACATGTGGGAAGGCCAAACGTTGACAGGTGTTTGAGACTGAGATAGGCTATGTGGCAAAGCAGAGCACTTCCTGAAGGCAGGTAGGAGGAGGGGACACAATCTACAGTCGAAAGGCACCGGCCCAGAGTTCAGTTAACAGGCTTCTTGTCTTTTATGACTCTTTAAAAACTTGTTTTGAGAGTTTCCCGGAAGGAGAAAAAAAAAAAAAAAAGCCTGAGTAACGTCTGTGTCCTCAATGCGACACTTTTTAAAAACACGATGTTAGAATCCATTTTTCTTGTCCCCACCTCACCTTCTCCAGGGGCCCCTCCAGGTGCGTGAGGCTGCCGGGTCTGTCCGCTGGCGCCCAGGCGGCCTGGGGCGTGCAGATGCCCTCGAGGCTCCGCGGCGCGACCCGGGTGGGACGGCACCGCAGGGCAGAAGGTCTAGGGAGCCAGGCTCGGCTCCTCCGCCGCCCGCGCCTGGGCCCGCGTCCCGCTGGGGGCGGGCGGAGCCGGCCGGGGCGGCGGGCTCGGGCGGGCTGCGGGCGGGCGCTCGGCGCGCTCACCTGGCTCCAGGAAGCGGGCGCGCGGGGCGGGGAGCGCGGGGCGGGGAGCGCGGGGCGGGGAGCGCGCCCGTCCCCTCCGCCGCCGTCAGCCCGCCGCGCGCCGCGAGGACGAGCTCGGCCGGAGCCCGCGCGGAGACCCCGGAAGGCGGCGCTCGGCGCGCACCTGCGCCTGGCGAGTTCGCGGCCGGCCGGCTGCTGCAGGCCCAGGCGGGTCCTTCGGCCGGGCAGGCGGCGGCGCAGCGCGGTGAGCGAGCCCGCGGGACGGCGGGGACGGCGGGCAGGGACGGCGGGGCCTTTGTCTGGCGCCTCGGAAGCGGGGCCGAGTCCCGCGGGACCCACCCGGGCTGTCCTCCCGCGGCTGGCTCCGGGCGCCTGGGCGGGCGGCGCTGCGCACCGGGGCAGCGGCAGGTGGCAGGCAGGTGACACGCGGCGGCCCGGCCGCACCGCGTCCCACTCCGCCTGGCGAGGGCGCCGGAGGGCGGCAGACAGACGGGGTCCCGGGGGCGGGCTTCAGCCGGGCCTGGGGTCCCTCCACCCCTGGAAATATGCGCGGCGAGGAGGGGGGAGTTTAGGGGGCGAGTGACAGCGGTCTGGAGAGGTCGCCCTCGGCCTTGGGGAGACCGGGTGCTGGCGGCTGGCGGGGACCCCAACCCGGCCCAGAGCGCTTGTTGACCGCACACCTGCCTGCTGCACGACCCCGGGCCCTTTCCTCTTGCCTTGGCGACGCTCAGATTCCCTTTGAGAGAAGGCGGCTACGGCAACGGAAGTCCTGCTTCCACCTTGCAGGGCCTGGCTCCTGCCCCAGATCCACGCGGGCCCACCTGTAGCCTCCTGTGGCCACTGCTCACGTTGCCAGCTGTGCTGTGCTGGGTCTTCCTGGCATGAGTGCCTTGTTGTCAAGGTTTGACGCCCCAGGTCGACTTGCTTAGGGTCTCACTTGCTGTCACTGTGGGTCCTACGGTATGCTGTGTGGGTCTCCTGTCTCCAGGTTTGGAAGATGGAGTGGGCTTTGGACAGTGGTTTAAGTTCCTTGAAGACCCAGTAAGCCCTACATAGGGAGTCCCGATTCTTTGCTCTGTTTTTCAGCAAGGCAATTTGCTAGCCCCCAGTGTGTGTGGTTTATCTTTGCGTTGATGAAAGAAAGGCCTTGGCTAGGGCATGAGTTAGGGTGGTGGGAGTTAGACGTGGGGTGGGGAGTTCCTCCTGTTCTGACCATCAGGCACCAAGGGAAGGTTTTCATGGAAAAAACTTTGGGGAACATTCTACTTAAGACTTGAGTTTTATGGAGATTTTATCAGGCCACGCTCAGGGAGGCATTTTCCAGATGGTCATCCACAGGTCAGGGAGCCATCCTGAACCTACTCATTCTTCCAGGCCACTTCCTGGCATGTACCCCCCAGTGATATGGGTCCTGGAGGGATGTCCTACTAGAAGCTGGGTCAGAGCCACTCCATATTAAGGGTCATCCAGAGCCCTGTCAGTGTGGGCACCTCCTAACCATGCAGGATCCCACCAGCCTCCAGTATTTGTTTGTTTGTTAAAGTTAGACCCGCAGAAACAATCTAGTTAAAAATGATTGTGAATGTTGGACAAGAACTCCCGAGAATTTAGGTGTTCTAAGATGATCACTTCTTTTAAGTGGGAATTAAACAGAAGCAATTTGGTTCAAAACCATTCAGAAATCTTCCTAAAGTCCCACATCTGTGCCCAAAGATGAGAAAGTATAAGCTGAGTAACCTGTTTTACTTTTCTTTCCTTGTGTTTTGTTTTGTTTTGTTTATTTTTTGGTACAGAAATCAAGTCAGAGTCTCATGCTTGCCAGGCAGGTGCTGTGCCCCTGAACTATATCCCCAGCCCTAAATTGCCTAGTCTGGATTTTAGTGGCTCTGTCATAGTTTTAAACGTCAGTTCTTACAGTGTCGTCCATGGTGTGAGTGACTGTGTGCTGAAAAAGAACAGAGGTTGTTTTCTATTTCTGTGTACGTTTTTTATTGCTCATTGGGAATTATTTTGTTTGACTTGTTTCTGTCTAGGTTCTTTAAAACAATCACATAATTGAGATTAGCTACTGCCTCTCTGTAGTTTTGAATACCTGGCAGCATTTACTGACCACTACACATTGCCAGACTCTCTTCTGTGAGATTTACTACTTCATTTACAAATCATAATGCCCGTAGGCACCCCTCGGTTGACCTTCCGTTACCGGCCAGTAGGCTAAGGCACAGAAAAGTTAAGTAAATAAATCAAGGGCATAGTTAAGAAGAAGCAGCGTTTACTTGAGGGAGAATTCTACCAGCTTGCGCTGGTTCCCTTGCATGTCTTTGGTAAGTAAGTCACCTTGAAGTTGCCCTTGATTTCTGACTTTTATAAATTCCACCGT
Source organism: Cavia porcellus (assembly GCF_034190915.1). NCBI lineage: Eukaryota > Metazoa > Chordata > Mammalia > Rodentia > Caviidae > Cavia > Cavia porcellus. The sequence continues at coordinate 3,928,258 of NW_026947503.1, forward strand.
GAAGCAGTAAACACGTTCAATGAAATATGCTTCCTTCTCAAAGTGACTGTCACCTGTCTTTGTTATCGTCCCCTCCTCGGCTGCCTTTGTTGTTAATAAAGGAGAAAAAGTTTCAATGATTCAGTATAATTTTAAATAGCCACTAAGCAGTGAGACACTTCAGTTGGACCATGATAGCCCACTTTTGGAAGCCCGGGAGCTGTGTAGAATGGAGTTGACATTAGGGAGCCCTAATGTCTCATGAACAGAAATGCCAGTTGAGCAGCTGGAACGTTGTCCTGGATAGGTTTTTAACTCTCTATCAAAATCAGTTTCTTGCAGTGAGAAAGCTTATGCAAGAATGGGGGCTAGCCAGGCAGGTTTGTGATCTGTAGGGAGCCTGATACACAGTGTGCCCAAGACTGTATGTACAAGCAGAACGGCCCTCCCGTCCCCCCAGGAAAACTGCAGGTACATCGTCTGAAGCTACCAGAAAGTCTTGGAAAATACAGAATTATGGTTCTGTATGTTTCATTCTAAGCATTGGGAACAGTACTGACTAGGTCTGAGCCAACATTATAAAAAAATTAGGTGACAAAAGATTGAGAATAAACAGTCTAGTATGAGATTAGTCTCTGGAATATATAAAATGTTCTGAAATTCTATAGTAGTATAAAATTAGACTCTCGAGAGTAAAACATGTGACCAAATAGGCTCTATAAATCTAAGAGAAAAACCTAAATGGATTAATAAAATACGTAAAGAACTTTAACCTACTGGTAACCAGGGAAATGAAAACCGGAACAGTGCTAAGGTACTTTTCCACATTGATCATACTGATAAAATGTTATATTGTGACTGTGCCAAGCACTGGGTACGTTGCAGAGAACTGAAAGCTCACATTAGCAAGTAGAGTTATAAACGGGAACAAATGTTTTACAGAATGATCTAGAAAAGCTGCAGATACTGATCTGTCCTGGAGCCTCAAAACTTCCTTTCCATGTACACATATGGAGGGCTTGGTCATAGTATGGATGGTCACTGAGGCAACTTGCTGAGTATATTTGTTTCCAAATACTTATTCAATGCAATTGTAAGCACTAATACAGAGACCTCACATAGCCTTACCTAGTTTCCACCAGGGTAACATCTTACAAAACTGCAGAGAAACATCACAACCAGGAAATAAACATTGATGCAACGTAGGTACCTCATTTGGAATTCAGACTTCACCAGTTTCTACATGCCCCGGTGACTATGTGCGTGCATGAGTGCGTGTATGTATGCATTTAGTTCCTATGGAACTTTATCATCCTGTGCACAGTCACACCTGTGATGACCACCACAGTCAGGGAACAGAAGCATTTCATTGCAGGATGATGCCTCATGATACTGTGAAGTCACAGCCAACTTCCCCCTTTCCACTCCCTAACGTCTAGCAACAGCCAAGCTGTTCCTCATTTTTTGTAACCTTGTCATTTTAAGAATGCCATGTGTGTAGATTCATTCCTTGGGGAACCTCTTGCAGTTGGCACAGTGCCCTTGCAGTCTGTCCGTGTTGCCCAGCGAATCCGAAGTGCATTCTTTCCTGCTGCTGTGAACTGTCTTGTGGTGTGGGTGGACAAGTGTTTAACCATTCGCCATTTCACAACCAGAGTTATTTCCCATTTTGGGTTATTTGGCTTAAAACTGCTATGAACATTCAGGTACAGATTTTTGTGAGAATACTTTTCATTTCTCTGGGATAAATGCTCATGAACACAATTACTGAGTCCTGTAGTAAAACCAATGTTCAATTTTATAAGAAATTGCTGACTCTATAGAATGGATGTACAACTTTGCATTCCTAGGTCTAAGTGACCCTTGACCTCTACAGCCTGGACTACATTTGAGATTATCACTTTTTGAAAAGAATTTTACATGTGGGTTTAGCTTAGTAGCATAAGCGCCTACCTGGTAAGCATACGGTCTGAGTTTGAACCCCGGTACCAAAAAAAAAAAAAAAAAAAAGAATTTTACCTAGAATTTCTCCTAAAGAATTTACAATAATTGATTGTTTTATGTGTAACGATATGAACAGCTACTTTGAAGAAAAAGAGACATTATGGTAGACATTGCTGATTTCCTGTTAAGTCTGGTAATGCTCCTACTCTTTGTTTAGATTGGTTTTAGTCTGTTTGTATTATTTAATTTCAGTATATATGAAGGTATGGACAGCTGTTTTTAAGAGAGCAAGAAACATTATGGTAGCCAGTGTTGATTGTCCTATAGTCTGGTTTTAAAGGCATGTAACGCTTTGATTCTTTTGTTTTGATTTGTTTTATACTATTTTGTTTTGCTTGAATTCACTGTGTGTGAAGATATGAACAACTATTTCAAAGAAAACAAGAGACATTTCAGTGACCACTGTTGATCTCGTGTAGTCTTGCTTTGATATCTTGTGTCACTTGCGTTGCTATGTTCTGATCTGCTTTGTTCTGTTTTATGCTCTTTAAAATAAAAAAAAAAAGAATTTTAGCTGTTCTAATAAATGTGTAGTGATAGTTCATTGAGATTTTAATTTGCATTGCCCTAGTGAGTAGTGATATCAAAGGCCTTTCTGTATGCTTGTTTGCGTCTGTGAATTCTCTTTGGTGAAAGCCCATTCATCTGCTCATTTTCTAATTGTGTTGTTTGGCTTTAACTATTTAGTTTGCTTAGTCCTTCATATTTTCTAGATAACAGTCCTACTAGTTTGCAGATTTTTTAAAAATCTTTTTACTTTTGTCTTTTTACTTTCCCCAGAGGGTTTTTGTTAGAGAGAGTTTTTCATTTTGACGCATTTCAGTGTATTACTTTTTCCTTTCTTGGTGTGAAGTCCACAAAGCTGTGTTGAAGACGTCTTATGTGGTATTTTTTTCTGACAAGTTTTATAGTTGTCCGTTTTACATCTAAGCCAGTGATCCATAATGTGTGAGGTTGAGGTTTTTGGTTGTGCTTTCTTCTTGATTATGTCAGTGAATGTCCAGTGATTCTGGGACATAGGTTGGAGAGCTGATCTTTCTTCCATCAAGTTGCTGTGCCCCTGTGTTGTAACCATTTCCAAATATTTTTGGGGGTCTCCTCTGGGTTCTCTGTTCTGTTCCACTGAGCTGTGCCTGCCCCTCTGACAGCGTCACTCTATTTCAATTGCTGGAATGATATCACAAGCTTAATCAGAATCTCATTAATGATTCTAGGTTTTGTGCCTTTCCATATAAATTTTAGAAGTCTATATATCTGTCTATATATGTCTGAGGTTTTGACAGGGAGTGTACCAAAGATCAATTTGGAGTAAATTAAAAGATTTCACCACATTGAATCTTCCAGTTCACCATCACAGGTTATCTTTCATTATGTAGATCTTTTATTGCTTTCTGACTTTTAGCATACAAATTCTGAATCTGTAAATTATTTTTACAGATTTTAGTGTTCTTAAGTACTCATTTGGGAGGATACTTCTAAATGGCCTTGTGTTTTTAATTTCAGTTTCTCTATGTTTGTTTCTTAGTATATAAAACCGCAAGTAATTTTTATATTGATCTCATATCCTGTGAACTTGCTGAATGCATTTATAAATGCTGGGACTTTTTGGTAGATTTCTTAGGATATTCTAACTAAATCATTGTGTCATCTGTAAATAGGATAATTTTATTCTTTAAAATCTATATACTTTCGATCCCCAGCACCAATAAATAAATACATAAAATCTATATACTTTTTTTTCTTGTCTTACAGCACTGGCTTGAACTTTCAGTGTTGTGTTAAATAAGACTTGAAAAAACTTGCATTATTCTTATCTGAGAGTGAAGCATGCCATATTTTACCATTAAGAATGGCATAGCTACTGAATTTTTATAGATGTTCCGTATCAAGTTAAACCCTTTCCCCTCTGCTCATCACTTGCTGAAAGATCTTATCAAATGAGTGTTGTGCTTTATCAGGTGTCTTTGTATGACAGTTGATGTCTCAAGATTTTCCTATTTTTTTAATTATCCTTTTTTAACTTGTCAGTGTGATGGATTGATGGATTTTCTAATGCTAGCCACCTTGGCATATCTGAAATAAATTCCATTTGATCATATGAATCATTTGTATGCTGCTGAATTCACCTTGCTACTGTTTTGTTGAGGCCTTTTGCCTCCAAGTTCATGAAAGATGTTGGTGTGTAGTTCTTATTCTTTGTAAAGTCTTTGCAGTTTTTGTGTCTGGAAAATATGAGCCTCATAAGATGAGTTGGAAAGTATCCCTCCTAGTCTAACTTTTGGAAAAGTTTTTGTAAAATCAGCAATAATTTTTCCTTAAATATTTGGTAGAACTTTGCAGTGAAATCATGCAAGTAAGTCTTGGGGTTTCTTTTAGGAAGAATTTTAAAATTACAAATTCAGTCTCCTTCATAGTTTCAAGATTAATTTCATCACGCTTGAATTTTGGTAATTTATTTCAATGAATTATTTCTTTTTAAGTTGTAAAATGTGAGTATAAAGCTGTTTTAGTCATCCTTTATCATGCTTTTAATAGCTACAGGATTTGCAATCATACTTACTATGTTTTTTTCGATTTTGACCATTTTCCTGATTAAATTTCATTGATTTCTGCCCTTCTCTGTATTATTTCTTTCCTTCTAATTTGTTTGGAAATAATTTGCACTTTTACAGTTTCTTCGATGAGGACTTAGATTATGATTATTGATGGTCTATGACTACATATACAGCACTGGCTGCTACAGTGATGTGCCTCGATGTAATTTAGTTTCCTAATATTTCTAAACCTCTGGTTTGCACTTGTGTTTCCTTGTTTCACGGAAGACAAGAAATGCGGGAAAGATGTGTGCTAGGTCGTGATTTTTATCAGAGAAGACAGGGTGCCTGAAAATGAATTAAGTCTGTGCTGGAGACAGAAGTAGTGCAGGGCTTCCAGAGGGTCTTCTTCAAGGCTGCACACACTGGAGGTGTCTGGCTTCACCTTTTGGGGTTTCAAGAGGCCTGGGGGTCCACTCAGTGCTAGAAAAGGATGGAACTCAAGACAGCTCCTCCAACAACCATGCTTGTGTGCTCGCCACTTCCAGGCAACTGCCAGCCTGGAACAGAAAGCTCCCTCTCACATCTATTTTCTATCTAATGTCTGATCATGAAACCTGAAGCTTAAGAGATCAACACGTACAGAGAACCTAACTGGATCAGTTTAGATCCAGGCAGGAAACAGAAGTGGTTTGGTGACTGGATACTGAGGCCACAAACAGAGCATCTGCCCTGATTACCCAACACTGAATGCCGAACGTCTGCCCAGAGGAGAGATCTGCAACCACCCGCCCATATCTCACCAAGAACTCTTATTACATGCAGAGTCCTCAGCCCAGTCTCTGGCATTTTGCACCACAGTCCTGAGAATTGGGCCCAGGAATATGCTCCCCAGTGAGCACCTTGGTAAACTTAGGACCTGTGCTCTAAATTAAAGCAGGAAATGGGGAGCAGGACCCATATGTGTCTAGCTCCACACAACGCGTTCAAACAGCATGCAGAAGTTCACAATCACATGCTTTATGAGATGAATCTTTTTCATTTTACTGATAATTTACATAGAGAAAAGACTCCTTGATAGCTTTAGGTTGACAATATATTTTTATTTGTATCACTTGTTTTTAATACTTAGTTTATTTCCTACCTGTGCATGCTGCTCTATCTGATGAGACAGGTGTATGGACAGTCAATCTTCATCTGATTTTGGGCATGGTTGAAACAGCATGTTTGCTAAACTTGCTTTTGGAGGCAGAAATTATAGAGCTAAGCTATAGGTTTCCCATGGACAGCAAGTGCACAATCCCCTTAAGAAACTTCACTGTCTATCTTCTGTGTACCCAGTACTCTGCTGTGCATTTCAGAATGCGTAAGAGGAAGTAGATGTAGTTCTTTCTTTTAAGGTGCTCATGATTATATGAGCGAACTTAGAAGTCCACTAAGTTTCTCTGACTGAATATTTGCGACATGCCCTGCAATGTGTACAGACTTACTGTGTGTACAGACAAGAAACCGCAGCACATCTGAAGAAGAGGAGTGTCCCTACTAAAGGAAGAGAGACTTCCCAGCTAGTTTTAATCAGTAGTGGAGTAGAGTTTCATTCTTCTCTGTACTTTTAAGCTCTGTTAACGTGCTCTCCTGATAGCTCTCTGGGCTTCTTGAAGATTGCCCCTCTGGACGTCCTTACAAAGGTTTCTGGGACACTGCATTCATCCCTAGTGAAGACCACATTCCTACACAGGAAGCTGCCTCCTTCCCTGCCAGCACTGAGAAGTGGTGACTTTCTTCTCCGAGGTTCTCTCTTCACCTATTTTGTTATAAGGGGTTCCGTTGTGTACTTGTATTCTGGGGAGCTATTAAAATAGGTGTTCACTTAAATATCTGCCATACTATGTAGTTCCTAATATTGGTTGCATAAACACATGGATGGATTTTGCTAATTCTAATCATCATCCAGAGCAAGAGCCTGAATCCTATAGAAGCCATGTGTCTAAATCTGTTCTCTAAATACTAGAAGCCAGCTAAAGAATTGGAGCATCATCTATTCAGCTTAAATTGTTGCTTTAAAAGACTGGATATATTAAATCAGGGACCTGATTAAATAAACAAAGAAGTGCTTTAGGAGCTAGGCTTCTAGTGTGCACATGTGCATGTGTGTGTAGTGTTTTATTCTGTTTTCTTTGGATGACTGAAAATGTAATAAACATGAAATATTTTGAGACCAATATTGATGAAGCATAAACATCAGCTGTAGGTGTCTTCCTAGAAATGAAAGGAAGCTACATCATAGTTTGAAAGCAAGCATAACTCACTGAATTTGTAGTACCTCACTACAGATTGACCTATGAAAGGTAATATGGTTCTAAGACTCTCATTCCATCACTGTTTTTGTGTGTTGAGATTTACTTGTACAAAGCGAAAGATTTAAAGCAGATTTTGAAAGCTACCTGTATTAATTACCAGACTAGTGTTTGGAAATCATGTGAAAGGCAGGTAGAATGTAGAAATTCATGGATCTAAGCAAAGAATGCTTCTAAAAATGCATGTTTAAGTGCATGTGAAATTCCTGGTTAAAGCCTCATTAAGTAATGGTCATGACACTAGATAGATAGATAGATAGATAACACCAAAATAAAGTGTACTATGGGAATTTAAAGTATATTTTAATTCAAAGATATATTGAAACCTGGAAAAATTCACAGTATTTCAAACACAAAAAGGACAGCAGCTACATTTGTTCATGAAGATAGATGAAATCCCAGCTGGTGTGTTTGTATTGTTTTATGTGCTACAGTTATTTCACTGAGCTCTATGTCTCTAAGACTTAAGTTTATTTGTTTTCACTGTACACGTAGAAAAATTTAAAAAACTTACCCTGGATTCTACGTACAGAGGTTTGTGCCTGGCCTCCTTCAGTTGAGCTACCATGTCTATAATTGGATGTTGGCTCTGGACAGTAATAATTATACCCTTCCACATCCCAGTATTTTCACGTCCTTCTCTTAGAATAATCTTCCTAGTCACTTTTTGTGGACTTTCTATACATTGCTGAGGTGGTGATCTTCCTGAAAAATTATACATATTCAACCTAGATTGGAGTTATGTCCTGATAAAGCTGTTGTAAATCAAAAATACCATGAGACTAAAATGCATTTAATATACCTGCCTTACAAGACATCAAAGGTTTGCCTACCTGAAATGTGTTCAGGATGCATCCAGTAGCCTCTCACTAGCAAGGCTATAATAAAGTGGAAAGTATCTCAGGTGACTTATTGAGTACTATGCTGGGGATGAAAAGCAGGACAGTCCTCTGGGCGTGCTTTCACACCATCATAAAGTCAAAATTGGTACATCCAAGCCTTGTCAGCTATCAGGGACCATCTGCATAGCATGGATGCCAAAAGAACCCAAGTATGGGCAACGAAGAATAGGGGCCAAAAATCATCCGTTTGCTCCTCAAAGCATTCCAAATTCAGACCTAACTCGGCCAGTGGGGCTTCATGAAAGGCAGAAAAACAACCCTCAGCTAAGATCTTCATGCTGCACCAGTTGGCATCCACCCCACCTTGCAGCCCGCCAAGCGCATTGTAGTCTGCAGGTCCCCCGCCCAGTGTTAATAACCACAGCGGCATCAAATTTTGTGTGGACTGACCTGGTTTTAGATGTGTCTATTTTCATAACTTTGGGAAGAGGCTTTTGAGAGAGGGTGTGCCCTGCATTAGGACTTTGATAAAAGTAACCTATTCATAGAAGAACCTTCTCCTTAAAGATATTAGTAGATTGTTTCAGGGTATTTGAACTATACCACATTGTAATTAGTGATTAGTGACTAATCTGTGTCCTTGAAACACATGTTCAAGAGCTGTTGATGGTGGGGATTGCTGGGATGAGGAGATTGGCATGTGCATCTTTTGTGCCTGTTGTTCCTCTGGGGGCTAAAGATGCCTCAGTAGAGAAAACAAAGAGCTCACCTTATGCTTTTGTTGCAGTGAGGGAAAAGATAAGAACTAGTGATACGGTGTGAGTGGGGACCTCTCACCGAGGCCAGTGGCAGATCCTGGTCCAGAAGAACACCCTGTCTTTGAGGAGCCCCCAGGGTTGAGAGAGCAGGAGACAGCAAGTACATGGCTGCTCTGCAGTTCCCTGGTGTCCAGATCCTCTCTCTGGGACTGACTGTTGATGTGCAGAGCCTGGGGCAGCCCCCAAAGGTCACACATTGAATCAGTACATTATGTGAGATTCACCTGAGGCCAGACCTGGGGCAGGCATTTGGTTTCTTGTTTATATCCTGCCTCTCTCTAAAATTGATTGGGAAGTGTGACAAGAAGCTAGTCAGGCTTAACTAGCAGGAGTCCATTTGTTTTCTTCCTAACATTGCAGAAAGGGATAGTATGTTGCGGAGGTCTGCAGACTGGGTATGTGTATGTGTATGTGTGTGATGTGTGCTTGTGAGTGTGCTTGCCTGGTATGTGTGTACTTGGTATATGTGAAAAGTATGCAGCACATGTGTGCACTTTGTGCATGTATGTGTGGAATGTGTATGGTGGAATGCGGTTGCTTTTCCTGTGGGATTGACTGTCCTCTGGCACTAAGTGCCTGGTAGGTGCTGTAACATGGAGTGCTGATAGCTCTCATCTTGTACTTGGCCTTAGCTTCAACAATCAGGCTGTCAGCAGTTAACACCATACGGCTTTGCTGGAAGCTTGTCAGGAAACGCTCTGTGAAGCTATGCCATGTTCGTGAGCATACACAAGTCCACTCATATCCTTGCAGAAATTGCAGTGCACTGGTGCACACACTGCAAGCTGACCCACCTGAACCCAGCCCACATTCCTGCTTTCTTGGGAAGGAGAGCAGAGTAGGTGGCTGGAGAAAGAAGCCTGCGCCAGGTCACCCAGCTGCCAGCCTCAGAGACAGGCACAATTCAGGCAGCCTGCTCTAGCGCTTTTCTTCTTTCTACAGCACTCTGTTACTCCTTTAATTCAGTTCTTCGCTGCCTTTGGATGTCACCACCTCCACTTGTAGGTGTTGCAATTCTGAAGTACATATGATAGGGGTACTTTATAGCTTCATTGTAATCAAAATTTATCAGGCAAGTCACAAAATTGTGAATATACTCTGCCAAGATATTTGCATTTTTCAAAGTATATTTTTAAATTTTGATAGATCAGTGAAATTGTATAACCTCCATCTAGTGGTAGGAAATCATGGATGTTGAAATGATATTGATCTTTTTAATTCTAAAGACATCATTTAGACATAAAGTGACATACAGGAACACTTCAAAAGTTCAATAAAATGCAGGCTTCCTGGCAGCCTTCTGTTCCAGTGTATGCTGTGCAATCTAGGTTTTCATTATGCATTCATTTGAATGCCATTGTTTCAATAGCAAAGAATTTTACAACATACTTAATGACTTACCTCTAGAGTCCTTCATTATTCATTGTTAACGTATGATAATTTTCTCATGCAGGAAATGGAGTATAAAGGTTTTGCCAAGCTTCTTGCTTTTTACAATTATTGGAACACACAATAAAAGGCGTAAAATGAAGGAGAAAGTGCCTCTCCTGTCCTTTTAATGGCTCTTTTCCTTACTGAATCCAAGACTTAAAGCATTCGGAGTCTCATTTTGGTAACACCTGGTCTTCTGACCAGTTTGTGTGTGTGTGACCTAAAACTCCAGAAATCCCCTATTGCATAAGAGCCAGAAGGTGATCATGATGTTCCTGCCCAGCCCTGCACAGGCCCGTGCCACCCAGCCCCAGTAAGCCACATGTGTTGAGTGTCTGCACAATGGACAGCATAAGAATCCTTCTGAGAACTCAACCAGCACTAGTGCATAGTGAGCACCTTGCCTCTGCTGGCTGCTCTCAGTTTCTTCAGTCTGAATCTAGTTTTCATTACATGTCTCTTTAAATATTATCATCACTTGCTATATTCTCTTTCTATTAGGAAGTTAAAACTAGCCAAGAAAAATGTTTGTTCCCATATGAAGACACAGGACCTCTTATGAAATGGGCTTAGAGCCATGTCTTCCGCAAGACTATGTAGAGTTGATGACCACTTACAGCATTCTGTGCCCTGATTAGAATCTGGAGGGGTTTGGAAAGTTAAGCTCTGGAAAGGTCTAGAATGTTCTAAAGGAAGTCATTGGGTAACAAACTACATGCCAGTGTGAAGATATGGAATCAGAAGCTTGAGCTAGGTCTTGGACAGGACTGTGATGAGGTCACAGCGTGGCCTTTTGTCCTATTGTCACTGACCCTACTGTGAACCAAACCCAAGATGGGTATGTCTGTTCTGGTTACCAGTGCTCATGGCCTTGGATTGTGCTGGGCACATGACCTGTAGTCATAGCAAGTTCTTATGCCTCCTGTACATGAAGACAGGCCCATAGGCTGGACCTGGAAGGACAAGCCCATGCTAGGTGGTTTGTGTCCTCGGTACCTGTAAGATACTAACTAGTGATCTCAACAGCACCACCTGGAAGCAGGTTGCCATTGGGGTTTATAGATAAAGAACAACAGCCAAATTCCCACAGCAGGATGGGAGGGGAGGACCAGAAGGCACTGGCCAGGGCATTTCTGTTCCTCAAGTCATAGGAGCCTGTTCCCTGAGCCCTGAGCCTCAGCCTTGGGCAGGCCATACCCGTGACAGAGCACCCCCAGGGCTTTGCTGAAACACACTATGAACATTCTGTCTGAGTAACAGCAGGATGGGATGTTCATTCCTATTGAGGAAGTCAGAAGTCAGACGCACATGAGTGCATTGTCACCAGAACCAGGACATGCCTGGGTGTGCCGGAGTGAGTCACACAGGCTATTCTGAGGTGACATGCTGCTATGGTTTGTCAGATCTCACACACTAAGGACTGCTTCCTTGGGACCCTGCTGTATTTACACTAAGAACTTTTATCTTTCATAATAGCTGCAAAAGCTGAGCACTATACCTAATCATAGTCCTGTGGGTATATCTTTCTTTATGCATCCATATACCCTGTCAATACATAAAGAGATTGGAAGTTAATTGCCCCTGAGCAACATGAATTGCTGTTTGATTGGTTCATCCTTTAAGAAAATCATTGCTGAGTCCAGCGGGTGATGTTAGAGCAAGCTGGAAACTCCAGAAGTAGAAATTTGCTGCTTTATTCTGATAATGGTTTATCTACAAGATCAGCCAATGCTCTCAGTGAAAATTCAAGAGAACAAAGTCAGATTTCCAATAAACTCTACTTTTCTGCAATTCTGTAATTTTCTTTTTAAATGATTTCTGATAACCTCAGGGCAATGCTGTGTGGTATAAATCTACTTAAGCCTGAAGAAAAAATAGGAAGACACCACGCAGTTTAAGGATGATGGTATCTGGGGCTGTGGAGCAGAAACACCGTCACAGAACATCTGGAAGCCGGTGCTTGCATACACTGGTCCAGAGTGACTCTGTGGAGGTTTTCTGTCCCAAGTCCCATGGGTGAGAAGGCAGGGTCCCTCCGCATTGCTCAGCAGTGAGCAGCAGCCTGGGCTATCTTGTGAGAGAGATGGGGTCAGAAGGAAGAGAGAGAGAAGCGCCATCAGTGAGATGGGAAGAGGGCATGGGGAAGCATGAGGATCCTAGGGCAGCCGCCTTTCTATGCTGAGACTAAGTGTGGCTTCCAGAGTTCCTGCTCCTGCTCCTGCTCTTGTGTGTGAAATCACCCTTTTGCCTTGCAAGAGGGTATTTTTCTGTTTGTTTCTACTTTGGTGGTGTTAGCAGCTGTTGGCCAAGTTCTGAACCTGTGATGTTACAAGAACATTTCTGACCTAAGCAGTAGTAATTGTCTGCAGAAAGCAGACTTAGGCGTGTGGGTATGGCTGGGAGATTAAGCGGAAGAGGACTAGAGAAAGGGAGGGGAAGCGAAAGACAGAAGGATGCTAAAGGAATTGAAGAACCTCTGGTTGGTTCTTGTTTTTCCCTTTCAGATCTTCTACTTTACGTGAGTTTGTGGTTCTGCTGTTTGTTCTTTGGTTCTCTGTTAAAAGTCAGAGGAGCAGAGTATGTATTGCCTGCCTTCAAGGTCCATGTCGTGGGTGGGGTTTTATCTTCAGGAGGACAGGCACTAACATTCTTGCTGAAACACATCCACCCATCCAGCGCAGGTGTCACCTCTGATCTCAGAAGCTATCTGCCAGGCCAGAGTGTCAAGTTGCAGGACTGGGGATCTGCCCTGGCCTCTGGAGGGGAGGCAGAGGCCCAGAAAAAGGAAGTCAACCTCCCCGATGCTAGACCAGGGGACTCTGTCCTGGGGATCTTGCTGTAGCTTCCAGTTTTCTGTGAGGCTCATCCTGGCTTATTCTGTCTTATACTCAGTGCCCTACAAAAGGATACAGTAGCCTTCTGAAACTTTCTTCCTTCCCTACCACTCTAGACAGGTTTTCACATAACACAGGTCTCTGCAACCTAAATTCCATGCAGTGATCTCCCACATCCAGTTCAGGGCTCAAAAAAAAGAAGCCTTTCTGACATGTGCAAGTCCATGATGATTTGCCCATAATAACGTTCTATAATGTATCTTCTGTCACCTCTCAAATACAGAAGCATTCTCCTAAGCACTCAGTGGTTCCTTAGTCAATGCTGAGTGATTAATCCAAAGACACATCTGTCCATCCAGGGTGCGTGTGTATATTGAGCATTTCCTCCATCCCAGACCACACCAGGCTCCAACAGCAAGTGCCCAGAGCCACTGTGGTCCAGGAAAGCAGTCTAGGAACAGAAACAGTGGCCACAAGGGCAGGCCAGTCAGCTTGCTGCTAAAGTCTAGGAGAGAATGGTAATAATCACTAATGGTTAATAGTGAAGCACATGGAATATTGAAAATACTGCTTTAAAAATTTTAAAAAGTAGAGAAAGCAGATAAAGGTTCTATTCAGGTGAAACATTTAAATTCTGTTAGTGTATGTTCACATTAATATTCCTGCTTCTTGGGAGTCACTGTAATTAGAGTGTCCTGGATAGATTTTAAAAGTCAATCATAATATGTTTTATAATGGATCATACTGTATCTGATTAGGTGTACATGTTATTATTTCCAAACCCATAAATCATATCTTTAATTTATTTTGTGCCTGGCGCATTGGCTGTAGAACAAATATTTCCTAAACCCTTAATGAATAGCTAGTTGCTAGTACATATTCACATGCAGCTGCAAGGAATGCTAGGAAATGTCACCACTTTGACAGTTTTAAAAGTTTGTTATTATCTCTGTCAGAGATGAGGATCCTTTTTCTGTAAAGAACTAAGTTGTAAGTATTTTAGGCCACAAAATACAGCAACTATCCAGCCTTATCTTGGCTGTACAAAATAAGCTGTAGAAAACAAAGAGAATATTGCAGTCTTGTTCCAAAGAAATTGTAGGAAAATTTGTGAATATTTGGTGCATGGATCAATTTGTTGACCCCTTGATCTAGATAAAGAAAATATGTTGGTATTTTGGCTCAAATAAAAATAAAGTGGCATGACAGAGGAGGCCTAGTGAAATGTTAGCAAAAATTTTGAGCCAGTGCACGATTCCAGACTCCAGTTTGGTTCACTTTTTGGTTAGATATTTTCCTGACACACAATGGCAGTAACACAAAACCTCTCTTAAGTAATTTCTATAGTTTGAGCCTAATTCAATTTTACAAAGATTATACAAAGCTTATGAATTAAACTATAATCTCATTATCAGCTTGGGTGGCTTATTGTTTATTTGTTTGTTTGTTTTGTAGTACTGAAGATTAAAGCCAGGGCCTTGTGCATGCCAGGCAAGAGCTCTACCACTGAACCAGGTCCCCAACCCTCAGCTCATTAAATATGTACTGTACATGGGACATCTGGTGAGGAGGAGTTTCCATGGTAATCAAGTCCTCAAAACTGAGGTACCATAGTACTCTTGTGTGAACATACAGCCCATATAAATATACTGATCATGCTTTCAGAAACTGATGACTGTCATTGCCCATATTATTTCTGAGACTCAGTTGCAAAGTTTTTAGGAATGCTGGTGCTGTCCTGCTTAGACATGTGAAAACATGATTCTGGTGTTCTTTGGTTGGTTGGTTGGTTGGTTGGTTCATCCTGTGGGCCCAGGAACCACAGGGCATACGTATGGCCTTGTCGCACGCCCTCATGAAGCTGGCAGTCCCCTGGAGATGCCCACTTCAACAGTTGCACACATGTTGCAGGATGACAAATACATTAACGGCAGGAGTGGATGCCAGCAGAGTATTTAACTGAAGGCTCTCATCAAGATTAAGTTGTTAGAAAAGGTTGCCATGGAAAAGGAAGTTCTAATTTGAAGCAACACATCTTAAAAAATGTATAGCCTTAGGAACAGATACAGATGTATGTTTTCTTTTTTTACTAACCCATAAAAGGAGAACAAACAGAGCAAAAATCACAAGTGGAGTACTCATTCATTTCGCAGAGAAAGGGTATAAAATTTACCCTCATGTCTGACCAAACTAATTCTGAATCCTGTTTGCTTGGCATTATCTTCACACCCCGTTTTTAGCAGACATTTCGGTGAGAAAGTTCCTTCTTCTTCCTATTTCTCACCACTTCCTTCCTGCAAGTCCAAAAACACTAACAAATGTTATCATGGCCCCCAAGGTCTTCAGACTTTTCAGACCTTGTGCACAGAGCCAGGCCCTGGAATGAGTGTTTCTGGAAGCTCCCCAGCAAGTACTGCTTATCTGGGGATCTGCCTCTAGCCCTCACGCCCTCTATCCATGAGCCAGCCTTCATCTTGCTGTGCCACAGGACATGGTGGTTCTGTTTCTGTGGTTTATTGCTTGAGTCACTTCTCTGGTTCTCTGTCCTTTTCAACCCATCTCCTCCCATACTTGTACTGTTACCATTCACTTCTACAAATGCATATAAATGCTGGTGAACTACAGGACAGAAAAATAATTACCCTGAAGTACTATACCATAAATAATTGCACGAGAGGCTAATGAAAAAGATAAACTATTCTCTGGCTTCCTATTGATTATAGAGCAGTGCATTTGCTAAAGATTCGTTATTACTACAAGAGAACTTGTGCAATCCAAATATATATGAAAGATTGGCCCCTTAGACTCTGCAAAGTCTCTTGTCTCCTCCATTTATGAAACTTGTCATTCTTTAAAGACAGAAAGAGATGATATCAGGGGCCTGCTGTAATCATCCCTATTTCCTTATTTAATCCTCTCTACAATACCACAGATATTCTATTTTTACAGGCAAAAAATCAGGAGCTGACAGAAATAATTACTGACAAGCATTGAATTAAAAGCAGTAGCTAGCTGGGCTTGGTGGTAAACTCCAGTGATCGCAATACTCCATATAGCTGCAGCAGAAGCATCACAAATTCAAGCCCAGCCTGGGCAACTTAGTGACTTAGCGAGACCCTGTCTTAAAATAAAAAATGATGTGTTCAATCCCCTGTTAAAAAAATAATAAACTGCTGTTATTTCACAATATTGGGCAACAGATGAAGAAAGCCCTGTAATTGTCATTATAAAACTTGTGTGTCTATGTATCTATGTGCATGTTTATAAAGAACAGGCTCTTGCTACTCATATTTTCTCAAGGCTACTTGTTTATTGGAATTAGTAATTTAATTATTAATAAGTTAGGAATTCATGCTGTGTTAAACCTTCCAGGGTACTTGTTTTCCACATGGGGTCCATTCATAATGAAATTACCATTAAGCTAACCGTATTTTACTGGCGTATATTTCTAAAGGCACATTCACAGCTACAGCCTCATACTCCTCTTTCTCAACTATAAGCTATAAACTAGAGCTGCCTGGAATATTCTTACACTTGCATAACTAAAGATTTATAGAAATGTTAGAGATAAATCATTACAAAAATAATCCTGTTATCTCCATAGATACATTTATTTTAAGATTTTTGTTTTTTGAGCCTGGACTCAAAAAAAATGGTGTAATCAGCATTAGAATATGCAAACAAATCCAAAAGAACTCAAAGTCTGTAAAAATAATACAACTGGCATGGGTGTCCAGAAACACGTACAATACTACATCTGTATTCAACAGCTTATGTGGCATAGATATACTGTACAGACTTTTATGAATAAGCCCAAACATGCAATGCAGTGTGGACAGCACATGATTAATTTTGTGCCAACATAAATGTGATCTTACAATAATGTTGCTGATGTTCACTGTTTACATTTTGGCAGCTTTTCAGAGGGGAGTTAGATGGTGTGGGGGACCTCATCTGCATCCAGCTGTCCAGGGCTCCAGGTAGAGTAGGTCTTCTCTCTCATTTGTTTCAACAAGGGGTCTCATAATAATCCCTTCTAACTCAGTTATTTTACAACTAGCCACTTCAGGGGCCCCTGCAACTTAGGGATTAGCTTCTCTTACATCACCTGTGGGCTTTCTCCCCCTGCTCCTCTGCCCACCATGGTACTGAGTGTGGTCTGGAACTCGCACATGTTCACCGACTTCCTGTGCTTCTGTTATCTGTGGTGAGTAGGGCCTTTTGTTCTGGGCTCACAGCTTCTCACAGCAGCTTCCCTGCCTGTGACCTCCTTTGCACAGAAGCACACGCACTGAGAAGCCATGTTATGTCTCAGAAAGGAATTGGTGCTAGAGAGCTGGCTGGTGTCTCTGCAGCCACTGCTACCTCCGCAATAATGCTAGGCAAAAAAGAGGATAAAGCAGGGTACAACCAATAGCTCGGGACACCCCAGCCCTCACCACTACTGCAGCAGCACCTTCAGCTCACCCTGGCCTTGACCCGCAACGCTGACTCTAGCCCTGGCCCCAGGAATCCCGGGGCAAGAAAGGAGCTTTTGCTGCTTCCCTGTCATGAAAAACAAAGGCTCAACAGAGTGTAATCTTTCCAAAGTCACCCAGGTGGAAACCAGAGTGAGACCCACGTCCCATCCAGTCTGCTTGCACTTTGGAAAGTCTACACTTTGTATAAAATGCAACCCATTAAAATACTCAGGAGCCAGGTCTCTCCTCCTATTCCTCCCTGTAGTTTAGATTCGCCATTTGCCTGGAAGATAGGCTAATGAATTTTATCTATGCTGATTCCTGTAAAGCTGCACCAGGGTAACATTTAGGAGACTAGCTTCTGTGGGAGCATGTTATTAATAACGGAAGCCAAACAGCTAAGATTGGATTGTTTCCCAGTCAATCAAGGTTATGAACTTCTTCCTGTGATTAATTTCACCCCCCTAGCTGACAAAAATTGTTGGTAATCATGTAGACATTGCCAAAACCTCCAACATTCCCATTGGCTATAATCCAGTCAGCTTAGAAGCCTCAATTCCAGTCTAGAAGTCTGTAGCAGTCCCTATGTAATCCAGATGTCCATCCCTTCTGCTCTTACTCTTTTCTGTTTTTTTGAAAAAACTTTGTTATTCAAGAGAGGCTGGACAGCCTGTCTTCCCTACAGCACTCTGCATGTGTGTCATATTTTGCTCTTACTCTCAATTTGATTAATTATAAAAGTAAAATAAAATAAGGATGACCTCAGTCGTGTAGCTCCTCTGGCCTGTGGACAGCTCTTCTGCGCAGCCTGTGGAAGCCAGCTGCAAGGGCCATCTGTCTTGAGCCTTCTCTCATTTGACCATCTCTAAATGGCAGGGGTGAGTGAGAATGGTTAACACAGTGGACAGCCCATCATTCTTGACTACAGCCAGGAAAATATGTGGCTCTTAAATGTCGTTGTCCTGGCCATGGTCTCTGCCAGTGCTGAAACATTGTCCATGATGAGGACCTTAAGTTCGGGACACCATGATGCATCAGGTGGCCATGTATGTTCCTAGTCTTCTTTTTCCTGACACTGTTTATGTTTGCATTTCAGGCCAGTCAAATCTAAGTAGGTTTGCCAGAGTACTCCATCAAATATAAGTAGGTTGATGTAAATATTTGACCTGAACTTTTGTATTTTAATTCTGTATCCAGTAGCCTAGAGTTTTGAAATATGAAAATCAGTCATCTCAGCCAGACATGGTGGTGCATGCCTGCTGACACGGCATTCAGGAGGCTAAGACAGGAGGATCATGAGTTCAAGGCCAACCTGGGTTTCCTGGTGAGTTCAAAGCAAACCTGGACCGCACCAGTGAGACCCTGTCTCAAAAAACAGAAAGCAAAAACAAAGAAAGGAAGTAAATTATCTCAGGTGTAAGGTAATAAAGTTTTGATTGAAACTCAACAAAGATCTGGAGAGAACATGTGGCAAGCAGGAATAGGACCTGGATCTAAGGACCTGGATCAGCACCTTGCCTTACATATCAGTTGTACTTCAAGAGCTCTTCATCCAAAACAGCTCTCCTTTGTGACCACTTTCAGATTATTTACATGTCACATGTTGTTCCGGTCTGACAAACCCTTGGCGATTTGGTTTCTGAAGAAGGGAATGTCACATTTGGATCTGACGGATACCAGCATGGGGAGATGGCTTGAGCAGGACAGTAGAAGGCAGGACACAGGCAGAGAGATGGGCTGGTGTCAGAGGCTGGGAAGGTGCCTGGGAGTGGTACACACCTGGAGAGAGGTCCAGCAGCATGCCTGAGACGCACCAGCATCCCCAACACCCAAGCTGCCAACTGTAATTAAGGGGAGTCACTCCTTTTACCTGTGATTGTTTTGAATAGCCAGTTCTCACCTCCTAAACAGAATGCTGGACCCTCACACATCCGCTGTGGTGTTATTCTATATATTAATACATAGTACAAGTTCTCAATATTTGGTTAAAACTGCCCTGCCTAGAATTAAAAAGAAGTCAAACAGAACATACCTCTTTGTGTTTAGACCACTAGAGGCCCAGAACTATTTTCTCTGTTTCTCTTTCTCTCTCTTTCTCATTCTTGGCATGTAAGGTACCACATGTGCCCCAAACCTCCATTTCCCAGTGAAAAGTATAGAGACTTTTGTTTGTGTATCTGTTTTGTTTTGATTTCTGGATGATCCAATTTAAGTAAATCAAGAAGGGAGATGGTAGAATTCAGTAGATACTCATTATTTGCAAATGTTTGGCTTCACATTTTAAAAATCACGCATGCACTTTTTGTTTCAATGCTGTGTACTGTGGTTTGTATATAGATGTCCCACCCAAAGCCTCAGCAGTGCTGAAACTTGGCAATCCTAGAAATACACTAAATGCCTTTTGCATAAAAGAATGTAGATGAATCTTTGGGGGACAGGGAGAAATGTTACGTTGTGTAGATGTCCCCCCAAACCTCATGCAGTCATCAGTGGGGCTTTTTCAGAGGTAGCTGGCCCTAGAGTGTGTGACTTGGAATTAATTCATGGGGCAGTGGATCGGGGATACTAGGCTTACGGGTGTAAGTGCTGCCACCTTGGATAGGCTGGATGAGGTATAAGGATAAAAAGAGCTGTGGCCATCCCTGGTTGCTTTGCTGCTTTCTCCCAGCGGTGCACCTTTGCTTCTCTGTGATGCCACCCTGCCCTGGAATCGGCTGATTATAGACTGAAACCTCTACAGAGTGAGAGCTGAATAAACCTTTCTTCAAGCTTTGAGCGTCACGTCTTTTGTCTCAGCAATGAGAAAAGTAACTAAGACCTATGAAACATGACCTTATTTCCCAGGTCCTTTAAAGTTGGCTTTGTCCTTATCATCGCCACAACTCGTAGCTTTCGTTTGCCGGAGCACTGCGGGCACCCTCTGCTGCCGTGACTGAAGTTGCTTGAAGAAGATCACGATAATATCTTGTGGCTTGGGGTTGTCCTCAGAGGTGTTGCTGTCACATGGCCCTTGCCATGCACAGCGCTTCTTCCAGGTCCTCCCTCCTGCAGCTGCCTGGGGGTGGTGTCCCCTCCTGCACACCACCATGGTCCCTGCCCCCAGGCCTGACTCCCGCCCTGCAGCTGTGGACAAAGGGCAAAAGTACAATTTAAAGATCTGACTTGGCTTTATTTTGCATAAAGTAGAGTAAGTGTGTGGTGAGCTAAGGAGAAGTTGGTTTGGTAGAGAGAAAAGGGCTGAAAAGAACAGAAACAAAAAGCAAGCAGACTAGTCCTCTGAAAGTCACTTGCCTTAGAGAGAGTGGGATTATGAGATAAACAGAAAAACACTGATGGGGAATATCGGGTTGCTCTGTGATAGTCTTTTGTAAGGAAAAGGCCGAGTGAGCTTCTCTGTCAGGCCAGGTGAAACTGAGCTGTGTGGGAATCAGGGCTGTCACCTCGTCCTGGTCTGTCTGGGGCTTCAGATGTGCTCCACTGGGGTGCTTAGCTCGCTCAGACTGCGCCCCACAGTGGCTTGCTCTGCATCGGACTCCACCCTTCCTCCCGACCCTCCCTTCACCCCTGGGGAACAGCTGGCTCATTATGGAGAAGAGAGTCCTAAAGCTGTCTTTCATGGGTCACCAAACGGTTCATAGGACAGGGAACATGGAAAAGTCAGGACTTGGGCAGTTATCTTGTCTGAAGAGTAACTTGTGGTGATTAAAACATGTCATATTCAGACTACTTAATATTCTGGAAATTCCCTCTTCCCTGTTTTAGAAGAAGACTTACTTTGGTACCTTTCTTGGGCTCAGTGTTGTTTTTAAAAAGATACATTGGCATTATTCTCTAAGATTTAGGTTACCTGACACAGGCTGAGGCACCAGGGGCCCTCTGTTGAG
This sequence comes from Cavia porcellus, assembly GCF_034190915.1. NCBI lineage: Eukaryota > Metazoa > Chordata > Mammalia > Rodentia > Caviidae > Cavia > Cavia porcellus. Next base: position 3,949,401 of record NW_026947503.1, read on the forward strand.
GAATTCCCTGTCCTTGGCACAGGTCCACAGAGGATAGATACACGATTTGTTTGGAATGAGTACGTTAAATTCTCTAGTTCTCTGTTTTGTGGAAAAAAACAAGGGTGCTTTTGTTGCAGAGATTTGAATTATAAAAATGAGCATATGTTTTTTATCCTACTTTATCTTCCCAGCAAATTCTGTAGATTCTTTGGGTATTTGTCTGATATGCGGTTGAGGTCTGATTGTTTTTGCTGTCCTCTGATCACGCAGATTCTTTCACACAGTCAGTGTGAACGTCTCCTCGTAACCTTTTATGTTTAGAAAAGCGTCTAGTACTGTTCTGTGTCTTCTTGAGTTACTGAGGCGAGGCGAGAAGTGGCTCTCTGAATGTTTATGCTCTTGTGCAAAGGACCTGCTGGAGTTGTTGAATGGCTCGACATTTTTATAGATGAAGATGTGCTGAATATGTTCCTTTCTGTACAGAATTTGAGCATCAGTGCTACATCATTTTGAGGCTCTTTAAATGGGGCTGACAGTGGTGTCTGTTCTCTTCAGGGTTTAGGGCTTTGGTTTTACCTTCTCACAAAATGGCAGTATCAGTTTCACAGATGGTCTATTTAAGAGCAGTGTGGGACACTGAGAGTCCTGGTTCTCAGGCTGACACCTTGCCTTTTCCTTCCAGCTGCTGAGGAGCCCGTCGGTCCAGGATGGGAAACCACGTGGGAAAGCGAGAGCTCAGTGCCCAGAAGGGCAGTAAGGTAAGGCCTGAGCTACGCTGCTGGTCTGAGCTGCGCCTGTGCTCTTGGTTATTAAACACAAGGCCCCTTGATCTGACGTAAGGAAAGGGACGCTTAGCTAACTCAGCTCCTCAGTGATGTTGGGAGGAGGCCGTGTCTTTGTTCTTATTCTTATTAGTTTGTCCAGGACAGTTGTGTGAGTAGACAGATCCTGACCTCAAAAGGAAAAACAAGGATGGAAGGAAGGAGAGAAATAAGGGAGAGAAAAGAAAAAAATGGAAAAGAGAGTCAAGGACACCCAGTCCCTGTCCACGTGACATGTGATTTGTCAGGGAAGTTCTCACATAGAAGAGAGATTATAATATTTCTTTGCTGTCCAGCAAAAAGACTTCTTCTTTTTAACTTTTCCTATTTCTAGTTGTACCATATTTCCAGGTTTCACCTTAGCAGCCATGAATAACAATGTAGACCAATTCATGAGCAGTGGGCCTGACCACGTTTCCTCTTAACAACCTGATTGCTCACATTAACTTCCAGGCCTTGCCCTCCTTCCCTCCACCCCGAAGCCAAGATCTGGCTTTCTTGCGGTGTGCAGACCAAAGTCCTAAAACATGGGCCGCAGAGTGCATCCTGTGTCCCCGTGTGACCCGTATGTGCGAGACAACTGAGCTGATTGCTCACCTCTGCACTGAATGATCCGAGTTCAGACCCCTGGTGCTCAGGCCCTCCTTGTCCATCAAACCTTGCAGCTGCTCTCCAGTCCCTTGCTTCCGGGGCCCTGCTCAGCCTGACCTCCTGTCTCAGTCTCCCAGAGCGCCGTCCAGCCTGGGAGACTCATGCAGGTGCCAACCCAGGCTTCTCCGTCTGCTCTGCGTTCTGTGCTTATATGGCCTGGGCTCTGCTCCAGAACTACTGGACCATGCCTTTATACCTTAGGACTTTGGGGTAACCTTAGCATAGAGACTGACACCAGCCCCACCACAGGCTAATGGTGGCGAGCCTTTCCAGTGCTATCTGTTCCCCGTGTCCCTCCCTGCCACCTGATAGACCATTTGGAAAGTACAGACAAACAAGCAGGAATAATGCAACTCATCTGGATCCTTCCAGCTTAGTCAGAGTCAACCTGATACTTGTCTTGTACGCGATCTGCATTTCCCACATGATGCTCTCGGCAGCTTCCTCCCTCTCAGTTTCCTCCTGAGTCACTTAGGCACACAGTGCTCACATGTACCTTACTTAGAAGGTCCCCAGTGCCTCACGCTGTCTGTTACGCTGTCCGCCACTCGATACGGTGCAGGTTATTAGGAAACAGACCTGGAAGAGCATACAAACCTCTGAATCCACCTTAACTGGTAGGGACAAGAGGAACTTCAGTTCTTGGGCCCTGCCCTTGAATTTAACATAAAACCACACAAGCTGCAGCTCAAAACAAAAGGCAGTGCGTTGCGATATTAAGGATGGACCCACACCCCTCACCGACCTCTGCAGAAGTGTTTCTGAAATATCTGCTGAATTCGAAATGAGCTGAACTGTAATCTCCACACCCCGTCACCATGGGCTACAGTACTGTTGTGCTTAGTGATCTCTTTTTATTATGTTATGTTATTGTTAATGAATTTATTTGATGAACTTTATATCAGTGAGTCCTTCTATAATCTGTATTTGGACTCAATTTCTGTTAACAGTCAAATGAGTTTCCATAATTTGCTATCAGATCGTCCATGTAAAATCAGTGAGTCATTGCATCATATAATTCCGTTAAAGTGGTGAACAGTATTAACTAGTTCCTTACCTAATGGTTTAAAATATGTAAATGAAAAGTAAAAGCTGAATGGGGGTGTGTAGTTATTTTAATGCACGCTTAATTGTTTTACTGATCATTTCCTCGTAATTAACAATGACACTCAGCCCTGTGTGTTTGTGGTCAGTGAGGAACGTGGCTTGGACACAGTCTTGGGATGGGAGGATCTGGTTCCACCAAAAGTGAAAGTGGGAGGACAGCTCGGGTCTGGCACCAGGCTGTTCACAGCTCGTGGTGTTTTAGGGCTGGGAGTGCCTGATTTGCAGCTCCTTTTCTGAAATCTCCTCTGTGGCTAACAGTCTCCTTCCTGCTGTTCAACACAGTAAACCAGAATATTCTTTGAGTTTGTTTAATTCTACCAAAGTAAGATTGTTGAGCAATTTATTCTTGTGTTTTTGTTTTGTGGACCTTAAATTTTAAAGTTCTGATGACTTAAAGGCAAATTGAAAAAACTGGGAACTTAAAAACCGTGGTTCTTATAGGTAGTGTTTACATGTAAGAGCTCTTTTTTTTTTTTTTTTTAATTTATGGAGAGCATTTGGCACCTTTCAAAGTGTGCAGTCTGTGATGTGGCTTGCCACACAATAGAAAAAAACAGCATGAGCTCCCACCCTGCTGTTTATCACTTGGTACATTTCTGTTTGTGACACAAGAAGGCTTTTTTGGCCACCTATGAGAAGGAGAGCGAGGAGACCTAGCTAGCATCAGAGTGCTGATCATCCATCTGAAAACAAGGAAGCCCTGCAGGGAGTGCTGGCCCCAGCTGGTCCACCCAGGGGGCCGCCTGGCCCGGGGGGCTCCTTCCTCCTCCCACCAGCACCCCTCTCCACTGCCTTCACAGACCTTCAGCCCTGTGGCCTGCTGTAAATTGCCCCATCTGCTGATCCACTGACTGGGCCCACTGGGCCGTAAAGGAAAGGTTCTCCTTTTTGGGTGTGTGTGACACTAGGGATTGAATATGTCTGAGTTACATCCCCCACTCTTTTTTTGTTTGTTGGTTTGTTTCTTTGATAGGGTCTTGCTAAGTTGCTAAATTTTCCAGGCTGACCTGAAACTTGTAATACTACCTCTGCCTTCCAGAGTGCTGGGATCACAGGCCACCACAGCCAGTTAGGATCTCTTCTCTTACTGCTGTGCCTCCAGTAACATCCTCAGTACATATTGGTTTACAAAGTATTTTAAAGAGTAAATAAATCAGACCCTGTTTACCAACTTCGTGGTTATAGGGGAACCTCGTGTTGTGGCTAGGCTTTGACTCTGTTGCTGGTGCAGAAGGAGATGAGGGATCCTGGTCTCTTCCTTCAGGAACTTGCAGTTTGCTTTGCAGGCTTTTTATTCAGCACCTTACCCATTTGAATGAAACCTTGTCACTGGCTTGTCTGATGCCGAGGGAGTCTTGTGAGGAAGGAAGAGGAAGGCCACCGGCTGAAAGAGTAACTTCGAGATGTGGCACTGTTGGCCACATCCTGTGGGTGGGGCCCCTGGCGCAGTGCTCAGAGGGCCGTGTTCCTGTGGTCCAGCTAAAAGGGGAGTCTCAACATTGCTCAGGGAGACAGGCTCCATCATCTGCAGAATGAAACTGCTCTAGAGCATGACTCATCCTGAAGACAGTGTGTTCTCAGGATCGTCCTCATCTCAGAAACAAAGAAATCAGTGTTTCACCTTTAGGTGTCTTTTCAGTCACAGTGGGATTTAGTTTCCAGACTGTCCTATTACACCAATTCGCTAGCTTTTTAGAGGCCTGTTTGTTTCTTACTTGGTTACCATTTTTACGATAGTAACTTGGCAGAACTGGGCAGACCTGTTTTCAGCTGCCCTGGAGAGTCCAGGGAACACACTCCCAAAGCTGCCTCAGTGGGGGCACCCCCATCCACAGAGGCTGCTAGACAACATGCAGTCCCATGAGCTAAAACTAGCCTCCCACCTGGGATAGTCTTGCACCTGCCTGAGAGTCCTAGACACTTAGGCAGAGTTTCCGGGCTGGTGAGATGTGTGGCCCACCTGCCAGCTTCTTGAGGAACACGTGGTCTTTGTCAGCAACAAAAACATTGCTCCTAGGGGAGCCTACATGCTCAAAGCAGGGTCTGTGAAATTAAGCAGCTCGTAGTTTCCCCTGTGCCTTTGCTCTTTGGAGTGTTCTGGGAACAGGTGGGCCACTGCAGATAAATGGCAAGGGCTGAAGGCCCGCGTGATACGGAGCTTGCCCTGGTGTTAATTTTGGTGCGTACCATAAGTCAGGCACTGTGTAAAAACGATCTAAGAGCTTGCAACAGTTAAATTCATGTTAGAATTTGCAGTGAGGAAATAACTTAGTCTGTTTGGTTTGTTTCCATTTAAACTGTTTTGGGGTTTGTTGGTTTTTTAATTTATGTTCTGCACCAAAGCCAAGGGCATGGCAGCTGGGAAGAGGAGGCAGGTGCTGTATACCTCTCCAGGGTAATCCAGCCCCTGGCTAATCCATTAAACTATTTAATTGTCATTAAAACTCAGCTGTCTTGATGAGACTCCAGATACTAAAATGACATTCTCAGAAATGAGACATTTAGTTTGCAAATATACACAGAGGCGTTGAAGCAACTCAGCTCTTCCCATCAACATGAAAATAGAATTTTTCACTTTGACAGAGAAAATATGTTCCTAGGAAACCACAACATCCCAGCTGGGAGATGGGGCTGGCTCTTCTTCAAGTCCATTCCTTCCGGTGCCGTAAAGCCTGGAGCATTTCACCACCACAGTGGAAGGTTGTCAGGCTGTTTAACAGTGTCCTAATCTCTGCTCCTTCCTCACTCTGCTCAGGAATGAGAAGCAAGTAGATTCTAGCCCACCTTACTCCACTGCTTCTCACCTCAGGGAAACTGAGTCCAGAGAAGATGGAATCCTGTTGAGTTTCTGACGGATGTATCTGCAGCCGCAAGGTGTGCTAGTGCTCAGGGAAAGTTTATTGGACAGCTGAGTCCTGACTGGCCAGGTCATCTGCGGAGGGTCGCAGCACGTGCCCTGCCCAACTATGGGAACGTAACAGGCTTATGACTCCTGAACCAGCTCTGAGGAGGAAAGGAATTTCTCCATCCCCATTGCCCCAGAGGACAGCGGAAATGGAGTCTGGCCCCTCAGCACTCCAGGCCCTGCGCTTGGCTTCTCCACCTAGCACTTACCCATCTGGTGGCAAAAGCTATATGGAAACACCTAGTAGAAGTTCAGAAAATTCCCAGATGGAGGCTGTAAATAGACTTTATTACACAGCGTTGGACTATCTTAGCACAGCCTCAAGCGCTCCAGGGCTGCGTCTGCAGTGGGTATCTCTGAACCTTTCCTAGCTCTTCTCCCTCCCACAAGCCAGCTCCAAAGGTTGCTGACCCACATGGCCAGGTACCATCATAGCAACAACCCCACTTCTCTGGTACCAGATTCTATCTTGGTTACTTTTCTCATTGCTCAAACACAATACCCAACACCCAAAGTTAAAAGGAGGAAAGGTTTATTTAACTTAACAGTTTGTAAAGGTTTCAGTCTAGAATCAGCTGGATCCCAGGCAGGGTGACATGGCAGAGGGCCATCACAGAAGGTAACTGGGACAAGCAGAGGTATCCAAACAGCAAGTAATAAGTGATGGTCCTCTTTCTGTCCTTACAGTCCATCAATCTACTCACCCTTAAAGAGGGTAGCTCTCACCCCCTTAACCCTCGCGTCACATCCTTGATCCCAGCATCGCACACCCCAGATCCATCGCCTCAGAAAAGCCCCACCTAGGACTGCATGAGGCTTTGGAGGACGTCTAGACATACGCCATAGTGTGTACATGCATCTCAATTCTTTTTCATCAGTTCTTTTTTCACCCTCTCCTGCTCCTCCTCTCTTCATCTCTTGATCCCCTTACCGTTTGAAAAAAAGATTTATCTTCCTACTTCCTGTTAACCTGTCTTTTATTTTGTTCTTGATTTATAATTTGGGTTTTTCATGTAAAAGAAAAACCATGCGTTATTTAAGCTCCATATCTAATTTATTTCACTTAACATGATCTCAAGATACATCCATTTTTACACACATGACTCAAGTTTATCCTTTTTTTTTTGGTACTGAGGATTGAACTCACAACTATGTGCTTGTGAGGCAGGCGCTTATGCTGCTCAGCTAAATCCCCAGCCCAACTTTATCCTTTTTTATGGTAGGGTAGTTTAAATAATTTAGAATAGTTTAAATAATAAACAGTCTTGTGTTGAGAATGGCAGACCTTTTAGGCGGCCAGGATTGGCTGGATACTGACCATAGTTGCTCTCTTCTCTCATAAACCTTCAATGAAATTTGGTATTAGCTCCATTTATTCAATTAAGAAAATGACATCTTTTCCAAAGTCATATAATTTAGTGCTAAAGTGGCATTGTGTTCAGAAAGTAAAATCCTACAATCACACATGAATGCCAGTGACTTGAAAGGGCCAGTTCTTGTGCGCTGTAAACTTCACAGCAAACTGGCACATGCGCTCCTGCACCACCTGGGTGCGTGTCACTTTGTTTCATATTCCTGCTAAGGAACGCCTGCCCTGGACTTCAGAAACACCCATTCAAAGCAGCATCGTTCCTCCCTAGGAATTGTGTGTGGGCCTCATGCATTCCCACAAGCCTGCCTTTGCCGGTTTGCTTAGTGTTTTATTCCTACAAAGAGGAATAAAGTAAACAGAAAATGGATCCTGCAGGAGGCCTTCCAAGAAGCTGTGACTTCTTGGGCCAGGATTTAGGTCAGCAGCATAAGCACCTGCCTGGCAAGCAGGAGGCCATGAGTTCAATCCCTGGTACTTTAAAAAAAAAAAAAAAAAAACTGGACTCTTTGCTATTGTTGTTTATGTCTTTTTCGTTTCATGTTTTTCTACGAATTTTTGTTTTGTCTTGTTTTGTTTTTCCTTCTAATTCAGAAAGAATATGTATACATGTAGAGACCCATACATGCATAGAACTTCTAAAAAGTTTATGAGAGTCGATAATACAATGCATGATGAAATAAACAGCTACTTGGAAGAAAAAGAGACACTAAGGTACCCCATTGCTGTTCCATAGCATCATGATGTGAAATCCATCAATACTATTATTTGTTCAGAATGATTTTAGTCTGTTTTGTTTTGTTTAATTTCAGCATACATGAAGGTATGCACAGCTATTTTGAAGAGAATGAGAGACATTATGGCAGCCATTGTTGACTTCCTTATTGTTTGGTCTTGAGGACCTAAAGGGCCTTCATCATTCTGTTCTGATCAGTTTTATACTATTTTGTTTTATATGAATTCATTGTATGTGAAGATACGGACAACTATTTAGAAGAAAACGAGACAATATGATAGTGAAGATCTCTGGTTGTCTTGCTTTGAAATCTGTGTCTCATACATTGTTATCTTATAATCTGTATTGTTATGTTTAATTTTACCCTCTTTAAAAATAAAATTATAAGAAGCTGTGACTAATCAGGAACCTGATTATAGTTTTGGAGAATTCAGAATGATCTTCACCTGACTTGAGACGGTGAAGGAAGAGGGGACTCTCACGGGACCAAGGCAAGTGTGTAGCGTGCAGCCTCCCCACTAGACTCATTTAAAAACTCCTGATTGCAGTGAGAGCATGCAGAGACCTGGGGTGCATCTCTGCACCTTGGAACAGATGTGGTTTCTGAGGACCTTTGTGTGCAAGGTGCAGAATTTCTTGCTGATGTCGGGGAGAAGTCTTCCAAAGGCTATGCTCCCTTTGCTCTAACTCCAGGCTGTGGAGTTAGAAATGCTCTTGCTTTTTGAGTGGGCTCAGAAGAATGTCTCTTGTGACAGCTTCACCCAGAAAGAATAGCCACAAAGTTGACTCTGGGTTTTAAGGCGGTGAGCACATGTTCTGTTTTACCTTTTAATCTGGGAACAGATACCGATATGAATTGAGGGTGGCGGCAGGTCTCATGGAGGAGAAAGTAATTATTAAATGCATCAGGGGTAATTACCAAGCAAGGCCAAGCCCTCAGCAGCCCTTCCTAAAAACAGTGCCAGGCAGGTTATAAAGCGGTGCCTCAGGCAGCAAAACCAGCAGTAGAGTTGGCACATCCCCCATACTTAGCTTATAAACAGGCCTGGGGACTGGCTCCTCAGCTCACTCCAGGGAGAACCTAGCTTCCCACGGTCTCTAGCTGGCCCCTCCACACTGTCAACTGGCTGTGCAGGAAAGCCCACCCCAGGCCCAGGGTCTCAGGGTCAGGCTGAGGTCCAGAGCCTCTGAGGGCAGGCCCAGCCCGGGTCCCAGAGGGGTGAGGCTCAAGGCTGACAGCATCCCAGGGGCACTCACATCCTTGAGACTGCCCCTGTTCTGTAAGCCCTGTTATATATGTTGATGTTCTTTTTTCCCCTTAGTTTGGGGGTTAGTTTACAAATTTAGTTTTTGTCAGAAACCGAGACCTAATTTGCAAGCAGCTGACTTCCGGCAGACATTCAGGACACAGAAGTTGTTAAATATAAGTGATATATTTAACTGTGGTTGTTAAACCTAAATGACATAAAAATAAAACAATTTTTAGTGTAACATTGTAGAAACAGCAAAGCCAGGCATGGTGGTACATGCATCTAATCCCAGCACTGGGAGGGTGAGGCCGAAGGATCTAAAGTTGGGCCATTTAGCAACTTAGTGAGACCATATCTCAGAATGAAAAACAAGGAACTGGGGACTGGCTCACTCTATCCGGCGTCCGCACAGTCCCCGGAGCTCTGGTTCCAGGGGAGAAGGGAGGTCAGAGATGGCTGCAGCTGAGTTGAATTTGCTTTTGAGTGATAACAGGCTATCAGCTGGGGACTAGCAGGAAATTTTTCATGAGTCATTGCTAACACAATGAAAGTGTGTGAGGCCAGTTACCCCTTTCCTGGAATAGAGAGAACACAGACCTTGTGGGAGTGGAAAGCAGGTTCCCTGCCCTTCAGGTGCTCCATGGGACAGGGCAGGCTGTCAGCTGTTTCCTGTGACGGGCAGGTCTCCACACTCACCGGGTTCACGCACTTGTGTAAGGCTTGTTCACTACCGCTTCGCACCCATGGCTTCCCACTCCCTTCCTAAGGGAGACACGTTTGCTGCAGATGCTGAACGTGGAGAACATATGACTTCGTAGGATGGTTTGAAAATTTTAAACTTGGGAGTTTCCATATTGGAATATACATGTGAAATGTTATCTCTTAAATGTAAATGTGTGTAATGTGTGCAAGGGTGGGAGGTGGTGTGTGTACTGTGTGTGCCTGTGGGTTGTATGTCTGTATTCGTGCATGTGTACAAGTGTGCACATGGAGCTCATGTATGTGTATTGTAAATGTCTGCACATACGTGTGTGGTATGATCACATGTATATACACACACATGCGGGTGGTGCACATATTGTGTGGGTGGTTACTGTATGTGCATATATATGTATGAGTGTGTCTGGATGTGCACCTGGGGAGGTGGAGCTCTAGTCCCCCAAACTCAAACTCAGCCTGACTCATCACTTGAGCATTTCTAACACAGCTCCTAGTTGCAATTTATTATATTTTTAAAATATAATTAGCAAATAGTTATAGAGAAAGTTTATTACGTTTCTACAGCCTTTGATACTTGCAAGAATCTTGCTGTGTAATGTTACCTAAATTAGGATCAAGCATAAGTCCTGTGTAACTCAATACATGTTAGTAAATAAGGCAGATTGATAACTGTATGGCTTGTAGTAATGATTTAGGAGTACCACATAGCTCATTCACAGATAGGTGTATTCAAATCATGCTATATCATAATTATCCTGAAGCACCTAACACAATACCAGATGTCTAGAAATTAAAATATAAAACACAATTTGAAATGCTGTTTCTGAATGTATTGGGAGGCGTTTACTTCTGGAAAACTTTTTTTTTTTCCCCCTTGAACTTGGGATCAGACCCAGGATCATACCTACCAAGCTAAGTTTCAGCTTTTTAAACATTTTTGTTTTGAGACCAAGTCCCATTAAGCTGCCCAGGCAAGATTCTAACTTGCAATCTCCCTGCCTCGGAGTAGAAGGGATTCCAGGCGTGTGCCACCACACTGCTGGAAATCCTTTTGAGGCCTGTCTTGTTGCCAGAGCCCTGAGCCTGCTCTTTGCCCTCTAGTCCACAGGGGCTCGATGCCAACCACACTGGCCTCAGCCTTTGTCCTGCTGTCCCAGACCTTCCCTGGCAGCACAGTGCGGTTGCCCTACCTGGCACTAGGGAATGAGGACACCTTCCGCCAGGCTCATCCCAGGGCAGGAAACACTAGGGAAAAATGAGAGAAATGAGTGCGAACAGGTCAGATAAGGCCTCCATCAGGATCTACCCATTTTCAGTCAGTGAGACCACCAGCCACAGGAGGAGCAGCGTGGCCCTGCCCACTGTCCTGTGGTTACTGTGGGTCAGTGTTGTTAGGGGAGCTTCCCAGACGATAAGCGACTTGCTCCCACTGTTTGTTTCCGGTGGCCACAGTTCTGGGTGTGCTTCGCATCCCCATTCAGGTTTCTTTGAATTTTTTTCTGTTGAATTAAAAAAGATTGTAGTGCTTGAGGATACCTTCGGGTTTATACTTTTCAAATCAAGTAAATCAAAAGAATTTGGAAGGTCAATTATTCTTCTCTGGGACACTTCTAGTGTGTTTTTAAATGACCTGTTGCAGAGTATTTCAGGATAAAATAAGACGTGATGTTTGGAAATTACTGCAGAAGTATATTCCTTTCGGTGAACTACTCTTAAAACATGTTTTCTTTTTAGATCACTGTTGGAATGTAAATAATCACTTTGTTCATGAATAGTACAGCTCATGTCTTATCTTGCCAAGCCCTTAATATTTAAAATAAAACTAATATTTTATGCTTTGTTGATGAGCGTGGAATAATGTTAAACTACAGACTGGAAGATGGCATGTGGTTTTCTTAATGCTTAAAATAAAAGTATTATTTAACTAATAACTTAGGGAAAGCCATTCGATACGAATTTTTTCTGCATAGTTCAGTTGCCACCTGATTTTTTAGAACCAGTTGTATATAAAGAAATTTTTCAAACTATTTCTACCATCTGTGTCCTACTGCTACATTCTGACTAGATTTTTGTTACCAGATACGAAAGGAGAAGTTGTGTGGCCTGAACAAAATTTGCCCTAAGTGTGGTTTTGCAGAGAATAACACGCTCAGACTGTCAGTGGAGAGGAATTGGCCTTCCTGGAGTTTGAGGCCTGGCATCTCTCCATGCCGTGTGTGTGAAACTCTCGATATGCACGCACTGCGTGATACAGCTGAATGACTCACTTCTGTACTGAATGCATACTGACAAGTGCCAGCCTGATGCCTTTCTCCCGTCAGAGAAGGAGAGCAAGTTGGTTCGATGCTCTGTTTCATCTGTGTGGTCACAGGAAGAGTAGATCTGGCTTTGGAGAAAGCTCTGCAGACATAAATTTTGCAGTCCGAGTTTGGGTCTTCAGGGCGAGGAGCCACAGTATGCAGTCGCAATTAGAGCCTGTACTTATTTCTCCCTCTTTTTCCAGTTGTTAGTCTTGTTACATTATTGTCCATGTCAAAGCCTGTTTCTGGTTTAAGAATTTATTTCTACCTTTCCAAAGACCTGGCTGAGGAAAATGGGCAGATTAGTAACAGGAAATAATCAATGATAATGTCCAAATTGACCTTGCTAGCTGGTGGCCAGCTGCCTTGACAGCTTTGCCCGTATGAACACGTGCAGTTTGTATTCCTAGGGTCCTGAGGTAGCAGCTCCACCGTGCAGCCTTACCGTGGGAGAGGACGCGGAGGAGGTTAAGGCCAGGACAGAGAAATACATGTGTGTGTCTGATACATTAATGTTCCTCTTTCAAGCAAAGATAAGCCTTTCATCACATGCTTTCCCTGTTGCCTTCGGTGTCTACACTATAGGAAGCAATTAAATAATCACATGGACACACTGATTAATATTTTAGAGAAACTAAGTAGGACAGTTTTGCATTCCATAGAGGAAATATATCCACCTTCAAAATGAGATTCAAGGTTTCTTTTGCTTTATTCTGTTTCCATAATGCAGAATATTTTTTGAATTGCATGAAAGCTCTTCCATGGATTAGCCTTAAGTGCATTTTAATCAGACTTGAAATTCACTCAACTATTCAACCCTTAAAGGCACAGAGCTGTGCTGAGCAGAATCAGCCCCTGGCTCCTCGAGTGACTGCTTCTCATCCACGTGGCTAGTTGCATAACAGATCTTGACAAGCACTTGGAGATACCTGCAAACATTTATTTTGGCGTGATTCTGAAAGTCACTGTTTAAACAAATCCTGAGCACATTTCTTTGCATTCATTATTTAAAGAACGACACAATCTGAACAGCACTACAAAGCGATCTCCCCAAGCCTCTACTTTAGATCTAAGGAGTTAGAAGGGCCACTTGCTAATCTGAGGAAAAAGGCTTTAGGAACTGTGGCCAAACTCCTCCCAATCCCACAACTTTGTGCTAGGCAAGTGCTCTATCATTGAACTAGACACCTAGCTGTTTTTTTTTTTTTTTTTTAAGCAGCTTTACTGAGATATGATTCAGGTGCCATTTAAAATGTGCAAATGCAGGCATAATACCACATGTCTGTATTCCCAGAACCATGGAAGACTGAGTCAGGATGGCTGCAATTTCAAGGCAGCCCAGACAATTTAACAAGACCCTTTCCAAAATAAATAGATAAATAAATAAAATAAGGGCTGGGGATTTAGCTCAGTGGCACAGCACCAGCCCTGCAAGCACGAGGTCCTGAATTCGATTTCCAGTACCAAAAGAAAAACAGACTTACGCAAAAACAGTGGGTCAAAATATGAAATAAAGTAAAATAGGACTGGTGACATAGTTCAGTGCAAAGGTCACAGTCCCCAATACCACAAAAATATAAAGTGTATTATGCAGTGTGTTTAATGTATTGATAGATACACGCCGCCATCACCAGTCCCATTCAGCTGTCCTGCCGAGGACACCTGCACCCTGCAGCTATCCCCTTCCCCACCTTGGCCTCAGCGCCACAGTTTCTTTCTGCTCTAAGTGTCACCGTTGGCAGCGTTTCATAAGAATAGTGTCCTCTGTGCTGCCTTTATGTTGAGCTTCTTTCATGGAGCAGAATATTTTCAAGATCCATCCAAAGTCTGTACCTTAATTCTTTGGATTGATGAATAATATGCTATTGTAGAAATATCCTGTATTTTAGTTAACTACTAGCTGGTGGTCATTTGAATTATTTTCACCTTTTGGTTATAATGAATAATGCTACCATATACAGATATTCGTGTGAACATGTTTTCCTTTCTCCTGGATATAGACCTAGGAATAGAATTATTGCAGGAGTAGAATTTGGTGGCTCCATGTTTAAATTTGGAGGGACTGCCAGACTTGTATCCACAGCTACTCCACAGTTCTCCTTTCCTGCAGCGCCTCAAGGTTCAGGGTTCACCCCATTCCCTCTAGCAGCTGCTGCTCTCTGTCCATCTTTTTGGTTGTAGCCATCCTAATGTGTGTGTAGACTGTGGCACTGTAGTTTTTATTTATATTTGCTTAATAAATAATGATGCTAAACATCTTTTCCTGTGCTTGTCAGCCATTTGTATCTCTTTTTGAGAAAATGTCTTTTTAAATCCTTGATCCATCTTTTAAAATCGGATTTCTGTCTCTTGTTGTAGTTCTTTATATGATCTCTCTCTCTCTCTCTCTCTCTCTCTCTCTCTCTCTCTCTCTCTCTCTCCTCTTTGTGGACCAGCAGATCTTAGCCTGTGCGACTGTTCCACTAAGAGACACTTGCCAATATTGGGGGGCATTTCTGGTTGTCATAGCCATAAGGGCCACTAGCATTTGGTAGTTGGAAGCTAAGGGGGCTGATGATCCTCTCCCTACCCCCAGGAAAGGCTCTGGTCCACAACAGCATCACCCTACCGAGAATATCAGCAGTGCCAAAGTTGAGCAGCCTCTTCTAGACAGTCTGTGGCCTGTGCTGCTGCATTCTAGCTCATTCCACTCTGCCCCTGCACGGAAGAGGCAGTGCCCGTGAACCGAGTCAAGCCCTGTGGTTTTGGTGATTATTGTCCTCGTAGCCTTGGCGTTGGCCCTGTAACCTGTCGGTGTTTTGATAGTGTTTTATATGCCGAGCTGCCTGAGGAGCACAGGCTCAGAATTAGACTGGATATGTGCATGATGACCATCACTTGGCCTGAATGTATTCTGAGTGTGAAAGGAATGCTTTGCTCCTTTAAAGAAAGCAAAAGAGGAAGAGGGACAGAGAGAGACGGGGAGAGTTTGTCTTGAGAGTCCTCAGCTCCCCTCGTGCATGGTGTGTGCTTGGCACGAGGAACTGGCTCATTCAGCTTCCTGATTACCCATCCGCATATTGCACCCTAAACCATTCCGCACGAACGTGAACCAGGACCACACTGCCCCACCTCTGCCCCCCAATCAGCTGCCTTCCCAGTGCTGCCACTGGCCTGGTGCTGCAGCAGCTTAGAGACCCTTTGAGCTTAGGACCCTAGAGATAGCTGCATTTGGTTAAATCTCTTCACAGTTAAGTAGTCTCAGGCCTTGAACTCTCTCACTTGTGAAACTTGGGGTTGGGAAGGACAGAATGTGCCTCCTCTGGGACCTCTTTTCCAAGTCACCATCCTGGTGGCTTCATCCATGGCCTTGAGCCACTGACTTACTCTGGGCCCCGGAGCCACCTTCCTTGGAGGGGCTGGTCGGGGAGTCCTAGAAGTACCACCTCTGAAGCCCCATGGCTGAGTGTACTTCAGATCCCCAGCTCTCAACGTCAAAGGAGGCCCAGGAGCAGGGAATGAGATCAGGGTGAGCCAGATGACTGAAGCCACCTCATCCCAGAGCTGCTCACCAGCCAAGGCCATGTCACCATTTAGCAGAGGGCAGATTCCTAGTGCTGGGTCAGGGGCTGCCTATCAGATCCTCCCAGACAAAGAACAAGAGCGAGCCGATGCAGTAATCCTTCTACATAGCTGAGAGAGAAGCTCCCTGCTTCATCGTGGATCTGCAGAGGAAGGAGGAAAATCTGCGAATTTCTATTGCATAGCCTTTACTTCCTTCTTCACATGCTGCTTAAACATCCACAATTGTTTATGCAAAGCGATACTTCCTAATACCAGTGATACTGAATCTTTAGAGAACAAACACCCAGACTACCCCTGAAACCTATGTATTATCACCAAAGGCTGACACTGCAGTCAGACTTGAGTGATGTTTGGCTGCCGAGACAGCTTGGTTCGTGTGCGGACAGCGAGGATCTGCATGCTGCTGCAGCACAAATGCCCCAGGTTAGCCACACCAGGCCTAGGCCACGGGGACAGTCTAAACTTGGTCTAGTAATCTGGTTACAGGTAAATTAAAGCTTTCATCTGTAATTCTCTCTAGTTTTCAGGATCTTTAAGTTAATGTTTTTGACTTAATGCTTGTAAGGCAACCTGCTCATGATAGCAGCCACTCGAAGAGCCTCATACACAACCAGCTTTGCAGGTGCATTGACTCTTTGCAATACATTTCAACATCTTTCCTCTCCTGATAAGCATTTTCTAGTATGATTCAGAACTTTGGTGATTAGCTTTGTAACATTTTTCACAATTGACTGCAAAGTGATTTCCTCTCCCAGAGACTTTTGTTAACTTTCAGAATTTTTTTTGTTAACTTGCAGAATTCTTTATAAAAACTCATCCCCATCGGCCATTCCTCCAAAATTGCCACCTCCAGACCATCGGTCATCTAAAAATGCAAGAGTAATGATAAGCAAATTTTCTCCTACACTTTGTGTGTGACTGTGCTTTGGCACATTTGTGTGTGAGTGTGGCATTGTACCAGTGTGTGTTTGTGTAAAAAGCATAGTAAGCAGAAGGTCCCTTCAAATGACAGGCGTGGTGGGTGGGTCTGTCTCTAGGGGATGCTTAGGCACTCAGCACAAAGGTGTAGACGCTGAGCAGGCTGTCCTCAAAAGCAGACCAGGGCCCCTTCTCCACGGTGTGCTCGCTTGTCCTCAGCCCCTGTAGTTTTGGCTGAATTATTCCCTGTGCTCCTCTTCTGGCTTCTATTGAAGATATAAGTGTGTTGCACCTTTGAAAGGCTGCCAAAGGGCTCAGGGCTCTTAGCTTCCCCACACTACCCAGGCCTGGTGTGGGACCCATGTTTACCCACAGGAAGCTGCTATTTGATGTTTAGAGGTAAGAGCCTGGGGAAGTTTCTTTTTTATGTTTTACTCCCACAGTAAATGATACTGATTGCTGCTTTATTATAGACTAAAAGACTAGAAATTCCCTAGTACCAAATATAACCGTTTTTCCTCCGTAATTTTTCACGGTACTCAGTAATGTTCACAGCTGTCTGAGCTGCTGTCTAGGGGAAGGGGAAGTTTCCAGAGGCTTCTGCAGTGAATCACCAAACACCAGTGACTTGAAGAACAGTAGTACGTCCTCTCAAAGGGCTGGCTCCCTCTGCAGGGCCGGAGGGAGACTGTACCTGGCCTCTCCAGCTTCTGGTGGCTCCAGCAATCCTGTGTGTCCTGGCTTGCAGCTACATCATTCCCATTTCTCTGCATATCATGGTACACTTGTGTGTATCCCTGTCCAAAGTTCCTCTTTGCCTAAGGGCATCAGTCACAGCCTACTCTAATCTAGTACGACCCCCTGTTAACTGGGTTCCATCTGCAAAGTCTCTGCTTCCAAATTAGGTCATATTCCCAGATAGCAGAGAGGTTAGAATGCAGACATGTCTCTTAAGGACACAATTCAACGCATACAGGAATGAAGCTTGTTATGGATAACTGCAAAATTTTAAGGAATTTAGGAAGCATAGTCTTGATGCACAGTCTGCTCAAGCTAGAGGCAGGGAGAATATTGGAAAAGTTGCCTAGTGTCTTAATTACTTTTTATTTGTCAATGAGACAAAATACCTGATGCCCAGAGTTGGGAAAGCAAAGGTTTATTTTGTATGGTTTTTGGAGGTTTTAGTTTATATTTAGTTGGCTCCAAGGCAGGGTGGCATGGCAGGGCCGCAGTTCATGGGAGCTGCAAACAGCAAGGTGGAAAGCAGCAAAGAGCGAGACATGCCTTTTTTTGCCATTACATTGTGTACTGGCTCCACCTTTAGGTGGGTATAGCACTGACACCATCAATCTAAGCACTAGACAATGAACCAGTCACAGATGTACAACGCAAATGCATGAGGCTTGGGGCCACCAACATAAACCATGACATAAACCACCCCTGACCCCCAGGACTCATGTACATCCTTTATATAAAAAACGTTTAGTCCCTCTCCAAGAGTTGCCAAAGTCTTAACAGTTTTAGCATTGTTGAGAAGTCTTAAGTCTCAATTCTCCTCTAAGATCTATGACAAACTCTTAACTGTAACCCCCTGTACAAATAAAACAAGGTTAAACATTTCTGAAATGCAAAGGCACAAGATAAACGTTACCATTCCAAAAGTTACAAACAGGGGAATATTAAGCATTGGAAACAAAGCAAGTCGATATCCAGCAGGGTGAACATTAAGTCTTAGAATTTTATGCTCAGCATTTGAAGTAATCTGGTTGCAAGCCCTAAAAGGCTTGGGTGATTCATCTCTATGGCACTTTTAGGGATTTTAGCTCCTGCAGCTTTTTTTATAAACCCTCTCTGCTCACTTTTTGCAGCTTTTCTTAGATGACCTTCATTTTTGGCTTTTTTAAATTTTGGGGGTCTCCACTGCACCTTTGGCTTTACCCTTACATCTTTATAAATTGCCCTCTTAGGAGCATACTGCTTGGCCTCCCAGGCCCTTTGCAATCAAGGTGGAAGCCATCTTACCCTCAGAATTTGTGCATTTCGGGGTACCTAAAATCAGCACCATGTGGATGCCACCAAGCTTTGCTATCAGCTGGAGCAGTAGCCAGGGTTTTTTTTGTTTTTGTTTTTTTTGTTTTTTTTTTTTTTTTGGCTGTAGGGGTCTAGTGCCTGGATCACTGGGCTCTGCTTACCTGATTGTGAGGAAAAGCTTCTCTACGTTGCCACCATTTTGGAACTTTATGTGGCTGCTGCCATTCTAGAACCTCGTGTGGCCTCTGTCACCGTTCTGGAGCATGGTGCCCTGCAACTTTTTCCTCTGAGCAAATTTTTTTGCTTTTGTAGTTTTGAGGCTACAAAGGGTGGTGACCCACTGCTTCCTGGGATGCCACGTGGCCATCTTTTTTTATCTCTCTATTTCTTCTGAGCAATCAAAGTCTCAGTTCTATCTTTATAATCCACAGCTTTACTGGAGCTTTCCTTCTGGCCAAACTCACAGCGCTGTAAATTATCCTCCTGGGTTCTTTGCTCTTAATTTGGCTAAAAGCCCCCAACAATAGCATGCCACAGCCTCAACATTTGACTGGCTTGAAATTTCCTTTGCCAGATTAATCAGTCCATTGCCTTTAGTCTCAATCTAAGGCAAAGTCTCTGGACATGAGCAAAATGCAGACAAACTTTCTGCCAAGCCATAACACACATCATGGGGATTCCAACAACCAATGCAATCCCTTTTCCCATTAGAAACCTCCCAAGCCTGGTCTTTACTATTAGGCTTTTTATCAGCCTTCTGGTCTTCTGAGCTCTGAACAGAATCTCCTCTACAGAACAGCCCAAGCTGCTCCAGTTCTGTGCATCCAGGCGACATGTCTGAACCTTTCCAAACTCTGCCCACAAGCCATTTCTAAAGCCTCTCAAAAAACATGGTCAGATACAGTCACAGCAACGACCCTACTTTTGGTACCAAATTCTGTCTTACTTACTTTTTACTCATCGCTGAGACAAAATACCTGATGCCCAAAATTGGGAAAGGAAAGGTTTATTTCTTACAGTTTTGGGAGGTTTCAGTCCACACTCAGTTGGCTCCAAGGCTGGGTGGCATGGTGGGGCCGTAGTCCACCAGCAAGAGTGCAAGACATGCCTTCTTCCTGCCATTACATTGTATGCTGGCTCCACCTGTAGGTAGATGTAGCACTGACACCATCAACCTAAGCGCTAGACAGCAAACCAATCACAAATGCACAATACAAATGCATGAGCCTGGGGGCCACTGACATAAACCATGAAAACTAGCTAGATACCAGTGGCTGTGGAAATAAGTGAATTGGGTCTAATAAGAGAAAGATTCCTTGTTCAATACAGTAGACAACATGATACATATCTATGATTCTGTGCCTGATTTGTATTCCTCAGCACCTAAACAAGCAATAGTATGCTAACATTATCTGCCTTGAGGTAGAACTGTGGGTTACACAAACACATAGAAAGTTAGCTTTTATGAGACTGTTGATGCGGGATGGTTCACACATATTGTACCTCTGAAACTATCGAGTGCATTGTCACATTGCTCACAGTGCTGGAGAGCCACAGAACCCTTGACTGAGAGGTCTCATCCACCTCCCTAGTAGCTGTCACAGGCCCAAGGCCTGCCCCTGCATGAAGGAACTGCCCTGTGGCATGGGATGGCACATCCCAAGTGCTGTGTCTGTGTTTTCCTCTCCTGGTACACACAGCACTGGGGTACACTCACCGAGTGCTACAGGTCTGAATCATACTTTTGCTTCCTGAATTAGTCAAGGCAGTTTGCACTGAAGTGTCACACGTGACTTAAACTATAGAAAGCCCTGGATGTGGGATGGGATGGGGTGGGGGAGTCCCAGAGACAGGAAGTGTACTGGCGTCTTGTGATTTACTGCCACTCTCAACAGACAGTCCAACCCAGCCCCAGAATACCAACCCAAGCCTCTGCTTTTGCTTCCCTGGCAACAGCTTGTCCTCTCTGGGACAGAGAGCGCAGCCTCGACAGGGGGCCCACAAGGTGACACCATGACAGCTACTCCCCAGAGCCTTGGTGACTGTTCTTGGATTTAAAGGCCTTGTGCTCTGCTCCACCTCCACAGACAGCAGCTCACCAAGATGGGCTGGAGTCCAGGAAGAGGGCCCTGGAGGCGGGGGAGCCTCTCTGACAGAACACATCTTCCAGGGGAGAACCTCAGAGCACAGATATGAGGAGCACCCAGCTAGCAGGACCCAGCTGTCCTTTCAGACTTCCCATCAGAATTTCTTCTGCGTGATATTTTCTAAATGCCTTGAAAATATTAGCTATTTATCTTTACTACAACCATGCCAAGCAATGTTAGCATGTCCTTCATTCTGTAAACAGGTAGAGAGAGGCCAAATGACATGCCCAAAGTCCACAGCCACTGAAGCCCAGAGCGAAGTGTGCACTTTGGGCTGACTGCAGAGGTTAATGTCTCAGTGCCTTTGACTGCTCCTTCTCTGAAAGAAAGGGTGTAGGGGCTGGGGATTTAGCTCAGCGGCATAAGCGCCTGCCTTGCAAGCAGGCAGTCGTGAGTTCGATCCCTGGTACCGATAAAAAAGAAAAAGACAAAAAAAAAAAAAGCGTGTAATAAAGCTGAGGACATTTTGTAGTCCTGGGCTAGAGATGTTTAAGAAATGAGACATTGGGAAATAGTGGAATAAAATAATTGCAGAGTCCAGCTGAAGAAGCTGAGGAAACCATGCTATAGAGAAATGGCCCCTCTGCAGCTAGAGATGGCCACACAGCACCCTGCAGGTGCTCAGCTGCATCTGGAAAAGGTGCCACCTTGACTTCCTCAGCTGCAGGAGGTTGCCTATCCCTGGGCATTGTGAGGAGTTAAGAGGAATCAATGCAGCACCGGTTATCATTGAAAAACTGTATGCAGACAAGCTGAATAGTCATCAGGGGAGCCTGGCCGGGTTGGCTCGGTGACCAGAACATTGGAACCCAGGCAGAGGAGGGCCAAGGAGACGGCTGTGACTGCTGTGAAGCCACCCTCAGGATTGCTTCTTCCGTGGCAAAGGCAGGAAGCAGAGCCACATCCACAGCATGAGGCTGTTTGTGGAAAGAAACAGAAAGGAGAGCAAAGGTGCCATTTCTGGAGGTGCATAAACTAGGTGCAAGGAACCCAGAAGGAGCTGGAAAGGCTGATGTTCCAGAAGGGCAAGTGTTCAGCCTGGAAGCTCAAGGGGAGACAGGGCGTGGTTGCTGCACCCCTGCCAGGCCGTTCTGAATTTAGTGTCGTGTGCAAGTATGGCATGATACAATAATCAAGTAAAATCAATTCCACAAATGTAAGGAAATGGAACTATTTCTACACTGTATACTCCTGAGTAAACTATGTATTAGAAATTTTAAACCCAAAAATAAAACTCAGACTCATGTGCCATCTGGGTTCCAGGTATCAGCAGATGGAAGCCCCCAAGGAGAGGCAAAAAAAAAAAAAAAAAAAACAGCTGCCCTGAGGGGACAGATTCCCAGAGGCACACAGGGCTCACAGCTATGGCACAGCCCGGACAGCAGGCTGTTCCCCCAATCATGGGGACTGGAGCACCCCTGTTGAGCAATGTCTTCTGTCCTGACTGGCTTCCATTTTGCCAAAGTTGTAATTCAACAACGCTGTCTGGTGTCACTTCTGCCCAAGATGCTACCTGTAATCCAGAACAGTGACCATGTGGGCATGGTGCACACTGACCTGTTGATGCTCAGCTAATCTATTTTATCCAAGCTCATTCTCAGTTTCCACGTGTGAAAATGTTCAGCCAGACTGTGAGAAGGTTTAAGGGCTGTAGCAGAGCCGGAATTCAGAGTCCCTTGCATACAATGTATTTGAACTGAACTTCCATTTCCTACTTGAAGACAGATGTGAGAATATGATCATCTAATTTTTTAAAATGTGTAAGAGGAAAAAGTGCATAACAATATGTATTGCTAGAGCTCTATCTGAACAGGGGATTTTGCTCCATTTTTTCCTAGAACGGTGAAGCTAGCAGAAGAGAATCTGAAGCAAAGCGCAACCTTGGTGAACTTGCAGAAGACAATGATGTGTTCGGTATGTAACATGGAGCTAAAACATGGTTTCACACAGCAGTTGTGTGCACACACATCCTTATGGGAAGCCTTTAGTCCTTGGGTTAAGTGGGTGATCCTTGGCTCTGTTCTCCTTTGTGAGAACCTGCAGGAGCGAGTTCCTCCTCTGCAGGCCCCTTCGCCCGCCCCACAGCCCTGTTTTGTTTCTCTTTTTGTTGTTCTGCTTGCCCTCTTGTAATGAAAATCCCCAAAGCTTCCCAGGTGCTCCTTCCTGCTGGGCTTTCTTTCATCCTCTGTTTTTCCATTTGTGAGCAGGCACCAGAAAACCCAGCAGCTCCATTGGAATAATTGATGTGGATGCAAACTTGCCAAAGCCTGGGTGTGATGGTGCTGGCCTGGACTGCAGAGGGTGGCTTGGGGCGTGGGGAAGTCACTGTGGTCCATACTGTGGACGTTTCCCTGTTCCTCCAGGGGGCATATTACTGGTCATGTCTATGTCCTCTTTGTCCTACTTACACCACGAATGAGTGTGTTCTTATCTGACTTTTATGTAAAAGCAGTTAAATCCACTTTTCCATCGTGGCATTGGACGCAATCGCAGGACAGAGAGGACCAGCAGCACATCTGTTCTGTGTGTGTCACTTCTTTTCCCCTGTTACTCCTAAAGTGAAGGGAACCCAAGGTTGGTATCAAATGCCCTCAGATCCTGAGGCCACTGTCTGCCCAAGGAAAAGGGAAGAGTTCCTGCCACTAAATGGAGTATCCTGGGCCACCTAGCTTGGAGGGTTCAAACTCTCCAGGCCCACACTTTCTTGGTCATATTTCCCAGCCTGACCTATACTTATTTATGCATAGGTCTTTCCTTATACCTCTGTCATTAGACAAGGCAGCCTACTCCAAGATTGTTTGTTTGTTTGTTTATGTTGTCTAGATTAACTTGCTCTTCTGTTAAGTCCCTTTGCATAAGGACAGAAGTACACATAATGACAAATATATTGCTGTTCACTTTTCAGTATCTTCAACTGTGAAAAGAGGATAACATAAAAGCCCGGAGATTGAAAACAATGAGGGTTCATTTAATGGATGCGACCCAGGCGAGTGTAAACAGGACAGTGCTCTGATTTCTAGTTTTTTTTTTTTTTTTTTTTTTTCCGATTTCTAGTTTTTTTGTAGGAATTTTCTTAGCACTTTCCTGAGCATAGTCCACTGGCTTCAAGGCAGGGGTTTTCACTCCTAGTGATGATGGAAATAAGCCCCAAGGTCCATTTGTCAGTGCAGATAATAAAGCACTCAGTCACCCAGAAATCTCAGCAAGGCTTTTTTTCTCGTCTGCAGAAGGGCACAAGCATTAGGCAGCAGGCGCATAACCCCTCTTATCCCTAAAACAGGAGAAGCATCTGTGCTTTAAATTCATTGGCTGAATTCAAAGTCTTACAGTCTATCACGGCTGACTTTCTCAATGGCATGGGAATGATGGTGATGCTGGTATGTTAGAGAAGTCTTTGGAGGGCTGGATAAGTAGCTCAGGAGTATAGTGCCTGCTGAGCAAGCATGAGGTCTTGAGTTGAATTCCTGGTACAAAAAAAAAAAAAAAAAAAAAAAAAAATGCCATTGGCTTCCTCTGGAGAAGTCTTTGGCTCTTATCCTGGAGCCCGGCTGTGTTTTGGGAAGAAGTACGTAGTCACCATTTCTCCAACCTCAGGGTATTAAGAGAGGGCGTGAGTAATGAGTACATGGCCAGATCATTTGAATCCAAGACGGAGTTGCTTGGCCTTGTGTTCATTTCTCACAGTGGCAGAGGAAGGGCTACAAGGCAGTGGTACGGTGCCCAGGAGCCACAAAGGTGGCTTAGGATCCATGGAGGGGCCTAGTCCGTGTATTAAAACAGAACTCTCTACAGTGTTAAGAGGTAACCCACAGGCAAACCTGTAGAATAATAGTTTTCTTCATGGTCTCTTTATTCAGATATTCCAACTACTATACACAATTAGACTAACATAGAGGGAGACTTACAGAAAGACAGAGTGGCCAGCTTTAGGTTTTATGTTTTAAGCAGACATCATCTTTATTAGTTTCCTTTAGGATTACTTGTAATAATGATGACCAGTTTGTTATCATCCTGAATACAACATGGACACAACATGGACACATATATAATGCATGCACCATACACTGAGAGCATACAGGTTCTCTGGAATGTCTTCTTTCATCCTGGAGATGTTAAGATTCCTGAAGCTCTTTCTCAGGTGGTCCTCCTTAACCTTTCCAAGTCAGAATCCAGCTTAGAGGGTTGCCGTCCAGGGTTACCGTCCATCTCTGTACAAGCTTGGATGTGTGTGTTCACTGCTGTTACTTACTGCGTGCAGTTAGGGCCTGGAGAGTGGAGAGATGCATTCATCTGCGGAATGAGCAATGCGCTGCAGCTCTTGTGTGGTCTGAGTCATGACGTGCACAGCTGCCATGTGCTGCCAGGTGAGACCAAGTGCAAAGTGTGCAAAGTGTGCAAGTCATGCACATCCTGCCCTTGTCCTGAGCTCCCTGACTCAGACTCCAGGAGGCCTTAGAGGCTGCAATCCCAAGTATTGGGACCTGGGAGGCTGGTGGGCTGCTGGTCTTCTGCCCTTGAACCTGATACTCTCCTCCTCCTACTCCCTTGCCTGTAATCATCAGAAACTCCAGTCTAAGGGTACAGGGATGGCAAGGAAAACAAAGCTCAGTGGAGCTTGGCAATTAATCTTGACAGCATAAGCTTAGAGGATGCAGGTGAGAATTCTTTCTAAACCATAATGGTCAGCACATGGTGGCTCCAGATGAGAACGGCTGTCCCCTCCCACTTCACAGACAGTCCTTCCTTATCTGGACAGTAAGTTCCTAGTCAGAGCGTGCCTTCCTGACATTCTGTGACTGCGTGAACCAGTAGCAGCTGTGTCCTGGCAGTCTTTAAGATCATGGTTATCATTTCATCCCAGCATCAAAAGAATGGGGCAGGGGCTGGGGATTTAGCCCAGCAGCATAAGCACCTGCCTTGCAAGTGTGTGGTTGTGAGTTCAGTCCCCGGTACTGACAAAAAAGAAAAAGACAAAAAAAATTTAAAAAAAGAATGGACAAACGTGTAGAAAGTGTGGAGAAAGGCATCGTCCCCTTAACTAACAAATTACTGTACAAGACACACACCCAAAATCTCTTTGAATGTAAAACTCCAGTGTTTCAACTGGTAAAAGAGTTCCTGGTTGAGGGCGGAATTAGAAAATCCAAGAGAAGTCTGCCAGCAGGGCAGACAGTGGCACTAAGCTCTGGTTCACACCTGCATGCTCAGAGCTACAAAGGGACCACCAAAATCCAGCAGATTCCTCCAGGCCCTTGGGAACCAGGGCCCATCTCTTATTTGGAGAGGACCAGACAAGTCTTACAGAATTTATATTTGCATTAGCTCTAAGCAAATAACTTTGTGGAGCACAGTGTAAAATCTGTACTTTTTCCCTAGCAGTGTTGTGGTCACACTTATGAACTGTTTGCCTGGTCACAAGAGAGAGAGGAAAAGTATCAAGGCCCAGCCACCTGAAGAACCACATGTTGTCCAAGCCTTGGGGAACTGGGTCATTTGCGGCAGGTCACATACGCACTGCATTACACATGTCATCCTTGTCATCTGAAGACCTTCGGGAAGTTAGGGAGCAGTGTCCTCCCAGCTCCTCCAGAGGTTTCTAATCATGGGGCTATGGCAAGGGCAGTTAACCCACGGAAGTGTGAGGCAGCTCATTTCTTCCTAATGTACACTCAGTGCAGAGGAGCCACCGACAGAGGGCACCACTGCTCTGTGGGAATGCCTCGTTCCTTGCAGATGGGTCCCATGTTACAAAAGCTAGAGCTAAAAGGCTGGGGGCTCTTCAGTTGTGGAAAAGTACTTCAGCTGGACAGATGTCATCAGCAAAGATGGCTTAATCAGGAAGTGTTGCCTTTTCTAGTACTTCACATAGGCTACAGCGTTTGCTGCAAAGGACACAATCCCTGTCCTTTGGAGTCACTGGAGGATACTCACTGCATTTTCTCAGACAGAGATTAGAGATAGAACTAGGTAGGCATGCTAACTGGGGAGCAAAGATGGTGTTTTTCCTAGAAACGATTCAGGACACGTGTGTGTCTCTCCACATGTCACAGTTCAAGTGAGCTTCAGTATAAAGACACACTGCAAACACCAAGACCTAAGTGGGATTGTGAAGCCTAGATGAGGTACAGAAAGTCCAGGAGAGGCTCAACTGCTCTAGAGAAACTTCACCTGATCCATGAGCTGCTGGCTGCCTGTGTGAGAAGGAAGGAGTCTCGTTTTATTCGGCATGTGGTACAGCTCCACCCTCTACTGCTGTGTGATGGCTGGCCATTCTCTCAGCTCTCTGTGTCTTGGCTTCATGTAAGTAGGGGTCACCGCCTGGGTATAGAGAGAACCCCTCTGCCCCCCTCATGCAGTATTCTGTTGGCATCAGCTATGATTTAAGTTTGCAGATGTTGCAAAGGATGTAAAGTTTCACTTCACAAATTCTAAGATTTAGTTCCTGTTTAGATTTTTACCAGAGATGAGTCACGCAACAGTCAGTGACCTCAAGGTACTTTGCAGCAAGTGCAGTGATTCATTTCCTATAGCTATTTATTGCAAGAAACAGCAGAATCTCCAGCAGCAAAACTTGAGATAATATGACCACAGACAGAAGTGGAAGTAGCTAAGGTCCTTTCCTGAGGCAGGACTTGGAGAGGTTTCTGGTGGCACTGAGACCCAGCCCTCACTGTGGAAAGGGCCGAGGAGGCCAGTATTTGTATTCCTGGCTGTTGTAGCCCATCTTATCCCACTGAGGTGAGCAGCTGGTAGCAGAAAAAGCATGAGAGACAGAAAGGTTTGAGTGTTGGCTCAGCTCTCAGCTCACCTGTACCTGGGTGTATGACTTCGTCTCTCTGCGCCTCTGTTTTTCCCTCCACTGAGCAAGGTGTCTGCCTGTATCCTAGTACGGTTGCCGAGGCTCAGGGAAGGAACAGACCTGCTGCATGACCTGCTCCCGGGCACCTTGCCCTTCCGCTGCCCTCAGCTGTATTCATACAACCCAGGGATAAGTGTTCCCATTTACTTGCCAGCTGTGAACTGAGTAGCATGTGGCGCTAACATCGCATTCATCTCAGCACACAGAATGTCGTGAGTCAGCGGCAGGATTCATTATGATGCTGTGACTGTGCTTACTATAGCACAGGCATGTTTCCATTTGTTGTTAGTACAAATTCATTAAATGTTCACCATTCACTCATTTAATCGTTTTGCTCACATTAAATGAGTCATGCAGTGTTTTAGGGGTGAGACCAGAAGGGATAAGAGGGTAGAGAAAACAAAATAGGGAAATGGAGGGGATCCACCTGGGGAGTTTTGCACTGTGCGATAACATGAAGGACGCAGAATTAATTTTTTCCTTCATTTTTTTCCAAGTGCCAGTTGGTATTCTGAAGCTATAACGTGGACAGTTGTATAGCAAGGTGTGTCTTAAGTGAGTGACAAAGCCATTACAGGAAGATATAGAAAAGCTCAGGGGAAGCCACAGTGGAGAGAAATCAGAGTCTTCTCCAAGACAGGACAAAGCTGAGTCAGGCTGCCTGCGGTGGGGGCTCATGAGGTGGGGCTGCAGGAGAGTTTGTCTGTCCAGTGAAAAAAGCTGCCCTGAGAGAGCAGGCCTGAGAGATAACAGACAAGGCCCGAGAAAAGCACTCTCTGCAAAGTCAGTCAGGTGCAGCCGGCATCCTTCCTGCGAGGCCATTGCTGTGGGTCCCCCAAAGTTGCACCCCACCCCCACACCGCACACCATTCCATCTGTCCTGGTGCCTGCTCTTGTTTCCCTAACAAGAACCATTTCAATTGCGTTTGTATTCGTGATGTCTTTTTCCTTTCACGAATGCCAGTTGCTTGAAGGTGGCACCCTGGGCCCTGTTCCACATTGGGCTCTAGTGTGCTCCGTGCACCAGCGCCTGTAATTTCTGAGTGGCTGCTCCACAGAGGACTCAGCACCCATGTGGGCATGTCCAGCAACACACATGCCTCATCTTGGGATTGTTTACTCCTGATTTTTTCCTCCCAGATTTTTACAATAAAAATATTGTTACATTTATTTATCGTCTTATGCATACTTTAAATGGAATTATTTAAAATTAATTAAATAATGAAATTCATATTAATTGATAGATTAAAGGTTAGTTCCACTACGTAATATAATTTTGTCCCTTTTTCAATTTCATATTCTGACCTTTTCAACCACTAACTTTTTCCTAGGCTGTGAGCAGCTTTTCTTTTTAATGGTTACTCATTAATTCTATGTGATCAATAAACCATCAAGGACATCACCATTTTTTCATTTAGGTTTTCACTATGGCTTTTCACTTAGGTTGTCTAGTTTTGCTAGTGCAAACCATGCTACAGTTAGTACTGCTTGAATGTTTTCTCTCTCCCTCTGAATTATTTTCACAAGACTGTTAGTCACAGTGAGAGCAATGGCTGAAACATTTCACCCAGTTTGTACAGAGCACCATGCCCTTCCTCAAGAACGTTATGATTCATATTTGAAGTATCCCCAAAAATGCATGTTCTAAAGGCTTGATTGCCAGTTGGTGGGCTTTTTGAAAGTGATTGGGTCATGAAGACTAATTTTACTGAGTAAATTACCCTCATGAGGAGATGACAACTTGACAGGGAGGTGTTGGAAACAGAAAGTGAGTGTCTAGTTGCAGGAAATAGGTCCTGGGATGTGATCTCGGGAAATAATCTGCTTTCTGGTCTCATTTTCCCTTGTTCTTTCCTTTTCTGCTTCCTGGCTGCTGTGAGGTCAGCAACTTTCCTCTTCCACACCATTCCGCCATGATGGAAGCTGCCTCATGGAAGCTAGGAAAACCCCTTTCCACCTTTAAGTTATTTTTCTTGGGTGTTGTGTCACAGTGCTGGGATGTTGGCTGACAGGATGAGCACCTACCTCTGTTCCACACGTTTCCACTGGGTCTGCAAGCTTGGTGACCACAGCAGTGGTTGACCTTCAGACAAGTTTTGCTATGTCCATGTAGGGAATGGTTTCTTCTTTGATTTTGGCGACATTTAAGTGGATACTTGTAAGTTTAGAATCACAGCTTCTCTGGATATGTGAACGACCTAGCAGTGGCTGACTCCCAATAGGGCTACACTTGGCTGGTGCAGGAGCCTTGAGGTGCTTCCCTGCATCTTGGGGCTCAGTCCCTACGTGAGTGACAGAGTGAGACAGGAGGAGCCACCACCTGTTCTGCCCCACCAGGAGCTCAGCACATCACTTCTGTACCCCAACGTTCACCCCAGGGCTGCCTTTCCCCAGGAAAAGTCCCTGCTAGGCCCCAGACAACCAGGAATAAATGGCTGTGTTTGCAAAAGGCTGTCTGCCTCTGTCAGATATTTTTTCTAAGGATTTTCATAAGCATTTTTAAAAACTATTGCACTTGTCTAAACTTCCCAAGAAATCTCCATGGGAAGACAATTTTTCTGAGGTGCAGTTTTCAAGTGATACATGTATTTAATGCATCCTGGTTACTGAACTAAGCTATAAGTCTGGTGGTTGCTGCCATTACTGATGTGAAATTTTGTTCACCTCAGAAGAAATTTTATTTCACGTCAGAAGTAGGGGAAGCTGGGGCACTATCTTTACTATGCTTTTTCCTTTGTCCTTCCCTAGGCACAGCCAGTGCCCTGGAAATCATTGCTACCCAGCGTTTTCCTGGGAATACTTGATACTGGCCTTAATTTATCACTAATTACAATTCTGATGCTGCTGCAGGCCTTTTATTCCTTCTTAGCTGAACCACAAAATGGATTTCTTCAGAGTGCTTCTTTGGAATGAGGGGTTGCATTATAGAGACTAACTCAGAGCCAGGCATGGTGCTACACACCAGCAGTCCCGCACTCTGGGATACTGAAGCAAGAGGATCACAATTTTGAGCTCTGCCTAGGCAACTTAGCAATTTATTGAGACCCTGTCTCAAAAGGCTCATGTTTTAGTTACTTTTTTCTTGTTGCTGAGACAAAAAACTCAACACCCAAAGTTAAAGAAGGAAAGATTTGTTTAGGTCATAATTTGTAGAGGTTTCAGTCCGTAACCTGCTGGCTCCAAGGCAGGGTGGCATGGTACATGGCAGAGGGGCAACTGTTCATGGCAGTGGAAGACAGCAACAGCAAAAAGGAAAGGACAAGCTCTTTCACATGCAGACTCCCCACGCCAGGCCGAGCGTAGCTCTCACACCCTTAACCCAGTGTTGGACCATGGATCAGTCACAAACCCTAAATTCAGCTACCTCTGAAAAGCCAGTGGACACAGAAGCACGATTGGCACCAAGGTACCAAGGGCACAGAAGCAAAATTGGCTGTAGATCTCAGCTTGTCCCCTGGACCCTGGGAGACAGAATGCATTTCATCTGTTTCCCAGATAGAATTAGACGGCTGAACATGGTGACATGTATCATTTGTCTATGTATTTAGTGAATATTAATGATACCTCAGTTCATTAACAAACCAAAATGTACCTTTCAATGTTTACACTGCCAGCAGGGTCCAGAGTGGGTTGGGAACTGTTTAGCTCCAGTTTGTGGAGCTCAGGAACCTGAGGGGTTGGGCGGGTGATGGGCACATGCCTGACACCTGGAGCCTTGACAGGCATGTGGATCCTGGCAGCCAGACAGAGAGCGGCAAGCTGTGTGGCCCCTCAGAGCTGGCCCGGACCAGGAGCCGAGGCATCTTACCCTCACTGACAGCTAGGAATGCAAAACCAGAGCCCCATTGAAGGCTGGGTGTTGTCACAAAGGGGCTTCAGCACTTAGTCGGCCCTGAAACATCAGGCCTAATGGTAAGGTAAGTCAAGTGATTCTTTGGAATAAGGACACATGCTGTGTAATTATAAATGGCACCCTGTGCTTTGACTGAAGAGGACTCTTCCTAGAGCTCAAACCTTTAGTACTTCCTCGGTGATGTCCAGATTCCTTGGACTGATGTTCAGGGTCTTCAGCAGTCAATCACCGGACACTGCTTTTTATGTCCTGCTGTGGTCACTTGATGGCCTCCTCTGCACAGCTGCAGCACTCACCCACGAGGATGGCTCTAGCACCACTGAAGGTCTCCACTCACATCCCCTTCTCAGGGGCAAAATCTACTTAGAAGACTGGGCATGTTAAGATACAGGAGCTGTGCCCAGCTGCCACATGAACCCCCGACCCTCAGAGGCTCCATGTAAACAGAGGGTCAGGCAGCTGTCTGCCTCATGTGACTTGGAGGCCCAGACCACTATCATGTCAAGGCTCCCCGCAGCGTGCCATAGGGCTGAGAGGGTCCAGGGAGAGAGACAGGTCGCCCGTCAGCTGGGGCTCCAGTGCCAGGATTATAGCACTGTCCCCTTCATTATACTCTCTCATGTGCCTTTAGAAAGGAAAATCACAGGGACATTAGTCTGTTCTGTTCATTGCTGAACCCCAGCATGGTAACTGGGCCTGGCTTGTGGGAGAAGAGTTTTCAGAATTGGCCCAGTAATCACAAGACTAGTGGGCCCCCCCTCCTCCCCGCCGCCTACCTTGCTGTCCCACAGAGACCCCAGCTCACAGCATCTCCCAGCCCTGACTCTTTTCCTCTGAGAAAAGAGGGGCCTCTATCTCTGGGATGCTTGAGCACAAAATGTGTGGGAGTACATGCAGTTTGTGCAGCAGCATGTGTGTATGTACATACATATGCCGTGGGCATGCTGTGTGGCTTTGCACATGCACATGTGTAAATGCTGTTGCAACTGAAATCTGTCTCTGAAACTCCAACACTTGCTTTTATTTTTTGAAGGTAGTGAATGTCAAAGCTACTTTCATTTCAGTATTTTCATTAAAATGTTTACCTATAAGTGGCATTCATAGTTGTGGTTCCAATGTAAGCCAGGATGGTGTACATAAATTGTGTATCAGATGAGACCCAAAGATTGCAGCCAACCCAGGGGAAGACCACACAGACTGGCCCAAATGCTCAGAGGCCACCAATACCTGGCCTCTGCCAAGCTCTGCTGCCTCCGCCCGAGTGCCTCCTGCGGCCCCCTGTCCAACCCACCTCAGGGACAGGTGAGGACTCGGGAAAGGCAGAGGGCAGTAGTCACTATGGGTATGTACTGTCTCACCAGGCTCCCTCCTGCAGGCCACCTGCTGCCAGCCTCCCAGAGACGTGTGAGAGGGCACCATTGCATCCTGCTCTCCAGGAGCACAGCTGAGCAGTGTTGGTTGGCTTCTGTGGAACTTCCCATCCAGCAGGAAACCAAAACTCCCCATGTTAAATTTCTAAAGAAAGAGTTGTGCACCGTGTATCCAGGGTGGACCACACACATGTACCCCCTTTCCGCCTGTCTCCACAGGTAGGAGCAGGTTAAGGAAGGAAGCTGGACTACCCATAGGAACAGCCTGGAAAACAGTGAGTGAGGCAGAGATGGAGACGGCTAGGGGTGTCCCCAGGCTCTGCATGGCAGTTCTGGGCTAGTATTCCCAGAAAAGCTTCAAGCCCCAAATAAGCAGGCCAAGACATTGGCCATGGCTCAGGAGGGCCTCTTAAGGCGGGAGAAAGGCACTGGTGGGCAACTCCACAGAGCATGCTGGGGCTGTGTAGTCCGAGGTCAGCCTGGCAGTCAAGAGCTGCACGCAGGGTCTAAAGGTAGGCACCGAGGCCACTTGTTCTGATAGCCTGGCCTTCAGAAATACTGCTTGCCACTACTGAGAGTCACTTAGGGTCAGCAGAGCCACAATAGGACAGCTAAAAAGGTCTCTGGAACAAAGAGGGAATACAAATGGCACAGTGGCACAAATAGCAGATGTGATGGGCTTTGGCCAGTGGGAGAGCAGTGTGTCCCAGCCTGAGGCCCAGGGAGGTGCAGTCTTTCCTGCTTATGGGGCTCATCTGGGGACCTCTTATCTTACCCACCATGATACCCTACATATGATCCCGGTTTAAAACATTTCCATTTTGTCTCCACCAGTAAGAGTCAAGATTTCTGATTCCCACCTCCTACCCACCCTGAATTTGTCATCCAGACTCGGGAGCTCCAGTGTGAGGTGGGCCATTCCTGTTCCTCAAGGACGAGTCTATGGGCTGGCACATGAAGACGACTCCCTCCTAAAGGGCACTTTGCCAGTTAACCCCTCCCCTTCTCCCCATCATGCTGTAGGAGTAGGCCACAGCTGCTGAAAAACCCTTTCCCCATGTACTCCAGTGAGAGACAAGACATCTCTGCTTCCTCAAATGAAGCCATAAGTGGGCTTCACTTCTACCAAGAGTGAATCGGCATTGTCAGTTAAAGAAATGTGTAAATGAAAAGGTGACCTCCCACTGACTTAAAACTCTTTGGGCCATGACGGTGATGGCATATGGAATTTCACAGTAGACCATAGACAGTTTCAGAAGACATCACTTGTTTTTGTTGTTGTAGTTGTGGGAGTTGAACCTGGAACCTTCACACTGAGCTACATCCTCAGCCCTTTTTTTTATTTTTTGTTTTTTATTTTTGAGACAGGGTCTCATTAATTCACCAGACTGGGCTCAAACTTGTGATCCTCCTGACTCAGCCTCCAGGATGCTGGGATTACAGGCATGCACTATCATACCAGGCTTTAATTTTATCATTACAGAGGATAGGCAAGTTACAAATTTCCATGTCATTTACCAGCAAATGGTGTCTAAATAACTTGTGCCTTAGACACATTAAATTTGGAATATAATGCTAGGTTGATCCTTTGTGTACTAGCCACTTTAAGTTAAGGTTAAGATGCAGTCATTTCTATATTAAATAAGATTTACATAAGGAAGCACTCCAAATGTCCTTTCTTTCTCTTTACCAGTAAAGACCGTCACTAGTTGGATGAATTTTTCTTTATTTTGTTTTGTTTTATTTAAAGTTTACCCCTGCTAAAACTTTTATGGAAATTGCTTTATGTTCTTTTTTTTTTTTCCTGGAACCTTCATTAACAACCAAAGATGTTATGGGCAAATAGAACCAGTCCCATCCCTGGAACTTGATGCTGGAATAGTGTGCCGTAGGTGGGGACACAAGGGGACCAGGGCTTCCTGGAGATCAGTGACATTCGCTGCATGTTGTTGATGTAACACTTACTGTGAAAGTGCTTTTTTGTGCTCTAAGGAAATCTTGTTAGTGAAAATTTTGCCCATATTTCTGAAAGCAAATGCAGCACCCGTCCCAGTGAAACGGAACACTCATAGTTTAAAACTAATACGTGCTTGCATACTGGTTCATACTCTCAGACTCACACTCATACATTCATTCCCTGCCTGGCGCACATCACACACCCAGCAGCACTTTAACCCGCTGTTGTGCACCACCTGAGACCTGGCACTGGCATGGTGGGGCTGCCACCTCTGCTGGGGGTCACACTGACCTTCAGCCACAGCTATGGCCAGCAAGGGGAAGTCTCCTTGGTGGCCTCCCAGGTGGAGCCCTTCGCTGATTTTAGGAAGATTAAGATATCTTTTGAGACTTTACTTGATGGGGCAGGATACTGGGTTATTTTACTGGCTGGGAAGAATATCTCCGTAGCATGACCATGGAGGTTACCTTATTTCTCCTCCCAGCAGCAGAGTACAGCGCTGGTTTTTCTAAGAGTGATCTATCTGCCTAATTGTTTCAGGGGATGTTGTCAAATCCTCAAGATTGTTGTTACTCACTAGTTAAAATCAAATTCAAGGAACAAGCACCAGAATGCACAGGAAGGAGGAAAGCATGAACTCTGGAGTGCTCACAGCACATATGAGGTAGGCAGGGGTCGAAGTGTGGTACCCGTGGAGCGAACTCGCAGGGTCACAGTAAGCATCTTGACCTTGGCTTCAGGCAGGTGGAGGAAAACTCAATGATCGCAAAGGCTGTTTGCATGTTCATGGTCCTGGTGCCCTGCGAAGACTCTTTCAAAGCTTACATGCTTGAGATGATCAGTGCACTTGACGCATGAGCAGAATGCTGTTTGAATACTTAGCAAACTGGCACAAATTCTTCAAAAGCTAGACTGCCTACGCTGTGCAAACACAGCACATCTTCAGGAGTCAGCTTTGTGTGAGCATGAGAGTAGGTTGCAGCTGCTCCGGGCTTCACCTGGTGAGGCAGGGAGTTTTGTAACTTCCCGTTTACAATACAAATAGTCTCGTTAAGTTCTGCTCAAAGATGACTGAAAATACAGCTTTCAAATCCTGTTTTTGCAACTGCTTCTCTCTTCAGCAAGATACTGAAGTCAGGACAGAAGTTTCCTTTGTTAACTGTCTCAACAAATCAGTCACCATGAGTTTGGGGGTGTTTCTGCAGGACAGTCATGGTGAACTGTATTGAAGTTCAATGTGGGAACTGTATTGCTCAGTGAAGATCTGTAATTTTTGTGGTTCCTGTAATTATTTTTCTAAGAACATCAGCAATAACAAACTCTATGCTTAGTCCAGGATTAAATAGTATTTATATCTATAACTTTTGAAGTATACTTCAGGCACTTTAAAATGGTCACTAGTTGCCCAGTGTTGAATATCTGAAATAAATCTACATGTGACCAAAAAGAATAATCCATAAAGACAAGGTTATAATAGCACCTTTTCCTTTCCTGGTAACAAATATGAGCATATATTCTCTTCACTGATCAGGCACATCTGGTCCATTTGAACACCTCTGATGACTTTTATTCTGAACTGCTAGGAATTTGAAAAGAAACTAGCTGACTCTGCGTTAGGGTGGGAAAGAGACCCAACTGTGGCACATGCCTCTGCACAAACCTTGTCTTCACTCTACATTGAACAAAGATTTCTTTGCGTGTTGAAACAGAACGTCCTCATTCTGCGAATGTTTACAGAGCCGTGTCTTTGCGGTGGGTATGCTCTCAGGGCCTGGTTGCAGCAGTACATAAAGCACAGACATCCTTTCACCTGGCTTCGGATCCTGACTGTATCTGCCCTTAATGATTTATGGTCAGTGTTTTCTCTTTTGGCTTCTTGGGCCTGCAGTTTTACAGCTGTAAATGGCAGTCATAGTCCCTACAGTGCAGAGATTTGGGATGATGAAGGAAGACAGAGACCGGGTCCTCTTATGGCAGTGATGAGACTGTGTCTTCCTCTTCGTCTTGCTCATTTCAGGAAGACACCTTTTTTCTGCCCCTGCCTCTCAATCACGAATGATAAGCCATTGCCCGCAATAAGCTTCCTGCTTTTTGGGAGCTCTGAGTAATCCCCAGAACTCCACCACTGCTGGCAGCCCAAGGCACCGTCTCAGATCAGCAATGCTGCTCAACAGAAAGCAGCTTCTCCCCACCTGTGTGCAAGGAGAATACCTGAGGGGCGGGTGCAGAGGGATTCAGAGGAGCGGAGCTAGTACGGGGAGGCTCCGTGCGCTTGACTGGCTTGCTCTGCAGCTGCCCGCCCCGTTTCTTACTGGTATTGCTTACTGTCATCTTTCTGAAATGTATTAGATGTCTAGATTGTTTAGTTAATTGCTTTTGACTGTACTATGACATTGTTTTTGACTGTGATCATAGTTCTGTGATTTTTGTACAGAATTTTTCTCTGAAGATTAATAATTCTAATTCTTTTATTATGTAACATACATTATTCACTGATATGTCCTGATAGCAGCATAATCACTTGTTAATTTGCTGGCACTAGAAATTACATGTTAACTATTTCTTGATTCTTCCAGTTCCACTAAAATACAATGGAGTATATCTGTTTTATGTTGACTTATTTTGCTTTGTTAAAAAATTGTCCTGAAACAACAAAAGAGTAAAATGCAAACTTCCTCAGTACTTTTAACAGCTTCATTGAGACACAATTCATATACTAGTCGGCCTATTTTGTGTGTACTAATTAC
Organism: Cavia porcellus; assembly: GCF_034190915.1. Classification (NCBI taxonomy): domain Eukaryota; kingdom Metazoa; phylum Chordata; class Mammalia; order Rodentia; family Caviidae; genus Cavia; species Cavia porcellus. The sequence continues at coordinate 3,986,688 of NW_026947503.1, forward strand.
TGGGTTTTCGTGTACCCACAAAGTTGTGTGATCGTCACAGGGTGGTTTGGAGCATTTTCATCACCTCACACAGAACCCTTGCACCTGCTGGCACCCATCCTCCTTCTCACACTCACCTGAGGTCCCTGGCAACTGCAGATGCACTTCTGCCTTTTGGGGCTTACCCTCTGGATAGTCCATGTAAATGATCTGTGTAAGAGGCGTGATCTTCTGTGATTGGCTCCTTTCACTTCACATGATTATTTAAGGATTTATCTGCGCTGTTGTATGGGTCGATACTTTGCTCCATCTTGGAATGGATAGTGATGTATGGACATTCCAGTTCGTCCACCTGCCCATTAGAGGGGTTTCTACCCAGACTGCTGTGAGCCTTGTGCTCAGGAGTTTGTATGGGTGTAAGATTTCAATTCCCAGCAATGGTCACTTCTGTTTTATCTGTCATGTTCAGGTCCATAGGGCAAGCATCGTTATGTGAACTTTCATGTGTATGTCTCCGCTTACATTTGGGCACTTATTAAATACCACGTCCCTCCTACCCTCTTTTGACTGTCAGCTGGCTGATCTTTCCTGTGAGGCTTGTTAGATCCTGAGGAATAGAGACCGGTGACCTATCCTGGCTGTAAACATTGCTTTCCTGCCTCCCAAAGGCCACAGTCAGGGCATTTCAGTGAGGCCTAAGAGTCCACTCTTCATGGATTGAATCCCTTCTGGCCAATACCATTTGCAGTGAAACAGAACTTCAACCCTCTCATCTCACAGAAGCTACCTCTCTCTGTCCCAGAGGGAGATGCGGGCCATGGTAGAAAGAAGAGCTAGGTGAATTTTGAAAATATCAAGAGAGCAGCATTTAAAGTTTCAGAGCACTGGGGCTTGTCACTGCCTGCCCTAACAGTGGAAAGAGTCAGCCCTGCCCTTTCCTGGCTTTGCAGCTGCCCAGATCAGAGGCATGGGGCAGATGACTGGTAGGCCAGGACAGCACGGTGGAAGGGAACAGCTCAGTGATGATCCACCCAAGTCTCCAGCCATGGCCAAAAGGCCAGCCCCAGTGCGTCCTCCTGGCACAAGCGGTTTCCTGCCACAAATGCAGCACTGCCTCGCTACTTGTGGAAGTAGCTGTCTGCACGTCAGGGAGTGGGTGCTCTAAGTGGGGAAGACCTGAGCCGGAATCTAACGCAGTTTGGCAAAGTTGGGTATTTTGCTCACATTGAGGCACCATTTGCCTCTAAAAATGTTTCAGAATAGCTCCAGTGGTGACCTGGAACCAACCTCTGTGACAAGCCACAGACATAAAGGACCCTGGCAGTGTTGAGAAACCCATGGCACATGTGTTAATTTGTTTTAATACAAAAGATGTTAGTTTGTGAGTTAAATTTTCTAAACTAAAACCTCAGTATTCAGGTTCAGTTGCGCTGTTGGAACTGTGTGATGAATCAGTGGGTTTTGAATTGTAGTTTGGGCACTCATTGCCAAAAGGTTTGCCATCACTGCTGTGTAGGTTTTAACATTTACTAAATAAAACTGTGTGATAGGTGACATACAAATTCAGAACCGTGGTGAACTGGGAGCTGGGCCCAGACATTTGAACAGGTGGATTGCTTAGCATGTTGTGGCTCCAGTTAATATTTGCACTAATGTGGACCCCCCCCCACTGGAGCCACCAGTACCACAGATGTCAGACCCCCTCCCCCCAACACAGTACCCTTGGGCCTCGGGCAGCCTCATAGCAAGACTTCCCAGCGTGCCACCCCCCATGATCCTGCAGCCTCCTCCTCAGCCGAGCTTTCCAAGGCCTAGCAGTGTGGAGCCTTTGCTTTTCCTCCTGGACCGCCTGGAGGAAGCACAGAGCTAAGCAATCTCACAGTGACGTGGAACTCTTTGCAATTGAAAAAACAGACAAAATTAGTGATTGTAATTGGGCAGCTCTGGACCTGACTTTTTGAGAGGATGGAAGAGACTGACCAGTGTGGGTTCCAGGATTACCCCTTTACTTCAGCTGGCCATGCCTTCCTGGCTTGTAGTCAAAGCCTGAGGGTTTCCTGTGGTTCTATGGTCCTGCAAAAGTTGGGGTGGCTGTGCAAATAGCAGTGCAAGAAAGTTTGTGGAGGGGCATGTGTCCGTGGCAGCTGTCTCCTGATCGCACACCCTCCTGCAGCCAGCCAGTCAGCTGAGCAGGAGTTTCCGTGGTGAGGTGGTCTGTTTACTTACATGCCGCTTAGAGAGCCCTGGAGCAGTACTTCATCCTTTTGCTGTAGTCTTGTTCGAGGTATTCTCCAAGAAACATGATGCCCCATCCCTGGTGAGCGTTCTGTTGCCTACTGGAACAAGCAGCTCAGTAGTACCCTTGACCAAGGTATATCATGACAGCATTCATCCACTTGTCATCATGTCTGGGGGTGTCTTGTCGTGCAGGGAGTATATGTGTGCACTCACCTTCACATGCACACTTTCAACCCCAAAGACCACACAGTCAAGCCTCGTAATGATTGCTATTATGGCAACAGACACCATAAAGAAAAAACTGCAGCTCCAAGAATGCCATTCTGCTGCTCTTGGAAGTTACATTACTTTGGTTTTAAGCACTTAGGGTCTGACCATTGGCTCGCACAGATGATCGCAGGTGCCCGGGGTGCAGCGTTAGCTGAGTATCACATAGGTTGCTGGTGTGGACTTGGCCCCTGTACCTAGACACTGAAGCCAAGTGGGGAGGGAAGGGTGGGGAGGGAAGGATATCAGAGCACAGCAGAGGCCCCGAGATGATCCTTCACAGCTGGGGCTCTGCAGTTTCATCATGAGAATCCAGAACGGAAGTGCAGGGAGTGAGGCCCTCAAGCTGAACACAGATGCTGGAAGACAGGTAACAGGTATTGTTCACAGGCTGTCTACCCAGCCACTTGGTCAAATTAGGCTGAGGAGAGGGGTGGAGACAGGCTGGCAAGGATGTCAGGGTGGCTGTGAAGCTTGGAGTCAGTTGTAAAAGGGATGCAGATGCCATTTTAGAAGTTTGGTCTGTGACTCATCAGTGTGAGCAAACTCAGAAGAGCCTGGCAGGCGTGGACTCAGCATGCCTCCTTAAAGGATCCCAGAGGAAATGCAGGAGGAGGCTGAGAGAGCTGGACAAAGGCAGCACAGGAGCCAGGCAGGGCCGCAGGCTTGGGCAGGAAGGACAGTGCCCTTAGTTACCAGAGCCACCGTCCTGGGACCTGTGCTGCCCAGAGACGCGAACATCCCTTTGCTCCAAGCTGCCCCTCCCATTTGTCAGCATACACAGTGCTGCCCATCACACCCCCGGCCAGCAGGAGCTCGCTCCATTACAGTCTGTGGAGCGTCCTGGAGACTGTATGCTTTATCCAGAGCAAACCAACATCTAGTGATGCAGTTCTAGACACTGGGCAGGGCTCATGTAGAAGCTAAATGATACCTTTTTATTGCCAGAGTAACCTTTGTAAATAACCCAAAATGCATAGGATGATAAAGATAGAATGTATTAGTGAAATTTCAAGGAAATCAGTTTTACCCCCATATTGAGCTGTTGTATGAATTTATTTTCATGACGGAAATTCAGCTTCTGCTTGTGTTCATTTCTTTATGAAGATTATCAATTTAAGGCTCATTCAACAAAAGATCCAAACGGACTACTTTTGGTATTCACTGTGATTAAGTCAGAAATAGACTTTAAAAAGTATCTGCCTCCAGCAGATCAAGAGATGGGCTACTTTCCATGTATTCATTCTGATTCTGTTTATACGTAAACATAAATGGTATCTATTTGATGACAAGAAATTGTCTCAAAATGTTCAATAAATGAGATAGCAAAAACATAAAAGACTTTGTCTTGACTGAAAAGAGCTGTTACCTAAGAGTAATTGAAACAGCAGGAAGCCTGGTTGGGACACACCGGGCGCACTTTGAGAATGTTGTCTCCTGTGACATGTTCCTCCTCAGTGTCTGGTGGTGGTTGCCCCTTATCTTAATCAGGGAGATCTTGGTTTATTATGTCAGTGTTTTGGGGAATGCAAATGACTTTTCCTCCACTAGAAGACGTCTAAAGTTATTTTTATTCTTTAAAACCAGCAGGAGCTCACCCCGGCCGGCCGGTACCAGGCCCGGCAGCCCAGCGCAGGCGCTTCCTGAGCTGCCTGGCTCTGAAAGGCGGACATTGTGCGCGGAGCCACCCGCACTGTGTCAGACACTTGACACCATTGTCCCCATGGCATACAGCTCTGCAACTGTCCCTGAGAAGGACCTAAGAATCGCTCTCCTTTACTGAGACACCAGTCTTAAATGTATCCGTGTTTCATTTTTATGCTGTAAGCTTGTCCTGCAGAGACCTCATGGACAAGATAGAGTTTCTGACTTGCAAAGTAATGTAACTGTTATTAGAAGTGTGATAGTTAAGCTTGGTGCTGTGTTTTAGCTAAGGAAAGGGCAGCCAATCACAGCAGTCTTACCCCTGATGCTGAGGCAGGGCAGCCCCTGTGACAAGCACCAAAGCCTTTGGGGAAACTGAGGATATGGTTTCTAGAGTATGTGCCTTTGGCGGAAAGGGTAAGAAGACCCCAGCCTCCCACCTCCTTTTGTAATTTGGGCATATGTTCAGGAAGCAAACAATTCAAGACAGGTCACTGAAGATGATGGCCAGTTCTATTCCATTATGAACTGATAGTCTTTCTCTTTCCCTCCCTTCCCCTTCCCTTCTCCCTCCCTCCCTCCCTCCCTCATTTGATAGCTTGGATTTTATTATAACACTTGAATTACTAAAAATTACACATCTTTTCCTATCACAAATAGAAATGTGGGATGGGTTGTGCCAATCTTTGGTTTTCTGCAGAACTTTCATTTTTCATTCTTCCTAAATAATCCAGTTTTTGATTATTTAACAAAAAACTCTAGACCTGGAAGTGAAGAAAAAGGAAAATGTAAGATCTTAAAACTCAGTCCTTTAAGAAGACACAGTGAGCACCAATGCAGACGCATAGGAATGACCACGATTTTAAAATTATGTGTGGCACTGTGTGAATAAGTAATACCTCCGAGATCAGAGCAATGTGTCCACTCTAAGGACAGGGAAGAAGGGATTAGGAGCAGTTAGGACAGATGCAGGGGAGGGTCAGCGTGTCAAAATGATCTTTGTTTTGGTGACCGAGGGGTGTCACCAATGCACTCCTGGCTTCTCTTGTCCCCTTCCTGTCCGTCATCTCAGTGGTAAATGATCTGCAGCCCTGTGCTCCTTCCCATGACTGCTTCACACTGCTGCCTGCCTTCAGTCTCTGAGAGCTTCCTCCCGCCTAGTACTCAGGTCCATCTCCGTGGATAGACACTCTTGCCATCCCCTTCTGAGGTCAGGGAATTGCTTTCCCTCCCCAGGTTGTTGCTGAGTTCCAAGTGACCCAGGGGTGTGAATTAAGCACAAAGTACCCAGAGGACAGGCTGACCTTATCATTACAGTTCATCTTCTGGTCTTAAAATAATTATCATTAAAATTTCATTCATAAAATAAAAACCAAATACATTTTTAAAACTGCTGTACATGGCAAGCACCAAAATTTGAACAGTGTAAACAATATCTTAGCAGCTTGCTCTTAAAAATCCCCAAACTCTTGACTTGTGAGTTGTGTTGCAGTAACTCAGCTCTCCATACTGTCTGACCTGCACTAACGGCTTTCGTCTTGAAGCTCTGGCATTGCCTTTCAGCTCAGTGACATCCACAGCTTTTCTATAAGGGACCACTAGTGAGTAATTTCAATTTCACAGGTCACGTATTCTCTCTCATGCCCACTTGGCTCTGCCATTGGAGAAATAAAGCTTCCAGAACCAATTTCTTCAGCAAATGATTGTGACTGAGTTTCAAAAAAATTTTCCTTTTGGATGCTGCCAATATCATATCATGTATTTTTCATGTCTCATGACATACTGTTTTTCTTCTCATTTTCAATCATTTAAGAATTTTTTTAAGAAAAAAATTTTAATTCTTGGTTTTCATGCTAAGTAAAAACAAGAGATGGGATAGATCTAGGGTACGGGCATAGTTAGCTGACACCTCTCAGGTAATTCCAGAGTCCCTGCTAATGTATTGGTCTGCTCAGTATAAAACACAGGAAAAATCTCTTAATGTCTTATGCTATAGAAATACATGAAAAATCAATAGCATCCATCACATTAATCAGTTGGTGAATACTTCCTTATCACTTTATAAAACACACACATGTGCATGTATGTTTGCATGTGTCCATCTATCCATTAATGTACATGTCCCTGCATGTGCATCCATGCATAGCAACTGCTTGGTGCTATGACCTGAGCCAGGTACTAGAAAAATAGGACAGAGTAGAGAAGACTGACAGATCTGGATGCTTTGTCTGATTCCCAGAACCCAGGTATACAGTGACAAGAAACAAAGTAAAACAAGCCTGGTATGGAGGTACGGCCTGGAATCCCAACACTCTGAAAGGCTGAAGCAGGAGGATCACAAGCGTTAACCCAGCCTGGGCAACTTAGTAACTTAACAAGACCCTGTGTCAAAATACAAAGGAAGGAGGAGGTCTGTAGTTCAGTCTGAAGGCCCTGGGTCCAGTGCTCAACACTGCAAGAAATAAATCAGAACCCTGAATATAAGACTTCAGAAAGCAGGCTTGAATTTCTGCTCCTGTGTGCTATGGATTAAGTTCCCAGTATATAAAATTGGATTGGAGACACTCTCCTTACGCAACACACAAGATGAAGGTGCACCTGGGAGTGCCTCCCAGAGCCGCTCTTCTGCTTCTTAACTGTCACTTCAGGATTTTCCCCTGATTTAGCCTTCGACAATATATTAGTCTTCCAAACTGAGTTCATGTTCTCAGTGTCATTAATTGAATATTTCTGGCATAAACTCTGGAATGTTATTCCAGTCAATCACATGCAGATTAATTAGTCCAGTGACTAGACTCTAGTTCCTCAATATATTGATCCCTTGGCTGGTTTGTTAACAGCTTTCTACGATGGAGTAACTGATAGTTAAATTATGAAACCTAGAACTGACTAAAGTCACTATTTACAGAAATAGTTAACATTTAACTTACATGCCATTTCCATGAGGTTTGATGTGGACTGTTCTATTATTCCTAGTGTGACCGAATTTTTATGGAAAGTACCTGCAAAGCAGCATGATTTATTCTGACATCATGCATTTCTGTATGGGTGGTCAACATGCCGTGGACTCAGCTTGGAGACCTGTCTCGCGCCTATGTGCAGCATGCATAAGGTAGTCGTCACAGAGGCCAAACGCATTCTTGCTCTTCACATCCCAAGACAGAGGAAAAAGTATGCAGTTGTGGTCACTTGCTTACAATGCAGAAGCAAGATCCCTAGCGGGGAGGGGACTCCAATCCCTGTCCTGGCTACCAGTCAGCTCCCAGGCGCCCCAGGGGAGCTTCAGCTAACAGAATGGGCAGCATTGCTGGGAATGTGACAAACATGTCCCCTCCAAAACCTGGACAGCCACCTAAGGCCTCTGGAGATGGGAGTCAGTGCTCCCAGCTCAGTCCTCCAACAAGTGACCCTCGTGAGGACTAGAGCTCTACCCCCTTTGCTCTTCTGTTTGTCCTGACAGCTGATGTCACGTGTATTCCAGAGGTACATGCTTTGACACATGGCCGTCAGTGCTGGCTGGGGTGTGAAAGTGACAGGGCTTCAGTCTTCTGTTGGCTCCTGGTGCTTCCTCTTTCTCTGCAGCACGTGAGCGGCTTCGGGGGCTGGACTAGTGTTGCTGGCACTGTCTGTTTTTCGCTCTTTGGGCAAGCCAAGAGATCACTCCTCACAGACACTGCAGGCGCCGCTTTCCAGAGGGCAGAGCGAGAGCCCCTTGCTTTCCGAAGCCAGAGGCTGGTTTCCAGGGGAGACTTCTTCTGTCATGGACAGAAGAAGCACATTTAGAACTGAGAGAAAAGAAAATAACACTTAGATATTTATTTATTGATTATGTACTATGTGAACATAATAAATATATATATAGATATATAGAATATATCTATATATTTAGATATATATAGATATATAGAATTCTAAAGGACTATGGTGGGGACAAATGGGCAGACACAGAATGCAGTATGTGAACTGCAGGAACCTGGGTACCTGCCACAGTGACTGGCCACCAGATAAGGTGAAATGATGAGTGATGTGTGAGAAGGAGCATCTGAGGAAACAAGGAGAATATGGGCAAGATTGGAGCCCAGCAGGTGCCCCGGAACCCGTCATCAGTGTGCGGGGGCCTGCAGGGAGCGTCTGTGTCCTGGCATTGCCAGTGAAGGGGCGCGCTGCAGAGATTAGTTGTGTAAGTAAGGACCAGTGTCCTGAGACACCCGGTTAGGTGTCCTTCTTAGCATCTGAGTGGACTCAATAACTGTGGGATAAAGGGAGAGTCCTGGGCTTACAGTAAGGATTCCCATGAGTGGGGCCTCTTAAAATGACAGATACCAGTGCTCATGGTTCTGGGCTGCACATCTGAAAATCCAGGCCACGCCTCCTTTGAAAGCCCTGAGGCTTTTTCTCCTCTGGCTTCCAGTGCTTTAGGCAGCCCGTGTCTTCCTTCCCTTGGCTGTGGACACATTGCCACCTCCAAGGACTGTGGTGGTCTCCTCTCCATGTCTACATGCAGATTTTCTTCTTTTGAGGATACCTGGCATTAGACTCGGGCCTTCCTAATCCAAAACAAACTCATCTTTACTTCCTTGCATCTGCACAGGCCCTGTTTTTAGGGTCGCATTCAGCAGCCTGGGCAGCAGAATAGGGTGTGCAGTTTATCAGTGTGGGTGCTGTCCTTGAGCCAAAGTGGTGAGTGTCAGATCCATTTCCTTAAAAAAACAGAGAGACTCAGTCCTCGGTGGCTGGGGTGGGAGAGGAACCTCCGTTCAGACGGAAGCAGGGAAAGCTGTGGATCCGAGCTGTGCCTCTGTCTGTGATGACTGTGACTACAGAGGTGAGGTTGCAGACATGAGTGTTGAGGACCCTGAGGAGCCAGGGAGACCCTGGGGAGGACCACGGAGACTGTGGCACTGGAGCCTCAGCTTCTAATGGCTCAGTCACTCGGTGGAGCTGGAAAAGAGCATCCTGGGCAGATTCAGGTCTCAGGAGGGTGACAGGTGGGGGAGGAAGAGGTAAGGACATTAGCGAGAGGGTGGTCCAGGGCTAGGGGACCGCCACCCCAGCCATGGACATGGCTGCTCAGAAGAGACCCCAAGCCTTGGGCTCGAGCCCCAAGGGAAGGCCACAGACCAGGGGAGTGGGAGCATGGGACAGGGGAGAGCAGAGGATGCGATGGCTCCTCCTGCTGCTGTGTGTGTGAGAGATGCAGTAGGCCCGCATCTGAAGAACTCCAGGGGGTGGGGGGGACATCACAGCCTGCAGTGATGGTGTCAGAGCTGCGGGCCTAGAGGGTGGTGACAGGGACATACAGGAGGGCACAGAGATTGATGAAGGAAGCTACTCATTTCTTTTAGGAAGCAGGGGTAGAGGAACCAGCACTGCGGGCAGCTGGCTTAGATAAGTGACATATCTGAGCGGAAAGGTGTGGGCATCAAAGGAGGGGACCCCAGGGATTAGGAAAGGAAAGCTGGGAGGAAAGTGTCTCCTTCCCGACTCGGGGCAGCAGCTTCCCTGAGAGGACATGTCCTCTGCGGAGGGAGATGCTAGGACTGTACTAGACTTCAGGGCACGAGGCGGGAGTGAGCCACAGGCCACCGCTGGACAGAGACTGCAGAGAGCTGAGCAGAGGAGGCAGGAGACAGTGTCACCTGATAACATCAGATAAAGCCGTGCAAGCATCATGTAAGACGCAGAAGACACAAGTGAAGCCTGTTGCCTACACTCACATAATGCAGATCACAGAACATGACTAGAGGACCTTGGCACATTCAGAGTTACAACAAGGGACAGAAAGCATCAGTTGGTCCAAGAGAAGATGGCAGCCAAACACAGGGTGGGGGGTCAGAGATGGGCACCGTACCCAGCCTCTGTGGTCTCTGATGGCAGTGCCTCTCAGGGAAGGGTGATCATCTAAGCAGAAGGTGTTACCAAAATCCTGAGTATAGTGTTCATTCAGCTGATAGAAACTCCTTTTTTTTATTTTTAATGTTTAACTTTTCAATAGAAAGGGAAATCAGGAAAGCTCAGTATCTCCTCTTGCATTTCCTTTAAATCATCTCATGCATTGCAGTGCTTATGTGTTAAAGTCACTTAGGGAATCTAAAGAGGATGCCCGGACCCTGGGTTGTCACATCAGAACCACGTGGCACTACATGAACGGTGGAGGGTAGAGGGTGGGGGTAGATGAGCGGATGGGTGGGTAGACAGCACAGTGGAGGTGGGGTGGATGCACGGATGGATAGGTAGACAGCAGGTAGGAGGATGAAAAGTGTACGGATCAGTACAGGGTGTTTCCACACTAGCTCGATAAATATCATGGTGGTAGCAACGACAACCAAATCCCTTAATAAGCATTTGCTTGCGCTGAGCTAAGAATATCTCTTAGCGTACCATTTGAAGGTGTCATCAGAGCAGTTCTGTGGGACAGCTCTGCACAGGAGGCTGGCAGACTGTCACGAGATTAAATCATGTGCTCATGGTCACAGTAGTGGAAGCGGCAGTTACAGTATCTGACCTCTTACCTTTGATCTGTGAGTTTACGTTGTTTACCTCCACCTGTATTTGTTGAGTACCAGCCTTGTGAAATTGGCCAACAGCGGGGAGTCCTTTACTAGCACAGGCCCTCCGTGGAGAAGCACTGTCCATGGCAGAGCCTGCGAGCTGCTGTCCTGAAGAGCCTCAGGTGCTCTAGGTGTGCTTGTTGGCAGCACGGAGCTTCTGTGAGCATCCCTTGAGCTTGCACGGGGACCTGAACCCACAGAAATGCGAGGCTCCTCCTATCTTTTAGGGGGGTTGGGAGAGTAGTAGTGGGTTGTACTTCTCGGCAAGCTATCTCTCAAGCCCTTTTTCTATTTTTACCATGAGACAGGGTCTTGTTAAGTAGGTCAGTCCAGGCTGGGTTCTGGACTCACACTTGCAGCCCTCCTGCTTTGCCTCTGAGAATGCTGGGATTTGAGGCATGCACCCCCACACCCATCATGCTGAGCTCCTTCTTAACCTCCTGTCTCCGTGCCACCCGAGTTAGGGGAGCTGGGCGAATAGATGTGGCCACGTTGTGCAGCGAGAAGGCTCCCACTGGCTGAGATGTGTACTGATGATGCTCAGTTGAGCCCTGAACCTGGAGGAGCATAGTCCCAGCCCTTGCTGAGGCCCGCGGACACCACTCTGACCCCTTCCCTGCCGTGGGAGGGTTTCAGGGTGAGCTATTTAGAGCAAATAAAAACTATATGTTCTGGGCAACAAAGGAGACTTTGGTGTGAGATGGGTGGGTTGATAAGATTCATTTATGGAAAGGTTTTAAAGAAATCTCAGCGGGTTGCCTGGCTAGTGGCCACATGCCTCTCATAGATGCAGAATTTCTGCCACAGCAGATAGCCTGGCCACACCATGGGCCTTTTTGTTTCCCGTGCCCTCTCTGGTGACCCCAAGCACAGTGTGCCAACAACAGAGTATCCCACAAACAAGGAGAGTCCTCTCAGCCCTGGCCCACACTCCCAGATTCCAGGGCTCCTCTGCAATGCGCAGCTGCCTTCCAAGAGGACTGGGCAGTTAGAGGCAGGCAGGTACCCCAGCGTCCCATCTGCAGATGGAAGGGGGCCCCAGATCTCCTCCCCAGAGCAGTGCACTTTGTAGCTTGAGGTTGCTGTCCAAGGGACTGGAGTCCTAGTAAGACTGGTCATGAGCATGAACCCTGCCTGTCTTTACAGGAGCTGAGTTTGGCAAAGTAGGCCAGAATCTCAGCTTCTCACATGAGGCCAGAGCCTGCAGGCTACACTACAGCTGATGCCCAGCTTGCTTACAGCAACTGAATTAGGAAATGCTCAGCAGCAATAGCTCAGAAGCCATCAGGGCCCACGGCTGTCCTCAGCATCCCCAAAGGTGGACAATGCCAGTAATCTGAACAGAACCCAGCATGCCACTTCCTGCCAGGCCCGTCAAGCAGAGTGGACCCAGGAATAATGCATTTCTGCACACCCCAAGTGCACGGCCTCCCTCACAGGCAAGGGACCTGGAAATTCTCTCCCAATGGCGAGTGGCCTGCTTTATACCATCCTTGAAAACAGAATCTGACTGTGCTGTAGGAGTCTCGGCCTCCTTTTTCTGTGGTCTTCTTCAGGTTTTCCTGAAGTCTGTCAGCTGGGGAGCAGGAGGCTCTGAGGGGGAGCAGGCCCAGGCTGTGCAGTGAGTACATGAGGCAAGCTGGCAGCTGCACACTGGCACTCAGGGTCGCTGTCGGGGCCCAGGGTGCCTCGGGCAGAATCCTCACAGCCACAGCATCTTCCTCCCACAGAAGCAAACTCGGGAGCTGACCTTTAGGAGACACTTGAGGAGACAGTAGCATGCTGCTTCTGCTCCGTGTTCGGAGTTCTCATATCATTGGTATGGGGGTGGGGGGGTACTGTAGAAACACTATCACTTTTTCTTTTTAGTTATTTCTTTTCATTATTTTCTTAAAGATGCAATGACTAAAGTACTAGGCCACTGTTATTTAGTTCTCTCAAACCATCTTGATTTCCCTGGCTATCAAGAAAGATGTTGTGATGGGCCAGAGATTTAGCTCAGCAGCATAAGTGCCTGTCTGGCAACTGTGAGATCATGAGTTTGATCCCCAGTACCAAAATGAAAAGAAAAGAGAAGAAAAAGAAAAAGAAAGATGTTGTGAGCTCAGAATCTCTTCTGCCAAGATCAGGCTGCCATCATGAAAACTTGAACTTGGGTGTGCAGATTTTTTTTTTTTTTTTTTTTTCATTTTTATCGGTACCAGGGATCGAACTCATGACTGCCTGCTTGCAAGGCAGGCGCTTATGCCGCTGAGCTAAATCCCCAGCCCCGGGTGTGCAGATTTTTACTTTGCCACAACTGTTGGGCTTGGAGTAATATAGATCAGACAGTAGCTTTGAAACCTTTGCAGTCTTTAATGTGCCATCTGATGACAAATACTAGGAAAAGTACATGTCTTAAAAGCATAAGTTTATCCTAGGAGGCTGAGGCAGGAAGATTTCAAGTCTAAGCACAGCCTAGGCAATTAGACTCTCACAAAACTAAAAGTGGAGAGGGCTGGGGATGTGGCTCAGTGTGAAGACTGGGTTCAACCACCAAAACAACAACAACAGAAAACCTTGCCCTGTTTCTGGATTCCACAGGAATGGTGTTGCTGACCCATTCCATGCTGCTGCTTTCTGTTAGCAGTTAGGGATGGACCTGAACAGCGTTGGGAGATGACACATGCTGGTGTATGTGGACATACGGATTTATTTTGGGTGATACTTCCTAACGTGGTTGCAAGCCAGATGACTAGACTTTGAATGCCTCTGACGTGTCTGTTGAATGCTTTGCCCTGGGCATCAATGGCGAGCTGGCCAGCACTGGGACACACAGGGAGGAACAGCAGCAGCCCCCCACCTCATCCGGGAGCCTCTGGGCACTGGTGCTCACTGCTTGTTTTAGCCCTGGGAACCCTAGAATTTCCTTAGGCATCAGGATGTGAGGTTCTAGGAAAAGAATTAGGAAAGAAGTACATTTGGCATGGGCTCCCCTGGGGACCTAAGCTGGTGCTGGGCCTTGAGTTTGGGTGTGCTGCCCTCCCACACAGGAAGGAGGCTGTTGGGGGGGGGGTCCCTGTTGTGGAGAGACCCATTAAGTCACATCAGTTCATTTGTGGTGTGTGTGTGTGTGTGTGTGTGTGTGTGTGTGTGTGTGTGTGTAGCTGTGGGTGGTGGCTTATAGACGTTCAAAATACCCAAACTAACTAAAATTGTATTCAGGGCTATCAGCCTAGATATACCACCAAAGCAGCTGTAAAACCAAGTTGAAATAGGGGGGCGGGCAGTGAGTCTGTATTTACTGTAATCCTTCAAAGTGAACAGTCCCCTTTCATTTCTGTCAAAATATCGGGTGGATGCAGCTAAAAAACAATATATGTGGAGAGCCCTTCTATGGGGAATTTTCTGGTGATCTGTGGAAAAAGCAGACTTGTGAGTTGAAGCAGTCACCACGTAGCTTGTGGCTTGTGGGGTTTAGAGGTTTTGTGCATCACAGTCTGAATGTCCAGCCCACAAGAGGCCCGGACGTTTCTCCTACTTGTCCCAGCCCATCCCTGGGGTGGGGGGTCACTGACAGAGTGGATGGAGCGGCCTCTGGTTCGGCAGACCCAGGGGCCTGCATGGCTCTGCATCCTCTCAAAGGCAGCTCAGAGACTGACCCCCGCCACCACCCCACCCTCATGAAGCTAAGTGCATTTCTCAGCCTTTATCCTGAGGGGCAGTTCTCTCCTGATGTCTTCTCTTCCCTCTTTCCCTCTTTCTTGAGATTATAACACTGTGCAAATTCGGTAACAATAGGACTTTAGTCAGTGTCTTAGCTGACAAAATTAACTTTGTCCCAACGTGACATACCCATTATCCAAACCCGTAATTGTTAATATTTCGTTGGTTTTGAAGTCTCAGAATCTCCCATTTAGATGAGACTCCATGGGAGCAGTGCTACAGTATCAGCATCACCAACCGACAACAGCGACTTACTGTGGGCTAAGCCTCTACCCGTGTGTGTAAAGTTTATTATTGGAAAACCATCAAGTTACCTGAGCACTGGTCATTTCCATTGTTTTCTAGCTCTGAAAATCTGATGAATCAGGATCGTGGAATTTTACTAAACATTCCTAGTGAAATGTTACCTGAGCAATTCTTAGGTATTATGTCTTAAGAACACTAGTCATAGAGGACACCATTAAATTAGCAATAAAAAAAGGACACTGTCTTCCCTCATCTGTGCAGTCCTCTGTGTTGCAATTTAGTGTGTGACTTGCACTTCACAGGAAGGATGACCTCCACATGATGTTTCTCTCTGACTTGCTGGGCAGTGTAGCCGTGCTTTCAACTATGAAATAAACCCCTTAAATTCCTGTTAACCTAGAAACCGCCACACTGCAGCACAGGCTGCATACCAGGAAGGCGCACCCAGCAAGCCACCACCTGGGACCTTGCTCCTGCAGCCTTAGCCTGGCGTGTGCTTGCCCAGCCTCCTGTGGCTGTTGGAGAGTGGCATTTCAGTCAGGTGAGTGTGGTCACTCACTGTGTTCAGCCGCCAAGTGTGACAGGTGAGTGGCCGGCCTCAGAGCGAGGCAGAGCAGCCTCCTGGCGCTCACGGCCCAAGCCCAGAGCTGAACGGCAGCGGACTCAAGGCCGAGGCAGTGTCTGCAGTTGAGCAAGCCTTGGAGGTCGTCTCTGGTGCTGAGTCAGGGAGCTGCCCACTCCTGCCGTGCAGATAGGAGGGCAAGCCCTGCTATTTGGAGCGTGACTAGCTCACTGCCACTGCCTGTCTGAGCATTAAAAACAAAGCGGGATTAGTCCTCGCCCCGAGCATCAGATGTACTGGATCTGTGGTCTGCCCAGGAAATATAAACCCAGACCTGTGTCTGTCTGTCTCTCTGTCTCTCCCTCTTTCTGCCTGCCTCTGTCTTCTGTCCTGTCTGTCTGTCTGTCTATCTCTCTCTCTCTCTCTCTGTCTTACAGCTTTGATGAAAGTTTCTTTTAGGATATGATCCCTATGGATGCAATGGAATAGAGCATAAGAAATACACTCTAAATCAAATAATGATAGAAATGCATATAGGACAGTGTTCACTTTGTCTTCACAGTTTTACTTGAGATTATCTTGTGTGAACATTTGATTTGTGCCATCCTGCTGGTAGTTCCTACACTGTGTGCTTACAATGGCTCCCAGGAAATGTCAGCTAGACAGATAGTCGCAGTGGATAGAGTGGCCGGAATTGCTGAACTCAGCTTTGTGTGTGTGTGTGTGTGTGTGTGTGTGTATCGTCAGAATGGATTCTATGGACAGCTGATGTTTTAAGCCATGACTGATTGCGACTCTGTTCCAGACAGCCAAAGCAGTGACAGACATCCAGGTCCCTGTGAGTGCAGAGACCATGAAGAGCTTCTGGGTCTTTACCCTGGCAGGCGGCAGCCCTGGCTGAGCCCTGAGCTCAGGACAGGCCTCTCAGAAAGTCCCTCTACCTCCTGGTCACCTCTCTGTCAGCAGTTTCTCTCCAGCATTTTAGCCGTCAGTTTTGTTCAGTTACATTTGGCGTGAGCTAGAGAAGCGCCAGTACAGCACCCCGAGGTGGAAGTGTGTGAAGGCTCCGTAACAGAGAGGGAGCAGTGGGCTAGCAGTTAAGTCTGTGTACCCTGCTGAGGCTCCTCCTGCGAGTGAGTAAAAGGGCACATGAAGTCACCAGCCTTGTAGGTTGCGGAGGATGCACAGAAACACTGCACCAAAACACCTTGCACATACCCAGCAGACTTCTGCTACTTCCCGGGACCGCGGCGGTGTCATGCTTGCGAGGCTGGCTGAAAACACTACAACAAACTGTAGTGTGCTGTCACTCAATGGAACCTTTGACGTCCAAGATGAGAATGTAGTGGCCCCTCCCCATTTTATTAATGCCCAGCATGGTTCAGCGGCAAAGACCCCACTCCCACGTGACACCCACTCTGTGTGCCGCCCCACGGTCATTTTCCTGGGGTTCCTGTGCTGTGGCTTGCTTCTTGCACCCTACAGAGCATGCATGGACTAGGATTCCTCAGTCAGCACCATGCACAGTCCACTTTCCAGATGAGCAGCAGGTTGGGGTGATAGAGTGATTCGAGACAGGATTAGCTGGAATTCCAGGGCTGTTACTCTGATAGTGCGGAGCTATTTATATCTGTGTCTGTCACAAAGCCTTGTGTGTGACCCTGATGAATTACCTAACTACTGTTAAAGCAGAGCTTCTCAGGCTACAGGTGTAGAGACTGTCATGATTTAAGAGAAATTTCACATAGCTAGGTGGTGTAGTGTTGCCTGTAACCTGAGATCTCTGGAGGGCACTAAAGCAGGAGGGTTTCGAGTTCAAGTTCCACCTGGACAGCTTAGGGGAGGAATTAGCAGCAGCAGTGAAGCAGTGACCCTCCCATAGATGGTAAGAAAATGAAAGGAAGCTGGGGTAGGGGTGCACATTGTGATGCCAGCACTCTGGGAGGCTGAGGCAGGAGAACTGCAAGTTCAAGCCCAGCTAGGGCAGTTTAGCAAGAACATGTCTTGAACATTTGAAAAAAAAAAGCAGTGAAAGCTCTGGGGTGGTGCCCAGCGCAGAGGCCCTGGGTTCAGTCTTCAGTGCTGCAGAAAGCAAAAGGAGAGTGGGGTTGCTGTCAAGTAAGAAACGTCCCAAAGGAGGAAGCGGGAGAACTTGGTGATAGGTGTGTGCCGGGTGAGGAGACAGAAGCCCCAGACGGCCCAGACGGCATGTCAAGACAGCATGCCCTTCACTGGCTGTCCTTCTCCGGGCAGCAGCACCAAAGCTTTAAACAGTAAATACCACCTGAAACATGTGCGTTTCTGTGCTGCTGTGGTAGGTTAACAAGTGTTCCGTTCCATAAATATAATCTAAATAAAAGCCTTCACTGTGCTTTAACTTGGCTGAAGGCAATATTAATGAACACATTTAAACTGTGCTTGTCCCCACCAAAATCGCTACACATGCCCGGGTTTAGGCTTCCCACAGGCTTCTTATGGGCTGGGAGAAGCTACTTTGGAGACATAAATGCTTTCTCTGTGCCTTACAAATAACTGTATTCAGACTCACAAAGCCCAAGTGTTGTAAAAATATTAGTATTCAGATGCTTTTGTGTTTTGTTAATGCATTTAATTATGTACAATATAGCTATTGTTTTCTTTTCTCATTTGCATTAATTTATATTAGCCACAGGATATAACGCTGCAATATCAAACTCGTTAGCTCTTTCGATTGTTCCTGCAACTTATAAGTCAGTTTCAGAGTCTTACAAAAACTCCAGCTTTCCACCAACCATAGTGATCTCTGAGTCACTTTTGCAAACCCTTTAGTGCAGTGGTTCATTCGGTAAATATGCTGGAAATACCAGTTTCCTTATGAAGCTGACCTTAGTTGGCCATCGTAAAAGAATGGTACCTTCACCACTGGGCAGCTTATTTCCAAGCACATAGTGTGGCTTGTGAGGAGGCAGGTCTGTTAGGAGGCTGAAGAAGTCCACAGTGATCCTGACTTCCTGCCATCCACCTTACACCTTGACCCTAGCAAACATTTGTAATGTATGACAGAAGTGACATGACTCTGCTTTGGAAATAAGGTCTTAACAGCTGCATTTATCATTCACTGACTTCATGATCAGTGCCATTGATGGGGCAGTTTCTCAATCTGCATGGTGTTATCATAGTCATATATATATAAGAAGCACTCGTGTATATATATGGCTCCAGGGCAGTGGATGCTGTATTTATACCCGTCTCCACCAATATCCATAACAAAGGAAGCAGCCTGCCCAGGCTCTCACAGGAGCTGCCCCCACAGCCGGTGGCCTGGCTCCACACAGCCCCATCTGGGACCTGGACAGACGAGCCAGGATCGCTGTATGTACTCAGGAGAGGCAAGCTTTTCAGTTATGTGGAGACCACGGTACAGACATGAAGTGAGGGAAGGAGCCGCACTGGGGTCCGAGCCGGCCCACCTGTCCTAGTGTCACCTCCAAGGGCAGCAGCCGGAAACGTGCAGCTGCTGCTGGGGAGCTGTGCAGAGGAGAAAGCAGAAGACCTGAGTTCCGGTCTGGTGGTGCTCCGCTCCTGTGTGCGTGTGTTGTGTGGATGTGAGTTCACCTCTGAACATGACCAGTATGAGCAGTACCTGCCTCACTTGGCCAGAAAGTTACTGCTAAGAGCAGATGAAGTCACCACCAGACACCTTTCCTATGGGTTCATCTTCTCTGTCACCAGTGCCACGATGTTCACAAGTGTGAAGACTTCGTTAGGAGACAAAACCCTCCCAGATGTTCAGCTAAAACTTAGCATCCCCAGGTTAATGTCTTCGCAACACATACAGAGACCCTCGGAGTATTGCTAGTGTGAAGTCAAAGTGCATACAAATTTTTCTCAGTAATGTGTTTGTGACCCTTCAGTTCATGGGAATTGCGCAGAAAAGTGGGCACAGCGGGCCTGAGACTCTCCTTCCTAGGAAGCCTGCTTGCGAGCTCGGCCCTGAGTGTGATGTGGGTGCTGGCGTGTCAGGACTGCTCTGGTCCCGCGTCCCCTCCTTGAGAAGATGGCCACTCTGTTTTGTTTTGTTTTGTTTTTTGTCACAAGGTCTCACCGTGCAGGTCAGGCTGACCTTGAACTCACAGCAGTACCCTTGCGTCAGCCTCCCAAGTGCTGGGATTCCAGGCATGCAGCACCATGCCCCGCTAAGGTGTTTACACACTCTGCCTGAGCTGTTTGTCCACCTGATGTTGGTCAGTGCTGAACATGCTGTCTTGTTCTAGGAATCTGAAATCTTGGTCCATGCCACACAGAGAGCCTCTGTGTTCAATCCCAGTGCCAGCCCTAGGGTTGTGTCACCGGCAGAGACCATGTCATTCGGGTAGCATGTTGCTAGGGAGATGCAGCATGGCCTGCGTGACCTGTGAGGAAGGCGCGCACTGCACCCTGGTGAGTTGGCACTGTGTCCTCTGCAGCAGCGCACCCAGCCGACAGTAGGTTGCACTGTAGTTATTCCTCCAGAGTCATCAACCCCAGGGTGGCCTTGGGGCCCAATACAGCTGAGCGTGTCCTTTGAGGAGTCCAGTGTCCCATCCGCAGTCTGCCTACTCTCAGCCTTTCTCCTGGCTTTTGGGGTACTTTCCAGCTTAGTGCGTTTGCTCCCCTGGAATATGAACTCAGAGGGTCTGTTGCCTGGCCCCCCAGCCCGAGTGCCTTGACCATCTCAGGATGGACCCCACATATGCGTTCCTGCACCACCTCTTCCCGGGTGCAGCCAGGGACTTTCACACTCGGGTTCAAAGCAAACTTCCCACACCCACTGCCCCCACACTGCCCAGGAGGAAAGAGGGGGCTGACTGTGCCCGATGCTTCCTCCCACAGCCTCCACCCCCTGGCTCTTGGTCTCCCACCCTGCCCTCTCCCAGCTGGTCAGGGCCTGCTCTGCCATTCTCCTCACGCCTGGAGCTCCATCCTCCCCTCGGCTCAGGCTCAGCGCAGCACAGACCAAGCATGGAGCTCATTGCTGCCAGGCCTCCAAACTGGCACCCTGTGTCCTACCTCCAGCTGCTGCCCCCAAGGACCTTCCTGGTACCCTTCATGTGCTCTGTTCTTCACTTCCCCAGCTGATGAGAAGTGTGTGCCTGTGACAAATGACCACAAGCTGGGGGCTTTAAAAGAGTGGCGATTTATTCTCTTACTGATGTGGAGCCCAGAAGTCCCAAGTCAGGTGTCTGAAAGCTGCAGGGAGGAATCTGCTCTGTGCCTGGTGGCGCCAGTGTCCCGTGTGTCCTGTGGCTTCCTGTGGCTGTGTCTGTGTCACGCAGCCTCTGTCTCTGTATGACCTCTTCACATCACTGTGCATTAGTGAAGCTGAGTCCACAGTATCCTCTTTTATAAGGACACCAGTTATTGAGTTAAGGTTCACCCTACTGCAGTATGAGCCCATCCTTAATGGATCACATTTACAGAGACCCTGTTCCTAAATCAGGTCACAGTTATGGTAGGAGGGAAACACTTGGACATACCGTTTTGAGGAACACTGTTCATATCCGAGTCCCCTGACAGAATGTGAGCATTATGAGTGCAGTCACCACCCCTCACCACTGGGCTCAGACGCCGAGAGAGGAGTGTATTATAGAGGTGTTTGTTTAGTTATGGACGGGTAGATACTAAAGGGGACGGAAGAAGGGCGAGCAGGTGGGTGATGGATGGATGGATGGATGAATAGGTCGGATGGGTGCATAGATGGATGGATGGGTAGATGCATGAATGCTGTTGCAGGAGCAAAATGGGTGCGTGCCCTCTGTAGGAGAAATGCTCTTTATAGTAGAAGCCTATGAGGTGGTGCATGCCACATGAAAACCTCACTCCGCATTAGGTGTTCTAATCATTGCTGCTTGCAGAGAAGCCAGATCCAAATGTCCTGAATAAGCAGTTCTCCCAGGCGAGAGGCCTCCTGTGGAATCTTGGAGTGGAAGAATTCGAAACGCCCCGTTTCTTTAACGCATGAATTGCCAAAATATGTGGGAAGTTTCATTTTTACCAACATCACTGAAAATACCTTTTGTCAAATAAAAGCCCCGGCATGCCCATCTTGTGCACCAGGGGCCTTTTAGGTAACAAATGGCCCATGAGGGCCTGTAGTCGTGGGCTTTCCGGGTACTGTGGGCACTGCTGGGCAGTCGTGGTGTGACCACTGCATCTGCTGAGCCACCTGGCTAGGAAGGCCGGGTGTGTCTTACCAGGATGCCAAGCTTTGAGGCACTGAGTGACCTTGGGGGCTCACCAAGGACTTCCTCCCTTTCCAGTTTGGTTTCTGTCACAGACCGTCTGCAGAGGCCATGGAGTTCCGCGCGCACTGCACACATTCTGTGGGTTTAGAGGAGACAGCTAGTTCAAGACCCCTGAAGAAAGCAGCTTTGTCCTGCGCGATGCTTTGCACAGGCCCGTATTCATATCTCATTGTTGTTTGCAGGAGAGGCAGATGCGAACCAGAACAATGGGACCTCGTCTGAGGACACAGCGGTGACAGACTCCAAGCGCACAGCAGACCCAAAGAATGCCTGGCAGGGTGCCGACCCAGCTGACCCAAGGAGCCGCCCCCACTTGATCCGCCTCTTTTCCCGAGATGCCCCAGGGAGGGAGGACAACACCTTCAAAGACAGGCCCTCTGAGTCCGACGAGCTCCAGACCATCCGAGAAGACACTGCAGCAGTTTCCGAGAGCCTGGATGTGATGGCGTCACAGAAGAGACCCTCCCAGAGGCACGGATCCAAGTACCTGGCCACAGCAAGTACCATGGACCATGCCAGGCATGGCTTCCTCCCAAGGCACAGAGACACAGGCATCCTTGACTCCATCGGGCGCTTCTTTGGCAGTGACAGGGCTGCGCCCAAGCGGGGCTCCGGCAAGGTGAGCTCTGTGGAGTAGCGGAGCTGTAGCTTAACTGGAAAAAGGAAAGCAGAGGTGCAGGTGGCCCGAGGCCAGGATGGAGGCTCCACGGTGCCGGGCCGGCGGGGAAATGCATGTGAGCCCGGGCGTGGGCCTCGGCTGCTGCTTGGGCTGTTTCATCTAATTCCCCTCTCTCCTCTCGCGTGGGACTGTGATCAGGGTGTGGTCTCAGGTGCCCTGACATGGGCACTGCCACGAGCACCCCATTCTAAGGTCTCTCTTGCCCTGTGCTTGGGGCTTTGAAAGCTTCTGCCCCTGCGCCGCCCTTTTGGGTTCAGGTTGGGTTTTGCTCCTTTTTCCTAAGTCAGTGCTGTTGCCTCCCTGTCGCTGTACAGTGACTTGACTGGGGTGGAGGAGGCTTGTGCACACTCCGCAGTTTCAGTTCGCCTCGAGTAAGCTTTCTCTTTTATCTGAGTCCAGTGGAAGGGGGCGGAGGGACCATGAATGCCTGGGAATCCAGTTCCTATTATCTTGTGATGACGTTACAGTGTGTACAGAACCTTAGAGGCTTTATTACTCCAATGCAAGTGTGCCAGGGATAACAGTGTATCACAGGGAGGCTGTTCTGGTGGCCAGAGTGGACGGGAGGAGTTGACCGCGGCTGCAGTGTGCTAAGTAGCCGGTCCCAAGGCACGTTCAGACTGCAGGTGCACGGCGTGCACAGGAGTTGGAGGTGTGGGATGGCTGGGTAGATTCAGAAAGAAAGGTGGTTTTTTAAAAAGCCCTGCTTCGGTGGATGTTCTCAAAAATCTGTTAAAATTTCTTGCACCTCTGTATTATACTTACTCTGAAAAACCTTTCAGGATGTAAGAGGCTTTTAAATAAAGTGAAGAAGCAGCATTGCAGATGCATCCTCAGAACAACCCCAAGGTAGCTGATAAATGATCCCGTTCCTAGAGTTCAGTCTTCGGGTCCCTGGTGACCATGAAGTGCAGCACAGATGGCAGCTCCACCTGCTCTGGGGGCTTCAGAGCTCCCAAGTGGCCACGACTGCCGGCCCTGTGACCAGGGATTTCAGGTTGTGGCACTGGCCGTGCCTTACCTGTGAATGACACTGGGTATGGCTAAAGTACTTAAAAATTTACATTCTGACCCATTGCTTCAGGCCTGAATTTGTGGACAATGTTTTACTTTCTGCCAGTACCTCCTCACCGTGGGATGTCAGGCACCTGCCTGCTTTCTAATGCTTATGTCAGTGGGATGCTTCTGCAAACTGTCAAGCCACAGTATGTCTTGGTGACTCCTGAACCCCCAGTGAAGTCTTGCTGTTATGCCAAGCACCTGGTGCTCAGGGAAAATAGCCAGTTGTGAAAATTTAAGCTATTCTGTTCAATTGAAGGAAAAGAAAAACATGTTAAAGCTGAGAAGAAGAAAAAAGATTAAATGGCCAACTAGCATAAATTCCATACCAAGCTTCATTTCAGTGATAATGGTTTATGTTGAAATAAAGTTGTGAAAGCAGTTGTATCTACACTGTGACAGCCTCCAAGTGGAACTGTGTATGCTTATGTGTGCCTCTTCCTTCTTGCAAGACTACAACTGTCATTGTTTTAAATCTCTGATAATGCTGGGGATTTAGCTCAGCGACATAAGCATCTGCCTTGCAAGTGCACAGTCGTGAGTTCGATCCCCAGTACAAAAAAAAGTACTAAATCTCTGATACTTCAGTATTTTCAAAAAAACTTCTAGGCTCAGATGCAGTTAAATCACTTTGCAACTAGCATGTCTAGGTTATCAAGGATCCTGAAAAGAAAAAAAAATTCCTAAGATTTTTAAAAATAATAATTTTTAGGTAATTGTTTTAAAATTTTAAACCATCAGTTCTTTCCATTACTGAGTGTTTTCAATATAAAAGATTTTTAAATGAACAGACTTGCCCTTGGGTGCCAAAATAGTCCCTTAACATTTATGCATTTGTGATAGTAAAGTGTCTTGTTCCAAACATAGTCCAGCCAGATGCAGTGTCCCCTGCTGAGGGGAGGGTGACTGACGATGTGTGTCCAGCTCAGCTACCTTAGTAAGATTTATCTGCTTGTGGTAAACACTGCAGTCCCGGGGTAACTCACTCCACACCCAGTGACAAACCCACAATCTCCCTGGAAGACTGGGGTACTGATTGGTGTAGGCTGCTATGGAGTAATTTTTAAACGTTGATTTCGATCCTAATTTTAGTTTGCTGTGTATATAAATCATCAGGAGAGCTCTCATTTTAATATGCTAGGAAAGTCCTTCAGCAGACTTCAGGAGCTTGCAAAGGCAATCTAAAGAGCACCTGTTCCTGGAACTCATGGCAGAAGCTGGCGTCTGGTATCTCCATCCCTGAAACAGCTGTCTGCTGCACATAGGGTGCTGAAGGGGGCCAGGTGCCAGCGCCTCTGTACACGCTGGGGAGGCAGTGTCCACTCATGTCTGGAACAGGGTTTCCGTGGCAGAATCCACAGGACTCTGAATGCCCCCACCTTCCATAAGGGGGCTGCTCGCCCCACCACCTCCCCAGGCACGTGCTGGCTCCGGAGGCCACCGCCCTCAGGCCAGGGCATGGAATGCAGTGACAACACCAGCCTTTGTGTGGCCGGAGCTGACATTCAGGGAAGGCGCACTCAGAATTCCTTGAGGAGGCATATTCTGAGAGCCATGGATGAAAAGCCATTTACAGAGAACGTTCTCCTTTGTTGTCCAGAAAGAAAGGAGGCTGTGTTGTGGCCTTTAAGGAGCAGGTTTTCCGGTTCCCTGGAATGTGGGGCCTTATGGGGAAAGGCTGGGGGCCGTGTCAGAGGAGGGTGGCCTTGAGGCAGAGACTGCACACCCTGGCTCGGTCAGCACAGCTCGTACTGAGTCTAGCTTGCAGCAGGTTCCTTCCTGGGTCAGCGGTGACCCTGGAGCTAGTGAGGCCTGCGAAGCCGGCAGCTTGAAACTGTGAACTCTGGACCAAAAGAGCTGAGGCGTGCAGGGGTCTTTAGTTCATACAGAAGGACGCCGGCAAAGAGGAGGTAGTCCTCCTCGGGCACTGCTTTCCAGCTAACCCGTACCGTGGCTTTGCCTCCTTCTCTCTGCTTATTTACATTAGAAACTGTATTCACAGCCTGCTGGTCTCAGCACGTCCGTAGCATTCAGGTGTCTTACATGCCTCCAGCTGTCACAGAGCAGGGTAGGAACAGGTCATTCAGGGCTGTGGGGTAAATTAACCAGAGGGTGTGTTATCTGATGTTTTTTCATTGCATTTTAATTTCCTTAAGCATCATTACTTCTAAAGTAACTTCATGCTCCATTGTTAACATGGTACCCTCACTCTGTACCTGTGTTCTGTGATCTCATGAGACTGCCGTGTGTCGGTGACACGAAGGACGTAGTAGAGGGCAGCAGAGTCTGTGTGCCCCTGGGAGGGCACGTGTCGGGCCCCACAGGCAGGACCAAGAGTGGTGGCTTTGCTTGAGGGGTGCGGGAGACTTGCAGAGGAGCATGTGACGTCTCCTCATAAGGCTACCTAGCCCAGCCCCTTACTGGAACATTCTGGCAAGCCTTGCGGCCAGAGATCCTCTAGAGAAACCATAAATAGAGTGGGCCATGTTCATTTCTGTACCCACACGGATGCTTTCCACCATTTCCTGTAGAGATTCCCTCTGCAGTGTGTTGGCCCTGAGCAGTTACTCACAAGCCACCTACTACATCCTTCTGCTGTCTCCCGGGACACCATTTCCACTGTTACTGCCGCGGGAGGGACTTTGTTGGGACCCACGTGCCTGTATTGGGAGTGGTTCGCTGCACCTTCTGTATAAGTGATACATTTGTAAGTTATGTCTGTGTATTTAATGATGAGTGCCTCCGGCAGTTGTACGACAATTTGATTTTGTTATAAATTTCCCCTTTATGTGTATTTCTACCTTTTTATTCCCTTATTAAACAATTTAACAGACCAACGATGGTGTACTAATTGCATGTAAAGTTTAATCAGTTGCATTACGCAGTGGACATTTCCCTGGCTCGTGACAGGACCGCAGGTAAGTGTGAGCACCTGCACCCCTTCTGTGTCTGTGATGAAGGTCACAGTCTCCGGCTCCTCTGCTGTTACCCACAGAGACATTCTCTGTCACTGACCGCATGGTGTTCTGGTGCTCCCATTATGGCTGTTCTTGTTCTGTTTTTAGTGCTTCCCGCAGAGCACCACCCGCAGATGCCAGTGGGAGGGTGGTGCTGTGTAGATGTGCCCAGAGCATGAGCACATATCCATATCCCCTGAGTGAAGTAGCACACCGGTGGCCGCCAGTCCTGTGCTCTGCGGTGGGGCTGTGTTCAGAGTGACAGCGCAGCCTCAAGAGCAAACAGGAGCTGCACTGGCTCTTCTTAAGGGTGATAGTGCGTAGACGGAGGCTGGACTGGGGGGCAGATGGGTGAAGGAGAGTGAAGACGCTTGGTTAACGCGGGCAGAGGCTGCCCGCCCACCGTGGGACCTCCCTGCTGGCAGGGCTGCTCCTCGCCCCTCACTCCGCCTTCCAAACTCATCTCCATTTAAGGCACTGATTTCCCCATCATTGACTTTGCCTTTGGGAAAAGCATTAGCTCTTTGGTAAAAGGCAATTCTGACTGGTTGATGTGGAGCTTAGCTTGCTATCTGAAAAATGTAAGTCTCCATCTGATATCTGATGGAAATCTCTTGCCAAGCTCTGACTTAACAGGTTAGGGTTCTTTCTGTTTTATCCATGAGTACCCTCTTACATGCCCTGAAATCAGTCTACTTCATACAGTAGTACAAAGAAAAAGAGCTAACGAGAAAATGAACTCTTCTGGATGTGACAGTAGAGGGGCAGAGCTAGGTAAAAATGTCTCACTGTGCCCATCTTCCTGAAGAGGGCACTGTATTATAGAAGTGTCCAGAGACCATTTTGCTCTGCTGTTGATGAGTTCCTAGCATGGCGGTGCGCATATACCACCAGTTGAGGACACTACACCTGATCAAGCCAGGACAATCTCCGGCTTGTCCATGGGGCATCCTCTAAGATGTATATCCAGGGTCTCTCTTGTAATGCATTGCTCATTAATTAAAGCTGCCTGGCTTTAATTAATCCTTGCTAGTGCAGAAGCAGCCCTTCTCACGCACATAGGAAGCATCATTTCAGATGCACCACTGAGCACACAGTCACCACAGATTTACCTCTGCGAACTCCAGTGTGACAGCTTTCATTAATACAGTGATGCCTCAGTTCACAAACTCAATTGTTTCAGTGACTCTGGTTGCAAATCAAGTTGAACAAGAAGAACCACATCAAATTCGCTGCTTAGATTCAGTGTTAACCTTTGAGAAAACTTTATTCGGTTTGTGAACTGAAGTACCACCGTACTTCTGAGTATGCTAACATTTTGGATCATGCTACTTAGTCACCTCCAAGCATACACACCATGAATTTGTTCAGAAAGAATCCACTTCATCTGTAACCAGTATAAGAAATCTCTTAAAACTCATATTATTGATTTTATCTTTTTACCATGTCTTCTCTTTTCTGTCTGTCTGTCTCTGTCTGTCTGTCTCTCTCTCTCTGTGTCTCTGTCTCTGTCTCTCTCTGTGTCTCTGTCTCTGTCTCTGTCTCTCTCTCTCTCTCTCTCTCTCTCTCTCTCTCTCTCTGTCTGTCTGTCTCTCTGACTCTCCATTTGATGAGAATAGTCAAAAACTAGGCTGGCTTCCCACAGGTCACTTTCCTTGGTCCTGTAACACTGTTCTTTAGTCACATCACTTGAACTTCGTTGATGCAGCGTAGACTCTCATAACTAATACAATGAGGAGAGTCTAGTAAATTAGAGGCAAATCCTATCTTCCAAGATGTAAGCAAAATGTAATGAGTTGAGTTGACATGTAATTTATGCCATAGAATATTAAGTTCCTAAACTTCAGCATAACCAAGAAGAACGTCAGCAAGAAAATGTCACTCCACGTGACCGCTGGAGTGACTCTGAACACTGCTGCTTCTCAAGATGCTCCCTTGTACAGTACAGAAAGATTAAAAAGGCCTACAGTGACAGCCACAGTTAACCCCCACAGAGCCCCGGTGAGCTATGCTATAAATTCAATGCACAGCTAACACACTTGTTACAAAAGAAAATGAAACTGCAAATAGAATTGAAGGTGAGCTGTATCCATTTCCTCGGAGACTTCAAGAAATCCACTGTGCATTCTGCCCAGACCAGGGAATACGCTCTGTCCTCGCCCTCTCAGAAATTGCTTGTGTCCAGAGCCTGCCTGCTGCAATGTTAAGAACATGTAGTCATATAATTTGGTGAAGGACCCCAGATAGACTGTAGAAGAGGTCCCCTTTTCCCTGTCTTTTACTCCTTTACCTCTGGGTCCTGGCCTTCCTGCCTCCCCGGCCTCTCCGGAGCCTGCCCATCCGTCCACCCACCTCCCAATCCTCCTGAGTACGCTCCCTGCATCCTGCGTGTCCCACTTGCTCCACCCTGCCTGGGCCTGGCCCTGCTCATCCCAGAGGAGCTTTGCTGGAGGACTGGGGTGTGTGGGCGGTGCCCACCCTGGACTCACGACGCCCACTCTGTATCCTCGGCAGGTACCCTGGCTAACGCAGAGCAGGAGCCCTCTGCCCTCTCATGCCCGCAGCCAGCCTGGGCTATGCAACATGTACAAGGTAAGACGTGGTCGCCGTCCCCTCCTGCCTCTGCATGTGAGGTACTCTATGCACAGGGTCCTCAGAGACAGTCCCATCAGCAGGGCAGGCGGCCTTCCAAGGGTGCTGCTCTGTCCAGTAGCACAGCAAATTTTCTGGGGCATCTTTGAGTTGTGGCAAAGCTAGGGAGATGGGTCCTGAACCCCAGAAAAAGGATTATACAAACCAACCAAAGGAAAACGGGGGAGAGGAGAGGAGCTGCCTTCCTGTGGAAGCCTCGATGCATCCGGCAAGATGGGGCATGCGATCAGGTAAGATGATAGAAAAGCCTGCAGTGTGACCAGTGGTGTCCCATGGCCTGGGGGACGCTGGCATAGGAGCACTGGCCTGGATATGCCACTCACACATCCTTGCGCAAGGTGCTTTGAGAATCACTACCTAGTAGGTACTTAGCACTCACTAAGAGTCACATGAATTGGCCTGGGAAAGTACCATCCCAGGGGCTCTGTCCTCGCCGCATCAGCCATACTTACATAGGATGAGGAGTACCACTGGGCTTGGCCTCACTTGATGGACACCGCTGCCTCTCAGAGCATGTAGATACCCCGGTGGTGTCAGGGAAGGCAGCAGGTGGACGCCCTAATGCCATCCCTGACTCCATAGTGAGGAGTGTTCCAAGAGAAGGCCATAGATTCACCTCTGGGATAAAAGCAGTCACCTTGGGAAAGTGTGCAAGGCCAAAGCACACTGCCCAAAGCCTGAAGGCAGAGCTCATTCTCACACGCCCCAGGGAGCACCACAGTGCACACATGGCAGAGGGAGGGTGTCCCAGGAGCCAGTGGCTGGGGACCCTCTCTGTGGAGGGTAGAGGTGGGCACAAGTGAGCGTGGGGGTGTCCCCACAGCTGAGCACTGCAGAGCTCCTGGACAGAAGCTTTCACCCGTGAGCCGGGCAGGACCCGGTGCTGCTGCCAGGCCTGGACTGGCAGGGTTGAGCAGCAGAGGCCAGGCCAATGCTGGGGGCACCAGAGAGCACCCCAGGGTCCAAGACTCCAGAGCCTTGGAGGTGCCAGACCAGACAGTGTCAAGGCAGATGGTGGCATGAGACCGTGAGTAGTGGTGGGGCTGAGGTTGACTAGAAGGAGACCATGGCTCGTCCTGGGAGGGACGCCATGCCGGGCACCTGGGTCTGCACACCTTGAGCTGTAAGAGCTGTCTCAGTGACCTCATCCTGAAATCATCTCTTCCTCTGGGCAGTTCCTGGGATCCCTTGTCCCTGCAAAGCCAGGCTTCCCTGCTGCCCACCTGCACCCGAGGCCACCTGTGTTCTCCAGACGGGGGTGGGCCAAGGCACCCAGCGCTGGCTTCAGGCCTGGGAGTGTAGGGCTTGTGAGAAGGGTGTTTTCAGTTCTGCAGCCAAAGTGTGTGGCCTCATTGAGGGGAACAAGACTGCCCCGTGCTCCAGGAGCTCAGCTTGGACATCACTGTTGGCCCCCTGTGCCCCGCCTCCATCTGTGTGAGGTGCATTGTTGTTCAGAACACAGACCCCTCAGAGATGGAGGTTCTGCCAGGAATGCCGTGATGTTGCAGAGTGAATCCTAGTGAGAGACTTTCAACAGAATGTTTGATTTTTATCCTTTAAAAAGTTACTTACAGACCCATAATCCCAGCTACTCATGAGTTGAGAGGCAGGAGGACTAAAATTTCAAGACTCTTTCAAAATTTAAAAAGTATAAAAAAGGCTGGAGATACTGCTCAGATGTAGAGCGTCCCTGGGTTCAATCCTCAGTACTACTCCAAAAAAATGAATTAAAAAACTATTTACCAAAGAGAGAAAACAGCCATCCTGGTCTCTAAGACTAGCCCAGACAGATATTTTTAAAAGCATTTAGAAGCCTGTCCCAGACCTCATCCTTGCAGAGATCTGGTCTCGAGAGGAAGTGTTTCAGGTGGTAGACACCGCAGACCTCCGGTGCTGAACTCTGTGTTCACCATTCCTTTCTGATGCCCCAGTCTGGTCCAGTTAGGGTTTGCCTTGGCTTGCCTGGTCACACATTTGAGTTTTACTAAAACATACTGAAATGGTAGGGGGCTGGGTGTGTGCTATTGGTATGTCCACTAAGCAAGGGAAAAACAACAGCATCACCTCAGGTTGCTATCAGTCCAGCAGGATTGTTCCTGATAGGCAGAGAACTCTTCCAAGGCCTCTGTGCGAGGCCACCCAGCCAGACTGGTCCACTGAGGCAGGACCAGGGGTACCCGGTGGAGGTGGCTTCTCTGAGAGGTTGGAAAGTCATTGTCACCTTCCTGCTGTCCAGCCCATGCTACTCCCAGGCCAAACGAAGAAAAGCCTGGAGTCTCCCTTCTGCTCTTTGGCAAAGAGATTTGATGATGCTCAATGTCTTTCCCCAGCATGGGAGATTTCTTATTATTCCAAGAGAATGGCTACAATTCCTAGAGAGTGAATTTAACAGCATCGGCCACAGGGAAAGCATTGCAATGGTGGAAATATATACCAAATACATTTATTGTCTCAGGATCTATGATGAAGGACTTTGAAACAGGCCCACAGAGGACACAGAGCCACTGGGTGGCAGCCACGACTGGTCAGCAGCTTACAGTAGAAGGAACCAAGGCACCCTCCCCTTAGAGCAGACTGTAATGAGCTCCGCTGAGCCCACGGTCCCCGCTCTGGTGGGCCCAACACGCTGCCTTCTGGCTCTCTGCAAAAGACACCCGTGGAGGAGAAAGATCCACCTCTGTGAAGTTGGGTGTCGCATGACAAGGAAAAGATTGGTTCCAGTGCCACAGGGTGCCTCATTAGGCCTCTGGGAGAGGAGTTCTTCCATTCCGAGACTCTGCATTCGCCTTGGGACCAGCACTGCCTGTGTTTCTGGGGCCTGGAGGGCAGGTGTAGGGGCGCACGCACAGAGACATGGAATAACATTTGAGAGTCAAAAATAGACATCTGGGAAGAAAGAAGGTGGGACACAACTGGTGAGAGATGGACAGACGTTTCCCAGGCGCCCACCTGGAGCCGTCACTCCCTCCTACATTCTGGATCTCAGGGCCGCAGGCCCAGGCAGTAGTGAACACCAGTGGAGGGGTCACTGAAGAGAAAGTCCAAAAGGAGCCCAACGACGCCACGAGCACTGTTCCTACGAAACTGGCCAGAAACCCAGAGACCTATGGTGGGCGGGAAGGGCTGCCCCCGCTGTCCACGTGCCTCAGCCACTGACCTCGGCTTCCCCTGGACAGAAGTCTGCTCTCCCTGTAGATCCCACCTGCCTCAGAGGAGCCTGGCCACCACGACCATGAGCATTCCTAGTGTTTTCTGAAATGTTCAGGCTGAACCTGAGCTGCCAGCCGTGCCCGGTGCACAGCGCAGTGTGGGAGGTCTCTTTGTATCATGGGAGAAGGTGGTGAGTGTCACAGGCACGTGGTTTGGGGCTCATTCTGCTGTCCTGCAGCGTGTGATGCTGGGCCTCTGTTTGTCTTCTCTGAGCTGCCGCTCCTCACCCAAGAGCCAGCAGTGAACCCAGGTGGTCCTCTGCCCTTATGGCTCTGGTGAAGAAGGAGATGGACGCGCTCAGAATGGACCCAGCCTGAGTGTGCACGGGGATGGGCACACCCTGCCTCCACGCTGCCGGGAACTCCAACTCTCCTAGAGAGATGCACAGCCACTCATGGAGCCTGGGACAGAGGTAGAGTTTGCCTAGAAGGTCCGAGAGGGTCCAGCGCACTCCCTGGTGCCAACCATGGCCTCTGGGCAGTTGCACCTCTGCTCTGAGGCCTCAGTTTCCTCAACTGTAAAATGAAAGTGCCACACCAATGACAAGTACTGCAGACGTGTCCTTGGAGACGCTGGTCCTGCTGATCGCTTTCTGTGCACCTGCTTTGGATCCAAAGCCTGTTGTTGCTTCACGGTCCCGTCCAAAAGAAAATGTCCCAGCACCACCCCCCAGCTTGCCTGTGCACCCACACCCTGCAGGTGGGCACTGAGTTCTGAAGCCATGAGAAAAACATCCTGGGTCACCGCTGCTGGCCAATGCCTCTGCTGTAACCCCAACTCCACAGTTACGTTAAAGAGGTTTTCTTTGAAATTAAAAAGTGGGTAATTGGAAGCGAGGGGCAGAAGAACCTAAGTGAGACCAACACCAGGCCCTGCTTCCGCCATATTGAGAAGGAAACAAACCAAGGGGCGCGGCTCGGCACTCAGCACAGGGGCCATTGCCAGGCCCCAGCACCAGCTCCCAGGTGTCCTGAGGTGAGATCGGCTGGAGCTCCTTCACCAGGTGTGTGCTGCGCAGGTCCCAAACAGGAGTGGAGATGTTGCCTGACCTGTCCTGAAAACCAGAGCTCTCAGTGGCTGTCAAAGGTGTGTTGGAGACTCCTGGGAAAAGTGATCCTCAGATCAAGCTGCCCAGGCTGCTTACGTAGGTCAGATCTGCCAGGGGAAAGTACCCCACACTGCCATGGCTTGCTCATCAATCTGATGACAGCTGGCAACTCCAGTAGGCTGCTTGTTCACCCCCATGGCTCCTCTTCTGGATGTGAGAGCTGGGCCCTGGCATCACAGTTATCTCCTGGGGTCCAGTAGCCATGGGCTTGGAGAGCACATGCTTCCTTGGCAGAGGCACAGGCTGCTGCTGAGCCCAGCCCTGGCTTTCTGTGCCCAGGGCTGAGCTTAGACACATTATCCAGGGAGAGCTCTGCTGCCAGCCCCTGTGTACCAGAGAGGGCGTAAAGCCCTCCCCCCAGGAGGCCAGTACAATTCTGTCCCCTTATTCCTAGGTAAAACAGCAGAGAGAAAAACAGAACCAGACGTGCCCCCAAACACACTGCAGTAGGATCCCAATTGCTCTCTACTCCCAATTTGTTAAAAATTAAAATTCTTACA
Source organism: Cavia porcellus (assembly GCF_034190915.1). NCBI lineage: Eukaryota > Metazoa > Chordata > Mammalia > Rodentia > Caviidae > Cavia > Cavia porcellus. The sequence continues at coordinate 4,020,308 of NW_026947503.1, forward strand.
CTTGGAAACTGGTCGCCCCAGTCAGGTGGCAAAGCATCAGCCTCCAAGTGGAACTGCCATAGGACCCGATGGCGTCAGCTTCCTCCACACTGCTGGTGCCCTCAGCTCCCAGCATCTGAGAAGGAACACGCTGTAGAACGGTTACAGGTAACCCAGGATCTCTGCCTGAATAAAAGGCTTGTCTGGACTTCTCCAGGAACAGAGGAAACCCTGTTGTTGACATTGCCTGGCTTCCTACAAAGAAAGAAAAGCCCACAGCTCCTAATTAAATTCGTCTGAGTCAGTGATTCAGAAACAAACATATTCTTAAACCCTGAAAAGGGCAAAAACATAAGAAAAACTGTATGTGTCCCTCAGCCAGGAAAATACTTTCTCAATATTTCAGGATAAATCCTGATTTTAAAATGCACTGGTTTTGCCAGAAAAAAAGCTAAGCTCTCCCCTGAAACATATTAGAAGCTGTTCAACCAGAAGTGGCATAATAGCTTCCTCAGAAAAACGTTTACAAGTAAAGCTAGAATTATAACCAACCGGTGTGCGAGGAAACTGCTGTACCCCGTGGTGGCTTCTCGGAAGGCCAGAGTGTCCTGACAGTCAGGGACACAGCGGGAAAGCAAAGTAGACAGGCCCGCTCACAAAACTGCAGGCAGGTGTGTGCTTCCATCTGCAGTCCAGAAGCCCTGGCACCCAAGCCTACCAGTACTGATTTTCTCAGCACCTCTGTCAGCTGCTGGGCGGTTGGTGTTAGGGTGGGGTAGAGATGCCAGGGCCCTGCCATTTAAGAGACTCACTGGCTGCCCCCCCACCCCCCCAGCAGCAGCTCCAGAGTGGAAAACAGTTGTGACCATCAAAGCACAAGAATTGCTCTGTGGGAAGGAGGAAGTCCTCCGTGTCCTTCCTCTTTCAAGAAGGCCTTTAGGGAAAGAAATCATTTAAACACAATTTCGAAGGGATCGCAAAGATTTTTATGAGCCACAAACTAAGTATAAAGCAAGGGAAGAGGACAGGAAAGATCGATCCACTTCAAAGTGAACGGTTTGATGGCTCTCAAATGTGAAGGAGGCCTAGGCTAGAAGCTTACTTGGCTTTATTTCAGCCTTGGTCACATGGGCAGGTAGAGCGATTCTGAAATCCCATTCCTCTTGAGGTGTGATTTTTCCCTTTGAGGGGGAAACAGAGAGGGCTCCTCATTGTAATTATACAGAAATGTGCCCTTTAAATTACAGCGAAACTCAAACATCTCACCTCATGAACCAGATTTGCATTTGTTGATCTGAATGCCCGTGCTTGCCAAATAGTCATTTGTTTCCTAGAGAAGCAAATGGAGCTTCTCGAGTTGCTCAGATGTTAAATGGCATGACTAACAGACCCTGTCAGGTATTAATGTTTCTCACACAGAAGTGCATTTTTATTTGTAGCTCCCAGCATCATCATATAAGGTAAGTCTCTACACTTTTAAATAATAACACAAGCACACAATTATTTAAACTCCCTTTCTCCCTCCTATGTGGCTCCTTTGTGGCACACAAAGGCAGTGAGTTTCCTCATCGGCTACTGAGTCTTCGTTTCTAACATGAGCTTCTTGTTAGAAGGAACGCTTGTCATAGCTGCCTAAAGGACCAAGTTTAAAAAGCGAGGTTTGGCAAGAGGTCTGTGGACCTTGTGCATTGCGGTTTCCTCACCCTGTCAGATGACGAGGTACACGAGAGCAGTGTGGGCTGGTGCGCCCATGGTGGAGGTGCAGAGGTCTTTGGTTTAAAAGCCCAGGGGCATCACTCTCTTTATTCCCTCCCTGCAGTGAATCTGTCTGGAGACACGGAGGGAAATGTGCTTTTCAGGAACTTGATTCTCTTGCTTGATTTTTTTTTTAAAAAATGCCAGTGAGACAGTCATCACAGCTCTGTGAAGTCGCTGGGCTTAAATGTGACTAATACAGCACATTTGTGACACTTTTCTGGAATGTGACTTCCTGAAAGGGCCGCAGGGGCCTGTCCCATTCGAAGATTTCACTGTTTACCTCAGTTCCATGCCCAGGAAGGGAGGGCCCTGCTGAGCCCTTGGCAGGAAAAGACAGTAACAGGCTTGGGTGGGGAAAGTCAGGCAGAGGGACGCTGACCTTGGTGGCCTCCCTAAGAAGCCCTGCTGCAGGTTCACAGAGGGACACAGGGCTCCAGATACATACAAGTGACTTGCTGGTCACAGGTAAAGAAGTCCGAGCATACATCATCAACATTCAGTCGTAGGAAAGAGCAACTTTCCAGCAACTTGTACACAATAAAATATACTAAAAGCAGAACAGCAAAACGTGCTTTCAGACTGGAATGGAGGCCAGGGGATGGATCATCAGTGATGTACAAGATGTTTCCATGCATCACCTTGTCCACCAAGGGGACAGGAATGAGGTGAGTGACAAGCTAGAATCGGTGTTGATGTCCAGGAACCCTGTGACAGGCTGGCTGGGACTGGCTGCATTGTCTGAGCTGTGTGCTCGTGATCCACAATCCTCCAGACAACGAGAGCAAGCGAGTGCTGACTGAGCATGGGAGAGTGCAGGGCCTGGTCCCCGGGCCCAGAAGCAGAGGGCACACTGCGCGCGGCTAACTCGCAGGACTGCTGTGAGTACAGACTGACAGTACAAGGCTGGATTCTGGAGAGCTTCAACTCCTCTCGGGCAGAAAATAAAGAGGTGGGACCTTTTTTCTTCCCTAGCCACAACATCTCAAGCACCAGTAAGTTAATTTTCTTATGGTTCAGCACTTTCTTTTACGAGGTGATGACTGCACTAACCATCTCCTTTCCTGAGCCCCGTCACATGCTCCTCCCTGAGTTCATAAAGCAGCCTGTTGAGGACCTGTTGCTGTCCAGTCTGAGGACCACTGACCTGACAGGTGCCGGTGGGAAGCTAATCTCCGGTCTGACTCTCAGCTGGAGCGCGCCAGCTGCCCCGCCTGTAGAGACAGCTGGAGAGCAGCAGCAAAGCCCTTCCTGAAGCCTGAACAGCTGTGTGCCACCAGGAGCCACTGCGTGAGCGCACCCTGCAGGTCACAGGCATTGTCACAAGTTGAGTGATGATAAGGTTAATTTTTCAAAAACCGCACAAATAGACCAAAGGAAAATTTTATTTTAAGATACATGAAATGTTTGGCCATGGACACCTCCCACAGTTTCTAGAATAACTCAGTATAATGTTATTTTATTTGCCGTGCAGAGGTTTGGTTTTTTTTATTAATCAAGATGCAAATGTATATTAATCAGAAAAAAGATGCATGGCATACTATTTAGTAAAAAAGAAAAACTAGGCTAACAAAAGAGTATGCACAGCTCGATCACTTTTAAAGCCATTAGCACATTTACCTGTGCATATGCATAAAACCAAGTCTAAAAATGTCACCAAGGTGTTATCCTGGATAACAAGGGTTATCCTGGATGCTACAGTTCCCACAAAACTTTTTTTACTGATCTGTGTGTGACTATATATTGTTTTTCTAAACAATAGAAAAAATTTAATTTGTCCCAAATATTTAGCTCCAAATAACCCAACCAGATATTTGCCGAGATGTCCTAGCCTGGTCTCTGGCAGAGGAAGAGCATGTTCTTAGCGCGCCAGCCTCTCCTGTCCTGTCCTCACTTGCCGGCCTGTGACTGTGCCTCTTCTTGTTCATGGTGAACCCACCCTCTCAGGTGCCCTGGGCCTCCCTGTGTCTCCCTCTCGCCCCTGTGCTGGGGTTGCACCTGGGAGCACTAAGCGACTTCACCGTTTTGATTTTCCATTTTGAGATAAGGTCTTGCTCAGTTGCCCAGGCTGGCCTCAGACTTTCCCCCTCCTACCTCAGCCTCCTGAGCAGCTGGAAGTGCAGATGTGGACCACTATACGGGGCTCCCCTGTGCCTCTCAGTGACCTGAAAAGAAGACAAGTGACGGGAAACAAGCTGGGCAAGGGCAGAGAGACTAGGATCTCGGGGCATGAGGTAGCTACGCGGCTGGAGAGCAAGGCAATACAGCCAATGGGAAGAGCAGTAGTGGGCCTGAGATATGGGCGCCAACAGCCCCCGCGGAGGATCCAGAAGCAGCCAGGCTCCTCCCGCCTTCTCATCTAGCAGAGACTGTGCTGCCCCCAACACACGCACCCTGAAAGAACATTGCTCACACAGGTCACTGATGGAGGTGCAGGACCTGTTCTCAACCCAGAGACCCTTAGGCCATCTGTGAACTTCATGCTTGAGTGCTCCTTGGCCTTCACAATGGCAGCCCTTCCAGGCTGCTGAACGCTGGAACCATTCAGGCAAGGGAGGAAAGGAGAGGGAGGCGTCTGGGCAGGGCCATCTCAGGGCGCCCGAACATCATAGCCAGATCGGATCAGCTAGGAGGCATCTGGGCCCCTTACAAGGTGAAAGCAGCCAGTTGTGGAAACCACACAAATGCCTGCTTGGTGGACAAATAGATAAGCACGGCATGATGGTCACATAGAGTGGAATACAGGCTGGAAGTGCTCCATGCTGTGAACATCAAGAACACTGCTGACTAAGCCAGGTAGGAAACAGCCACCTTGGGCTGAATCACTAGGTGATTCACATGAGTGACCTAGATATTCACAGTCGCAGAGGCAGAAAGCCAAAAGGTGGTTGCAGGAGCTGAGTGGGAAGGGCCTGGGGAGTCCGTGTTCCGCAGGCAGAGATTCAGGTTGGGGCAGGGCAGACGTCCTGGAGGTGGAGAGCATGGTGGCTGTCCAGCAGTGCGGATGTGCCTACTGCCACTGAATTGAGCTTAAAGAGAGTTGAAAAGGTAAAATGTGCATTGTATGCATTTTACTATAATAAATCATGGGTTCTTTTAAAGGCAGTTCAGATACAGTACCCTTCTTATCCATGCAGTCCCTGCACCACTTGTCACCCTGTGACAACTGAGGTGTGGCTCTGTGCTTTCTCTGTGCCCCCCACAAATGTTGTTTAACCACAGGGCTAGAGTCAGGAAGTGCTCTAAGATGGGCACATCACCAGAGAATTAGGTTTTGTTCTTTGGCTACTGCTCAAAGGTGGCTTCAATGTGAAACTTCAAAGCTAAAGACCCTCTCAGCAAATTGCTGTCTCAGTTTGATACTCAAGGAAGCAGAGATCTGCTACACCTGGCAGCTTGCTCAGGGCCCCGGTTCGGTGTCGGACCCGGGGCGGAGCCTTCCTGTTCCCACTTGAGCTCTTCCCAGGCAGCGGCAGCAGCAACGTGAGGGTTTTGTGGTTGCTATCGTTTGTCCTCTTTTATTTGCTGTGAGTCAACCTGTGACATGCTGTAGGGTGTATGCACAAGTTTGTCTTTTTCTTCTAAAACATTACTATCTAACTGCAGAGGTAGGTAAGTGCTTGGAAAACCGTAGAGGCCACCTTAGTGCAGGAGAGGTGTTACTGCCAAGGTGTGCCAAGGCTCCCGAAGAACCAGCATTTGGAAGAGGACATCCCAGTCAAGGACAGGACTGCATCCATTACAGGAGAGAGATGTAAGCTGTAGAAACCCAGCCTGCTATGCAGAGGTTGGCAGCAAACTCACCAAAGGGTGTAATGTTTCCATGCATGCAGTCGTGAACTCCATATTGATAGTCCACGTTCCATGGCCTCATTTTATTTTATAAACTAACCTATAGTAAAATGGACTTCATTTGGTATTGTTCTCTAATTTTAATAGATGTGTGTCTGTAGCTACCACCATCGTAAGGACACATTACCCCAAACATCTCTTCCCTGCTTTCCCTTTGTATTCAGACCAAGATCTCCTTCCAAACCCTTGCCATTCCTGCGCTGATCTCCTTTGCTATGTTTTATGCTTTTCAAGAACATCATACAAACAAGCTCAAACAGCATAAAACCGTTTTAGAACGCATCTTTAACTCAGAACACTTGCAGATGTCTTTGGATTTATTGCATGTACTAAAAGTTTCTTACCTTCCACTGTTGAGTAGTATTTCACTGTATGGATGTACCACAGTGATTTTATCATTTTGTCCACTGTAGAATATTTGGGTTGCTTGTAGTATTTAGTGACTATGAATTGAACTACTATAAGCATTCATGCTTATTTTGTGTGAACATAAGAATTTAAGATTTAAATTCTTTTTCTTCACAAGATTGATGATCAATGTATTCATTACAAAAATCATTTCCAAAAATATATATCTTTTCTTTTTTATCATTCAAAGAAGGAAGTGGGATTTCAGGGTCAAATAATAAGCACATGATTAACTTGACAAGAAAATACCAGTTTGTTTTTCAGAGTGGCTGTGGGGAGTTCATTCTCACAGTGCTGAGTATGGCCAGTGTCTCATATTAGTCACTGTAGCAGGCATGTGCAAGCTCACCTCATGTTGGAGTTGCGTTTTCCAAATGGTTAATACTGTTGAACTCTGCCAATTTGCCTTCTATACATCCTCTTTGGTGTTAAGTATTTTTCTAAAGTTTAACAGGTTGTTTTCTTCCTGAGTTTTGAGCATATTTCTATACCTTAAGTTTCATGTCTTTGTTTTACGTGCAATTTACAAATATTTTCTCCAGGTCTTTAGCTTGTCCTTTCATTCCCTTAACTGCATTTCTTACGAAACAAAAGCTTTCATATTTGATGAGATTCAGTGCATCCACTTTAGTTTTTTTTTAAATCAGGCTTTTGGAGTGAGATGGATGAATTGCTCACCAACCCCCAGGGCATGAGGAGCTCCTGTTTTCTTTTAAAACTTTAGACTTTTTTACCTTGTAAGCAGCAATTTATGAACCATTTTAAATTCTGTGTAAGATGTCATCTGAGGTTGAGGTTCCTTTGCTTTCTTTTTCTTTTTGGGTCCTTGGATGCCCACTGGTTCCAGCGTCAATTGTTGAAAGGGTTTTCCTTCCTTCATTGGTTGTCTTTGTACCTTTATCAAGATCAATTGATTGTCTCTGTGAGGGTGTGGAACTCTAGATTCCCTTCTGGGCCAAGGATCTATGTGTCTATCCCTTTTCCAGTGCTCCGCACCCTGAGGACTACAGCTGTACAATGACTCTTAAAATAGTGATGTGATTCCTCTTTTTCTTTTTCTGTCTTACATTGCTTGGCTCTTCTGGTTCCCATACAGTTTTAGAATCAGCTTGCCTGTCTCTAATCAAAATACTACTTGCAGTTACACTAAACCTGTAGATTGGTTTGGAGAAAATTAACATTTTCACTCTGTTGACTGTCCTAATCCATGAACATAGTCTCTCACTCCAATTAAATATTCTTTGATTTCCTTATAAAGATCTATATATGTTTTGTCAGAGTCACATCTAGCATGTTGTTTCTTTGATGCTATTGTGTATTTTTACATTTTTTGTTGTGTTTAATTGTTGATTGCTAGTATATAGAAATACTATGGCTAGCTGTTTTTTTCAGTAATAGGCAAGTATAACTAAAAAAAAGTTATAACTACCTCAACTGATCTGTGTAACTGACAATTTATAGCAAAGAAGCCCAAATCAAAGTCAGTACAGTCGCTCTTGAACGTGTATATAGCCAATTTGTATGACGATAATAGCCCAGACTTACTCCATGTGTTAGGCTCTATACTAAAAGTGATCTAAATGTAGTTCAGCAAACAGCTGAGGCTTATTGCACACTTAGCTCTGTGCTGAGGTCTATAGATATGCCAATTTCCCTTTTTTGTGAACAGTACTGACTTGAGATTGTGTAGTTTTGAGCACTAAGATGCAACCTACCAACTTCAAAAATCACTTAGATTTAAATGATTCTCCCGTCAGAAGTCTGGCCACCAACATATTCATTATAAAAGTAACTGACAAAAATTGCATGCCTGTAGTCCCAGCTAGTCAGGAGGCTGAGGCAAAGAGGACCAGTAGTTCAAGGCAATCTGGGCAATTTAGCAAGACCTTGCCTCAAAATGTAAAATTACTAAAAAGGGCTAAAATGAAGTTCATTTGTAGAACACCTCTGCATTTAACCCCTGGTACCACTCATCACACACACACACACACACACACACACACACACACACAAATATAGCTTTTCTTTTGCTACTCAAAACAGGGGTGTACGTGTAACACACTGTCCATGTGATATTTTTTAATTTCTCACAGCACAACGATATTATCAGTGTGAGATCTGTGGAGCATGTAATCCCTAGAATCCTCTATGTAGACCTGAGAAGTTTTTTCCAGTACCACAAATGCTGTGTTGCTATGGGGATGGCAGGTGAAGGATTCAAAGGCAGACAATGTTCTGTGATTCAGAATCCAACACAGCAAAATCCAGACTCCAAAATCAAAAACACAACAGGTAGAACATGGCATGGGAACACCAGGAGAAATATAAACTACACTGAAGCTTGGACTGTTTCAATTATTTCAGGCCATGAGGACATAGCCTATAAACACAGTGGACACTTAAAGTTATTCATCCAAAACTTCAATGATATTTAATTGAACGGCATCTGGGCCTGGATACTTTGGTTTCTAACTCCTCGCTTTACACCTTGCCTCTTGGAGAAGGCTGTGCATGGCCAGTCTGGGGTGAGTGGACATAACTGGCTGATTTCCTCAGTCAGGCCCAGGTGAGACTAGGTAACAGGAGGACCAGACAGTGATCCAGGTACTCGCAGCAACAGGGAGAATCAGTCGCAATGGGAAGAATCCGAGTGGCAACACTGCCCCACTGCTGTGACGTCTCAAGTTCTGGTACCCATGGTGTCTGCCTGTGAGGAAACCAAGCAAGCCGTCGCAACTCCCTGACTGCTCTGTCACAGTGGAAATAAGGACAAGTGTACCGAGGGCCAGGCCCCAGAGGAGGGCAAGTTGCATCCTAGAAATGGTACATTCGTGTGTTAACCATCCTCTCTGCCCCAGAAAGCCGTACAGCCTAATTGTTACAGGCTAACAAACAAGATGCAGGGAAGAACACAGCTAAGTGTAAAATATGAGGTTACAATTGCTAAGAGATCCAGAAACCAAACTGGAGTCATTTTTCATATGCTAATTTATTCCAAAACTCTGGGCAAGATTTTTGTCTGTTTGGCATCTGCTGTGTTTACAGAGGGTGGGCCACGTCTGGCAGTGACCGAAGTCATTTCGAGGCATCACAGATGATAAGTGACACCCTCTGTACCTGGGTGTTCACAGCTTGGTTAAGAAAGACCAATGACACCCGGGCACACGGCGATGCCCCACAGCTGCACAGGCACTCAAGCAGGTCTGCACAGTGCACATGCACTCTGGGCTTGAAGAGGAAGGAGAAGGAGGCACCTCAGGAGACAGCACGTGTGACATCTACGCAGAAGGCGGACACGGCTGCGGCCCAGGGTAGATGCTGGGAATGATCTAGAGACTAGAGCAGCTGCTCGGTGGGGTCTAGAAGGTCAGGCCCCTCACAGTTGATGAGGCTTTCAGAAGTGCTTGAGGATGGATCTCATTCTGTGGGCCACTGGGCACACGGCAGGGGGAAGCCAAGGGTTTTCCACGTGTGTTTCAGAAAGCTGAGTGCTGTGTGTAATGTGAACTGGCCCGGGGGTGAGGGTGAGGAAGTGCAGTCAGCTGGGGGACCCTAGCCAGAGGGAGACAGGCAGGATGGAGGGCTCTCAGGGTTTCCCCTGGGGGTGAGCAGGCGGGGGACCCCACAGGGAGGAGGAGGGGGAGCAGGAGGAGGAGGAGGGAGTGCAGGAAGCATTTTGAGTTGTCATCATCCGGGAGATCAGGGGAAATGGCCATGGCGACTGCGAGGTATCAGATTGGACAAAGCGAGTGCCCCAGAGGGCTGAGCGGTTGACAGACAGTGTCCCTCGGCTCTGACAGGCAAGAGCTGCATTGAATGCATTGTCATAAACTCTGCAAAAGCCCCTTCAGACTTTTCAGTGGTGAAACTGTTTCTTGAGGGGGAAGGATCCTGCTAACCTGTGCGCAGGGAATGTGGAAGGGATGATTTGAAGGACTTTCCACCTGACTGACGGGCTTCTGCGGTCAGGCAGCCTGGCCAGAGCACCTCTGGCCTCCGGGATGTCCTGCTGTGGTCTCTCTGCCTGAGAGCTCAGGTTCCTCCCATGCACCACACTTACGCCTGAGCTGGGAACAGTGGAGCAAGAACAGGAAAATCAGCAGCATCTATTCCGTGTCTCTCCTTCAAGTCTCTTTCCTCAGTCTTTCTGAGAACTGTCATGTTTCAAAGTCTCCTCCAGCGGGCTTCTTGTCCATGGACACTCAGCCGGACATGGTCACTGTCCTCTGCTCGCTCTCACCGCATGGTGCTGACTGTACTGGGCAGTTGTAGCTGAGGGAAGCCAGTGAGGACGGCAGCAGCCCACACTTCCCCGCAAGGTAGTTCTGTCCCCGCGCTGGCCGTTGGGTGTCATCTGTACAGCACTTACTGGCCTGGAAACTTCTGAGAGTTTGCTGATGAGTCAGCCCCAGCGCTCACACCTCTTGGCTTCCTTCTTACTGACGACACAGAGGTGACTGCCCCACACCTGGCTGACCAAGTGCCGTGGCAGCCAAAAGAGTTTTGAGAAGCAGTGGTGAGCGCATGTCACAAAGCCTCTGAGTAGATTTGTCTTTCGCTGTGATAGGTTGCTTTATGTGTAACTCCTGGGCATTTTCTTTTATCCAAATAGAACCCTGGGGTAGCTAGCAGTTCCTCTCAGGGCTTTGCCTACCCTGCTCCTGCATTAACTGAAGTCACCCTAGGATCACACTGTACCTTCTATGACAGCAGCAGCGATAGAAATATCTACTAAACGCAATGTGGTTTCGAGGCGACATTTGCCCAAGTTCCATACCTGCCTCTGTGTATCTGGTGAATCATTAGCAGCTTCCTAGTATAAGGTCCTTCGAAACAAAAAAACTGTTACAGTTCCCAAGTGAATGAGATTCACGTTTCCTGGGGAGGACCAGACCTGGCCTCGGGTCATCCTGAGCACCTGTGCCTCTCTCTTTCAGGACTCACATCACGCAGCAAGAACGACCCACTATGGCTCCCTGCCCCAGAAGTCGCAGCGGTCCCAAGATGAAAACCCTGTAGTCCACTTCTTCAAGAACATTGTGAGTGCCGGCACCAGGGGTACACAGGGACTGCAAAGCGGGAGTCTGCTGGCAGCTGCTGTCCCCGCCAGGCTCGTACACCCACAGCAAACACAAAGTCCTCCTCACAGTGTGGCTGGCTTTGTGGCGCCAGCCCTCCGTGGGAGCTGCCCCAGAGTCCCAAGTTCCAAACCAGCCCTTCTAGACTGCGTCTGCCACCATGGAATGGCGGGTGCTGGCAGGAATTCACTTGTTTCCGTGCCACTAGGTGATGTGTAATTTGAACACAGCTTTGCAGAACCATAACAACAGAAAAATGATTAGTGGTCACCCAAGTCAGAGAACAGGGGGAATGAACAAGGGGAGCACAGGGCATTTTTAGAGCAGCAAACTGCTCTGTGTGACACTGTGATAGCGGATATGGACGTACATGTGTGCAACACCATAGTTGCACAGCATAAAGCAAACCCTGGTGGAAACCAATCAGTTACTACTGATACTAATGTATTGGTATTTGCTCATTAGTTATGAACTACACTAATGTACAGGAGTTAGTTAATAAGGCACACAGTAGCATATGGGAAGTCTAATTTCTGCACAATTTTTCTGTAAATTTAAAACTGCTCTGCAAGATAAAGATTGTTAGAAACAAGAACACAGTGGTAAAAAAATCCCGGTACAGCAGACATTTAAGGTAAGATTCTGCTGGGTGAATTCAGGACCCACAGGCCTGACAGTACTCCCCTCAGAGCTCTGAACGTCAGAGGCAGGTGAGGAAAGGAGCTCAGGTTCCTTGTCACAGGGTCACGCAGGGGCTCCCAGCTGAAGAGCCGTGGGGTGCATCCTGTGCAGTGTGGCAGACCTGTCCAGCCTCCAGCAGCCGCAGATTATCAGCACCACGTTTCTCCCTCATCTAGGACAGAAGCGGGGAAGCTGGCGGCGAGTGGGTGGGTGGGAGGCAGGGAGGCGGGCTCCAGGGCTCTCAGCGGGAGGGCAGCTCCCCAAGCCCACCTTCTCTTGTGTCTTCCAGGTGACACCCCGCACACCTCCTCCGTCTCAAGGAAAGGTAAGCCCATGGAATGTTTTGATCACTCATCCCTTTATTCATGAGTGTTCCCTGAAAATCCCAAAATGTGACATAAAAGATGGGCTCAGGGCCACCTGAATCCTTTCCACAACCTTTTTGCCGTATGACTTCCAGTGAAGTGGGGCTGGTAGTGCCGAGAATCCTCCCACCCGCTAGGTCTGGGCTGCGTCCTGAGCCTGTCCCTTGTCCCTGCGCTAGGCTGTTTGATTGTGTTTCTTGTTTAGAAAAATTTTTCTCCCAGCTGATCATGACGCCATTGTTTCTTTCTCTTCCTCACACAGGGAAGAGGATTGTCCCTCAGCAGATTTAGCTGGGTAGGTGACAAATGCATTTCCCCTCAGCTTCCTCCTCCTCTTGGTCCCCACGATGCCTTGACATCTGTGTTCTGCCCTCTCACTCACTTAACGTCCTGCCTCTTCTTTCCTATCCAGACCAGTTTGCCCAGAGGTTAATGGATTACTTTTACTTCTGGTTGATGGGCTGCTCTCACTTCTGCATGGGGAAAAGCAGACCTGGTCTTCCCCGGCAGTGTACCAAGCTGTCTTGTTTCTGGATCTGGGAACCCAGGCCCTGCACGGTCAGATGCCTCTTCACAAGGGTTCCTGGCAGACTGCTCCCCAGGGAAGATGTACTGTTCTGGAGAAAATTCTTAATTTCTTTTAACTGAACTCATTGGAAAAACAATCCCAGAATGTTGAATGTGGAATGTAGCCGACAATCCATTTAACCCCAAATGCTGAAACTTTGTTGAGAAAAATAATACTACTGATGAAAAGAAAAAGATGCCAGATTCAGTTAATTGACTTACAATAACTCCATTAATGCAAAAGATTTTGGTTTTGTGTTTTTATTTATAACTAAAACTTAGACACTAATCCACCCAAAAAAACTTCCTCAGAAATCCTGGGCTTTTTAATATCAAGAGCAAGTTTTCAATCAAGATTTAAAATAGCTTATTGACTGGCTTTCCAGAGTCAGGTCACCGAAAATGCCTACTAATATAACAACCAAATTGATAGACTTCTGCCGCTGGAAAGTATTGGATACAATTCTTACTTTATAAAAAATACACACAATTTTTAGAGTAAAGGAGAGGGCTAACCACCTGTCTATTGGCTGGAGATTGTTTGGGAAACTGCAGGATCTTTATAGTAGACTACAGAGCTACCCTACCTGCTGCTCTGTTCATAAGCACCATATAAATGCATGAATTTTAAAAGAAAGTCCAAGGAGAAAGAACAGGAGGAAAGAGCAGAAATGGGGAGGCTGAGAAGGAAGGATCCCCTGAGAAAAGAGAGAGCAACGTTCTGTGAAGCTTCCATATGATCTCAACATGTGATCACACTGAATGAGGAACCAAGACATTTGCCAGAATATTCTATACAGATAACTATTGGCCTGCTTTTCTTCACCTAATGAATCTGCAAAACAGATCACAATAATGTAGGGCATTTTCATGAACTGATACTCACAGCCTATTAATCTGATTTTCTATGCCAACAGGAGAAAAAGATGATACTGAAGAATGAAATCCCATTTTTAACCCAGAAATCTTGTTTTAGAATTTGTGTTATCTGCCTGTTAATTTTCTAGGCATGGACTGTTGGGGGCATTGTGCGAAATCATCCCTGAAAGTGGGGTGATGTGGATGCTGTGAGAAGTCTGCCTTTTCCTAGTTATTTGTAGGTCCCTTGAGCCCTTTGGCTGACAAGAAAGACCCTGCATTCTCTTTTTTGTTCTCACCGTGTTTGTTAAAGTTCTTTTTCCAAAGCTCGCTCCTCCCCATGTCCCATTACCTTGTCTGGTTTCCAGCACTGAGGACCTCCTCGTTGTGCGGCGTTTCTGACAGCCTCATCTGCTTTTTCTAAACTGTGTTGTATGTTTCCTGGTAAAATTCTAGGTTGCCCAAAGATAAAAGTGACCAAGAATTTCAAAGAGGAAAAATCAAGCAAATTATTACTCTGAATACAGATCTCTAAACTGAATGCCCAGAAGCTCTTTATTTTTGGAGAAAACCAGCAAAATGAGACAGTGGACTTAGCATGTGCCTGGGAGTCGGGGGCTCAGCCATGTACCATCCGTGTGTCTGGTGCACTCTCCCTAACTGTCCTCCAGTTCCCCGTGTGCCATCACCAAGGCTGCACAGCCACGGAGGGCTACCGAGGAGGCCTGGGTCGTGCTGGCTCGTCTCTAGTATGCAGTGTTTAGAGCTTCTTTGCCAAGTGTCCTCTGACCCTTACCCCTAGAGAGCAAATGTTCACACGACACTAGCTGCCTGGGCTCCGAGTGGCCTCTGTCTCTCTCTCCCCAAACTTAGCTGAATGAAACAGAAATTGTAGAAGTAGCTGGCATGGCCCTGTATGCAGCACCTAGGCAAAAGTCCTTGCCCCACAGATTGGCACCAAGTTCATACTTACAGTACAATACATGTTTGAAAACAACATGTATTGGAAAATAAATTGACCCTGGAACACAAAGGTCTGCATATCTGAGAAATCACTTGCCACTGCTACATCCCACTAGGACATACTTTCATCCCTTCCCTGAAATGGGAGGGGAGCTGCAGGAGGTCCAAGTGGGACGATTGTTCCTCCAGGCAGGCGTCCCTCAACACTGTGAGCTCGGAGTGGAGGGTGTGCAGCTGTGCTCTTGGGGTAGCATCTCCACTAAGACTTACCGTTCTCGCCACACCCCAGGAAAGAAAGGACCAGTACTAGCCCCTGGCATAAGTAAGGAAACAATCTTAGAAGTTTCCAGCACCTGCCCAAACTCACCCAGGTAGAAAGGGGGTGCTGAAACCCCACTTAGAGTCAGTAAAACTGTCTACTTGTCTACACAGCATAGCTCCAGCCCATGCTAGAAACCTCCCTCTAAGTGACACCTCACCAAACACCAAGGGGCCCTCTCCTGTCTCCCCGCTTGTTATCTGGCCTGTGGCTCCGGAATAACTCACCGAAGCCACCTGGTCCTTCTCTGGTGGCAGCCCTAAGTGGATACTGAATTCTAGTCTTTTCTTGCAGGGAGCCGAGGGGCAGAAACCAGGATTTGGCTATGGAGGCAGAGCTGACTACAAATCCAAGGGATTCAAGGGGGCCCATGATGCCCAGGGCACGCTTTCCAAAATCTTTAAACTGGTAACGTATCCTTCCTTCCTGGGGCAACACTGGGGGGCCTCCGCAGGGAGATGGGGCTCAATACATGCGGTGTTTACTGTACCCTGTGAGGGTCTCCAGGATGAACTGTGTCCCAGCACAGTTGCTAAGTTTGAAAAAGGCTCTGTAGAAAGGCAGATTCCAGAATCTCCAGCTAAGCGTCACTGCCACCTCCGGCTCACCGCCCAGAGAGTGACTTAGTGCACTCTCTGTCCCTGTCCTGGGACTTCCTGGGAGGTAAACTTGAAATATTGCAGAATCCGTGAGATCAGAGAGACCGATGAGGAGAAGGAAGATTTATTTCCAGGATTTTAGATGCACATTAACCCAGCTGAACTCGTATCCAGAGTGCTGGGTGTTAGAACAAAGGGAAGGTTCTAATTTCCCGCATTTGGCTGAGGGGCTGGTTTTAGAGACTTGGCGGGGGAGGGAAAGTGGGGGTACAGAAGCCGAGCAAAGCCATTAATAACTTAGCCTTGAAAGGAGACTGAGCTTTATGAATCCTGTGAGGACAAAATGCTCAAACTGAGCAACCGTAATGAGTTGCAGCATATAGAAATCCTGACCTAGAATGTTTTTAGTGCTGTCTTTCCCATGTGGCACCTGATGACTTATTTGACGGACCCGGGGCCTGACACTTTGGGATGGCTAGGCTCCCATCAGACTTTTGTAATCCCCCCTTTGGATATTTTTTAGTTTCTCAGGTAAACCAGAATTTTTTATTTGAGAGTAATTTGGGGCTCAGGGAGGGAGGCTCCAGGATGAGTGGCATAACTAGGGACCCCTCTTTGGGGGCATCAGTAACCCACTTTATTTCCCTGTCTGTCTTTTGGTTTTTCTCTGGCTTCTATTGCCCTGTCATGTGGTCACTTTCCTTGGGGCCCACAGAACATCTAGAAGCTGTAAAATTTTTCATCCTTTTCCCCCAGCCATCAGGAGCCCTCTTTTTTCTATCTGGAGTCATACAGACATTAGTCTTTTTGTCTTCTGTCAGCAAAAGAGTCCTTGTCGAGGCTGTTACTTTTGTTGTCTGGGCTGACATTCTAGTCGGTGGAGGCTCGGTCACCTTTGTGTGTCCTGGTTGTTGGACGCCTTTTAGCACAGTCATAGTCATTAAGGGGGACTCCTGGTTTGACTGGCAGCCAAGTAGCCAGGTTAAGAGTGCATATTATCTCTAGAGTTATGCGAGGATTGTCACATAAGAACGCCTGAAACCGAGGCACCTTCAGCTCTGACACCCAGTGGTGTCCTCTCCGGACACCCTTTGGATTATAACTGAGCGTGGTACTCGGATGGTTAGTTGTTGTTCCAGAGTCAGCTTACTAGCCTTCTGCATCAACTACGAGGTGGCAGCAAGCACCCTAACGCACAGTCTGTTCTAGGGCTACAGAGTCTGTTTGGTAGGTGTGTCATTGGACAGTGTCAGGACCCCGTGACCTAGGGCCATTTTTAAACTTACAGACTTAAGGAGGGAACGCTTGGTTATGTTTGGCAGTACTAAGGCTGGGCCTGAGTCAAGGCCTCTTCAATTTGTTGAAATCTTTTTTTCTTTCTCCCATCTCTGGCGGCTTATCTAATACAGTCTCCATCCTTTGGTTTTTCTCTCTGGCTTCAACCTGAGTCAAGCTCTTCCGCTGTGCCCCTTCTGCTCGGAGCTTCAGCCTCTGTGTCTCACTGGTCCTTGTCACCCTCTGGTTTCCCGCCAGCCTTTCCGTGCCCACCTTTAGCTTTCATCCGCTGCTCAGCTGTTGCTGTTTTCTCTTACAGCCGGGCCGCTGCTCCATGTCTGTCGTGGGGTGTGATTCAGCTCTGTAGTCTTTTTGCACAGGAAGTTTGCATGCCCTACAGCGCCGTCAGTGTTACACCGAGCTGTCTCTAAATCACCTGTACGTGGTGTGTTTGTTTTGTCTCTGTCTGTTGCCGTCACCTGACTTTGGCTTGTAGTTGCAGTCCCCCAGTGATGCAGTGATGGCAGAACCCTTTTTGCATGTTTTTGGCTGTGTATTTTTGGGTTGTCCTAACTTCACCCTTCACGTTCAGGGCCGGTTTTGTTTCTCCCCGGCGTTTGTCTCCTCAGCACCTACTCTCCTCTCATGCCTGCTGCTTTCTGGTTTTTGTCCCTCCATCCACGTTGACGCAGCCTTGAGTTCGTCCTTCGTCCTGCCACGTGGTGCTCAGTCGTCTCCGCCATCGGGGCACCACGGGGTCTCCTTTTGATGTACAGCCTGTTATGCTTGTTGTATCCCCCTGCTGGGTCTTGGCTTGGATCTCGCCTCCAGATTCCGCAGCAGCCGTAGCTCTTCCCAAATGCTGTTTTGCATGTTGACTGCCTTTCTCTCCGGTCACGCCGTCTCCTCTCACACGTGCCGCTGTAGTTTTCGTGTCTTCGGGTCTCTTTGTGCTTCGGTTTGGGCATGTGTCTCTCTCGGCTGCTGTAGTCACTCTGTTTCTTTCTTCTTGCTGGAGAGAGTGTGCTGCATGCTTGTGTTTGGCATGTTTTCTGAGCCTCCGTGGCCTCTCTGGTCACTTAGTGAGTGCCTGTTTCATTATGTAGTCAGTCTAGCATGCTCACATGTTTTTCCCTTTGTCAGTATTTCAGAAGGGAGCCACGTGGCTCCCTTTGCATCACCTGTCCGTGAGGGGTGCTGTGAGTGTAACACGCAGCGCGTTCCAGCCCCCTGGACCTGGATGTCAGGTGGGGGGCTGATCTTCACCCCCGAGCAGGCCCCTGAAGAGAGGAGCAGGAGTCGGAGTCAGGCACACACAGAGGAGAAGAGAGCCCTGAAGTCACTGGTGTGGAAGTCAGGGAGCCCAGGAAGTGGGGGCCCATAGGCTCCACAGATCCTGTGACCACACCCAGGGATCATTCGCCAGTGGCCCCAGTCCCTGAGATCTCTGAGACTCAGTTTCTTCATCCACAGAGTAGATATATCAGCTTACCGTACAAAATCATTGTGAAGCAGAATGCAGTGACATGGCAGTGCAGTGGGCATGGCCCCATCCAGGACAGGGCACAGGAGCCTCAGCATGAGCCCAAAGGGCATCTGGAGCTCAGGGGAGTACTCTGCGCCCCACTTTTCTTTGTCTCATGAGCCTCTTCCCCAGGGAGTCTGAGGCTGAGGGACATCTCCACCCAGCTTTTATTCTGAGCCCAACCCTAAGCTCCCCAGAAGGAAATCTGCCTTCTGCATAGAAGGAACTCCATGTCCCTGGGGCTAACGTACTGGAACCAGGACAGGGGCTGCCCTCTTAGGACAGGGCTCTCCAGTATCCCTTGGGCAAGGCCAAAGTCCCCCAACTCTGAGAAGCTGGGGTCAGGGCAGCAGTGAGACCTGGCCTACCAATACCGGGTTCAGTCTCCGCTCACCTTCCACAGACACCGTCAGGGCCTTGGCCCGGCCACATCCAGACCCTGTACTGACAGAGGGCCTCACTGTCTGTCCACGTTGCCCATAGTTTAATTCTAAGTTACTCCTTGTATAGAGGGCCCGCCTTGCTGCTGCTCATTTGAGACCTTTCATGGCTGCGGAGGTGACAGGAATGTCCAGGCAAGAGTCTCCTGGGCTGCTGACACAGGAAGGTCACAGGTCTGCACTTAAGAGTGTTTTTGTAAACACTGTCTCAGCTGCTCAGACCAGAGGCATCAAGCCTGGAGAAAGGGACCTCTTAAGGTGGTCCAGAAGAAGGGGTCTCTGGAGGGGTCCATGTGACCTCTGCGACCAGGAGAGTGGGTGCATACTGGCCAGGAGCAGCCCCACCTGGCATAGGGATGCAGTTCTGGCTGGGCATGCACCTGGCGAGCAGGGGATGGTCTCAAACCACGCACTGCATGGTTGGGTACCCAGACACCCGAGAGGGCAGCACAGACAGAAGGGACACCCTGCAGCAGGGCTTGGATTCTAGAAGGGCAAGGCGTACCAAGTGAGCCCAACTCTGTGGGAGAAAAGGGTATGAGGAATTGTCATGCACAGTGGTGACAACACCAGACGGAGTAGCCTGAACAGCAGGTGACGCTTTGCAAAGACTTGAAGGACAGGAGGAGTCAACCTGGCACAGGTAAAAAAAAGTGTTCTGGGCAGAAGGAGCAGAATAGGAGGAGGAGGAGTGGTGACAAGCTAGACTGGGAGGGGACAGTGACCTGGGAAGTCCAATCTGGACTCAGTCCCTGAATCTGGCATCAAGTGGTTGCAGGGGCCAAATGACAGGTGTGACCTGCGTGTTAACGTTGAAGTCCCAATCGTGTGTCTCTGGCAGGGACTAGGGAAAGTGGTGACTGGATCTGGGATTCTCTGGGCTGGATGTGAAGGAAGAGGCCTTGGGATTCACACAGCTCTGCACTATGGGGTTTGGCGGTGGACACATGCACTTTTCAGGGTGCTGAGTGAGATAAATCGCCGCCTCTCACAGCAGACAGCTGCCCACCCTGGTTTAGGGCCCTGAGGGAGATCCTTCCATCCTCCCATCCCAGCACTGATGGCAGCTGCTGTCACCGAATGGCCAGTTTGAGTGGACGTCCCTGCCTGACCTGCTGTTATGACAGCCAAGCTGCCATTTTTGTGTCCTCGTGAACAGAGCAGGGCAGCTGCTGGTATGAAACAATCACTACCATAATCACTTAGGAGGCTCTCAGAGCCAGATTCCTCCTCGATTCAAAGACACACAGGAGGAAGACAGATGCTGGCCAGTCCGAGCTGGTCAGCTATGATAGTGAAGCATAAATCCATGATGCCACAGTACAGCCAAGACAAGGTCAATCTTGAAAGATCTCTCATTGCCTGTCATGGGGACATGGTGGCATTCCTGTGTGAGTCTCTGCGAGTGGAAGAGGGACAGGGCTGTGAAGATGGCAGAGACGTGAGCAAGTCCTTGCTCCCGCACGGCAGCGCGCACACTCCTCACCCACACTCCACATACAGCGTCACCACGCTGTGTCCTCGAGGAGCGGCCGCTGTCTGGGCAGCTGAGTTTCCACAGCTTTGGGTCTCAGGTGTCAGACTGGCGAGGAAGGAGCCCAGGGTTGCCTGGCCTGCTCTAGGAACGTCTGCTGCTCCTGCGGGTGGCTCTGTTTGACCCAAAAGGGCTCTGATGTATGTGTGTTGGTCATGCCGCCCTGAGATTTATCAGCTTGAAGGCAGAGCCTGCACTCTTCCCTTGTCCGTGACACTGAGCCCCTGGGTGTCCTGGAGGTGGAGGTGTGGACAGTTCCTCCCTCAGGTCATCACTGGTGGGCAGCCTCTGACTTCCTTTCTTATGCTGTCCTAACTGCTGATCCGGACATCAGGGTTTACAGTGTGGGCACATGGCCTGCTGTTGGCCTTACTGTTGAGTTTGGCCACCTGATCTCTAGTCCCACAGGCTGTGCATGTGGGAGCTGCTCCCTGCCTGGGAGCTGGGATGGGTCCTTGGTGGTGTGTGTGTCTGTGTCTCAGCCTGGCCCTGAGAGGCACCACGGACCATGCACAGGTGATCTGCAGCATGGCCCTGCTTCCAGAGAAAGTCAGTCAGGAAGAGCCTAAAATGTGCGCATGAGAAGGAACTGAGCCCCCTGCCTCCTTTAGGTCAGGGAAAGTGTAGGATTCACAACTCCAGGTATACCCTCAGGCAGTTCAGGTAGGAAAATAAAGTCAACCCAAATACGCAAGCAAGAGGACTTCCTGATACACAGTCTCAGACGTGGATATAGAACAGAAGTGCCTCTCAGTGACCTCAGTGCTGGCCAAGAGATCACCTGCCCTGAACCACCTGGGCACCCGACCCCAACCCCCACCTGTGTGCCCCAGGCCACCACATCTATGCCTGAGAGCCCAGAGGCTGCACCTGTCCCTGGTTCCCAGGCTGGCCCGGCCCGTCTCCCTGCTCATCCCTGCCCTGCTACTCAGCAAGTGTTAGATCTGCCGAGTGGACGATGGTTCAGGGGATGGAGGCTCTGCCTGGAAGATGTGGTCCTTGGTGATATGTGTAAGAGCTGTGCGCCAGTCCTGCCAGACGCTTGGGAGTCCACAGAATAGGACAGCTGTGCCGAGAGCCACACATTTGTCCTCTGCAGGCAGCATCATTGTATGCAGCTCACAATTTCCTCTGAAGTTTTTTCCGTAAGATTCATAAATTTTTAAAATTTTTCTGTGTAGTTCAAGGGAAACTAGCAAATATAAATAAATTTTAATGCTTATAGTTATAATTAATTTTACTACACAAGAAGCCCACGTGCATAGCTAGCCTTCTGTGACCAAATGGCTGGACGCATTGACAAGGCCAGTAAGTTAATTTTAAACATCTCCCCAGAGACGAGCAGGGTTTGGGGCCGGCAGTGTTGATGGCAGGAACTCTGTGGCACTTGTTGTCACTTGGCCCCCTGCTGCTTTGGGGTCTCCTTTATGCTCCTAGAAGTGGGCAGCCAGGCAGGGGCTCTGATTTGGCCTCCAGTGTTGCCATCAGGATTGGGGTTGACAGAACCGTCAGGTCCTTCTGTCACTTGGGAACCACGTTTTATTCCCAAGGGAACATTTGCCTCCTCGAATGTTCTGCCAGTTGTGGGGGTCACCTGGGAAAAGTTGTGGGTGCACGCTTTCAGTGGGACCTGTTTGCTTTCTGCCTTCAGGAGCAAGGTTTGCAGGCTGAGCCCAGCCTTGCCCGTCCCTAGGGCTCACAAGCCCAGGTCAGCTGGCACAAAGCACATAGAGAAAAAAGAGACAGAAGTGACCGTTCTGTTACTTCCCCTCCTGCTTCTTTTGCCTGCTGGTTGACTTTGGGAAAATGACTCAAACACCTGACATTCTGACTCCTCAACTATAAAATGAGCATAAGAGCTTATGCTCAAGGGTGGCTGTGAGTACACAGGAGATGACAGGTGAGTTAGGTTTTGCTCCTAGTTGGTTCCCAGTAAACTATGGGAACAAAGATGGAAAGTAACATCCTGTGTCGAGCATTTCCTTCCACAAAGAAGTGTCAAGGAGTGAAATAGTACCTACCCGCCTTACTGCATGCTGGGAACCTCCTCCTTTCAGCGCGGCTGGGCTTGTTTTCTTCAGCAGTATTGTGAGAATCAGGCTCCTTCTGGAGAGGGTATAGGCCAGCCCTTAGGGTGTGGGCAGAGGCTCACCAGCATCCATCTGCCTCAGGGGGACAAAGGCCCTGCTCCCCAGTCTCTGGCCACACAGAGTGGCTGTCTCTGGGAAAACGGCTTTCCTGGAGAGGGGGAGGGTCACTAGATGATTGCTTCGGTTGTTCAAAGGCTGACTTCTACAGAATTCTCAGCTATGAAAATGACTTTTCTTAGATGAATAATCAACACAGATGCTCTTTTGGCATGCCCGGTGTAGTCTGGGGAGGGGTAAAGCCCAGTGAGCGAGGGCCCACATATAAACCTGCTCACTGCTAACTGGCCTCAGCCTGCATGACGAGTTACCTGGACTGCACAGAAGCAGGTAGGCAGGGTGACCACAGTGGACGCTATGCCCAGCACATTTCTGGTGTCCACTGCATCTTGGGTGCTCGCTATCCAGATTAAATCTTTGATAGGTCAGTTGAAATAAGAAAGGAAAAGCCAAAGAAAAAGAGAAAAAAGTTTGAATATGAAAGGAAGGAAGGAAGCAAAGAAAGCCAGCCAGAACACAGCACAGCTCCCACAGGCCAGTCTGAGTGGTGCTGAGCGCAGTGCACAGCTCCTCCCACCCAGGCCCTGCGCCGGGTCCCTCCCGCTGCCGCCCACCTGAGCTCCCACTCCATCTGATCGCCTGCTCTTTCTACTTTCAATCTGTGATCGTCCAAAAGTCCACGTCACTGTGTGGTTCTCAGGCCCTCTTGGTCACCGGTGGATGTCCTGTCCTACTGACTTGTCTCAGTGTGTGGGGAAACAGGTCAGGGACAAGAAGGCCAGGAAAACCATGGCCTCACTGGTTTTTTTTCTGCCCCCATAAGCAGTTGGTGTGTCATCACACTAAATCTCCCCGCAAATGCCACCATTCCTGTGTGTGTTCACAGCATCCCTCAGTTCCCTTGGGCTTTCTAGCTGGAGAAATACAGTGCTCCTTCAAAGCACAGTGGTCCAGCTAGCGTTCACCCACAGAAGGGCAGTGTCATCACAGCAGGCACAGCCAGCACTTGCTACAGGGGAGTGTGGGGGTGGGGAGAGATCGCTCTGTGTGATGCAGGGTGCAAATGAGAGTCCCAAGGGCTTGAGGTCAGGTGACCACAGACGGGCATGTTGGTGGGCAGAAGGACACTCAGAGGGAACAGGCCACAGCAGCTCTCACCTAACTCTGTCTCTCCCTTTTCCTAGGGAGGAAGAGACAGCCGCTCGGGATCTCCCATGGCAAGACGCTGAACCCCTTCCCGGTCCCTCCAGATCCTGTCCTCAGCTTCTTAATATAACTGCCTTAAACTTTAATTCCGTTTGATTAGCTAGTTAGCGCAGATGACCTGTCACCTAATCACGTTGAGTTGTGCACACAGTGGGCCAGGCACATAGCAGCTTACTGGAAATTTTTAGCCGAAAGTTCAATAGAGAAGAGGAAAACAAACCTGGTGAGACTGTTTCATTCTGGTGGAGATGGAGGCTTCTCGGGGCCCGCCCTGCACCGTGCCCCACGCGCGTCACTCCACTTCGCAGGTCCCAGTGCACAGATGCCCCTCCCGGCTCCCCACCCCATCCTTGGACTTGTTTTGTGCCTCGCGGGCACCCCTCAAGCTTTGCCGACACTGCCATTGAGACACACCGCCATGGAACCAGAGGACACGGACGCGGGGCGACTGTTATGATCCAGGCTTCTTTGTTTTCTTTCCCTGCCATTCTCTCACCTCTTAGAGTACATTTTATTTTTCCTAACAGGATTAGACAGTCAGGGAGTGGCTTCGACATGAGGGAGCTTTCGGTATGTGGACGCGGGCTGGGCAGCTGTGAGAGTCCAGTGTGGGGCAGCGCAGAGGGGGCTGCAGGCTGGCTGCCCCCACGCCCCACCAGCTGAATTCGAGCGTGGCAGAGGGAGGGAAAGGAGGCAAATGGGCTGGGCGATGGCCCCCAAAGGGGAACGGGAACTGTGGGAGATTAGATGCTAAAGATGTCGCGTGTGTGGCTTCCGGATGGCACTGTCACCCTGCACAGCGGCCACCTGAACAGCCACTCTCAAGATTTCCGTTTCCCCACCAGAGTCCAGGCGGCGAGTCCAGGGAGATGGCACATCTCAGAATGGGACTGCAGGAGTCCTCTGGATGTCCTCATGGTGTCATCTGGTCACGTCTTGGCGTTGGGTGTGACCACCATCCGTAGCTCACAATGGCAGTGTTCATCGGCATACACTAACAAGCAGTAAAAAGATAATGTCCTGTCCTACAAACGACCTTCCTTAGTGAATGACCTTGGAGAACACCCCTCCTCGAATCACTAACAAAGACGCAGGGCTGCAAGAAGCCTCTGAATTGAACTTCTAACTTCTGCTGCCTCCTCGTGTCTCTCACTAACCCACTGACACTTGCCTTTTGGTTTAGTTCGTGTTCAGAAACTGCCAGAGACGCCCACACTGGCATCATTCTCTCAGAGAATGAAGATGAGGAGTAAATAGTCTACACAGCGCCAGAATGCAACTTCTTAATCCCATTCTAATTCCAAATGTTTAGTGTGGGTTTAAAGTAATACCTATTAATACATTAGAAGAAGGGAACAAAATTCTGGAAACCCTCCAAATTTTCAAATGAGCACTCGCCCCCTCTGTGCTGAGTCGGCTGAGTGAACTCACCTGTGGCTGTGTCCAAGCAGCAGGGGCTGCGGAATGGGCCCACGGGACCACATACTGCTCTTGGATATCAAAATAAAGTAATAAACTTGTAATGCTCTCTGCCTGGGTGTCTCATTTTGTGTTTTCATTTGTAGAACATGATCATGTCAGGTGCTAGCCATGTCTCAGGAGCCAAGGTTAATGTGCGTCCTGTGGTCACGCATCCAGAGCTCCGGAGGGGCACTGTCACCAGAGGGTTACTCAGGAATACATGAGTAGAGTGAGGTGACCGTCAAGGCACTGACCAGCCAGCTTGGAAGGAAAAGAACTTTCTATGAATCTGAAGACAAGCTTCTTTTTACCCAGGGAGTCATGAGTGCTAGGCAAGTGCTCGATCCCAGAGCTACGCTCCAGCCGAAGACAAGTTTCTGTCTTTGCATTTGCTATTTTGTCAGGGTAAACACATGGTTAATGTGAACTGAGGCTCCCTGAGACTTTCTCCGGCAGAGCCACTGAGAGCAGCAAGTTCTTTTTCTTTTGCTTATGGCTGTCTTTGGCTACAGAACTTTTTTGTCAAACAGATAAACTGAGAAGTTCTCTTACATTTTATGTTGCTTGTAACAGAACCACTGGTTCTATTGTCGGTAGCTGCTGAGAAACTGTCCTCACTTGTGAGGCCTGCTCTA
The DNA here is from genome assembly GCF_034190915.1 of Cavia porcellus. Lineage (NCBI taxonomy): Eukaryota > Metazoa > Chordata > Mammalia > Rodentia > Caviidae > Cavia > Cavia porcellus. The sequence continues at coordinate 4,045,955 of NW_026947503.1, forward strand.
GAATAACTGGGATTGCAGGAGCTCCTTTTTTGGGGCACACTGACCCCAACTTTGGCACCATAACCCAAGTGCAGAGAACACAGGGGCTCTGAATGCACCCATGTGGGGGACTGTGCCACTTCACACCGCAAGCCAGAGGTGACTGACTCCGAACTCAGGGCCCTCCCCTTCCTCCTCCTTCCCGTCTACCAAACTGCTCCAAGGAAGGGATTCAGGAAATTGTGCAAAGATAACCACATTTTAAAACTGTTCTTTCAGTTGACAAGTCTAATTTCATCTTACACATGTAAGAAGTGCATTAAATTGTAAATCAAGGGCATATTTTAATGTAGCACTTACCATGATAATGAAATAGTCAGAAATATATACTTTAAATTTTACAAAGCAAAACAGGAAGCAAGCCTGAGCTATGGTCTCACTGAACACACATCTAGAGAGGGTTCATAGCTCCCCTTCAAGCTGACTGAAAAGCTTTATGACAGAGACTGCTGGAATCCCACAGGTGCAGCCCCTCTTAATGCGGGCCTTGAGCACTGTTGTGGGTAGTCCAGGAGTATGTGAGGGCTCCCGAGCTCAGGGTGCCAATTCCCAGCTGCTGTGGTGTCGTGCTTCCAGTCAACTTGCACCTCTGTTCGTGCCACTCGACCCAGAGCGAGGAGGGTGGGTGCCAGTGCCCTGCTGGACAGGCTGGATGTGGGCAGTGGACTGGGCCATGAGGCTCCAGGCACGACTCCAAGCAGAGGGGAGAGGATGTGCCAGACAGGATGGTGGAAGAGCTGAGCACAGATGGTGGGAGGCAGACGCGTTACTGCACAGTGCAGTGACTTGGGAAGCCACAAAGAGCTCACTGGAACTGGAAATGTCTCTCAGAGACACAACAAGTAGAGCTAAGCCGTTCACTGAGTTTCGGTGTTGAGTCAGTCTTCCAGGGCTGCCAAACACTGCAAACAGCCGTAAAGCAAGCAGCTTTATCTTCCCAGAGTTCCAAGGCCAGACCTCCAGGTCAAGGGAACACAGAGCTGGCCTCCCACAAGACCTGTCCGTGCACTGCGCACCTTCACCATGTCCTCACACGGCCAAGAGAGGAGCTGCCGTGTCTCTTCTTCACATGATGCGTCTTGATGATCAGGGCCCTGCCCCATGAATTTGCTTCATCTGAATGATCTTCCTAGCATCCCTGACTCTAAATACAGTCAGTTTAGGAGTTGCAGAACATAAATTTAGGGGACACAATTCACCCCCACTGTTCTCCTTTTACTTTTTGGGAAGACTAAGAAACTTTATTAGAGAAAAGCAATAGATCTAACATTCCTAAGTACTTTTGTGACAAGCATCGGTCACACAGGATTCACTGACAATAGTTTCTGTACTACAATAGCACAGTCTTGTTCTTTCTAAAGCATAAAATGTTCTTTAAAAATAGGGCAAGAGCTTCTTCTTCTTCTTCTTCTTCTTCTTCTTCTTCTTCTTCTTCTTCTTCTTCATCTCTTCCTCCTCCCCTTCCTCCTCCTCCTCCTCTTCCTCCTCTTCCTCTTCCTCCTCCTCCTCTTCTTCCCCTTTCTCCCCCTCCTCTTCTTCTTCCTCTTCCTCCTCTTCTTCTTCTTTTTGGTACTGAGGATCGAACTCATTAACTCTCACTTGCCAGGCAGGCACTGTGCCACCGAGCTATGCTCCTGATACATCTTTTTCACTTAAAATAAAAAGTAGTAGGTTGATATTGTAAGAGCACATACTGTGGGCCAAGAAATGCAGTTAAACATATGCAGAGAGATGGTGGTGGCAGCAGGAGCCTCCCTGTTGAACAGGGAAGGCAGACACAGAGAGAAGCTACATGAATTGGGGTGTCTGAGCTGTGTGTGTGAACCACGATGAACACAGAAAAACAGGTGCTGCAAAGATGTGCAGACAGTGGGGGCACGTATGTGCACACGCATGCGCGCACGCATACACACACACACACACACACACACACGCACACGCACACAATATTCCCCAGCTCTGCCTGCTTGTTAGGTGGTAGTGACTATACCACTACTCAGTCTTTTGTTTGTAAATACCAAACTCCACTAGAGAGACCAGGGCTCCTTGAAGGAAGAGCTGATCCCAGGACAATTTACAATGGCAGAAAATGAGTAAAAAGGGCTCCAGAAATCATGGGGCCATATCAAAAGGACTAAAAAACAGACCTAAAGTAGCTCCTATTGGCCAAACCTAATACTGACCATCAAAGTAAATACTCTAATGATTGTAACCAGTTGGATAAAATAGGGGCCATGACCCTAAACCAATGCTAATAGAAGGATAAACAAGGAGGGGCCCTTTCTTTAAAGGAGACTGCCTCCTAATAAGTGGAAGGGTGATACAGCTGGAGAATGGCTGGCAGCCCTTGGATCCTGACTGGGAAAGGCCCAGGCGCAGCACTGGGTGAGGACGGGGTGAGCCGCACACGTGCACGGTCCCAGAGCATCTCACTAAATAGTTTCTGGTCACAAAAGGAAGTGGCCGCAGGGAGGGAATGTGGCATGCCCCAACCAAGTGATTGACATTCCGGCACCACACCTGGGACGGACACCCTGCTGTTCCTCAGTAAGCGCAGCTGGCACAGGGCGTTGGTGCTGCTCAAAGGCCCACGGCCTGTCCCAGCCACAGAGCACAGGATGAACCACCTGCTCGGGGCTGCGTCTGAGCCTTTCAGAAGTACCAAGGCAGCGTGAGCCAAAGGGCAAGGGCAGAAGACCCAATGGATCCAGGATGCCACAGCTGGGTACAGTGCAGGCCCCCGGGCAGCATGAATATGCCAGGAAAACATTCCTGCTCAGACCCCTGGCAGTGTCTGAAGGGGGACTGAGGTGACAAGGACAGTCTTTCAGTGTCCACATGGCACTGTTTCTATGTCTCCAAAGACACCAAACCCACAGATGCTCAATTTCCTTACAAAAACTAGTGTCCTGTTTGCCTGTGACTTGTGCACATTCTCCCATATAGCCTAAGTCACCTCTCAGTTACTTGCGATAGCCACGGCGCTGTGGATGCTACGTGAACAGCCGCTATGCTCTATCATTCAGAGGAGGCTCTAGCTGTTCAGTACAGATGTCATATTTTTCTTGAATATTTTCAATCCACGGCTGGTTGAACCTGAGCATGTGGAATCCACAGACAAATACCTGTGACTGTATATAGAAAGTCTTTGTATTATTCTTTCAACTTTTCTGTAACTTTGAGGCTGCTTCAAAAACTATGGCTGGCCATGATGGCCCAAGCTTACAATCACAACATTCAGAGGCAGATCAAGACTTTAAGGGCCAGCCTGGGCAATGATATGATTTAGTGAGACCTTTCCTGTCTCAAAATAAAAATAACAGTAATAATAATAATAATGACTGAGGGTGGAGCTCAGTGCAAAGGCCTTAAATTCAATTCCCAGTATTGCTCAATGAATAAGTAAATAATTCTAAAAAGGTAATACAATAAATGAAGATTTTGGATTATTAACCCTGAGGACGATGGCTAGAAGGAACTTAGAAACATAGACAGAGTATCTTGAAGCAGACGACTACAGTCCATCTCCTCACAAGAATGTCAGCCAAAAAAACACCAACAGAGCTGCATTATGTTAAGGGCCGGAAACTGATTACCAGAAGAACCAAGGCTTGCTCTGTTCAGGTTTGTATGACAATGGCACAAAGCAGAACAAACACAGGGCAACGTGTTTATTGGCAGAAAGGAGAGTGTCGGGTAGTAGAGGTGGGGGTGTGCTTTTCTTCGGGACTAGGATCTAATGGAGGTTCCAGTTAACAGGGAAGCTCCCAGTGACAGAAGGACACTACAAATGGGACGGAGTAAATGTCTGCTCACACAGTGACTAAGCTGAGGACATCTCCAGGCCCTGGAGTCACCATCTCCTGTTGGTAAGCCTAAGTGCTTCCGATGTTACTTTTCCCACCCCAAGAAGCTGACTGGCTTTCCCTGCGTCCTGCAGAGGACATGGCCCACCTGGGGTCAGAGCCAGAGAAACTACCATCCTTAGTAAGACTAGGACCACAGCACTGACATTTTTGGCAGAGCCCAGCCCCAATTTGCAAGGCACGACACACAAGCAGGAGGGGTGCACACCAATACTGTATTACAGCACAGAAACTCGGGGCGGGGACCCGGATCCTTCCTCTCCTGGAGCCAGTTTTGCCTTACAGCGACACCGTCTCACTCACCAGGGTCAGGAAACAAGCGTTCTTGTGCCACCTCTGTCCTCTGAGGCTGCGCCCCCACAAACAGCTTAGGAGAGCGCCTCGAGTTATGCAGCAAAGGAGAGGCCAGTGAAGAGCTGCCCCCCAGACCTCACAGACCTTCGCTCAGGAATGGAAGGTAGACAGGAGGTGAGCCAAGTGGTGCACTGACTTTACTGAGAACCAACAGCCTGGCCATTGGGCAGGCAGCCCAGGGGGCCAGGCCAACAGCTCACATCACAGGGAGTGGAGCATGGGGCTTTCTGAGCGCAAGTCTTTGGCTGGGTTTTAACAAGAACACTTGATTCTTTCGAAGAATCAAGAACTCTGGAAAAGCTCATCCTGAAAACCCATTCAAAACAGGACAACCCAGAGTACTCGGAACAGTTTTTTACAGTCTGCCAGGTAAAATACGCATCGTTCCCCTACCAACATCTCAAAAGCTTTAGAGTGAGAAGCTTCCTACCAACAGGCCTCCTCATGGATGGAGGTGGAGACCACAGCATTTCCATCCCTACCCTGTAACAAGTGGGTGAGCTAAAACATGTCCTTAACTCATTACCCAAACAGAAGAATGGGCATAAACTAAAATCCCTACCAGTCGGTCTGGAAATGTGATACACAGTAAAATATACTCACATATATTTCTAAACAGCTAGAGGCCTTAAGCTAACTCCTGGTATTTTTGGGAAAGCCCCATATCCTACATATGTCATAACAAGCAAAATGCCAGCAGGCGTCATCTTCACAAGTCACTCTAAGTCTCCTCAGACAACACAGAAGGCCGCGTCTCCCCAGGAGGAGGCATGTTCCCCTGCAACCTGGGTCTGATTTGCTACAGACTCCGAGCTGGCAGGCGGCGCTGAGCCTTAGCAGATGCATTAGCCAGAGAAAAGGACCTGCCAGTGGTTCAGTCACCCCAAGCCCCAATAATATACAAGAGTTTTAAAATAGTAGAAAAACTATTTTTATTATTTTTAAAAGCCAGCACAGTGGCTTCTGGCATAGCTATCCATTTCTAATACAAAATTGGATTAAATAAATATCATCCAATGTATAAATAGAGCATGTGACAATTCTGAAGAGAACTCTTCTGTAAATTAAAAAAATTAACTTTACATTTTTTCAGTAGTGACTCAAGTACAATCACTATGGCATTTTAGAACTTGTCAAATATACAAATCTTGACTCAGTACAAAAGTCTTCATGCTGTAGTGCTACATATAGAAAAAGATTAAACAGCAAAATCTTTTAGGATTACTGTCTAGCTCCTGACGTATATCCTAATGAATTATTATTATTATTATTTTTTTAGTGCTTTAAGTATTTACTAGTCATCCATATAAGAAACTATCATGGGGCCTCTGGGCTGGTGGTAGGTATGATATGGAATAAATTCATGTGCTCACTTGTGCACGGTGTGTGTGGGGAAAGGCAATACATTCAGAGAGGATAAGCGATAGCAGGCTCTGACCCATGGTTCACGGGCTTCATAAAGACGCAGAACGCGGCACTGTGAGGGATGTGCAGGGTTTCTGACCTTACAAAAGGTCTGCTGCTTCAATTATTAGAAAACAAATAATATGCAACTGGACTTCAAAATTATACTTTGCATTAGAATAAGGTTAAAATACAGGTGCCACAAACAGATACAAGACACGACACTGGATTATGTATTTAGGTTCTTTTGAAATTTCATTCTAAAAATTCCAAAACACCTACATAACATGAATACAAATTAAATGTAAAAAGTGAATCCTAAATTCAGAAGTATGGTTGTATAATCTCCTCTCTGCCAAATTCAGGATGCAACAGGCTTAGGAAAAGAAGATATCCATGATCAGCTCTGGGATTAACTCTTTTGATGAGGGGAAGGGCAGGATATGGACTATAAAATAAGTTTTAGGAAAAACAAAGTTAAAGAAGCAAGGTGTGAAATATTCCTATAAATAGGAACCAGAACGCAGTTCTTCTGTATATTAGGTACTTCCTTATAAAATGTTGCCTAAGTCTCTGTGATGGTTCTTTAACCTTAAAAGGTGAACTGTAACAAGTTATGAAAGAGGAGAACCCACACAGAAAGAATGGAAACCTACTTTTTAACATCTGTGCTTGCACTGACACACGATCTCACACATACGCATGTGAAAGCTCAGAGAAGTTCAGAACACCAGCCAGTGTCTCCTCGCCTGCAGTCCTGGGGACAGAATTTGGGACCTCTGCTCTTGCTTGGAGACTGGATCTCACTGAGTCACTAACTTGCCCAAGTGAGGCTCAACCTGGCAACCCTACAGCCTCAGGCTCCCAGAATTCTGGGACCACAGGCCTGCAACACCACACTCCACTGTAATTTTAAAATGCAACGTTTCTTCACAAGCGACAACGAAGGAAGGAGCACAGAAGGACATGTTGGCCTCACATTCCCGAGCGAGCACTGCCCTCTGTGGAAACAGCTGCCTACACAGCTGTGCAGCCCACGGCAGTGGCGCGGTAGAAAGGCACAGATTGCTTTCTGGTGAGCACTCACCACCTGAGAGTTTCTACACACAAGTCTCAGTACCTCCCACACAGAGAGGGGCTCACATGGAGCTCGCTGGCCCTGGGAAGCATTTTTTGATGAGTTTATTTCTTTGAAAGCATGTTTTGATTTTATTAATTATGGATTTTTGAGATAGGGTCTCACTATGCATTCTGGGCCTCAACTCACTAGGTAGTCCAGGCTGGCCTTGAATCCATATGATCCTCCTGCCTCAGCTTCTAAAGTGCTGGGATTACAGGCCCTTGCTAACATGCCTGGCCATGTGTTTCTATTTTAATCTAATGTCCTTCTATATATTTTACTCAATAGATGTCACCTGCTACACCATCTTCGATTTCATAGTCGGCATCTTTGGAAAGATAATTTCTGGTTTCAATTTATTTAAATACCAAAGAGTTTCTCCATCATGAACCTGGGTTAAAGACAGTTAAGAACTTTCTAACAGAAAACCTCAGTGTGGCAGCCGCTGAGGATGAGTGGGGACAAGGTGGCATTTGCCCAGGGCACTGTGCATACCCCACTGTCAAGGGCCAGCCCCATTCCAGAGACGCCCACCCCAGACAGGCACTGCAAGGGTGGAGCTTCTCTGTCCGGAATTCACAGAGGCAAAAGAAAAGGTCACTACAATTCTTCGCTGTTAAAAATACCTAAACTTGAAATGAATTCACATATCTAAGTATTTTATCTTAAATATTTTAAAGGAAAAAAGCCCAGCGTATGTCTAGTAGTTATTCCCAAGCAGATATGCTATGGTGAGACAGTTTTAAAAATAAAACTTTCTCCCCTCAAAACCCTGGTTAGGCATGAGGCTAGAAATTTCTTTCCTAAAACAACTTTTTAATCAACTAGCAAAATACAAAGATCAACCTTGTAAACCACAAAGATTCAAGTGAAATGATGTTGTTTCAAACACCTTATGTTTCCAAAGAATGTTTTGCAAAGAAGCAGCTTTTATGATTAGGAAGTAAACTCAAACAACACACAAATGTTTTGTGTTTGCCTGCTAATAAATTGAGAAAAGACACAAAATAGATTACTGATAGATTTTTTTTTTCTCTAAGCAAAATAAAAGTAGGCTTCGGGTTCACCTGTTAAGGCCTTAAACAATTAACCAGTACAGTCACTAAACTATGTTCTTTACACAATTAAGCATTTAACACTCTTTTTTAGAGATGTCCTGAGATGACATTTAATGTTAAAAGTGAAAGAAATAACCCAGCAAGAACATAAATTTAAAATTCCAATAATTTCAACATTGGGGATATCTGTTCACTAAAATTAACATTTCTAAAATCTTTTAATACAAAACTATAAAAGAAAAAGTGCATTCAAAGCAGAGCCTGTAAAACTCTTGCACAATTACAATTATTCTGAAAATACTACCATAGCCAGGTGAACACACTGACATTCAGGGAGCATTAGGATTTATAATAAGTCCAGTATCACAAGGAGTCAAATAAGGCTTTTCTTTTCTTAAAAAAATATACAATACACAAAGTAGTTTGGAAAAAGAAGGTAATATTTCTGAATTAAATATTTTCACATAACAAAAGTTTTTATGTCACTGCCAATGTTATTTATATACAAATGCCAAAGGTGAACAACAAAATCAAAAGATGCTCTTTCAAAATAACAGTGAAATGTCTCTTTCTCTAGGAATCTGAAATGAGCCTCTCTGTTAATATACAAAGTCCATACAATATTTATAATAAAACTACTCTCTTCTGAAACCAAGAAAGCAAAGAGAGAAAATAAAGGCAATTATTTTTCAGAAAAAAAATAAAACCCAGCTCTATGTTACAGTGAAAAAGATATCCATTTATTAATAAAAGGAACACGACACGGATCTGCAGTGCTCGCCGGGAAGGAGCCTCAGACGCGGTCTCTGCGACGGGGACTGGGGCTTCTATTTACAAAATATACTGCTCAGCCACACAGAGGCCCATATATTTGTCTATGTACATCTGTATTTATATATAGAACATATAAATAATTTCAAAGGAAAATGAACATGAAGTCGAGAACCTTCCGTCTTTGGAATGCTGCAGGAACAACGTGTGCGCTCCGCCCCGCACAGGTGGGGTTTGGTTTGGGACGAGTCTAATGTGGCACCGCTGATGACACTAAAGAATTCCCTGAAATGAAAAACACATCTCTTTACACGTGAAGAGGAAGTCATGGGGTTTTCCTAGGCTCTTAGCATCACAACACAAGCCACCGTGTTTACTGAGGGTGGACAGGGACAGCGTCTGCTCCTAGGAGACACTTCTGCCCTGGTCTCCTTGCCGTGTGCGGCTTGCGCTTCTGCAGTGACCTGATTCACAGGACAGCACAGACCCGTGCAGCGCGTGTGTCACCATCCTGTGCAGACAGCTGGTCCTCACCTGGGGGCCGGGTTTCCTTGATTCCCCCTGCTGGCACCCCAGATCTTGCATTTTAAACAGGGGTTAGATTTCTGATCGAGAGAGAATTGGTCCAGCCACCTCTCAAGGTATTAGTTTATATTAACTTAGGGTAGGTTAAAAAGAGTCAACGGCCACTAATCTTCAAAATGCATGGAATAAAAAGTGGAAAAACTTCCTGTGTCATGACATTTTTTGTGAACTTCATGCACCTATCTTGTGTTTGTTTTGGAAGCAATGCTTCTTATAACAGAAAGCATGAGGGAAAATCTTACTTTGTCCACACTAACTTTTGCCTTCGCTAATACAAAGAAATCACACTACAATAATAGTAAGATCCAAGTAATTTCCTTTTAACTAGATTACTGGCCATGGAAAAGATGAAACTGAATAGCGTAGTACCTGAGTTCAGTGATTTGTAGACAAATGAGAACAATGCAGTTACATTTTTCCCAGTATTTTTTTCCTATAGTCTCTGACAGACAATGATTCTTTAGATAATTTTACAGCTAAAAACTCCTGTGGTACATTTTTAACACTTCAAGCTTTAAAACAGAAATTGTGAGTGCTCTGCTCTTCGCCAGCGCCGCTCCACAGCACTTGCAGGGCCTTCGCGGCCTCAGAACACATTGGTGAGGGTCTGCCACTCGCCCGCAGCCTCCTGCACCACCTCCTCCAGGTGCAAGGTCCGCAGCTCCTCTCCATCCTGCTCCTGGGGAACAGTGGCGGCTTGCAAGGTTCCTGCAAGGTGGCAAAGAGAAAGCAGGCCTCAGACCTTCAGTAACAGAAAGATTTCCCGTTCGTATTTCCTGTTTCAGGAAACAAAGATGAGAAACCTCTAACTTGATCTGCTTTCCATCCCAGGAGGAAACACACGGCTCCTTCTGTCAGTGTAGCAAACAGAGTGCTTGGCAGAGACAGCCAAGACCACAGTGGCTATGCAAATATGGAATCAATGATGAGCACCAACAGCTACGGCTCTTCTAATAGAAAGGAAAACAGGAAGCCCTATGCCAGGGACGGCAAACCCCTTAGAGCTTTCAATGACAGAAACAGCCTGCTGTAAGTCTGCTACCGCTGCGTACAGGACACATGGTAAGGAGAAAAATGACCCTTCTTTCCTTCCACAAAAACTCCCCACAATATAAAGTGTTGTGTCCTTTCAGACGTAACCCCACTGGATACACCAAGGCTTAACTTCATTCACAGAGCGCGTCACCTCAAACAACTAAATAACACTGAAACACACACCCCTGTGAAAATGCTCATCACAGCAGGGCTTTATCCACTGTGGTAAAATACCTCACATCCCTCCTTTGCATGGCTCCTGCTGCCAGGGCAGCCCAATTAGTGAGGAGCAAAGAGGAGCACAACAGACACACAGCAAGTGACACCTGGCAACCCTGTTCCAGTGACATCAGTGTGAGTGGTCACCAAGAGAAGCGGGGGCCCATGGGTAGTTGTGCTCAGGAGACAGAATGCAGGCTGCAGCACCTGCCCAGAGCCTGCAGACCTCACAGACCACACAGATGCCAGCCCGGCCCTGATCTTCACGGATCCCACTTGCTTCCATGCTGATGCCAGGCTGGCCTTAACGCCTGGGCACTACAACAGCCCATGACCTATACACCCTGCTGGGAAAGGGCCTCCAGGATGTGTCAAGATAGGTATGGAAATGATGCTTGGGCTGCCTGGGCACTGACTGCTCACTGCAGAAAGCTCCAGTGAGAAATGAGCTACACAGGAAAGTGAGTGTGCTGAGGTTCTGAGGGGCCACTGATGCCCAATACACTCCTGTCATCTTGCCAAAATAAACCAGAAATTTAATCTTCTCAAATGTTGTGTACACATGCGTGAGGGCAGTGCATACACAGTCAAACCTCAAAGACAAGGACATGTTCTGAGAAAAGCACTCGCTGAACTACTGTCATTGTGGGGTTGTGGCCAGTGTGCTTCAAGGAGCTAAGATGCCTAAATGTACCAGGTAACAGAGTCTTACTGTCACCCACCTGCCAGTCACTGCCTGAGACATTCAGTGGTGCAGGCCCGTACTCACAGCAAATCAACAGAAACATGGGCGCCCTGCGTGGTCCACTCCTGACTACCACTCAGGGCCTCTCCACGTCGGACTTTCCTCTGCGCATGAACTGAGACTGCACCACACACACGCCCACCATGTGACCTGATGGAAGTGACACCTGCGAGATGGTAAGAGTCTCTGGGCTCTCAAACGGTGTGCCGCTCACCCACAAAGCTGTGCGCTCGTTTCATGTGCAGCTTCATGTTGCTCTTCTGCGTGAAGCCCATGACGCAGTAGTCACACTTATAGGGCCTCTCCCCGGTGTGCTTCTTCATATGCACCTGCAGCGCACTCTTCTGGTTGAAGGCCTTCTCGCAGAGCGTGCAATGGAATGGTCGCTCCCCTGTGTGTGAAAAGCAGCATGTCAGGGTCACTAGCAAGATCACACTTGACAGCACACGCGGAAAACATTCATTCTGAAGAGCTGTGCACTTAGAAGGACCACAGTCATTTCCTTCCCGCTGCTATTATTCCAACTACTAACTAAAGGGTGCTGGCAAAGCCCTTCCATACTAAGACATAAAACTTCAATCAAAAGTTACTAAGAGACACAGAAACAACTAGAAATGAAAGTAGAACAGAAATGGTTTTTAAAAAAAAAAATGTTTCTTTTTTTTTTTTAATTGTACCAGGGATCAAACTCACGACTGCCTGCTTGCAAGGCTTATGCCGCTGAGCTAAATCCCCAGCCCAACAAAAATGTTTCTAACACTTCATGTGGTAAAGCACTGCTCAAACTATGTTCTGAAGGGCGCTGCTCTGTGTCTCACAGCTGTGATAATACCTGGTCTATTTCTCCTTCTCTTCAGTGGCCATGCTTATGAAACTCTACCTTAGCACCCTAAGGTGGACTAGCACTGAAAGATGGCCCCAAGTCTTCTGTAGCTCCTAAGGATGTGGATGCAAGGATTTCATGCCTCTGACTGTATTCGTTAGAAAGGGAGATAGTGTAATGTCATTTATCAGTTGCCTCTGAGTAAAAAGCAGTATCAGCAAGGAGCCAATATGATAACACAGACCTTAAAAGTAGTGTCTTTGGCTAGGAGCAATCCATGACCATATGGAGCCGGGTTCTGCTAATGACCCGGATGAAACTGGAAGTGAGTCTTCCTCAGAGCATCCACACAAGGGGCTGAGCCCATTTCTGACCGTGAGATTCCCTTACGCCCACTTGCATTGCTGACCAAATGCTGTGACATAGCCAAAGAGGCTGTTTGAAGCAGCTGGATCTTTTATGGAACAAGAGAAAACTAATCCTACTCCCACCCTTTGGATCTTTTAATACCTCAGCCAATTTAGTATAACACACAGTTATAAAATCTTTCCACGTCACTTGGAAATTAGCAAGACAGGCTGCAGGGAGAAGCCTACTTCCAGCCCAGGATGCTGGTCTGAGTGCTAGGCAGCAGGAGGGCAGGATCAGTGCTCCACAGGAGCAATAGCGCTGGGCTGGCTTACCAGCTGGATGCCACATTTCCAGGCTCCCAGGGCCACTGTGAGGGAAGGGGGCTCAATGACCTCACAGAGGAGCAAAGTCCCCAGCTAGTACCTCAATCAAAAGTGAGAATGTGACAAAATGCTTATCATCAAGGACTATTTAGATGGTGTCAGATATTTACTAATTAAAAGCAGGCTATCAAGTGAAATGTTTTCATATTGAAACATCTTTTAAAATACTGCTCCAAGTTTAACAGCAGTTCTTATGATACACATAACTATTAAGATAAGCCTGAGGTTATTGTCATATCATTTTAATTACAAAGAAAAAAATGGAAAACCTCAAACAAATGTAAATACATTTAAAATATCACATGAAAGTATTTAAATATTTAATGGTCCACAGTTTCATTAGCAATAAATACTTAAGAAACTGGAATGGAAAGAGGCACACCAAAGCCAGAGACACATATCATTAAACCACTAAGTTTTAGATACATGACAGAAATATTCAACAAAGAACACAGACAGACCTTGAGATTGATGGTAGTATCAAATCTAGCTAAATAGGAATATATGGCATTCTTATTTCACACTGAGCTGCCAATTTCTGGGTAAGGCTGAAGGACACAATCATTTCCTAAGCTCTTCATTCTGGCTATAAAGGGATTTGTGGTACTATTCACCTCTAAGGTCACGCTACCCTGTGTTGGGTGATGCTTTCCAACCCCTTCACAATGCATGCTTTATTGTAAAGCAAAGCGTAGCTTATCTCTCTTTGTTTTTTAAGAAATTCATTATGAAATTACACATGAACCAGGATCTAAACCAACAGTCAAGGCCATAGCCTTGAACAAGTCCCCTGGACCCCATGTGCCCAGAGTCTGAAGGTCAGGAAACGCAACATGAGGAGGGTGCACGGAAGTCTTGCGACACTGGGAATTATAGAAATCTTCTGAGGACAGAGAGATCCACAAGTTAACCCTGAAGCTGAGTCTTAAGAAGACCCAGGAAGAAGGGCTAAGAGGTCAACTGCAGACAGAGAAAATGTTGCCTGAAGAGGCAGGAACCCAGCAGGGATCAGTCAAGAGCTTAAGGAAGAGACATGGCTCAGGTTGGCCTGGTGGGGTGAGTACACTGAGCTCCACAAAGCCTGAAGAGGATGATATGCTCAGATTTGCCTCACACGGTCTCTCAGTCTGGCTGTCCTCTGAACGGAGACTGGGGAGGCAGAGGTCTTAGTGACACCTGCAGCAGATGGGGCAGAAGGACAGAACAACGCACAGCTCTTGGTAGAAGCAGCCAGCTAGACTCAAGGTCTTGGGAGCTCATCAGAGATAAGTGTTGAAGCGGAGTAGACAGAAGGGCCAAAGGTCAGGAGGGCTTGTTGACTTGCTCTGTTGTTTTTCCCCTTTGGCACAGCTTGAGCAGATGTAGGTGGTGATGGGAGAGCAAGAAGGAGAGAAGTCTGCTGATACTAAAGAGAGAGAAAAGTAGGCAGGGCAGAGGTTGGGGAGGCTTTCCCTGATGAGTTTGAGTCCCATAGACAAAATGCAAACAGCAAAATCTCTACTTGAAAAAGTAGATAATAAATTCATCCAAAATTAGGGGATCCTCCTGTCTCAATTTAGCAACTTAAATCTCAAAAAATAAACGGGCTAGCAATGTAGCTCAATATGAAGCCCTGAGTTTAAGCCCCAATATTAAAGAACAGAGTAGGGAACATGGAACACATGGTCCCTGCTTTGAAAACAATACTTCTACTGCATATGAGTATTCACATGTTCATTCCTATATGGTCCCAACGAAGTCCACTTCAAAGAGCAACGAAATAAAAGCACATCATATCCTATTACCCGTGTGGATGCGGCTGTGTCGCTCCAGCTGGCTCGGTTTGGCAAATGCTTTTTCACAAGTATCACACTTGAACACTCTTGGCTTCTGAGAGCTTAAGGAGGGGCCAGCTTGATGTGTCAGCATGTGCTCCTGGCAGAACACAGAAAAACCAAGTTTGTTTAAACAGAAGAGGAAAATCAAACCACCCTGAAAACCCTCATCAGTGGCCAGGGTCACCCAAAGGCAACCGCTCCTCAGGAGGCTGTGGTCCAGGCTGAAGGAGACCACAGACCATGTGTCCAGTGAAAGAGCCCCCAAAGGCGCTCTGCTTCCCCTCAGTGCCACTGATCTACCTCGAAGTCAGCCCAAAGCCAGTCTGTAGAGGTCTGCAGACCCAGGACCATCACTGAAACAATGGCAGCTTGAATAGATTCTTCCAATGATGGGACTGCTACTTCACAAGAAACCAAAAATCTTTTGCAGTCACAATGCAGTTTAGCATTGTGGGTAATCTGTGGTGACTGATTTGTCAGGAACCCTGCATCTGTATGGCTGAAGTTTTTCTCAGAGATCTGACATTTGCCATGGTCTGCAGGCTTCTGAGCATACCTATGGCTATTTTCCCGAATTTTACAAGGTTCCTATTATCCTGGCTGAGTAGTTTTACACTGCACTCTTAAAGTAAAGCTCAGAGGGAAGAGAACCTCTGTGTAGTACTTTTACTATGAGCCCTGTGTCACTGCTCCACGGCTCCACTCCTCAGTGCCCAGTGCAGCCTATGAGGTTTGTCACAGGCAAGAGTGAGGCAGAGAACTCAACTCCAGGGCTCAGGAAGCTTCCTCACATTGCAGGCTTGCAGAGCGAGGGCTCAGAGCAGGTGTTTTAAGCCAGCACAGTAACTACAATGCCTGCCCTGCACCAATCTGCAAACAACTGCAGCTTGCGCTTTCCTGCTTAATCTTGGTGTAGCATGCTTAGTAGAACGACACAACTCTGACTTTTGAAGGTGGTGCCATCTGCTTCTATGACCATTTTTCTTTACACAGAATAAGCACTCCATGTCTGCTAACCAGGAGTGCGGAGATGGTGTGCAGGGAACAGACTGGCCACTGGTCAGGAAGGATTCCTCTATTATAAACCTGCAGTCTGTCCCCAGAGGAGGAAAGCATGTTCAGCGTCAGAGAACGCTGCCATGTTAAGCTGATGGTTCTAAAGAAAAGCACTTACTGAGGTGCAGTTCTTCCAGAAAAAGTTGCTCTACGGGATGTGGGTGACTAGCTGAAACAAGACACCTATCTTTGGGCAGGTTGGGAAGGATCTAGGCTCCATGGTCCCAGGAGGTCTTCACAGAGCAGGCACAAGAGGGGCTGCAGCCAGCTTCCCAGATGAGGCCAGCAACACGACGCCACTCACATACAGTCCGCCCAGCACCGAGTCCTCCATTCCACACCCATCAAAAAGCACATGACGGCTGCAGCCCCTCCGGGGGGAACACCACCAGCATCTCCTGAGATCCACGAACCACCAGCGGTTCCTGAGATTCACGTCATGGAACTTAGGACGCTGGGAAACCAAGCAAGCAGCTCCCCTCCCTGGTGAGCGGCTGTGGTGTGGCAGGCTGCAGCCCCTCCGGGGGGAGAACCACCAGTGTCTCCTGAGATCCACGCCATGTTGGATCTTAGGACGCTGGGAAGCCAAGCAACCAGCCTGCCTCCCTGCTAAGCAATAGTGAGCCTACTGGTGCACAGCCTAGAGTCAAACATCCCACTTCCCCTACTCTCCTTACCTTGACCCCGATTGCAAATGGGAACAAGAGATCTGAGCATCTCTTGGGAGGTTGACCATAGCAAAAAAGGGGGATTTCCTTCTACCATCTCTTTGAAGGCAAATATTTTTATTACTGTTTTGCTTTATTCTGATTAATGGTACTGCTGTATTCAATACTGTTTTGGTAAGTTCTATAATATTCTGTATTTCATTTTATTTTGATATACGTGATTGAAAGAACAACTATTGTGAAGATAATGAGAGATAGTGTGATACCTATTACTGTTATCCCGGTAACCTGCTGTGAAGTTCTGTACCAATTTCACTACACTGTCTCAGTTGGCTTTATTCTGTCTCGTTCTGTTGTATTTTACTACCTTCAAAAACAAAAAAAAGCACATGATGGCAAGGATCCAGGTATTCCAGCTCCTCAGAAAGGAGCTGCTCATTTAAACAGAACTCTTCTTTGAGTTCCAGCTCATTAAAAACCAACAAACACAACAGGCACATACACTAAAACAAGCAGGTCCAGCCCTGCCGCGGAGCCCAGGGTCCACACATGCATGTCCTCACGGAGCAGTGTCCCGTGGCCTAGGCGGCACTCTGAGAACACCACGGGGCTGTGTCTGTGGGCTGCACACACACGCTTCCTCCTTTCTGCATACTGGCTCTATCATGTACAGAACTGACTTTTACTGACAACTGTTTAGGGACAGCTTTGAATTTAAAGAACTGAGCAGAGAGTACAGAGCACCATGTAACTAACTGTCTCTCACACGTTCCCAGGTTCCCCTATTGTCAACATTTTATATTAATACAGGATGCTGGTTATCTACACACTGATAACTAAAGTCCACACTTGATTCTACTCTCACTAGCTTTTTCCTAAAGTTCACTTTCTGACCCATTCAGGATGCCATTCAGGACACATTTGGTCATCAGGGCTCCCAAGGCTGTTTTAGTTGCTTCTCAGTCTCTCCTTGTTTCTTAGATCTTGAGGGTTTTGAGGGGGTCAGGTATTTTGCAGGTCGATCCTCAGCTGGGCACTGTGTGACGGCTGTCTCACGATCTGGTGGAGATCACGTGGTGTGGGAGGGGAAAGTGTCATGCAGCCAGGACACACACTGAAGTGACTGGCAACGTGGATGAGGACCTGGACTGTCTGCTAGGCTTCAGCCTGGCTTCGCCCTCTGCTGCGGCGTTCCCTTGTAAAGGAAGGCCCTGGGCTGGACATCATGGGCTCATCTCATTACCATCCCTAGCTCTTCCTCATCGCTTCCCCTTTATCCAGGGCCTTCTGCAGGATGTCCACCTTCCCTGTCTCCTTTGTGGTAGCCACACAGGTAAAGAACCTGTGTGCAAACACCATGCTGGACAGGGGCACCTGAGGGCTGGTTACCCAGGTGAGCACAAACACGTCACTACGTACCACCTCTTTCCCTGAGAACTCCTATGGGCCACACAAGTGCCTGCTTCCCCCTAAGCTCGACAACAAGTGCTGACAGCTTGGTACATTTCCCTGAGCCTTACAGGTGGGAAGTGATATTCCAACGTTATTTCAATCTGCATTAAAAACTGATTCTGAATTGTACACGAATTGTAATCCACCCAACTGCACACCACAATGACCATTACTAAAGACTCAGTATACACATTTACACTAGTGACCTCTTCATCAGAACAAAGCAGGGCCTTTCCTTTCGGCCTGCAGGAACAATGGGTACCATCCCTTAGGTGTGTACCTTGAGGTGTGTGGCACGCTTGAAGGCCTTCCTGCAGATGCGGCAGCCGTGGATGCGCTCCTTGCCATGCACCTCCTTGCTGTGGTGCATCAGGACCGCAGCGGAGGAGAAGGTGCGGTCACACTCTAGGCACTGGTGTGCTGGGCACTCCTTCTCAGGCTGGTCACCAGGAGCCAGGTGGGCAGAGACATCAGTCACCTGAAGAAGTCAGGAGTTCTCTGATTACTAGACTAGTGGGGTCTCTGAACTGACGGACAAGCCAGATAGCAACAGGTGTATGCCCAACACAGGTGCACCTCCAACCCCACGCATTTCTCCACCTTAGCAAAGACACCAAGGACACCAACATTCCGTTGGACCAGAATGTCCACTGTGGCCTTGGGATCCTTGAAATCTACTATGTACTGGCTAAGCAAAACTCAAATAGTTTTTGTGCATGCACTCTGCAGATTCATTCCTATACTGCCTTCCTGGATGCTCTGGGCCAACTACTTAGCTCCTCAGCCCTGTCTTCTCAGGGAGCAGTGACAGGCAGAACAATGAGGCCTATGTATCAGGGTGAAGGCAAACTCAGGGACATGTGAGGTGTATGTGCTCAGAACACACCTGAGACACAGCACACGCTCCACAGATGCTCATCAGGAGCAGCAGTTTTAGACTGGAGTAGTATCAACAATATTGCTTTTAAAATGCTGCTGCTTTGGTGGATGATTTTTTTCAGCAAAATGCACTATAAATACTCCATAACAGCAAACAGTGTCTTTAGCACTGACTGAACTAAAATATGTCTCCTGAACTGTGGATCACAACCAATTAGTAGATTTTCAAATCATTTCAGTGAGATGCTTCCATCACTTAAAAAAGAATAAAATACAAAGGGTTTATTTCTTAGCTTATAAAAACAACAGACTTCCAGTTTTGTGGGTATAAATCTCTACATAATGATTTTAATGAAACAATCATAAGGAAAATTTATGAGAAATACTTTATTACTAGTTTATCCTATGTTTTTTCATAACATTAGACCATGAAGAAATGGTTAAACATTGAAGAAATATTTAGGAACAATTTCTACAAGGTGTTCTCATGTCATGTAACTTTTACTATAGTTTAAAAAAAAGAAGGGGAATTTGAAAAAAATGAAATAAAACAGAAAATCTCAGAAGAGCAAAGACACTGTAACTATGTTTCATGTCACAAAGCAAGTGTTTCATTTTGTGGTTCTGGGGACTGGCCTTGGGGTCTCTGCATTTTACTATTGCCCTGGACTCTCTCTCCTTTTCGTAATTCTTAATTTTAAGCCAGGTTTTGCTAAGTTGCTCAGGTGGGTTCAAACTTGTGATCCTTCTAACTTAACTTCCCTGCTGGGATGACAGATGCACACACCCCCATAAAGGCTAAGACTTGTGTTGTGTGTGTGTGTTTACATATATATGTGTATGAAAATAAAACACATGTGGCAATAAGGTCACTGCATAAAATGCATTTCTTGTGAGTCAAAGAAAAAATTGAATATCCCTGGAATAACTGAAAGAGTCAAAACTACTCTATAACTTCAAGTAAAAAAAAAAAACAGTGTGATTAAAAGAAACAGTATGCGATGGACATTAAAACAAAATCTTTAGCTAACAGTGCTGCCTAATATTCTCCATTTGAAATATTTATCAACAGTCATCATAACTGAATCAAACATTTCACTCATGAGAAATCAATAGATGCCAGGCAAGTTTAGCACACTTGCAATCCCAGCACCCAGGAGGCGGAAGAGGAAGGATCACTGCAAGTTTGAGGCCAGCCTGCGAGCACACGGGGAGTTTAAAGCCAGGCTAGACTACAAGCAACACTCTGTCTCAAAAAATAAAGAATGAAACAAAAGAGAAATCAATTCAATGGTCTATTTCAAAGAAAAGACGTTGAAACTTTGAAAATTACTTCTACAAAATAACTGTTAGCATACCCAAGAATCAGTAAACCATTGCATCAGAAATAAAACTTTTAAGTCATGTTTCTACAACTTCTGTATAGTAGATTATCAATGTTCCACTGATTTTCACAACTGTTACATGGAAATCAGAACACAGAGTGAATTCAATTTTAGTAGAAAACTGGTCCTGAGTGAGATACACACTCTTAAGTCAGAAGTAATTTGCTCCCCAGTTCAGAGCATTCTGAACCTATAAGGGCAATGTTTAGGGGTGGGCAGTTTCCGGGCAGAAGTTAATCTATTTAGTCTACTACACTGACGGTCAAGAAGCAGAGCAAAGAGCAAGGCCCCACTCCTCCCCTGCAGTCTCGCAGTCACGGCATCATAGCGCAGAGACTTCTCACGGACCGGACATTCTCCACAGCGGGTGGCTGTCCTGGCTCAGGAACTGGCTGTTACCTGAAGGAATCTGCTCCCTGTGCCCTTATGCATATGACAACCCTGCTGACCCACATCTCCCTCCGACAGCCTCGCCTCCAAGAAGGTCCCCTGGAGACCAGCTGACTCCAATTCATAGGAAACTCAGCAAAAATATCTAGACCTGCATTCTGTGTGAAGCACAACAGACCTGGGCTCACGGGCAGCCCTGGCTCTGAGCCCTGCACCTTGGTCATGCACAGCCATCCTGGCATCGCAGTTCCCTATTTCCTGAGTAAAAGGTAGCAATGACTTTCGGACACTTCACAGATTGACAGTGATGGCCACTCTCAATAGCACACACCAAGTGCCCAAGAAAGAGCCAGCCTCGGGCATCTGGCAGCAAGTGTATGCTCTTTTCCCACAGGAAAAATAACTTCAAAACAGGGTACTGTGCCTTCACGCAGTGAGTGAAGGAATAAAGGCCCGATTGCCGGAAGACAGGCTCTTGCTGGATAAAATCTCCTTGATTTGCCACCTTCAAGCTGTCAGCACTGTGGGTCCAGCCTCTGGGCCCTCCCAGGAACACTCAGACTGAAGGCAGTTTCTTGCTTTTGTAAAGACGGGCCAGTTCAGTGGCAGTCTATCTACAGCTCCTGTGCCAAAGACAGTTTACACTAAGAGTGTACATATCATCAGCTCTGTACAGACTGTCTAGCTCTTGTTCAGCACTGGGGATGGAACTCAGGGATGCACAGTTACATCCCCAGCCCTTTTCACACTTCATTTTAAAACAGGGTCTCACTAAGTAGCCCAGGCTAGCCATAGACTTCTGATCCTCCTGCCTCATTCTCTAGGGAGCTGGCATTACAGGCATGCATGACCATGTCTGGCTCAGTTTGCATTTCTTTTCACATTAAGCATGAAGAAAAAAACATTTTAAAAGCCCAGCCAAGCCAAGCCAAACCTTTGCCTCCACGGACTTAACCAGAAGGCAGCCAGGCTCCACATGTACCAACCCTGACAGCAGCATTCACATCTGCCATCAGCTGAAAGCTGTTCCAGAACCTGTGCTCAGGACCGAGGCACTTCACACACCTAATCTCTCTTACTTATTCATGCATTAATTCAAAAGTGATCAGTTTTATTTTATTTATTTTTTGTTTTCAGACAAGGTCTCATTATGTAGCTCAGGCTGACCTTGAACCTGTAGTGATCCTCCTGCCTCAGCCTCCTGAGTGCAGGGATTATAGGCCTGCGTCCCCACACCTGGCTAATGATCTGATCTAAAAGTAGCACTTCATACAAATTAAGACTGCCTATGGGCCTTAGCAAGAAAGCAGAGGAGGAGGGATATGTACACATGGGGCCAGCAGTCATGTCCAGAGCCCCGAGATAAATCCACCGTAACTAGAGCAGCTCTGGTTTCCTGCCAAGGGCGTGGGACACGCAAAGCCAGCCCGGGGTCAGGAGGCCTGAGTCAGGGTCTGCAGCTTCCATACATGCCTGTGTGCTGCAGCAGGACACAGGTTACACCTGACAGTGGTGAAAAGCAACTGACACTGCAAGCAGTGCCGCACCCCGACAGGAGGACATCGGAGAAAATATCAGGGGCGCATTTTGGCTAAATGCTCACTGATGCTGATTAGTTATTTGTGCCACTTCAACATTAATATTTTAAGTTTTGGGGGAAAAATCACAAGCTATACCAGATTCCAATACTTACATTACCACATACTTTCAAATGGACACTAACATGAATTACTGTAATGAGAAAATTCCAAACTAATTTTAACACAAGAATATTCTCAAAAATCACTGTAACTATATTAATTTGAAATGTTGGGGAAAATCATAAAAAACAGTAAAGTAGTTTTTGTTTACCTGTCATATTAATATTGAAATTGGATAAGAAGCACAACTTGGGAGACTAATAAGGTCTCACTACAAAAAGTACGATATAGTGAGATTAAAAATAGTGAAGTGACAATGAAGTCAATGGTTTCTCTGTTTGGCAATCAACAGGTGTGGAATGTAGCTGACTCTCCAGGCTTTAGGGGTTCAAACTGTGCGTCTTAGTGGAAGGGCTACCTCTGACCAGCTTCTGAAACATAGACTATAAGCCGTTAGGATAGGCTCCCCCAAAACAGTGTGTTGCAGTACAGTGTAGTAACTGTGTATGCTGCTGAGGATGGTACCCAAGGTCTCACATATTCAAGGCAAGTGCTCTACCACTGAGCTACAGCTTCAGCCCAAGAATGTATTTTATACCCCATGCTTTGGGCCATGTCCAATAGTTTATGTTAATGATCTGATTTATACAGGACAGCTGGTTTTAACCTGGGGGTAGAAGTGGAAACTGGGCAGCTTAGCCAGCCACGAGTACTTCATGCTTATCACTGACCACCAACATCTGTGCAAATATATATATATATATATATATATATATATATATTTTTTTTTTTTTTTTTTTTTAAATAATGTCACAATAGCAGACACTAAACACCAGGAACTGAGCTCAGAAGTCTGCATATTTGACAATAGGTGGACAACCACTGCCTCAACTTTTCTTTAAGCAAAGTTTCATTTCCTTTTGCTAGTTCATTAGAAGTTCCAAAGTATATCATTATCATTTCTTGACCTTCTGCCTAAGATCAAGTGTAGTACCTGTTCTCATCAGTTTACTATCTGATATATCCTCTATCCCAGGACAATATAGTAAATGGGTTTTTGGAGCTGAGAGATGGAACAGGAGCTTGCTCTACACACTCCACGTATCTACCTGGTACTGCAAGTGCCTCCAGGAACAGCACACCAAAAAAAAAAAAAAAAAAAGTATCATTACGAACAAAGGCATGGAAATTTCCTGGGGGCACAATCAACAGCATATTTGTGTGTGTGTAGTACCCCCTAGTATTGTGAACTTAGATTCACTTCCACAGAAACATTTAAGAAACATCATCTTACTGAAGAATTGCCCAAACATGTGGTCAAAGCGATAAATAGTTCTATGGTTCAACTGCCTACAAGCAAATTGCGTTTCTTCCTCATGTCTTGTGCCTCAGTTTACCCAACTGTATAACAACATAAAGGTTAACATGAGATCTAAATAGAAATGTGCATGGCATGGTAATACTCCATCCAAAAAAGAGAGGGGGAGGGAAAGAAAATAAAATAAAATGAGGAACAGGTCTCACTCAAATGTATCTGTATAGGTAAAATTACATGACTTAAAAGAATCAGCAAAGATGTTACCAAAAAACTCTACAAGAACTACGTATAAGTAAATGACTATGTGAAGTCTGATCAGAAGGCAAACAAGATAATAACAGATTGAACACTGATGTCATTTTTGAAGCATGCCACGAAAGTCCGTGGTACTAAACCATATTCCCAAAACAAATCCCAAAGACTACAACCAAAGATCCATCATCTGACATATGCCCCAAGAGCTCTGTATCTTCCTTTGCTCTGGCTTCCGTGGGAAATCCTCCATGGTCAGCCCCACTTGCCCAGGCCACCCACATGGTTCTCTAGCATCAGTCTTCCCAAGGAAGGTAAAGAAAATAACCCCGTACCTGGTAAGCTATTTCTTCACAAGTGGCTGAGGATGACTGTGGGGTGTGGCTCACTAGTATAACCTGCGGTGAGCCTGATCCTCCTTGGCCTGAGAGAGAGGGATCCGTAAGCAGTGCTGGGAATTGCTGACCCTGGCAAAAGATTATTATTTTAGAAACTGCAGCATTATCAAATCAGGCGTGAAAGGTCTTCTATGGCAAAGCCTCTTTGGAAAACAAAATACAACATACCAACCAAAGAGACCATGTAGGTCCACTCAAAGCTTTGTAAGAAAGAAGGCATAGCAGCACTACTTGTCACAGCCAAAAGGTGGGAAGAGCCCACAGTCTATCAACAGATGAATCCATAAATGGGCTGTGACAAGCCCATTCAAAAGAGTATTACTGTAGGAGGTCCATATAAAGAGCATTAGTTAGCAGTGAAAAGAAAGAAAGCTGACACGTGCGGCAACAGGAATGAAAAACCAGGCCAAGTGAAAAAGGATAGTGACAAAACACATGTTGTACGACTCCATTTGTATTAATACCCAGGACACACAGCCTTGTAACACAGAAAGGAAATTAACTGCTGCCAGGGGCTGCCGGTAAAGACAGGGCTGGGGACACACCTTGGGTAGGGAGAACACAGATGTGACGGCCAATAATGCCAGGCTTCTTCGGCATGGGTGAAATGTAAAACTAGATTGATATGCAATCCTGCAAAAATACTAATAACCATTAAGTTGGACATTTTATTTTTGTATGTGTGGTTATAATACAATCCGTTCACCAAAGTCTGTAATGGATATCTGAAATGTTTCACTTTTACAAAGTACTACAAACACTGTGGTAAACACCCTTAGGTGCACTATCTTTGTGAACCTGTGTGAGTTTTTTTTAAAAAATTAGCGCATAACTAAATATTTATGGGCTGGAAGTTGCATCAGAGACAAGGGAGAAAGAGGGATGGGTAACACAATTGGCAGCCCACTCACCATGACTGAGTTCACCTGGTGTATGAAACTCAGGAGCTGATGTCTACGAAGCTGGACAACGCTAAGAAGAACTGACCAAAGCAGGACACAAAATCAACAGAAAAAAACAGACTTTTCTATTTATGAATAATAAACTAGTTAAGAAAGAAATTAGGGAAATGATTCCATTCAAAATAGCTTTAAAAAATACCTAACGCCTTTGCTCTGCGATCCCAGCACAGGCTGAGAAAACCAGGAGATCTGCCTCTGTCTGCTGGGCACCACCACCGGAAGGCTATTTCTCCCATGTGCCCAGTGCAGTCAAGGGAGACAGACAGGTCCACCTCTGCCTGCTGGGCACCACCACCAAAAGGTCACATTCTACAGGTGGCCAGTGTGGGCAGAGAGAACCAGCAGATCCGCCTTCACCTTCAGGGAGCTGCCACCAGAAGGCTGCTTCCTGCAGGCGGCCAGCAGGAGCAGGGACACACAGTCTGGTAAGCCCTGTGCATCCATAAGCCAACACTGGAGACCCCTGGTTCCCTCAGGCAGCCATCGCCCACTAGCAGAATCAGACAAACACACTCCTGTGTGTCTGCCACCATCGTGGGAGTCCCAGTGTAGACACACAGGCTGAGAGAAGCAGCCCCACCTCCACGGCCCCTGCTTCTTAGGGAAGCCACAGTGTAGCTGCATAGGTGTGGAGAAGCCCGCTCCATGCTCTGCTATCTCCCTGTAAATCTGGAATTAGAGGAACCCAGGTGTCTGTCTCATCCCCCTACCCCGCTAGGGGCAGCCAACAGGGAAGTGCCTGGGGCCCCACAACCAGCTTGTGGAGAAGAACCCAGGAGAATGTCAAGATGAAGGAGAAGAAGGCAAACTGAGACCTCCAGCCCACACAGAACAAGTCTGGGAGACACGGTCATGGAAGGAAACGGAAGTCACACACCTGACACCTCTGAGAGGATAGCAACTGAAGTAAGGAAACAACTTCATGAGACTGGAAGATCAGAAATAATGTCTCAGGTCAAAGAAGAAATCACAAACATACTGAAAGAATTGTTGAGCAGGTCTAAAGAAGACATAGACAAGAGGAGCACAGGAAAATGATGGAACCCTTGAATGAATGCAGAAAGGAATTACAATGCATGAGAAAGATTCAAAGAGATGTAGGAAATTAAAAATTCAATCGAAAGCTGGCAAAAACCACTTGAAAGTGTCTGAAGATAGATTTTCAAACCTTGAAGACAGGTAGTGAACATGAAAGAAAAGATCTCTTAATAATAACATGCAATCGGGAGGTAACAACTCAACAGCTGCAAGATGATACAAAGCAGCATAACTTAAGAGTGAGAGGTATCAAGGAAGAAGCAGGGTCAACACAAATGAAATTAAAAGGACATTCACAGAAGCAAAAGAAGAAAACTTCCCAAACATGGGAAATGGACCCGGCGTGCAAATAAGTGAGGCATATAGGAATATATATATATATATATATATATATATATATATATATGACTGTAGCCATAACCAAAGTAAACCTACACCCAGACATATAATAATCAAGATCCCAGAAATGCAGCACAAGAACAGAATATTAAAAGCTGTTAAAGAAAAGAGACAGATCACTTATAAAGGAAAACCAATCAGAATCATGGCAGACTTGTCCACACAAACCATCAAGTCAAGAAGAGTTTGGAGTGAAGTGTTTCAAACCATGAAAAAAGACAACTTCCAACCCAGATTGATCTACCCTGCAAAACTATCTTTCATAATTGATGGAAAAATAAAATACTTCCATGACAAAGAACAACTGAAGGAATTCAGACAACCAAACTAACCCTACCGAGAGCGCTAAAGGATATTCTAGAGAGAGATAAAGCTGACCACGGTTCCAGGACAGCAGCAGAAGAGAATCACCGAACAAGACAGGCAACTGAACGAAGGGGAAAAGTGGAGGGCCAGCAGCAGGAGGACAGCAGGGCAGAGCAAACCACTGTGTGTAGGCTGTAACCATTAAAATGTAGATGGCCTCAGGTCAGCAACAAAAAGAAACACAGGGAGAGTGGATCGAGAAACAAGATCCATCAATACACTGATACACTGTATACCAGAAACATGTAAAGGAAATTCATAGACTGAAAATCAAAGGAGAGAGAACAATTGTTCCATGTGACAGGAGACCAAAACAAATCAAGAGTAACTTGCCAAACAACTGCAGAATGGATAAGAAAGACATATGTTATTTTCACGCAGTGCAGTGTTACCCAGCTATAAAGTAGAATCATCTCAAGGCTCCTATAAGTAAATGGATGCAACTGGAGATCATGCTCACGACCAAAACAGTATGAACTCACGTGTGAACTCTAGCATAAGGAACAGAAGAAGTTACTGGGACCCAATAGCAAGGCAGAGGAAACACCCAGGAGGGGAAGGCAGAAAGGTAAACTGCTGCCGGTGTCTTACTGTCTTCTCTTGGACTCCTGCACTGCTTACACAATTCTGTTAGGTTTGGCTTCTGTCTTCTTTTGTTAGACTCTATGCTGTCAGATGGTAGGGGTCCCTATTTAGAATGTAATGGGATATTTTACGGTAATCATGGTTTCTTATTATACTGCTTTAAAGTCTTATAATGCTTCATTCATTTGTTTGTTTGGCTTTATTCTGTTTTGTTTGATTTTATTACGTGTGATGGCATGAACAGCTATTTTGAAGACAATAAGACATTATGGTAGCCATTGCTGATTTACAATCATCTTATTTTGAAGTCCTACCATGCATTTGTTCTTCTGTTTTGATTGGTTTTATCCCATTGTGTTTATTTGATGGTATTCTGTGTGATGGTATAGACAAATTTTTTTTAGGAAAATGAGATATTATTGGAGCCATTGTTCATTTCCTGTTACTTGGTTTTGAAGTCCTGCAATGCTTTCATTCTTTTGAATGGTTTTATACTATACTGTTATGTTTGACATTACTGTGTATGAAGGTATATTCAACTATTTCGAAGAAAAGAGACATCATGGTAGCTATTGTCGATGTCTGGTTGTTTTGTTGTGAAATACTGTGTTGCCTGCTTTGTTCTGTTCTGATCTGCTTTGTTCTGTTCTCTTTTGCTTTACTCTCTTTAAAATAAAAAATTAAAAAAAATACCTAGGAATCAACCAAATCAAGACAACTAAGATCCTTACAGTGGAAATCACAGAGCTCTAGAAAAAGAAACTGAAGATCCCAGCATACGGAAAGACCACCCCACTCCTGCATCAGCAGAATGACTACTGACAAATGCCTGTATTACTAGGAGCAACCAAAGGTAGCATAATTCCCAACAAAATGCCAATGACATTTTTCCCGGTACTAGAAAGCACAATCCTGGAATTCACACAGAAACACAGAGGATGTGATCCTACACAAAAATAGCAAAGCTGGAAGTACTATATCACAATACCACGTTTCTAATTATACTACAAAGCTACAGTAACAAAAACAGCATGGTACTGGCACAAACGCAGACATCTAAAACAGTGGACCCCACAGGATACAGAAACAAACTCAAGAAACTGCAGCCATCTGATTCTTGACAAAGGACCCAAAGTATACACTGGAAAAAAGGCAGGCTCTTTAATAAATGGTACTGGGAGAACTGGACATTCATATGTAGAAGACTGAAACTAGATCCCTATCTCTCAACCTATACAAACATCAATCTAAAATCATTCAAAGACCTATATATAAGATCTGAGAATTTGGGCATAGTGGCACATGCCTACAATTCCAGTACTTGGGAGGCTGAGGCAAGAGGATCACTGAGTTCAAAACCAGCCTGGGCCTGACAGTGAGTCTGAGGCTAGCCTGGATCACATGGCGAGACCTGTCTCAAATTATATATACATACATACATATATACATATATATATGAATTCCCACAAAAGATCTGAGACTTTGAAACTGCTAGAAGAAAACACAGAAGAGACAGTTGAAGCCACAGACATAGATTAAATTTCCTCAACAGGACTCTGATAGCACTTGAAGTAATAAGATCAACAGAACTACATAAAATTAAACAGTTTCTGCATTGCAAGAGAAACAACCAACACAGCAAAGAGAGCCTATAGCAGAGATGGTAAAGCTTTCAGAAACCAAGTACCGAACTGTAACCCCAAACCTATGATCACTAAATGCCCACACAAAAATTAAACCCGAATATTGGAGATTTAGTTTAGAAAACAACAACTCATACACAAACATCTTTTGTGTTAACAGAAAAACACAGTAACGTGTGCCCTCTGGCATGTTTGTCACACTGGCCTACAGAATGGAAGTTTTGCCACCTATTATTCTAACATGGAATGTAGATCACTCAAAAAATCAAATAATAAATGGGCAAATGAGTTGAACAGATACATTTTAAGAAAAGTACAAATGGCTAATAAGTGTATGGAAAAACGTTCAATATCTTTAACTGTTTGGGACATTTAAATCAAAACTACACTGAGATTCTATCTCACCTGTCAGAACAGTAATCATCAAGAAAACAAAAGACAATAATTATTGCTAAGGATGCAGGAAAAAGGCACCTTTGAACAGCCGCCAGCAATGTAAATTAGTAAGCCACTGTGGAAATTGGCATGAAGTTCCTCAAAAAAATAAATAGGCTGGGGGTGGTGAATGTCTGTAATCTCAGCACTCATGAGGCTGAAGCAGGAGGATCACCCGAGTTCAAGGCCATTCTGGGCTACAGAGTGAAACCTTGTTTCAAAACAAAGGAATTAAAGTCAGCATACTATAGGGATATCAGCATACCCAACCTTATTGCACCACAATTCACAACAGCCAAGTTTCAGAAGTGGCCTAGGTATCCATCACAGAAGAATGGATACCAAAAAAAATGTGCTTATATACAATGGAATATTATTAAGCTATAAAAAAGAATGAAATTGTATCATTTGCAGGAAAATGGGTGAATTGGAAAACCATCACATTAACAAAGTAAGTCGAACTCAAAAATGCAAATAGCAAATGTTTTCCCTACATGTGGAATCTAAAATGGATCCCATGAAAGAAAAAGGAAGACTATTAGACAAAAAGAAGAAAAAGGCTGGGGATTTAACTCGTGGCATAAGTGCCTGCCTGGCAAGTGCAGTCATGAGTTCGCTCCCCGGTATGGAAACAGTAAGGGAGGGTGATGGGGGTAGGTGTGATTAAATTATATACAGTGAAACAATGTTGGGTGTTAGTTACATACTAAAATGACACTATTTTTAACGTTATAAGGTTAAGAGGCACATACTAAAAAACAATACAAGGAGGTAAAAGAAAGAACTGACCAAGGACATTCAATGACAGTGACATTCAACGTGATAATAAATTTATGGCATCGCCATCAGGTAGCTATAAAGCAATCTAATTTCCTACTGCCACATGATTTCCTCAGAACTCTGGCGTCTGCAGTTAATAACTGCACAGTCCTAACAACTTGTACGACAGGAGCAGAAGTGCTCTGGTCGGTAGGGAGGAGCGGGACTGCCAGTGTTACTCCGGCTTGGACAGCTTCCTGAGACCCTGTCTTAAGGAAAAAAAACAAGCCAGGACCAGAGATGTAGCTCAGTGTGAAGATGAGCACAACCACTACTGAGGAGGAGAAGGAAAGAGGGAGCGGGGAGTAGACCACTGCACCTCAGAGCAAATTCCAAGGTACTCAGAACCAGAGTCAGTGAGTGACTTGCAGACAACAAAGCTACGAAAAGCAAGAAGTTTGGAAAGCTTCTAAAAGAAGGGGCCAGACAGACAAGTTTAGTCATTATGTTTACAAGAAATGTTGCTGCTTTAAAAATACATAAGAACTAAAATCATAAAAACAACAACAAAGAAACGCTGTCACTTTAGAACAGGGGGGCTAATAAAACATGTCACAGTAAAGTTCTCACTTTTTACTGAGACCCCAAAACTACACTTATATATCAAAATATCAAGCTATAAGTTTTTGCACCTGGTCAATTATCTATAATAATCAAAGTCTCTAAATGAAAGAATTCATATAAAATATGATTAAAATTACTTATTTTTGTATTTTCAAAGTAAAACTGAAAATCATTTTGTTTCTTGAGGAGACTTCTTAATGTACACTCACTTCCTTACAAGATCATCAATGTCAAGCAGCAACATGAAATTGTAGCCTAGGCTTCCTCACCCCTCAGGAGTTCAAAGTCTGGGGAAAAAAATCAGCCCAAATTCATGACTGAGAAAGAAATTTTAAAATATACATTTTCACATGTTCTGTACAAAGTTACTTTTATTTGCAGGTGTATTTCACCTTACTTTATTAGTGTGTGTGTTTAGTTTACAATGGTCGTATTTCTTGGGGAATACTGATTTACTACACTTAACATTGCAGTCCCACAGTGCATCAGTCTTCCTACAAGCCACATGCGCTCATCCTTCTTGTGGCAGAGCAGGGCTCCACTGTGTACAAGCCCTCCATTCATCTGTTCACGGACTCACAAGCTGCTTCAGGGTTTAACTATTTTGAATCGTGCTCCTAGAAACATGGATACGCACGTGTCACTGTGGTCTGATGTCTAACTTTTTCAGGAAGATACCAAAAGGGGGACAGCTGAGTCAAAGGGCATTTCTACTTTTAGTTTATTGAGAACTTCTCACACTGTTTGCCACAGTGGTCAGACCAGTTTATACTCGTACCAACAATGAAGTGTATGGATTTCCCCACAGCCTCTCCAGCATTGGTTACTGGTTGATTTCTTGATGATGGCCATTCTTTCTGGAGTGAGATGGAATCTCAGGGTTGTTTAATCTGCATTTCTTGAATGGAAGTGACCATAAAGATTTTTTCAAGTACAGTGGCCCCTCAGTTTATGAATGCTTTTGTTTTTGTTTGTAACACAGACGCATCTGCAAAAGTTTGTTTTTGTTTGCAAACTCTACGTAAGGTTATGAGCATCACTGCAGCCATCCTTCTCACAAAAGCATGAATGTGGCCATCTTTTCCAGAATCACTGAATGAATTAAGTTTGTGAACTAAGGACTACTATACCTATTCGTATTTCTTCATCTCAGAAGTGCCACTCATTTCAGGTGTCAGTTTTTCAGGGGACCTTTAAATTTAGGGGTCTAATTCTTTTCTTTATATATTCGAGAATTTATCATTTACTTTCTTTATATATTCTACAGTCATATATAAATATATTATTATATGAGTCCTTTGTCCAAGAGGCTGGCAAGGCTGTTCTCCTATTTATGGGCTGTCTCTTCACTCTGTTAGTGGTTTCCTCTGTTGTGGGAAGCTTTGCAATTTGATGGGATGTCATTTGTTGATCTTGGTATTATTTCTTCTGAACTGGGGTTCAGTTCTGGAAGTATTTGCCTACACGTCTTAAGGAATTTCACTTGTTTCGTCTCCTAGCACACTGAAAATTTCCATTGTCTGTTTAGATATCTGATCTATCTGGATTTTAGTTTAGTGCATAATAAGAGATGTGGGTCTAGATTCAATCTTTGGCATGTGGAGAGCCAATTTTCCCAGCAAACATTTGTTAAAAAGGCTATCTTTCTTTCTTTCTTTCTTTCTTTCTTTTTATTTGTCTTTTTCATTTTTATCGGTACCGGGAATCGAACTCACAACTGCCGGCTTGCAAGGCAGGTGCTTATGCCACTGAGCTAAATCCCCAGCCCCCAAAAGGCTATCTTTCTTTCAGTGAAAAGATCTGGCCCTTCTGTCAAAGATAAGTTGCTGAATGTGCTTGGAGTTGTTTCTATATGCTCTTATCCTCTATCCTTTCCAGTGATTCACATGTCTGGGATTTTCCCCCCAATACCATACTATTTTTATCACTGTAGCTTTGTAGTATAATTTGAAGTCCAGGACTGTCATGCCTCTGCCTTGCCCTTCTTGCCTAGAATTGCTTTTGCTATTCTATGTCTCTTCTGGTTCCATTTGAGTTTTAGGATTGCTTTCTCTATTTCTGTGAGAAATGCTATTGGTATTTTTATTTGGATTGCATTAAATCTGTATAACAGTTTTGGCAGTAAGGCCATTTTGACTATATTAGTTCTGGCTACCCAAGGAGAGGTGTTATCTTTTCATTTTCTGATGTCCTCTTCAGTCTCTTTTTTTTTTTTCAGAGTATCATAGTTTTTACTTCTCTATGTTAATTCCTAAATATTTTATTATTCTTGATGCTTTTGGGAAAGGTATTGTTTCCCTAATTTCTCCATGAGTTTATTATTTGTATACAAGAATGCCATTGATTTCTGAATGTTGACTTTGTATCCTGCTACACTACTGAATTTAGTTATTAATTCTAGAAGACTTTCAATGGATTTTCTGGGGGTCTCTTAGGTCGTATCATCTGCAAGTAATGACAATTTAACTTTTTTTCTTTCCCATCTATATCTCTTTTATTTCTTTTCTTGTTTAATTGCTCTGGCTAGTGTCCGCAGAACTATAATGAACAGCAGTAGTAATACTGGACATCTTTGTCTTTTTTCTGATTTTCGAGGAAAAACTTTCGGCTCCTCTCCATTTAGAATGGCCATTGGCTTGTCATACCTCAATGGCACTTATCACACTGAGATAAAGACCTTCTAAGTGGATCTTCTTCAGTGGTTTTATACATGAATGGATGCTGGATTTCACCAAATGCCTTTTCTGTGTCTACTGGGATGATCATGTGATATTGTGCCTGCGTCTACTCAGTGGTAGATTACATTTATTGGTTTGTGTGTGTTAAAGCACTCCTGTATGCCTGGAATAAATTTATTTCATCACGACACACAATCTTTTTGATGATTTGCTGTATTCTGTTTACCACTGTCTTACTGAGGATTTTTGTATCAATGTTCATTGAAGAGCGTGCCCTGTAGTTCTCTTTTCTTGGTTGGGTCCTTCTCTGGTTTTGGAATCAGGATAATGTTTGCTTCCAGAATGACTTTGGGAGTGCTGCTTCTCCTTCGATTTCATTAAAAAGACTTTAAGGCATTTAATCTTCTCTAAAGTTCTATTAGAATTCAGCAATGAATCTGTCTGGACTTGGGTTTTTCTTGGTAGGTTTTTTTCCCCCCGATTTCATTAATTGGCACTGTTTTACTGAGGATTTTTGTATGTTACTGGGTTAGCTTTCATAGTTCATACGTATCTAGGAATCTACACCTGTCTACCCCTATATTTTCCATTGCATTACATTACAGATTTTACGCGCAGTTACCAATGATCTGAATTTCGGCGGAATCTGTTACGATTCTGCCTTTTTCATTTCTGCATCCTCCGTGGAGGCTCTCCTTCCAGCCTGACTGCAGTTCCTGAGCACACCTGTCTTACTGTGGCTGTAGCTCACCTAGTCACTGTGGGGACATAATACTGAGAGCCCTGAAACGAAGCCATTCTGAGGTTGCTCTGAGTCAGGTGTTCAAACAATTAACACTTCCCCATAAAGGTGTCAGGCCAAGCTCTCTCTTCAGGGAGCGCTGCATGGACTTGGACTGGAGGCACAGGGGCACAGAATGCTGCCCTTCAGCACAGCTCACAGTACCCTTAGGCACCGGAAGCCTCTGGGGTGCCCGCTTTCATCTGTCCTTATCGATTTGGTCTCCCTTTCCTGGAAGCTCAGGGCAGGAGCCAGGGAGGAAGTGCAGACTGGCCCCTCCCTTCTCCGTGCCGAGTTCTGTTTCCTCGGGGTCTCTTTAGGTCTCACTTTTCCTTCTAGAGCCCTCCTCGTTCCTGGGAGCCCCGCTCTTGTGTTCTTCTCTAAGCTGTGACTTTCCAGCTCCTGGATTCTGAATCCTGGAGTGGCTCAGGTGCTGCTACCCACTCCACCATTTCCAAAGATGTCTTTAGTTTCAGTTACACTAGTATACACGCCCACTGACAGTGGACAAGGGTTCCTTTTTCCCCACACCCTGGTCAGCATTTGTTATATTTTGATTTCCTAATAATGGTCTTCTTTCTGCGGTAAAATTGAACCTCAGATTGTTTTAATTTTGCATCTTTCTAATGGTCGGCGATGTTGGAATATTTCTTCCAGTATGTATTGGTCATTTGTACTTCTGTTAAGTGTCTGTTAATTTCACGTGTGCATTTTTCACTGGGTCTTTTATTTGTACTTCTGTTAAGTGTCTGTTAATTTCACGTGTGCATTTTTCACTGGGTCTTTTATTCTGGCAGGTCTAACTTTTTGAGTTCTTTGTCCATCCTACATCAGTGATGGCAAAACTAGGGCACACATTACTTTTAAGACAAAACTTGTTCATGTTTGACTTGTTTTTTCTAAACTGAAACCTCAGTACGCAGGTCTAATTGCAGTGTTGGCCCTTTGTGATATATGCGTGGGTTTTGGGCTGCACTTTGGGCACTCGTCTCTAAAAAGTTTGCCTTCATTGTTCCAGGTATCAGTTCTTTGAGGAATAGCTGGCAAAATTTTTTTCTCTTTAGGTTGTCTCCTCACTCTGTTGGCTGTTTGTTTTGTTGAGTGAAGCTTTTTAATTTGATATGATCCTATTTGCTAATTCTCAGTATTATTTCTTATACAACCGGGTTTCTGTTTAGGAAGGCCTTGCCTATAACCTGTGATTTCAAGAGTTTTACCTATGTTTGTCTTCCAGCATGTTAATCATTTCTGTTTTAACATTTAATTCTTGGATGCATTTTTATTTCAGTTTAGTATATTACGGTGCAAGACATGGGTCTAGATTCTCCGTATGGGTAGCTAATTTGCTTGACATCATTGATTAAAGAGGCTATTTCTTCTCCAGTTACATTTTTGGCCCTTTTGCTACAGAGTGAGTAATTGAATGCACTTAGGGTCATTTCTGCAACTTCTGTTTTATTCCACTGACTCTCATACCTGTTTTTGTGCCAATTCTATGTCATTTTAATCGCTGTAGTTCTGTGAAGTAACCTCAAGTCTGGGACTATGAAGCCTTCTGCTTTGTTTTTGTTAGTCAGGACTGCTTTTGCAATTCTGGGTCTCTTGTGAGTCCACATGAATTTAGGATTTCTTTCTCCAGTTCTGTTAGGAATGCTATGAGTGTTTTGACTGGGATTGTTATGTTTGTACATCAGTTTTGGAAGAATGGTCATTTTGACTATGTTGGTTCTGACCCAGCCAAGAACAGGGATGCCTTCCCATTTTCTGATATCTTCTCTGAGTCCCTTTTTCAGAGTATAGTAGTTTTCATTGTAGAGGTCTTTCACTTACTTAGGCTAACTACTAAGTATTTCTTTGGTGCTACTGTGAATGCTATTTTTTTTTTCCTTAATGCTTTACTGGATTTTTAACTTTCACTACAATAAAACGGTATCTCAAAACAAACTAACCTTTTCTGTATTAGAATCATTTATCTCACAAAATGTTCTTCTATAACTGAGTCACTGTCAAATTTTAAATTAGGTTTAAATATATACTTACAAAAGTATATTTGTAGCAAACATTTTGCTATTATAGATATAACTTCACCCATTAGATATAAACTACATAAGAATACCATATAACTAAACTACTTAAAAACATCTTCTTTAGCGGGTGCTTTTAGAACCATTTTCTTTCACAAACTTCAGAAAGAAACAAAAACAAATGTAAAATAAATATTAGTGACCATCAAACTTAAAAAATCTATAATAATGCAAATGTTTACACTATTCTTTCCTTTTACTTGCTTCAGGGAATCTTGATTTTTCTCACTTGTTTTGATCCCCTTTCAGAGCTTGCAGGGGATTCACTCCCTCACTAAATTCACAGAGCACATGTAATTTCAGGGACCAATTTAAACCACTCAGTATTCATCTCTGTGTGAATAATTCTCACCTATCCCAGATGACTATCACTATAAATTGGTTAATTTCTTTTGGCTATTTTCTGATTTTTAGGTCATGTTCTTATGATAATAAGCAATCATAATAATTTACAGACATTTGCTTAAATATTTAATAACTCATTGATAATAAAATGATTTTATTTAAATAAGCTTCTATTATACTTTAAAGAAATACTCATAAAGCTAAGAATAATTTGTTTTTTCCAGTTATTAAACTACCAAATCAATCTATGGTAAACCAAGTGTGTCAGTTAATAGAAAATATATTCAAATAAAGGTACACACTTTAAATCAGTATTAAATTAGCACTTAAATTAGTATTTGTACAATGTCATTAAGCACTATGGGTTTCACATTTTGGTACCCTTACTGCACTCCAGTTCAGGAACTCTCCCAGAGGAGCACCAGTCTCCTGAGGCACTACTGTCTCTACTGCCCATAAAGCTCTATGGCTCACACCTCAGACCTGCGCAGCCCGGGCCTGACTGTGCAGGAGGGAACATGTGCATGTGTAGAGCAGCCAGGAGGCAGCAGGACAGACAGCACCAGTTCAGTGGGTGTTCAGGGAGACAGCAGGGCAGTGCAGTGGGCCTGCGCGCGGATCCCAACATGTGAGGCACGTGGTGGAAGTAAGACAGTAAAGACTGGGCCAGGGCCAGGCAGGCACCACTCAGGAAAGTCCCTAATGAAGCACTTCTCCACTACAAGGGAAGAGCGCTGCACTTCGACCACAGGCAGTGGACTCACACAGGGCTAGGTCAGAGGAGTAGCATTTTGGAAAAGCTAGTCACCTGCCCGTGCCAGGGGTTAACCCACAAAAGGCCACCACTGTTACATCACTGGATAACACTGCAAGTCCCACACTTCGTCCTCAAGTCCTCTTTGAAGAACTGTCCCTCTTTGGCACATCTACCTGCCGTGATCATGTGGCTTCTGTGAGCAACATCGGCCAAGTCCTGGAGGCTCCGTGCACATGTTCTACAGAAAAAGCACTGGACACCCCCAGGGAATATTCAGATTCTACAAATACAACGAAGGGACTCCAAAAGGTGCCTGCCTTATGTGCAGAATGACAACCAAACTCCCAACTGGTGATCCCAGGAGTACTGTCTGTTGGACGGGAGGCTTTAATAAAAGCACCTGGAAGCAGGTTCTGTTGACTACTTTTTTGAGGGGGCAGGGAGTGGGTACTGGGAAATGAACTCAGGCCCTTGTGCTTGCCAGGCAGGTGCGCACACCACTGAGCTAAACCCCTGCCCCGCACTCTTATTCTTACCTAAACATGAAAATGGTGTATTACCAGCACAGTAAAGAGGTGGACAGGACCAGGTAAGTCTCAGCTGACAGTGTCACACAGCAGGAACTGAGACATGTTCTCTGAGTGGTAAGTCAGTCGAACATCTAACATCCAGCCTTCCCGGCAGCGCCTGCTTGCCACATACACCAAGGGCTCTACATTGTCCTTGCTCAAAGTGACTAATCCCCCCTAATTTGGGTACTGAGATTAAAGATTTTTAAAATTTTTATCTTATACACTTTTCTAAAATTACTTTTGTCCTGCCCTTCTTATGGTTAACAAATTCTTAACTTAAAAAAATACCTTTAATTTTGAAAGAAAATGTTCAGAAACATGTATTTAGCACAGAATAAATAAATGACATTTTCACAGTCACACTCTGAAGTCTTCCAACTGCTGTCTGAAGGTTACTCACCTGAGAGGTGATATTCAGAGTGACGGTATCCAAGCCTCCAGACAACATGCCCTGAGTATCGGCCAGGGTCAGTGTAACACTGGCATCTCCTCCCACACCTGACGAGGACATGACCAGGTTCTGAGCTGAGATGGCTGACGGTGACATTGATGTTGTTGAAGGGAGGCTCCCACTCGTAGGGTTAAGCTCTACAAAAGAAGCAAAGTAAGCAGTTCAGCGGGAAAACCTGGTAAGACACATTCTCAGGGCGCGGGAAGAGCAGGTTTCAGATGCTTTTGAAATCACATCAAGGAAACCAGAGTTTTTCATTCCAATTTTATGACAAGGCTTTTCTTAGTTTCCAAATACCCACAGGTATACACTCTGCTTTATTGGTATAACATTTAAAAAAAAAAAAAAACCCTAAAACAAGAGTGAAAGTACAAACTATAGCCAATCCACTGCTACTACTATAGAGAGAACACTCAGACAAGGATTTCCAGAGCTACAGACTACTAAAGAACCCAACAGGTTCCACTGAGTAACAATGAATTTCATAAGCTAGTGGATAAATCTATCTCCAATCATTTTCTCACTTTTGTTACCTGTTTAAATATTTCTACTTATTCTGCAACACAGCTAATCAAATGAAACATCACACAATCTTTAAAATATTAACTTATCCTATATATCATCTTAGCTTTCTTTGGAAAAGGCAAAAAAACCTTTAAATTATTTTCCCTGGCACCTAATGGTAAGAGAAAACAAGATATCTGGTACAGAAATTGGGAAAGACGGGCCTTTTCTACTATGAAACAGACACTCAAACAGCCTCTTATGCAAGTGAGATGGGCTCGGAATGGGATTATCCAAGTCCTGTGAAGGCACCAACAAAACCAATGTTTAAATCATTCTTCATATGCATAAACACACATGCACATACAGGCACAAATCCTCTGACCTCACAACCTAACCCCTGTCTATCTACAAATAAATGCACACTCATCATTCTATGTCAGCCACTGTGCAAGGCTCTAAGAACCCAAGATAACAAGTGAAGTCTAACTTCAAAAAACACATATTCTAACTAGGTTTAGAAACAAAACCAAACAGACTTCTCTCAACACCCTGGGTGACCGAGGTCTCAGGAGTCCAGGGCCTCTCCTAGGAAGCGGGGCCAGTGGGGTAACCAGGCTACTTACTTGTAACTGGAGCTCTCCACATACAAGGCCTCCATAGATCCACACTCGTGGAGTCCCACACTGTGCTGCACAGACCTGGAACCTTCAAAAGCAGTATAACCATTAGGAGGCTGGGAGCTCGTGCACTGAAGCGACGCTGGTGTGCCCTCCCACCTGCTCCTGCCCTGCACAGTGGGCTCCTCAATGCGGTGCACAGAAGAGTGTGGATTTGTGGAGGGATGTGCATGCACTAGCACTCCAGTTACACAGCACTGCTCTAGCAGCCTTCCTCAGGCTATCTCCGCACATCCTTGCCCTTGCAACTAGCATGCGGGCATGCTGGTCATACAAGTGGACTGAACTGCAAAGGGTGCCTTAGGACACTGCACGGAACCAGTCATCCACTGTCACAGAGCCCAGGGAGGAGAAGACAGTGAGAGGGAGGCCCATTCCTGTGAGTCCTTCCTGGGTTCATCCTCAAACTAGCAAAGCAAAGCTAACACTATTCATTACTACTAGACAGCACAAAATTCACCCTCACCCTAACTGCTAAATAAAGGACACAAAGAGCCTCTCCTCACCTGTAAAATAAACCTGACTTTCTAGTGATGATTAATGTATCAAAAAGTTCCTGGACTACCTGGCAAGAAAAATCTAAAGAGAAAATACAATCAGGAATATTGACTTAATTAAAGGGAAAACACAGAACAACTTCAGATAATGCCAGAGTTCGTATTCCAAATCAAATGAAAAACCTTTAACCATGTCTTCTAATTTGATGAATTTCCACAAAGAGGGGGATATATAAATTTTTAAACAGAATCATCCTTAATATGAATTAAAAGGATGTGAGCCTAGAGGATGAATGCTGACATTTTGTTAAGCACCCACTTGGGTAACTGCAAGATACAAATTGCTCTAGAAGCTACAACTCTTAATATGAAATTTAAGATTCAATATTTAAAAAGATTGTAGACCTTTATTTCCTTTATTTTTCTTTAACCACTATTCCTCCTGAATGTGTCACTAATCAAAACCTTACTTCATTTTATAACTCTGACTCAAAAAATAGTAATCTCTAAGATTACTATTCATCAAAGCTAACATCATCTTAAATCTATACCAGAACAAGATTTCGTGACTTCTAAAAACCTTGATGTAATTTTTAGGATTTCAGAAGTTTAAAAGATCTTAGTTTTTCTTGCAAGTAACACAACTATGGGACAACAGGGAGTAGGAGGTAGAAACCAAAGGGAAAGCCCTTCACGCAGTCTGGCCTTCACTCCCAAGGGCTCCCGCCACTCCACTGCACTCCACAGTACAGCCTCAAGTGTGCGGGATCTCTGCCTAGCGTCTAAAAGGCATCATCCAAGGAAAGGCTAACCTTTTGAGCTATTAGAAATAAACAACAGATTGTACTTAAATTGAGAGAAAAATAACTTTACATAGTGCTAGTAAAGAATTGCTTTTTATGTATATTAAAAGTGGAACACATTTTATTCATCAAAATTATCTTAAAATGGAAAGTGGACTATGTTAACACAAAAGAGTAATACTATTTTCAGATAAACTCTTTAAACAAAAAGTCTTGTTAAAAAAAGGAAAGAAAAAAACATCCCGTTAAATCTTAAATTTCTATCCACTGCCAAGCTGCTTGCCTGAGAGGGTGCTTACTGACTGGATCATCTTTCAGGGAAGGGTGCCTGGTTTCCTAACGGATGTTGTCAAGGTCACAAACAGCCGCCAGTCCCTAATCCTACCTCTGAATGTGCTTTATTCCTGTGTATGAAGTAGTCAGTCACCTCACCTCCATTCTTGAATTCCTGAAATGCAATATACAGTTCTTCTTCCAAAGCCATCAGTTAAAGTGCTAATTGCCAGTTAACCTACAGCTGAAACCCCAGCTTCAAGGGAAATTTAAAAATAATGACAGCCACATGCATATTCATTATTCTCTGTATCACGAGTCGGCAACATAAATTTCATATGGTTAATGCTAACAGTTTTTATTTCAAGTTTCTCTCAGAAGAGCCACGATAAATCTCAAAACAACATTTTAACTTCCACTCTCAGATGTAACACTAAGACCTGAATGGGTAAGAGAGGGAAGAATCTCTTCCCACATCCACAATGATTAGAAGATACCTCACCTGATCACAAAAAAATTCTGTATTAATTCTGTAAATCTGAAATTGCAGTACTACAAAACTGTTCTTTAATTATGAACTCATATTTTATGGTGTCATCAAATTCCTTGACAACTTTATTTTTAAACTTAGTACCTCGGATATAAAAGCTAAAATAGCATAAAAAATGAGAAACTTCCTCAGCTAGCTCTAAGGCAAAAAAAAGTTTCATGAAAGAAATGATTAAATCACAGATGGCATGCTATTGTTTTTAAAGATTGCCAGCTGTAGAGTATGAGCATCTTGCATACCTCAGCCATGAAGAGCTCCACTGCCCAGAAGGAACCTTCACTTGCCTGGACACTACCTGTGAGTCCCTGGAAGCAAATACATAGGAAAGGTACGTGCCACCTAACTGGTCAGATGCCTCCTCCATCTCATTTCTCCATTCTACCAGAATACCATCAATTTTAAATTAAGGAAATATTGCACCAGCAAACATCCAGGATCTCCAGGAAGCACTAAAAAACCACTCCACTTAAAGTAACACATCACAACCCTTCTCAGTCTCTCGCTTTGCCAGGGCTCACTAATGATGTCAAGCAGAGCGCTTCCAGGGAATGGAGCATCCCACCGCAGACGGCCAGCTCACTCCCTGGTAAAGCTGGATGCTGAGTTAGCACCTTTAGTCCAGGGACCCACACTGACCACAGCCACCATTCACTCTAATCTGTGTACAAGAAATACATCTTCATCTCACAGCATGCAGAGTAGGAAAGAGAGTGAACTTACAGCTGATGGTCAGAATTCCACAGATACCCAGAATTTAATCTTTCTTTGTCTCTCATACACACACACACACACACACACACACACACACACACCTATGACTTTTAAAAAGAGGTTACAGAGGAATGTTTGTTACACAATTTAAAAATATACCATATATTTTGGATATTATAGCCA
Source organism: Cavia porcellus (assembly GCF_034190915.1). NCBI lineage: Eukaryota > Metazoa > Chordata > Mammalia > Rodentia > Caviidae > Cavia > Cavia porcellus. Next base: position 4,088,643 of record NW_026947503.1, read on the forward strand.
GTATAGACTAAATTATAACCTCATATTCTAGCCTACAGTCAATTATAAAACAAAACAGAATTCCTCTTAGTTAAGAAAAAACCACAAGGCCTCTCTTACTCTAAATTAGTAAGCATTACATTCTATGATACAGCTTTTTAGAGCAATCAAATCAAACAAAATGACTAACGAAAGGAAGAAATGGGTAAGATTACAGCAGGAAAAAAAATCAACACTGAAGTACAAATGGTACAGAAGGAATGGTCATTGGCTTGGGGATCCTAATTTTGGATCTTCCAACATGTGGTTCAGACAAAGCTCTTGTCTACATCAGTAAGGAGGCAGAAAGTTCTCTCAGGGCCTGAGTGGCCATGCCTCCTAGTGTCATCTACAGGGCCTTCCTTAGCACACCAAAGCATCCACGGCAGGGAGAACCCAAGCTCCTGGCAGAGGGAACTGTGCAAATGTCTGCAGAGCCTGCCTCTGGCCCAGCCAGGCCCCCGCAGAGAAAGCACCCTACCAAGTCAGCCCACACAACATGCCCTCTTGGCACTGGCATGCCTCTTTACATGCTGCTAACGCAGCACTTGTACGCTCAACTGTAAGAAATAGAAACAGGGCACAACCCACTGTTTCTGTGAGCTGGAATACAAAAGAACTGTGTCTACCCTGCTCACTTGTTTACTCTTTGGCATCTTACAATCCTCGTCACATAGTGAATTACTGGGAATTACTACCAGGTAAGTGAATTACTAGGTAAGAAAGTATTTCAGTGAAGTATGAAAGACAGTCTAGCTTTTAGCACAAATATATCTGAACATTGTTTTTCCCAAAACTGATACACAGAGCTGGAAAATAAGCTAAAAAGTAAAGGAAATCTCTACCAGATAAAGAACACTAGATGGATGTGTTATCTTAAACTGTTGATGGTTACTTGCAACTGTCACTTATTTTACTTGGACTCATTTATTAGTAAGAAGTTAGCCTTAAATAAAAGCTCGTATTTCAAAAATCTTAGAAAGCTGCCTTCTTTCTATTTGTTATCTTACTGTCAGCCAGAAAAGTCAGAGTAACATCCAACACCAAGTCAGAAATGATAGCTTTCTAGGTGAAGCCATCAGAATGCTAAGGTGTGTGTAATTACCACGGCCTTCTATATCTGATGAAAATCACTCATGTGCTGCATAATGGCATTTTGGTCCGGGCAGACTGGACATATGCAGATGGTCCCGATAGCTGAGGTGCAGGGTGAGATGTGCCACCAAGATCAGTGTGGTGAGCGCACTCCACGACATCTGCACAACAGAGCCACTGAACAGCATACCTCAGACAACACCACCCGTCCTCTGGGGAAGAAGCCTGTATTTCTTCAGACCTGACAGAAGCATTATTAGCTGGATGATGCCTAGAACTGAACATGAGCTCTAACCCTTATGGAATGATACTGCAGGTGATGAATGACTACGCCGGCAGCTGACATATGTGCCATCTAGAGTGCACTTTTAATTGCTGCCCTTGCCACAAGCTCGTTGCCTAGACCTTACAATGTCTCTCCTGGTTAAACCTTTAGTTGTACATGTGAGGAGTTTAACGTTGCAAACTGTAGTTGTGAGAAAAGCTGGTTCCTGCTTACTAAGATGGCACCGGCTCGCTGAATATAATCATGGGTGCTGACAACTGTGTACTTCCCCTTAGTCACTACTTCTCATGAAATTGTGCTAAGATCTCAAGGTAAACGGAAATACTGTGATGTCTGCAAGTGACAATCAAAGTTACATAATGGCAAATGTGCTAAACATAAAATAGCACCTTCGAAGCTCTTATTTTTAATAATATTCAAGGAAAAATGAAAACAAACCCACAACAAACCTACATGACAGTATTTCTTCACACTTAGTTCACAACTAAGCCATGAAGAATTTTCAAACACTTAAGAATTCTACTTTACCTCCATTAAGACTTTCATTGGAGTTGAAAATATTTCCAATGTCAACTGTAGCAAAAACATGTGAATGGATCTAAGGGACATCATCAAATAGTAGGAGAACTCCTCTCAAGTGACTGACAAAGAACGAATTACTGAGCCAGTGCCAAGGTGTCTGATTGGCCTGTTTCCCGCCCCCAAGGGCTCTGGGTGCTCATAAGTGCACATTCATAGGTCTAGATAAAATCCTACAAGCACCTATTTGCTACTGGTTCTAAATCTGGTGGTTTTATTGGATATTCTACCATGTAACTGATAGTACAGACACTAGAGTGTATGAATTAAAAACAAGCTGGAAAAAAAACCTGCTGAATAAAAATCTGCTGGCTTTCAATAAAAGCCATCCTGAATGCATCAGAAGACTTGGTAAAGGTATGCTGTCTTAAAAACTCTGCTGTCAAATTGTGAGCAACACAACCTAATACCTGAGAGAGAACAGCATCAAAAGATGAAGATGCTGCACTACAATTGCTGACCATTATCTGTTCCTCCTGCCACTCCTGAGACACACAAGTAAGTGTGTATGGACACAAATATGGGCGAAATAAAAAGCATGTAGGACTTTAACAGCAGAGCATGCCAATACCCAAAAACCTCTGAGTCAGTATTCAGTGTACTCAGCTGTTGATTTCCTCACTCCTATTTTATATCACTTTTTCCTAATAATTGGGCTCTATCAGATAAAAGGACTTTTGCTTTGTATGTACAAGATTTAATTTGAGGAGGCAAAGGACTGCCCTGGCCTTTATGCCATGTTTAATTTTTTTTCTCCAAGCATTATAATGTGTAAACTGCTAGAAGGCCACAAACCTTAAGGACTACTTGTGTGCTCAATACTGCCATTCTCAAGCATTTACAACTCTATGCACAAATACAGGAAGGAACTTCCTACAAACTAGCTGAAAATTTACATTGCACAGCTAGGTGTTTGTAGAAAGGGCCTACCAAGCACATGTTTTCCCAAACCTCTTCAGAGTGGGTTACAGAAATGTAGACGTAAGAGTATCTGCACCCAGCTCTCATTATGCAACACCAAGAAGGGAGACAACAAGAAATTCTGAGTCCAAAGCTTAGAGAAACTCTACCTCGATACCTGATCAGCAGTTTTCTAGAACAAATCCTTTAAAGTAATTTTTTAAACCTACGGTTATATGATCCAGCACTTTTAAATATATCTATAAGCAATAACATAAGAAAATGGCCAACAAAAGGAAAACGCAGGGGAAACAAAAGTCCAGTTCACAAATGTGTTTTTGATAGGACCTAGTACAGTGGCTGCTATACGGAGGGGTACTCAAAGAAAGTTAATTTGATCAACAGAACACCTTTCCTAAAATAACCTTCTGTATTTCCAACATTAAAATTCAGACACATATATAATGAAAGATAGAAGGTTACTGAATCAAATAGAATTCAGTATCAATTCTTGCCATCCAGTAGCATTTAACAATCATGGCATATCACTGGAAAGGAAAGTTTTTCTAAAAATAGTTCCTCAAATTTTTCACACGTTAAAAGGAACAAAGACATCCTCCTAAAGAGCAAATCTTTTGTTTTTCTTCTATATAAACATTTTTAAAATTTCATCATTAATTTTGCAGAAATCTCACTAAAACAAAAGAAGCACCCTTGGTCAGTGTCAAGGTTGGGTCAGCCTGGTACTGTACTTTGTCCACTCTGATTTACATTTGTTCAGGGGAAACCTGCTCTCCACACATATCTCCACAAAAGTTATTTTGATTTCCAGTAAAACATTTTTCTTCTATATAAAAACAACGTCATAAGTTGACTATGAGGCTTAAAGAGTTCAGATTTACTGGTATGTATTATTATATGTAATATATACAAATAAGTTAATATTTGTAAAAGTTACTAGAATAGTATCTGGTACATAGTAAGGACTATAAAAGTTATTAAATTTTTAAAAATAACTCTTAGTTAATGTGAAGAGCTCAGAGCTGAAATCATATGGACAAAACACAATAGGTAAATCTGCCAAAGCTAACTCAAGCCAGAGCATGCTTCTGAGAATGAACGACACAGGAGACAGAAGGAGGCACACACAAAGAGAAGGGGCCCAGTGATGGACACATGCATGACTTGCCAATTTAAAGTGAGTCTTCTTGCCCAGTGTATTTTCTGCCTACTTACCTACTTTTCAATGTTCTATCACATTTTAACTTTTTATGCATAATCTAAGTGGAATTCTGAAGTCATGAGAATGGGGCAAACACCATGGGTCTCTGCAATGTTCTTGTTTAGAAAGCTCACACCAGTGACTTTCCTTCAGCTTACAGAGCACAGCAATAATCACGAAGCTATGTCTCCTTGATCTTTGCTAAACAAAAACATGGCAAATACATGGCAAAGCTAATTGACATTCTAAACATTTATTAATGAACGTATAATTATATAATCACTCAAACGGGAAACAAGAAGACAAACTACAGTTTTTAATACCTGGTGCTAGATTTCATTAATTTTGAATTTATCACATAAATTACAAATACTTATTATGCACTGGTTTTATGTAAAGCTGAGTGTAGGCGGCAAAGAAATACAGTCTGGCAGACTTAAATGATGGGTGAAAGCATGTTTACAACGTCAACTTACTAACCAGAGATAGTCAGAGTAATCTCCTGTGGAGACCCCGAGGATGACGCAGCAGTAGGGCCAGCAGCTTGGGCTAGAACCTGGCTGAGACTCGAGTTGTTAATGGTCAGGGTGATCTCATGGGGGCCTGTGGAGGTGGACACGAGGCCTTGTGAAGTCATTACTTGAGTGAGATCCTGCGTCCCTGCTCATCAACACAAAGCAAGACAAAGTTGAGCTCTAAAATAATAGTTTTTTTCTTGTTTTAAAGTATCACAGTTAAATTGTTATTTCAAAAAGGTAAGTCAAAATAACACATCAGTCAGTTCTAATTACTTCTGCAAAAATAAGACTTGCTTAGCATGTGCAAAGCCCTGATTTTAATATCTGGCATGGCCAAAATTAATAAATAAGTAAAGTATACAAGTATGCTCATCTATACACACATATACTGCACAAACACCACTGATGAATGAAAGCTTATTTTATCTTTAGGACATTTAATTTTATTTAGTGGGTTTCACCACAAGGGAAAAAAATGACATCGTTAGTATCCTAAGACTAAATGTATGAGTATAAGCAAGTATAAGCAAGAGACTGAAATTCCAGCTGGTGAAATAAACAAAAGTGAACAATCTTTACCACTGCTGTTGGTGGTCAGCACAGAATCCTGTTCAGACAGCGGGCCAATGGTCAGGTTAGCAGATGTCACCGTGGGCTGCAAGGACAGGCCTGAGATGGGCTGAATGACGACGCTGGCTGGGACTGTGCTGTCGGAGGTCTGTCCAGTGTTCTGTGGGGCCACACCCCCAGCCTCCCCTGGGAATGGCTGGCTAAGGAGGCTGCCTTGCTGGAGCGTCTGCTGTAAAATACTTGGATCGATCTGAAAACCAACACAGATACCTGCCATGAAAATCCCATACTTCCGTGAATTGAGACAATCTAAAAGCACGGAAGTCCATGTCAGCTATCATACCTGCAATGTGATATTATTGATGCTGGATGCATCAATCCCAGAAATCTGAACATTTGGTCCAACCAAATTTGCAGCCAGCTGTAGCTGGATGCCTTCCAGGGCGGCCAGGCTCCCATCTGTTAGAGACACTGTCAAGTCGCCACCAGCTGGCCAGAAAGAGAAAAGGAAAAGAATATTATGAATGCTTTTTAAATCTAAAAGAATTCATTTTTTACACAGGGACTTTCAAATACCTAAGTTTTATATATTATATTAACATGATATAATTAAGATATGTTAATATTTATATGGCATGTATATGCTATGTAATTTAATTATCACAAAAAAATCCCTAGTAAATAGATAATATTACCTATTTTAAACATATCAGAAAAGTGAGTCTACTGGTTAGCTCAAGTTTTATTTTATTGTTTTGTCTTTTTGAGACAGGGTCACACTATGCAGTTCAGGCTGGCCTTGAGCTCATTTCGTAGCCCAGGCTAGTCTTGAACTTACAAGGATCCTCCTGCCTCAGAATGCCAAGTGCTAGGATTATAAGCAAGAGCCTCTGCGCCCAGCCAATCTCAAAGTTTTAAATAGCAGCAACCACTAAACAAGAACAACCCAGCTTTAATTGTTCTACAAATCAAAAACATAGAAAGAGGCGGCACAGGGTATTTGCTGGCTATTAAGAACTGTCACATTTACTGTAAGTATCCAAAGAAACCCAGCTGTTCATATACTCTTCACATACTATATGCCACAATGACAAGTGGATAACTACTACCCTTTTATTTTTCTTTTTGAGACAGTTTCACTATGCAGTTTAGGCTAGCCTTCAGCTTACTTTATAGCTCACACTGGTCTCAAACTCACAAGGATCCTCCTGCTTCAGCCTTCCAAGTGCCAAGACTACAGGCATGTATCACCATAACCCACTGATAACTACTACTTTAAAAACTGTGTTAATAAATATTTGTAAATTATATATCTCATTACTATATTTTAAGAATGCTGAGAAAGAAATAAACCTAGTAAAAACAAAATCTAGTAGTGGCAATGCCTATATTACTACACTGGGAAGCTGAGACAGGATGATCACAAGCTCAAACCCAGCCTTGTTTCAAGATTCTATCTCCAAAAAATTTAAAAAAAAAACAACCCTTGGGATATAAGAGCAAAGGCCTTAGATCCATTCCCTAGTACTGCCAAAAAAAGAAAGCAACTAACCAAAGTACTATGGGCTTCAAAAGCAAATGTAACAGACCAAAAAAAGAGTAGAAAGGTAACTGTATAAAACAAAACCGCATAAAACCTTCCACTGAATGTGGAACAGAGGAGAAGGATGTAAATCAGTGTAGTGACTGGGCCATGCCCAACCCAGCACCTACCTGACACTGAGGCAGGGAGAATAGCCTGGCCCACCAGCCCTTGCAAATTTTGATCAAATTGTCCTGTTAGGACAGAATTGTTCATGATAAACACATTAGGGTCACTGGAGGCGGAATTGAGAAGGTTCACAGACTGCAGTCCTTCCGAGGAGCTTCGAGTCACAGGTTTCCTGGCTTTCTTCAGGTCTGGTTTGTAATGAAACTGCATGTGAGTTTTCCTCCGCCCGGATGTGCGGAAGCGCAGCTCGCAGTGCGGGCACTTGAAAGGCTTCGCTCCGGTGTGCAGGCGCATGTGCACCTTCAGGCTTCCTTTTGTAGAAAAAGCATTGCTGCAGACATGACAGCTGAACAGCTTCTGACCTGTGGAAAGTCCGGCCAAGAATCAGCGGGGCTGAGACCGTCTACACTTCCGGATGCCCTCGGCCACTCGGGTGGGTGACCTGTGCTAAATATGTAGCTGAGTGTTTCCAAGAAACCTTGTCACCCATAACCTGTCACAGGCAGTGGCAGCACTTTATCAGCAGACTGTTTACAATTTACATCTGGTACTTCCACAACCCTCCAAGGTTAGTGTCCTGAAACTCCTGCATTATATGTTGAGCAATGATGGGAGTATTTATCTTTACTAGAAATTAGTAAGTAGCTGGACTTAGCCCAGGCTGTATTACTCTCACTTTTCTTTAATTTTATAAAGGGGACTGCACTGACGTTTCAGTATCTCTTTATTTTATATTCTGACAAATGGGAACATCCAGAATGCTAGTACAGGAAGCTCCACAGCCAGAAAATGTATACAGGAAGTACATTCTGGGGCACAGAGCCACGTGGCTAATGTCACACACGCACTTCATCCTCTCTGGTTCTTCACATCATTACTGTGAAGCAGAAGCCACCCATGTGTCATCAGCACCAGTCGTGCTCCAGAAGCGCTCAGGTTAAAAAGAACTTCTTCCTTTCTCCCTCCACCACCCAGAAATCCAGGGCTCTTATGTCACCAACGGCCCAGGCAAGAGGCTGAGAAGAACAGATCCAAAGCTGCCCGTCTTCACAGGTCTCCACACAAACAGACAGAGGGTATGGAAAGCAGTTTTGCTTTCCACTTGGACTTCTCTCTATTCCCTGTCTATACAAACTGCATTGGACTTCCAAGCCAAATGCAGTACACTAAACAAAGGTGCCCATCACGGTGAACACTGCCAGGCACCGCTGCACATACAAAACCCATTCAGCTGGCGTGCTGAGGTATACACAGATGACACCTTCTTGGCCTCAGTAAGTTGAGTGTGACACAAGAGATATATATAGGAAAAAACCTCATCAGACAGGAAACCTACATGTCTAAGAGGCTGAATAAATGATTTGCATATACACATTTTTGTTCCAAATATCAGTCCATCAAAAATAATCTCAATTCTCTAGTGTGAGAAACTGAAAGTATAAATAAGGATCGAAATATCAGATACTATGAAAATATGAATAAAATGTTCAAAGCGGGAGGGGAACAAAGGAGGAGGAAAAGTTTTCTAAAAAGTGAGAAAAAGGAAAAAATGGAAACAAAGCTATTATAAATGGGGAGGGAAAGGGGGTGAGGGGAGGGGAGGGGAATGGGGAAAATAATCAAGTTATATCACGTTGAGGTACAAATTCTCTATGATAAATGTGATCTTTATGTATATCTAAATGTAACAATAAAATCTGATTGAAGAAAAAAACAATTCCAAGACTTAACATAAATGGATGAAATGTCACTTGTACTCATTTGTCTAATTTTGTTCAAAATAAAAAATAAAGAATATAAGTAAATTTGATGGTCACAACTCAAGAATCATAGTGACAATGACTAACACCCTGAGCTTATTACATGCCAAATGCTTTTCTAAACTACTCACATGTCTTCATACATGCAAATTCCTTACTAGGGAAGTACTATCATTAGCCCAATTCATACACAAGGACCCTGTGACTCAGAGAAGTGAATGGCCTGATGTCACCATGCTTCCACATGGCAGACCGAATCCACACTCAGCAGGAGAGGGAAAGCTGCCTTCTACCAAGGATGCATTGTGTGGAATTCAAGAAGCAAAGGCAGTGGACTGTCAGGTTCTTGCATCAGATGAAGATTAAAAAACGACCATGGAAACCAAACAATTCTTTCCTTCCTCAGATTTTTTCCCCCTCACATAAAAAGTATTACAACGCAGCCAGGCATGGTGGTACAAAGCTGTAATCCTAGCACTCAGGAGGCTGTAAGTTTGAGGTCAGTGTGTGCTCCATAGTGAGTTCAAGGACAGCCTGAACTACACAGTGAGACCCTGTCTCATGAAAAAAACAAAAGTATTACAAACTGGTAGCTGTCATCAGACTTGCCAAGTCTCTATAGTTTTTATCAAGTCCAACGAACTGAATTTCTTAAGCCTGAGTGAGACCAACACAGAGTGTTTTACATGACTACTGGCAAGACGGTGGAGCGGTGAGCAGCAGAGAGAACAGCCTCTCTGAGAGACAGCATCTAGATGGAATATAGCATCATGAGGACGGCAAGAAGGAAGGAAATGGGTGTCTTCGACCAAGGAATCTGAAGTTGGAATCAAAGCCCACAGAGAGAGCAAAAAGAAAAACCTCGTCGAAGAAGGCAGTGGCTGACAGCCAGACTCGCTGCTGAGGGGAGCAGCTAGAACCTGGGACGTGCAGTCACAGTCACAGGGGCTGTGGAGACTCCAGAGGCCTCTGTGGACAGACTCCCCGATGGAGGGATGGCGGATGTGGAGGACCGTGCCGGCCAGCGGTGCGTGCAGGGGGCTCAGTCCTCTCACGGGAGAGAGCCATTCTGGAGCTGAAAGCAGGCCGCTGCCGGCTTCTTCCAGCAGCTGCTGGCTGGGCACAGAGCCGTGGAAACTGCTTGGCCTGCAGGAGCCCAGTGGTCTGGTCTGGTCTGGGGCAGGCCTGCTAACGCGGTCTACTGCTTCATCACAAAGCAGCTCCTGGCTGCGGGGATGCAGGGGCATGACATGAGACACTGTCTCCACAGGCTGGCTACCGTGAACCCAGAGACAATGCTGGAACAGACTGCTTTGTTTTGTTTTGTTGTTTTTCTTTTCTTCTTTCCTTGTTTGTTTTATTGTCTGTTTTTTATTTCTCTTTCTCTCTTTTTTCTTTTTTGAGTGCAAGTGTGGGCCCCAACCTGCTGTGGGTGTGGTCTTCCTCTGTTCTACCTTTCATCGCTTCTAGCTCCCTTTTCCTGCAGTCCTCTGCATCAATTTCCCCAAGTTTGTGGAATCCATCTTTGTCCTCCAACCTATATATAATCTCTTTCTCTTTTCCCACTTTTCTGTTTTCTCTTTAATCCATTTTGAATCATAATCCTTCAGGGCACAATTAATATATTACAGTCTTATATATTATATATAACTGTTTTGCATTCCATGGAAAAGATATGAGAAGGCACTTAAGCAACACACAACCTCAGACACCCAGTTCACCAAAGGCAAACTCAAAGGGGAATGAGGCTGGAAAATCCAAAACCCCCTACACCACGGCTCTCTCAAGTGGTAATAAAGCAACTGAATGAGGTTCTGGAAACAATGGAATCAGAAATAATCTCTGAAATAATTACAGAGATTACCAAAATACATACTATGCTTAGTGATGTTAGAGCAGACACAGACAAAAAAAAAAAAAAAATAGACAAACTTAAACAAATTATAGAAGCACAACACAGGAAAAAAAATGGAATCCATAAAGCAGATTCAAACAGATATCCAGAAGAACAAAAACTCCACTGAAAGTATCTGAAGCAGATTAGGGTAATGTAAGGACAGGATCTCAGATATTGAGAACAGGCTTGCAGTTAGTGACCAGGAAAGAAAGATTTCTCAAAACTAACAAGGAAACATGAGAAATCAGTACAACAGCTGCTAATGAGACCAAGAAGAATAATTTAAGACTAACTGGATTCAGTGAAAAGCAGGAGATACTACTCGTGACATTATAAACATCTTCACAGATATCATGAAAGAAAACTTTCCTGGTAGAGAAAAACGATTTGACATACAAATAAGTGAGACATATAGAACTCCAATTAGCAATGATCAAAAAAAAATCTACATCTAGGCATATCATAGTCAAGATTCCAGAAATTGACAGAAGAATAGAATTTTAAAAGCTGTTAGGGATAAGAAAAAAATTACTTACAAAGGAAAGTCCATCAGAATCATAGCTGACTTCTCAGCACAAATTCTCAAATCAAGGAGAGCTGATTTGAAATGAAGTAGTCCAAATTCTAAAGGAAAATAACTTTTGAAGTATCTTGCAAAACTATCTTTCAAAATTGAAGAAGAAATAAGATACTTCCATGACAAAGAACATCTGAGATAATTTATGATCATCAACCCAGCACTCCAAAATGTCCTGAAGGACATTCTTGAAAGAGATAACAAGGACTATAACTCCATGAGCCCCAACAGAAGGAATCCACCAGGCAAGGCAATCAGAGAGAACGGAAAAAAAGAAACACAAATGGGGCGGGGGAGCCAATAATAGGAAAATAACATGACAAGGATAAATCAATACATCTCAATTTTAACCATTAATGTCAATGGCCTCAAATCACAAGTCAAAAGACACAGACTGGCAGAATGGATCACAAAGCAAGATCCAACAGTATGCTATATACAAGAAATACATTTAATCCAAAAATAAATTCATAGACTGAAAGTTAAAGGATGGAAAACAATATTCCATGCAACAGGAATCCAGAAAAAAGCAGGCATTGCTCTTCTATTTGCAGATAAGGTGCATTTGAAGCCAAGACTGATGAAGAGAGATAAAGAAAATCACTATATCCTAGTAAAGGGAACACTCCAAGAGGAAGAGGTAACAATCATAAATATATATGCAACAAATATTAGTGCACCCAGTCATATAAAACAATTATTAATGAACATGAAAAATCAAATAAGCCCTAATACACTTGTACTGGGAGACCTCAATATCCTGCTGCCACAAAACTGATTGACTAGACAACAAATCAAAAATGAAATATTAGAACTAAATCACACTTTTGAGCAAATGGACTTAGTAGATGTCTATAGAATGTTCTACCCCACAACATCAGAATACATATTATTCTCAGCTGCACATGGGACATTCTCCAAAATAGACTATATACTGGATCATAGAACATGCTTAAGTTAATGCAAAGGAACTGAAATTACCCCATACATACTATCAGACCACAGTGCATGAAATGGAAATCCATTACATAGAACCACAAAAAGTTCATCAATATATGGAAATTAAATAGCACTCAACTGAACAACCAATGGGTCACAGATGAAATACAAGAAGAAATTTTTACAGCTGAATGATAATGACAATACAACATACCAGAACTTGTGGGACACAATGAAAGCAGTTGTAAGAGTGAAATTTCTGGCACTAAATGCCCGTATCAGGAAAACAGAGTAAACACATAAAAATAACTTATAACTTCTAGGAAAAGAAGCGCAGGCTAAACCAAAAGCTTGTACAAGGGAGCAAATTATAAGGATCAGAGTAGAAATTAACACACTGGAGACTAAAGAAACAATACAAAGAATCAATGAATCAAAGAATTGGTTCTTTGAAAGATTAAATAAAATTGACAAACTCTTGGCCAATCTTATCAAAAAAGGAAAGAAAAGACTCAAATCTATGCAATTAGGAATGAAAAGAGAAAATTTACAATATACCCTGTAGAAATCCAGAAAATCACCTACACTTATTTTGAAAACTTGTATTCCAATAGGATGGAAAATACAGAAGAAATGGACAGATTTCTAGATACATATGAATTACCAAAAACAAATCAAGAAGATATAAATATCTTTAAAAAACCCAATATCGATAAATGAAATTAAAGATTTAATTAAAAACCTATCACCAAAGAAAAGCCAGACCCTGATAGATTTACTGCTGAATTCTACAAGAAATTTAGTGAAGACCTTACACCAATACTTCTCGAACTCTTTAATGAAATTGAAAGGGAAGTAATACTCCCAAATTCATTCTTGGAAGCAAGCATTACTCTGATTCCAAAACCAGAGAAGGACCCAACTAAGAGAGAATTACAGGCAAATCTCTCTAATGAACATTCATGCAAAAATCCTCAATAAAATAATAGCAAATAGACTGCAGCAAATCATCAAGAAAACTGTATATGATGATCAAGTGGGATTCATCCCAAGGATCCAGGGATGGTTCAACATACGTAAATCCATAAATGTAATACATTGCATTAACAGAGCCAAGGACAAATCATATGATTATCTCGATAGATGCAGAAAAAGCTTTTGACAAAGTCCAGTACTCATTTATGGTAAAAACCCTATAGAAAAATTGGAATACATGATCTTTATCTCAATCTGATAAACACTATCTACGGCAAACCAACAGACAACATCATATTGAATGGACAAAAACTGAAAGCTTTCACGCTAAAATCAGGAACAAGACAAGGATGTCCATTACCTCCACTCTGATTCAACATAGTCCTGGAAACTTTAGCCAGAGCAATTAGACAAGAAAGAAATAAAAGGAATAAAGATAGGAAAAGAAGAAGTTAAATTATCATTATTTGCAGATGACATGATCCTCTATTTAGAAGACTTTTAGATTTAATAATAGATTCTAAAGACTTCTAGATTTAATAAGCAAATTCAGTAATGTAGCTGGTTATAAAGCCAACACTCAAAAATCAATAGCCCTCTTATATAAGAATAACAAACTCACTAAGAAAGAAACCAGGAAACAACACCTTTTACAATAGTATCCTAAAAATTGAAATACCTAAGAATCAATCTAATGAAAGAAGTAAAAGACCTCTACAGTGAAAACTATACTACTCTGAAAAGGGAGATTGATGAGGACATTAGAAAATGGAGAGATATCCCATGCTTTTGAGTAGGAAGAACCAATGTAGTGAAAATGGCCATACTTCCAAAACTGTTACACAAATTCAATACAATTCCAATCAAAATTTCAATAGCATGTCTCACAGAATTAGAGAAAACAATCTTAAAATTCATTTGGAATCAGAAACGACCTAGAACAACAAAGGTTGATTCTGGGCAACAAAGATAAGACAGAGGGCATCACAATCCCTGATTTGAAATTATACTATAAAACTACCGTGATAAAAACAGTGTGGCACTGGCAAAAAAACACACCTGAAGATCAATGGAATAGATTAAAAGATACAGAAACAATTGCAGACACACTAAGCTACCTTATCTTTGACAAAGGTGCCAAACACACTCATTGGAAGAGAGATAGTCTCTTTAATAAATGGTGTTGGAAAAACTAGCTTTCCACATGCCTAAGATTAAAACTGGATTCGTATCTTTTGCCATGTATGAAGTTAAAATGAGAATGGATTAAAGATTGTAATATTAAAACAGAAACATTAAGTCTCCTGAAAGATACAGTAGGTAAAACTCTTGAAGACATTGGTATAGGCAAAGACTTTATGAATAAAACCCAGAGTGCACAGGACTTACTGCAAAGAATCAGCAAATGGGATCTCATCCTACTGAAAGCTTTTGCACAGCAAGAGAAAACACCAACAGAGTGAAAAGACAACTCACTATGTGGGAGAAAATGTTTGCCAGCTGTACTTCAAATAAAGGATTATTATTAAGAATATACAAAGAACTTAAAAAGTCCTCCCAGATTTAAAGACCCAATCCAAAAATGGGCATCTGAGATGAACACACACTTTTCAGATGAAGAAATACAATGAGCAAATAACTGAAAAAATGTTCCACAGCACTGGTCATTCGAGAGATGCAAATTAAAACAACACTAAGCTTTCACCTCACCTCAGAAAGAATGGCTAGTATTAAGAAATCAAGCAATAACAAATGCTGGAGGGGCGTGGGGAAAAAGGAACCCTTCTCTATTATTTTTGGGAGTGTAGACTGGTGCAACCACTATGGAAATCAGTGTGGAGATCCTTCAAAAATACTAAGGTTGGAGGTCTCATTTGACCCAGCTATTCTCCTTCTGGGTATCTTACCAAATGAATTAAAAACATTATACCACAGTGATATATGTGCACCCATGATTAGAGCAGCACAGCCACATCTTGGAAACAACCTAAATGCCCACTGACTAAGAAATGGCTAAAAAAGATGTGGTATTTCTATATAATGTAATATTATTCAGCCATAAAGAATGATAAACTGGGTATTTTTAGAGATCAATGGATGCACCTTGAGAACATACTTATTAGTGAAATAAGTATGTCATGAATGTATAAATATTGTATTGTTTCATTAGTATGATAAAGAAAAATACGCATTCTGTCTCAGAGAGAATGACTTCAGTCAAGCAATAACTGGGGCCATACCTACCTTTACTTTTATTAACTCAATGTGAGCCATTTTCAGTTGACTTTTGTATGTCTTAAGAAATTTTTGATGTGTTATAAAGTTTGGGTTTTTTTGCATGTGGATAACCAGTTGTTCCAGTATATTTATTGAGAGTACAATCTTTTCTCCACTTACTTGCTTTTGCTTTTTTGCCAGAAATCAATTGTCTGTTATGTGGGTGTCTATTTTGACATTTATATTGGTACTTTGGTGGTTTGTCTACCTTGATATCAATGCCGATTGTCATGATTGGTGTACTTTGTGACAAATCATGGGTTTGGGGAGGGTTGGTGTTCTAATTTTGGAGCTGTTTACACTATTCTGAATCTTTTCTATTTTTATAGAAATGTAAGAATCAAAATGAAAAATAATGTTGGCAGTTTGATAAGGGATTGTGTTTTCTGATCTTTATTATGTTTTTCTAGTTGTTTTGGTTTTATTCTGTTTTGATTTTCAGTTTCTCGAGGAAAGACATGAGGATATTTCATAACTTTCTTCTTTTCTCATAAACACACTTGGTGTTAAAAAAAAAGAATATTTTACACACAAATATTTAAACCAGAGTAAGAATACAAGGCAATTTATAACTCAACTTTTGAGCTCTAATCTCCTTATATCCACTATCTTCATAGTTCCTGATTTTTAAGCTCTTTATAATTTTGAAAGTACTCATATGCTTAAAATAAGCAAACATTTTAGAAAAAAAATTTTAGTACTGTAAGACATCCACCAACCCTGCAAAACTTTTATCCTTACCTGTGTGAGTCTTCACATGGCAATCGAGGGTAGATTTCACAGTAAAACTCTTTCCACATTCCTCACATTTATATGGCTTTTCTCCAGTATGAATTCGAACATGCCTATCCAAAAAGTGTTTGTTAATTAAGTGACTTTCTTTTTAATTATATATAGTTATAAATATCTTCATAATTTGAAATTTACAATCATATAAATAAAAATTGTTTATATATTTAAAAATTTATGAAATAAAAATTATAAGCTTCTCTCTAGACACAGAATATCATAAATCAACAAAGGATTTGCAAGATAAATGTAAACAGAGCTAATTTGCTTAAAATTCAAACTTTTAAAAATTAGCAAAAAGATTGTATCAGAGTAGACAACAATGCAGAGCTAGTTTACAGAAAAAATATAAACTCCCAAAAGATATATACAAAGTTAAGCAACCACACTTAGAATCCAAAAAGAGCACACTGCAAGGACAAGATAGGATTTCCTTCCTGTTTGCTAGTCTAAAACAGGCATCAGAAGGTCTCTGAGGGACACAGAGATGCATGACCTCCCAGGCCCTTTAAGGAATGTATCAGCAGTGATAAGTGCTATGACATCAGCTCTGCAGTGTCCTTGTACTTCTAACATGAGCTCTCAAAGCTTATGGGTAGGTTTAGCAACAGAACTCTGGAATACTCATGTGACGGAAAACACTAAGTCAAGGCTCTCTCTCCTTGTCTGAACAGTTCTGGAGCTCCTTCTATGCTTTCTCCTGTGTCCTGGATTCTGGATTCCTCACCCCTCTGCCACCCTCTATCTTATTCATATCAGTCACTGCTGTCTGCTTTATGACATATTCTCTCTGGTCTCTATCTTGTATACTCCTCACAGAGGCCAACAGTCCCTTAAAGAGGGTATCTGCTGCTCTTCTGAATGTCCACAAAGCCTAGCATACTATGTTCCTCAATAAGCTGATCAGTTCTCCTTTTTATTACTACCACAATTACCCAGAAATATGCTCAAGCAACCAATAGTTTCTGTTCTGAGGCGGTCACTGTAGAGGTAACTCAGGCTTAAAAACTTGCTCCTCCAGAAAGTGCTCCCTTACTGTGCTAAGAGTGTCAAAAAGATGGCAAATGTGCGTTTTCAAACTTCCCAGAGCCACCTGCACAACCTGGCAGCAGCCCTCACCTCACAAGATCGCTGGGCTTCTTGAAACTTTTGGGGCAGTAGGTACAGCAGTTGGCATGCTTAGGCTCAGATTCCAGCTCCGCCTGCTTGTCCTTCATCTCGCTGATGCGGTCCTTTTCTGCAGCAGATTGCACCAAGACCTTCTCAGACACCGTGGCACTCTCTTGGGGCCGAATCTTGGCCAGCTGGGCTGTCTCCTCCTCTGTGAAGGTGATCACCTCAGGACGGGACTTCCTTGATGTGCTTCTGTCAGAGCTTTCTTCCTCTTCCTCCACACACACATCTACTCAAAGCACAGGTAGAGGGATCAAAACCTTTGTAAAAGCTCAATTTTCAACCTAACTAGAAATAAAATTAAGCATGTAAGATTAAAGTTAGTAACTCAACTAGCTACACAGAAGACGGGAAAGAGTGGCTTTTTCCACCACAGTTCTACTGAGAGACTAGGCAGGATCATAAAGGAAAGGTCAAATGAAGGATGAGCCCTTGAGTACAACATGCAATACTGGAAGTGCTGGAACTGATGATCTTCTTCTATACCTGCTACGAAGCTAGAAGAAGCGAGGAAACTTCCAATATGCACGCAACCCACAGTATTCACACACACAGACTTTATCACTAGAAAATCAGAAGCCCCAAAAGGAGACCAAAACGATAAATTGGCAAGAGCCTCCAACTAAAAAGACTTACTGCAAAGAGGAAAATAACAGCTTAGAAATGTGTGTATGTTTAGGTGTTATCCCAGTGAAATGTAAGGATATATTCCAGTTGATTAAAAAGAAAAAGCTGCTATTAAAATGTAACAGAAGAGGGAAAGTGTGTGGCTGAAAGTGTGGAGACAGCCCAGCTGGCCAAGATTCGGCCCCAAGAGAGTGCCACGGTGTCTGAGAAGGTTCTGGTGCAATCTGCTGCAGCAAAGGACCGCATCAGCGAGATGGACAAGCAGGCGGAGCTGGAATCTGAGCTAAGCATGCCAACTGCGGTACCTGCTGCCCCAAAAGTTTCAAGAAGCCCAGCGATCTTGTGAGGTGAGGGCTGCTGCCAGGTTGTGCAGGTGGCTCTGGGAAGTTTGAAAACACAAAGAGAATAGAAACACTCAGACTCAAGAGGAATTTGCAACCACAAAGTAGAGAGTGCTAACCCCAAATGAGGTAAAAACCAACTGGATCATCTTCCTTACATGATGGGGAAAAAAGACGAGCAAGAAAAGAGAGGAAAGGTAAGAATGGAGACAATGTCACAGAGATGGAATCATAAAATTCAATATTCATTTGGCAGAAATTGAAGAGAAAGGAAACATGGTGAACTAAAATTTCACATCTGGAAAAACTTGGGGCCGGCTATAGACAGCAGCCCCACCAACACTGAAGATGCAATACAGAGATAACTGCACTGACAATTTTTAAGTAGCCAAGAACACACCAGCACAGTACATGCCATGGAAAGAACCAAGGAAACTGAAAAGGAAAAGGAGAACAGAACACGATGCACAGAGGAGGCCAAATCAGCTAACACAGGAAATGCAACTCTCACAATAATCCTGGTGTGGTGTGAGTGAAACCGAGTAACAGGTCACACTCCCATGGCCAGGAGAGATAGATCCAAAAGAGGAAAATAAGGTAGAGTATATCAAGTATCTATGATGAGACCTTCTCAGAATCCCACAAGTCAACCCTAACAGCATACAGCTAATACTATTACAAACATTATTAATTGCTGAAACCGAAAATGTAATTAGATTTAGAGATTATACCCATAACGGCCAATTAGTTAACACTCTCCAGACTATAGGAGCCCAAAAAATAGTACCTGGATAGCCTGCATTCTTTAATTCATTTGAAGGAAGATCTATGTACTTTTTATACTTTACTACATCTCAGGACAGTTAACAGCTAGAAATAAGATTTCTACTAAGCTCTATCAGTTTGAAAAATATGAACTATTGTAGGTACAAAACATCAGAAACCAATAGTCAGAACATTTGCTAATAAGGTTAACTAAACATCTGTTCTGAAATATAGAAGTTAGAGACATGAAAAGAAGTTCTTAAGGCTGGTTAGGCAAATTTCTCAAAATACAATGCTTCACAGCTCTCATTTCAGTATAACACGTTAGAGACCCTGTTGGTCTCATTATGATGACCTCAAGGTCAAAGGCCTGCAAGCAGATGGAGGAATAAGCAACTGGGGAGGAAATACCAAGAATCCTCAGCAGATCTGACCTTGGAGAACCCTTAGTCAAACGACCTCCACACATTATGAAGGTAACGGATATTAGCTGTACATCTATCTATAATAGGTTATATAGTAAAACATGACAGAATTACAGTGTGCACCTGAACTAGTGAAGGCGCCTCCTTGATCAAATATGCACATCACAAATGTCATGAGAGAGGGATTACGTAGATTGTAACAGCTTGTGTAGCATGGTATCGTATTTGTAGAAAGTTAGAGTATACCTCCATGTATGGGCGAGTGTGGTTAGGCGGCTACAACGTCAAAGTGGGTGCTAATTCTTATCTGTCCCAATGGGTAACCAGAAAGATATTTTCACCTTTGTGCGTCTGAATTTTTTCAAAAAACATGAAGTTTTCATATTCAATAAGTAAATTCATTTTTTAAAACTCAGGGTACTCTGAATTTAAGGTGTACACAGCCAAGTTCAGATACTCAAGGTGCTTTGTACATTCATTAATTACTTTATTTGCATTTGGCTAACCGTCTTTGAATGAGCAAAGGAAAACTACCTCCTCCCTCTGCTTCCTCAGTTGCTGATGCAGCAGAGGGGACCACCTGGTGTCTCTTCATGTGCTTTTTGCAGTGAACCGAGGTGCGGAAGCCCTCTTCACAGAATGGACATTTGTAAGGCTTCATGCTCATGTGTGTCGCCATGTGCCTGGTAAGGCTGCCGTTGGTTGTGAATGAAGCATTGCAGACACTGCAGCTGAAAGCCTTCACTCCTGTGAGAACGTTGGAGGGGAAGACAGTAAGAAAGTAATGTTTAAAAATTGTAAAGCACATCAAAGCAAAGATACATTCAATAAATCACAAACTTACTGTGCTGTGAGTTTTGATCTCTACGAATCATTACTGTTTGAAAGAGAGGGAAGAAGCCAATTTGCCACTCCCTTGAGCTGGCAGAAGCCACGCAGGTTCCAGGAGGAGAAGTAAAAAGCCAAATTGCCCTTCCTGTGAGCCAGGTGGCATGTGGGCTGGGAGACAAGAACACGGCACCCTCACCCACCCAGGCAACCAGCTGCTTTGGAGAAACAGAGCTGTTAGCAACTGAGGTATAAAAACCACTTAATGCTTGTATTGTTTCGTTGACTTTGCAGACCTAGAGCTGATAGTCTGAGCATCTATTGAGAGGGTAACAGTACATAATATAGTAAATATGGGGGATTTCCTTCTGTCTCCTTTTTAAAATCCAGTATTTTATATTATTCTGTTTTGTTTTGTTCCATTTTATTTTTTTAGTCAATATTCTGTTTTGGTTGGTTTTATTCTGTTCTGCTTTGTTTGATTTTATTAGGTCTGATGGCATGAACAGCAATTTTGAAGATAACAGGAGGCACTATGGTAGCCATTGTTGATTTCCTCTTATCCTGTTTTGAAATCCTGCATCACTTTTACTGTTTTGTTTTGATTGGCTTTCTTCTGTTTCATTTTGTTTGGTTTTATTCTCTTTAAAATAAAATTTAAAAACAGACATAGAAACAGGGCCTGTCTTACTGGTTTTTACTGAAATAGGTAACTTCTGAAATGTTTCTCAAACCACATCTTCTCTGTCTTCAGTCACTTACATCTAAACTGGTAACACATTTGTGGATTCAACCTCAGAAATGTTTTTTCACGTGACTCAGGTCAGTCCTGGAAACAGTCTATAAAATCGCTCTATGACTTTATTCATATAGAGTCCAGCATTGATGCCTCTGCTCCTCTGCACCAGTACCTCTCAAGAAATGCCTAGCTACAGAGATTTTTATCCTTTCCCTGTCTTCCTTCTTTAGCTTCTCTGGGCCCCCACAGCAGTGCCTTTAGTCACCATGAATCTTCTCACAGCCAGCCTTCCCAAGACTTCATAAAAACCACTCCTCAGGGCAACCCATACAGGAGCCCTTCTGTGTCTCTCTCAGACAGAAGCTTCCTTTCTCTTAATAAATACATTCTGCTCTTAACCTCTGTCTTCCTAAAATTCATTCTTTGATTTTAGAGAATATGAACTCGTATCAGACAGCTAGTAGGTTGGGAAAATTTCCCCTATATCAATGTAGGGCGCAGGAAGAGATAAGCCAGTTCGCCCTTCCCATGAGTCAGCAGAAGCCATGCTGGGCCTGGGAGGAGTACAAGAAGCCAATTCACCCTTCCTGTGAGTTAACCAGCAAACAAGCTGAGAATCAAGACCACACACACACACACACCCCACCTCCCCCTCGAAGCAACTAGTTAGTTTGGAGGACAGGCTGAGTTGACAGCAACTGAGGTACAAAAACAACTGAATGCTTGTATTGTTTGGATGACTTTGCAGCCTAAGGCTCATAGTCTGAATATCTATTATGAGGGTAACAGTATGCAATATAGCAAATATGAGGGATTTCCTTCTGTCTTGCTTTTGAAATCCAATATTGTTTTGTTTTGCTTTGTTCCAATTGATTGTTTTGTTTCATGCAATGTTTGTTTATTGGTTTTCTGTTCTGTTTTGTTTGATTTTACTATGTCTGATGATATGGACAGTTACTTTGAAGATAACAAGATCTATTATGGTAGCCATTGCTGATTCCCTGTTTTGAAGTTCTGTACCACTTTCACTGTTTTCTTTTGATTGAGTTTATTCAATTTTATTTTGTTAGGTTTTATTCTCTTTAAATAAATAGGTTGGCAAGAATGCAGAAAAATAACCTGTGTTCATTGCTTATGGGAATATAAAATGTTACAGTCATTTTGGAAAATAATTTGAAAATGTTTAAGATGTTAAGCGAATTTACCATACAACACAGAAATTCCACATCTTGGTATACAAATGAAAGAAATTAAAGTGTACATGTACACAAAGACTCAAGAGAGCATTCATAGCAGCAGCATTCATAATAGCCAAAAATATAAACAGTCCAAATGTCTGTTATTGAAGAAAAGAAACCACTCTCCAGCTGCCAAACTATGAACACATCTTTCCTTCTTTCATGTACATATTTTTCTTTCTTTGGCTTTCCTATAAATTTCTGTTTTTTTTTTTTTTTTCTTTTTTGTGTATATAACACTAGGGACTAAACCAGGGCCTCATGCGTCTTAGGCAAGTACTCTACTATATTAAGCTACAAAGCCAGCCCTTTTCATTTTATTCTGAGACAAGGCCTTGTTAAATTGCCCCAGATAGTGTCAAATCTCTAACCCCCTTGTCTCAGGCACTGAGGAGATGGGATAACAGGCGTGTGCCACCATGTCTGGCTTGGCGTATATTTCAAAATGCATGTCTTCATATTCAAATAAAGCCTTACATAGAATATATGTTAATATTAAACATGTTTTTGTTTAATAAGTATACTAAATTAAACAGACAGACAATACACTGAAAATATATGACTGCAAACTATGTATCTAATAAAGGTCTAATAGCCAGAATATACTAAAAAAAAAACTTGCAACTCGAGAATAATAAGAAAATAATCTCATTAAAATGAGTACAGAATCAGAATAGATATTTCTTAGTAAATAGATGAAAAGACGCTCAGCATTATGAGTCACTGGAGTTATGTAAAAACCACAATGCGTTATGAAGCTGGTCATAAGAAAAAAAGACAGTAACAAGCACTGGCAGGGATGTGGAGAAATAACAACACTCTTACATTGTTTGTGGGCTTGTAAAATGGTGCGGCCACTTTATTATTTTTTTACATTTTATTTTAAAGAGAAAAAAATAAAAATTTCACAGTAAGGTAATAGGAAGGTAACAATGATTAATACACTGTGTAATGTTATCTTTAAATTAGTTACTCAAAGTACAAGATAATGGGCATCTAATTGTTCAAACAACATTAGCACAAACCTTCCTTTCAATGAATTAAGAGAAATTACCAGTATAACTACCTTAACTATTGTGTGTATATTTTTGTTTTGTTTTGTTTTCCCTTCCTTCTTTTCTCTTTTCCCCCATTCCACTTTCTCTTCCTTTTTGAACAATTTCTCCCCATTTCACAATATCTACTGAATATTTTGGATCTTACTTACTCTTTCACCTTCTCACACCAGAGAGACAACATGATGTTTACACGAGTCTGATTTATTTCACTTATGAGTATGTTCTTGAGTTGCATTCATTTACTTATAAAAGTCTCTCTTCTGTATGGCTGAGTAAGAAGACCACATCTTTTTTATCTATTTCTCAATTGATGGGCATTTCGGTTGTTTCCAAGACCTAACTTTTACAAATTGTGGTGCCTATAAACTCACAGATGGATATATATTACTACGGTATGATGTTTTTAATTCTTCTGGGAAAATATACAGACTGGCAACAGCTGGATCAAATGGGTCTTCCAAACTTAGCTGTCCACAATGATTTCTACAGTGGTTGCACCAGTCTGCACTCCTACTAACTGAGCAGGGCCTCCTGCATTTGTTATTGGCTGACTTCTTAATAAGAGCCATTCTTTCCAGGATAAGATGAAATCTGTGTTGTTTTAATTTGCATCTCTCAGATGGCCAGTGAAATTGAGTATTTTTCCACATATTCATTTATTGCCTGTACTTCTTCATCTGAGAAGTATGTATTCTCATCTCAGATGCCCATTTTTGAATTTAATCTTTAAATTTTGGAGGTCTGACTGTCTTGAGTTCCTTATATGCCCTTGATAGTAATCCTCTGTCTGAGGAACAGTTGCCAAACATTTTTTTCCACCTTGTGGGCTGTCTCTTCACTCTTTTTGTGGTTTTACTTGCTGGGCAAAAGCTTTTTAATAAGATGAGATCTAGATGGTGATTCTTTGTGATGCTTACTGTGCGAGCAGGGTTTTGGTCATAAAGCCTTTGCATACACCAATGTCTTCAAGAGTTTTACTCATTCCCTCTTCCAGCAGATTTAATGTTTCTGTTTGATATTTAGATCTCTGATCTATTCTGAACTTTTTTTGGTACATGGTGAAAGACACAGGTCCAGTTTTAAACTCTGGCATGTGCAAATCAGTTTTTCTAGCACCGTTATATTAACCAGGTTACATTTCTTCCAGAGAAGGTGTCTGGCTCCTTTGTCAAAGATGTGGTTTAGTATATCTGGAGTGTTTTTTTGCAACCATTTTAGAAAACACTTTGACAAACTCAGAAGTTTAAAAACAGTTCTCATTTGACCTAGCAATTTCATTCCTCAGTAGAGAAACAAAAACATGACCATATAGAAAGTTACATACAAAGAATCACAGCAGGATCATTCATAATAGTAAAAATATGGAAATAACTCAAATTTCCAACTGACAAATAGGTAAATAAAATGTAGCATATCCACACAACAGAATATTATTGACCATAAAAAGGAATGCAGTACTGATGCAGTACACTGTGGGTAAACTTTATTAAGTAAAAGAAGCCAATCACAAAAGACTACATAGTGGAATGACGGCAACCTTCTAGAGCTCTCAGTGACACAGACAGCTCACTGAAGCATGCCTGCTACAGGTTCACCACCACTGACATAGTGTACGCATCCATTTGTCTGACTTGTCTAAAACAGACAAATGTATAAAGACAGAGATAGATCAAGGGCTGTCTAGCAGTGGGGACATTGAAAAGAAAGGGAGAGTGACTGCTAGTGGGTCAAGTTTCTCTCATTGGCAGTAAAATGTTCTAATATGACATAGTGGTAGTGGCTGCACAATTCTTAAACACGCTAAAAACTACCGAAGTGGACAAACTGCATGATATACCGATTGTATCTCCTCAAGCCATTATATTATAAACAAAACAGCTGGGTGTGGTGGCTTACACCTGTAATCCTAGTACTGAGGAGCTGAAAGGGGAGGACTGCTGCAAGTTAGAGGCCAGCGTGGGCTACAAAGTAAGTTCAAGGCCAGCCTGAACTGCACATTCAAACTCTGTCTCAAATAAGACCAAATAAACAAGTAAATAAATGAATAAAATTAAAGAAATAAGTAAAAACAAAACAGACATAATCTCCACGTGGGAGGCAGATAATGACCTGTGTGTGTTTTCTCATGGGACTTGAGGACACCGGAGGAGACGAATCCACGCCCACACAGCTTGCACTTGTAGGGCTTTTCCCCGGTGTGTGATCGCACATGCTGTTTCAAGTGGCTGGACTTCTTGAAGCCTTTGTTGCAATAATCACACCTGCAAACCAAACAGAGAGCGCTCAGGCCCTACTCCTTCAGGGCATGATTACCAACACCGTATCTGGGAACAGAAGGAAGCAGACCAGCTTCAGTGACAATCATCAACCAAGTGAATAGAACTCTTGCAGACACTGGGTGTGTGGTCCACACTGAG
Organism: Cavia porcellus; assembly: GCF_034190915.1. Classification (NCBI taxonomy): domain Eukaryota; kingdom Metazoa; phylum Chordata; class Mammalia; order Rodentia; family Caviidae; genus Cavia; species Cavia porcellus. The sequence continues at coordinate 4,114,367 of NW_026947503.1, forward strand.
GTAATGATAATATACAATACATAATGGCAGTGATGACAATTTGATGGGTCAAATATTACTTTAGTTTCCAGATTGGGATATCCTATAAAAACTGCTCAACAGGCAGAATATTTCATTAATTAGAAACTTTCTCTAAATATACAGGAAGAAAACTTATGGTATGTTTTTACTAAGTCATTAGACACTGTGAAACCTTTTAGTGCTTCAGGATCAGAATCATTTTGGAGGTTAGACATTCAAAAATGCCAATCCATACACTTTTTGGATTAAAACTTTTTTTTTTTTTTTTTTTTGTCTTTTTTGTTTTTATCGGTACCAGAGATCGAACTCACGACTGCCTGCTTGCAAGGCAGGCGCTTATGCCGCTGAGCTAAATCCCCAGCCCCTGGATTAAAACTTTTAACAAACAAATTGTACTAGATTATTTTGAATACTATATAAACATGCAGAATTCCTTGTCCCAAGGTCAGTGATGGCAAACCTTTCAGAGCTTTTCAATGATACAAACAGTCCAAGGTAGCATGTGTGCCACAAGTTAGCCATTCTGCCCTATGCTGTTACTGAATTAGGTTAAAGTTACTTTAAAATTAAAATAAGCCCGAGAGGTGAATAACATGTATCACAAAGCAAGCTCCTAAAAAGAGCATATCTACTGGAACCTGGACCACTTAGTACCACAGGGCAGGAGTGAGGATGCTGAACAGAAGTGTGGTCTCGACTCCAGTGGCCATCAGAAGACACTACCCGTAGGTAGCCAGCTCGGCTGGGAGGCTGCCCATGTGTGCACTCCAGCAGCCATTGGGAGACACTGCCAACAGGTGGCCAGCATACGCTGGGAAAAACAGCAGCCCACCCTGCACAAGCACACTTAGTGACCACCACTGGATACCCATAGCCAGCCCTGGCTTGGAGAACCAAACAGTCATGCTCTGAGAAATTGTAGCCAATGTGGGAAGTGTCTGGAACCCAACTACACACTTGTTTGGAAGAACCCAAGAAAATGTCGAGACAGGGAGAAGCAAGAGGCAGACCCTGAACCCCTACCCAAGCACAGCAAGTCCAGGAGATGAAAACATGAAAGAGAGACACACCTGAAGTCTCTAAAGTGATGGTAATAGAAATAAAGAGACAGCTTCGTGCAGCCATAAAAGAAATTAGAACAGAAATACTATCTCAGGTAGGAAAAATGAGAAACGTAATAAAAGAATTGCTAGAGCCGGGCGTGGTGGCTCACCCCTGTAATCTCAGCACTCAGGAGGCTGAGGCAGGAGGACTGTTGCAAGTTTGTGACCAGCCTGGGCTACAAAGTGAGCTCAAGGCCAGCCTGAACTGCATAGCGAGACCCTGCCTCAAAGACAAAAAAAAAAAAAAAAGAATTGCTAAGCATCTCTAAAAAAGGCATAGATTAAAAAAAAATGAGGAAAACCTTGAATAAACAATATAAAAAGATTTAGAATACATGAAACAGATTCAAACAGATGTCCAGGAAATTAAAAACCCCATTGAAAGCTGGCAAAACCACTTGAAAGAAACTGAAGATGGACTGTCAGACCTTGAAGACAGGTGTGCAGCTTGCAATCATGGAAGGAAAGATCCCTTAAGAATAAAAGGAGCCAGGAAATAACAATTCAGCGACTGCGAGATGATGCAAAGCAAAATAATTTAAGAATAATAGATGTCAGTGAAAAAGCAGGAGTCAACACAAATAACATTAAAATTCTATTTACAGAAGTAATAGCAGAAAACGTTCCAAATATGGGAAAAGGATGTGATATACAGATAAGAGGCATATAGAACTCCAGCTATCCATAACCAAAATAAATCTGTACCCAGACATATAATAATCAAGATTCCAGAAATTCAACACTAGAACAGAATATTAAAAGCTATTAGACAAAAGAAACAATCACCTATAAAGGAAAATTCATCAACACAAACCATGAAGCCAAGAAGAGCTTGGAGTAAAGTTTTTCAAGTGCTGAAAGAAAACAGCTTCTTCCCCAGATTGATGCACTCTGCAACACTGTCTTTCAAAGTTAAAGGACAAACAAGATATTCCCATGACAAAGAACAACAGAAGGAATTTATGACCACCAAACCAACCTTACAAAGAACACTGACATTCTTGAGAGAGATTAAAAAAATAAAAGACCACGGTGCCAGAAACAGTGGCAGAGAGGGATCACTGAGTGGGGCTGAGTGGGGCAGACAACTGAATGGAGAGAGAGGGGAGAAGCAGGCAGCTGCTGGCAGGAAATGGCATGGCAGAGACAAGCCAGTGCATGTTGGCCATACCCATTGGTGTCGATGGCCTCAACTCACCAATAAAAAGAAACACAGGCAGAGTGGATCAGGAGACAAGATCCATCACTATCTTTTATTCAAGAAACATTTAACTCAAAAGGAAAGTCACAGACTGAAAGTCAAAGGTGAGAAAACAATGCTCTATGTGACAGGGAGTCAGAAAAAAAAGCAGAGGTAGCTTGTCCATTAACTGCAGAATGGATAAGAAAGCTATGGCATTTTTATACGATGGAAAGCTACTCAGCTATAAAGAAAGAGAACCTCAAGGCTCTTGTAGGTAAACGGATATAACTTGAGATCATGCTCGTGGGTGACATGGTTCAGTCACATGGGTGAACATCATCGTATTGTCTCCCTAGCATGAAAAACTAAAGGAATTAGTGGGATCCAAAATGCACGATAGAAGTTGTGAAGGTGAAAGGGAAGGAGATGTCTAGAAGGGGAAGGCAGTGGCCACTGCTAATCTATATCCTGTTTTGAAACCTTGTATTGTTTTCATTGTTCTGTTTAGCTTGGTTCTATTCTGTTTTGTTTTTTTTTTTGATGTTTTCATATTTGATGGCATGGACAGCTATTTCAAAAATAACAAAATGTGTTATTATAGTAGCCCTTATTGCTTTCCTATTATCTTGTTTGGAAGCCTCATATTTCTTTATTTTGACTGGTTTTATTCTACTTTGTTTTGTTTGATTTTATTATGTCTGATAGTATAAGCAGCTACCTTGAAGACAACAAGATGCTCTATGGTAACCACTGTCGTATTCCTTGTTTTGAAGTCCTGTGTTGCATTCTTTTCTTTGTTTTGATTGGTTTTATTCTGCTCTGTTTTGACTATTATGCTTAATGATTAGGGCAGTTATTTTAAAGATAACAAGAGGCATTTTGGTAGCCATTATTCTTTTCCTTTTATCTTGTTTTGAAGCCTTGTATCACATCCATTGTTTTGTATTGATTGACTATTCTATTTTGTTTTATTTTATTACGTCTGATGGTACAAGTACCTACTTTGAAGATAACAAGATGCTTTATGGTAGTCACTGTTGTATTCCTAACTGTCTTGTTCTGGAGTCCTATATTGCTTTCATTGTTTTGTTTTGATTAATTTAATTCTGTTCGGTTTTGTTTAATTTTATTATGTGTGATGGTATGGGAAACTATTTTGAAGATAGCAAGAAGCATCATGGTAGCCACTATTGGTTTCCTTCTATCTTGTTTTGAAGTCTTGTATCATGTTTATTGTTTTGTTTTGATTATTTGTATTGTTTTATTTCTTTTGGTTTTATTCTCTTCAAAAAAAAAAAGGTATGGTCTCAAGATCCATCCGTTAAAAAAAAAAAAATAAGCCATGCATGGTGGCACATGCTTATAATCCCAGCACTCAGGAAACTGAGGCAGGAGGAGTGAGTTCCAGACCAGCCTGGGCTACAAAGTGAGTTCAAGGCCAGCCCAAACTGTATAACAAGACCCTGTCTCAAAAAGACAAAGAAATTAAATTGAAATAATTAGAAGTTTCAGCATCCCTATTTACATATTAAAAGCTTCCTCTGTTATGGCACTCTAACTGTATGTGAATTATAGCCTGGATAATGCAGTTTACAGTCCTCTGCAATTTGCACTTAAACTAAGAGCTGAGTGAATGAAAACACATGAACATTTGCTATAGTCTCCTCTGTGGTTTGGTGAGACTATCTACCTATCGAAAACAGGAAGGAAGCATCAGAAAAGTCAATCTGCATGTGAAGTAGGGATGGACTCTGGTCAATGATGAACAATAATAAAAATCTCTTTGCAGGACTGAAAGGTACCATGACCACTTGAACTATGCCAAGGTACAAGAGAGAAACTTTCCAAAAGTCTCCTCTGCTAATTAAAAGCAACCATCCAGCAAAAGGACTTGGCCATACTATACAGAAACAACCTCTCAACCAGAACAGTATGACCAGCAGGGTCTGCACCACTTCCCCAGGGAACTTCCCACCTCAAACCTGGGCTCACGGCCACTTCAAGGCCCAGATGTTGTCCACTTGGGACAGACCCTTCTCTGTCTGTGGATGGGTCACCTGCCCTCTCTTCATAGAATATACATACTACCGAGTAAATCTTCCAGCATGTCTAATAATCACCAAATTACAAGGACTAGCACTTATGACAAGTACCACATGAAGTATTGGATTTCAGTTCATCCTTGTTACAACCCTGAGATAAATTCCTCCACCGAGACCAGGTGAAAAGACTGGGGTCTGCTGCGTTCCTGGAGGTCACAGCCTGGGACTTCACTCATCTGAAATCTGAGAGCTTCACTGCTCTGTCTGTTTATTATAAAATTACAGGTTCTGTGTTCCTTAATATGGAGGAGAAGGATCCCAGGTCTGTTTGAGAACCCAGTGAAAGAATACATTCATTCCTCAAAAAGCAAACGAACAAAACGCATGCACACTTTTCCTCAGAGTTCCTTCTGTCGCATGGCTGTTCCACATGGGCCCCATAGTTCACTCTTCCTCCCTCTGCACACCCCTTCCTGAAATGGCCACAGCGCAGTCTTTGAGCCACCTATGTTTTGTGTATGCATCCCTCAGTTAAAATACTAGTCTTTGTATTGGTAACTCCCAGGCATGGACTTGCTGTCTGATGGAAAAAACTCTTCTTAAACATCAGTCTTAATGACAAAAACTAACTTTGGTCTTAAACTTAAAACCTGCCCCAGTCACATGACAGTGATCTCTGCCTTGTTGAAGCTCAGGTCAAAGGCTTCACAGTCCTGTTAAATCTCTGTCTCTCCTCACATCTTACCCTATATTGGAGCCTCTGAGACTCCGTCTGATAAATGTGCTCAGAGTTCATAATCACCCCTTACAATAGTAATGGCAGCCCTGCAGACACCTGCCATGTACTCAGCACCAGGGCCACAGTATCACTTGGCCTTCAGTGAGGTCTTCTTACTCATTTTCTTCTCTACTGAGCATAAGCTCCATCGTGGCTAAGCTGGCTCTAGTGGCTAGCACCTAACAAGCTCTGAAGGGTTGCTTTCATGAATGGATAAATGAGGTGAGACTCTAAGTCCAGGAAGCCCAAGCAGATGCCATGATGAAATGATAAGGAAATATTAGATTAATGGTACCTGAAAACAGTAATGCAAAATCCCAAGACAGACACTAGCAAACAAATCCATAGTAAATAAATCAAACTGCAAATAAAATATCAGGAGAGTCACAGAAACCCTGAGGCTATCTGTATGTGGTGTGATCAAAATACATGGTAAATGCTTAAATTTAAAAAAATGTATCACAGTAAAAGACACAGCATTAACTCCACTCCCAATGCCGCTCCTTACTGCAGTCAGACTTATCCCACATTCTGGCCGCTGTCTGAGGCAGCTCCAGAAGCCCTCCTTCATGAAGGTCTTTATGAAATGGGATTATAAACACAGTGAAGGTTGCTACCAAATGCCAGCCAACAGAAAACACTGTGGCGTATGCTCATCCACTTTATTCACTGGGGCTGGCACCTGATGACTTCTGCTCTTCTCCAAAGTCAAAGTGACAATGAAAGACGAACATTTTGAATGGATTTAGAACATCAAGACAGACATGATAGTGCAACTGAAGATATTCGCAAAAGAACTGCTTCAGAAGCTAGCCAGAACAAGGAGGTAAGTGAGTTCCAAACCCAGGGTAGTGTTCTGGGGGAGACTGATATGAATGTGTTGAATATTTAATTTAGATATTCACTGTACTTTTCAAACATACCATGTATGTACCCTCAGAACCCTTGAACCCCCAAAGTTAAAAAGCACTGTTTTATTATCTTCTTAAACAAGCAGATTCACTGAGCTCTCAGGATATTACTTTTCTGAAGGTCAAGAATCAAATGCACAAAACACTGGCTCAACTTAACATTGTGTTTGAGAAACAAATTCTATGTAAAGGTAATGAAGTAATTACTTACCCTTTCAAGGATTATGTGTTTATTAATATTACCAAAGCACGCATTTTCAAAAATCTTAAGACCATTCACATGAAGACAGGTACTTCATCAGTTTTTAGGGGGCTTATAACCAGGAACCAGAGCTAGTGTTTTGTTAACTGGCTCTGGAAAAAAGTACTGTTTAAAAATTTTTATAAATAAATAAAATTATTAAAATCCTGTAACACTAAGGCAACCTATAAAAGATAACACTCATTTTAGTTCTCATGAAATGTATTTTCATCTTTAATCTCACAAGTACTATGCTTTTCACTGTGAACACACAGTGGCCTGTCCAGTGTCTGTGATGGCTGAGCCACTGTCCTGTGTGGGTACAGTGCGCACACAGTACATAGCTGTGCTCCACACACATCATTCAGCAGATGCATCCACAACTCCTTAGAAACCCTCTCCTGGGGCTCACAAAGAATCTTAAACAAAAAGGTGCCATTTAAATTTATTTTTAAAAATATGATAATAATGGCTTAAAAGTTGGTTGAAAGTTACTGCAGAATGGATTAAATGTACAAACTAGAAAGAAAGACTGCTGCATCCAAAATCAGGCCCTTGTGCTTACTAGCAGTGTAAATCAGACCACTTAACCTTTGCTTCAGATCCTTAAGAAAGCACTGCTTCTCCGAACGCAAAGTCACGAGCCCTTGGGCAGTACTGCGCTATGTCTGCAGGCCAGTCTGCATGTTACCTGTGGGAGCGTCTGCTCTGGTCTTCACCATCATCTAGGAACTGGGGGCGTTGTGTCTGTAGGTCCAGTTCCTCTTGGGACGGCTCCTGAATCAAACGAGTTGTCTAGAATGAACAGAAATGTAAAGCAGGCTATGTAGGCATGGAGAAACATAAAACAGCTCAACAGCTAGAAAGTGAAGACATGAACACTCAGGAATGTGGCTTTAGAAGAAAAAATGCAAGTTTCCACTGTGATCATTTGGGCCACAGCAATGGTGAACATCATTGATGCAAAATTAAACAGATACTTATTTTCCACTAACCTACAGTTACATGAAATCCATCTGAGGGGCTGGGGATCTAGCTCAGTGACTCAAGTGCTTGCCTAGTAAATGCAAGGTCATGAGTTCAATCCCTGGTACCAAAAAAAAAAAAAAAAAACAGTTGACCATGAAGTTGATTCTCTGATACACCTTAATAAAAGGTTGCTCTTTCATTGTCTGACTCTTCTTAGCCGCTACAGTTTGAATCTTAAATCTCCCCAATCGCCCATTTGCTAACAGCGTAGTTGCCAGTCCTTGTGGACTGGGGCTATTCATTCCAAGGCAAGGGAACCTTCAGGAGGCAGGCCATCTGGAATAAAGTGAGGCTACTGCCCTTGAAGGACACAGTGGGAGCCAGTCCCTCTTGCTTCTCTCTCTGCTTCCCAGCCAGCCTGAGGGGAAGCTGCTTTGCTCTGCACATACTCCCCACCATAATGCTCTGCTTCTGCACAAGCCCAAAGGCAATGGAGCCAACTGACCAAAGACTGAAGCAATGAGCCACCATAAGTTGTAACAGGTGTTCTCCAGTATTGTCTCATACTAACAGAAAGCTAACACAGTGGCAGTGAATAAAAATCTTACCTTCTGAAAGGATTATGTCTCCTGTCTTTGTTACAAAAGCTATAGACATAAAAACGAAAAGCCACCCTCCACCCACTGGAACAGTACCACATCCACAAACAGCTACATTAACCCTCCCTACAACACAAGGATAACAACTCATGCTACCACAGTACTACTGGTCAATGTTTTCCAACCTCTCCAAAATACATGCTGTGCAAAATATATTCTACTCACATGGGGTAAAGAGTAAGCCAGGAGAGTCAAAGGGCAGACTGTGAAGAGTAGAAATCTATCATGTACACTACTGGAAACAAGGACCTGTTTCTAATCTGTTCACTTAACTTTCATGACCGAAGTAGACAATCCCCTTCAACTGTATCACTTGCACTGGGTTAGCACAGTTTTGCTTGCAAGGGTTCTACAGTGAGCCTAAGTCACTAAGCAACATATTTTCTATGCCCAGATTCAGAACCTATGATCAATTATGTGCTTTCTAGCTATGAAAAAGTGCTATAACATTTTAGGCCTATCACTGGGCAAAGCTATCAGCAAATTTTAAAGACAGATCATAACTGAATGGTCAATCATTTTCAACACTATTTAAAAATAAATTCCATGAACAGAAAAACAATCAAAAACTCCAACTTCAATAAGACATAGAATTTTTAAATTGTGATTAAATACTTGCTTTAAAACTGAGCATGACAACACATAATGCCAGCACTCTGGGAAACTGAGGCAGAAGGCTTACAAGTCTAAATTCAGCCTTAGCAACTGAAAGAGACCCTGTTCCAAACTTTTTTTTTTATATATATATAAGAAAGCTGGAGATCTGTAGTTCAGTGTAAGGACCCTGGTTTCATTTCCCAGTATCTCCACATATATACATACACACTTGTTTTTGATATCGCAGCATTAAATTTATTTTTCCTCTAACATATTTAACATTCTCTAAATATTTAAATTTAGTGCCTAAAGCAACATCCTTCAGATTTTATTGCACAACACTACAATGACTTCCTTTTTAGCCAAAAGACAGAGTCTCATCACAGTGCTGACCCTCTTAAGATATTTTAAGGTAAGAGAAAGTCCTGTGTGCTATACACCAAAGTTTTTGCACAGAATGTACTAACTTTGTGGTGCCATAAATGGGCACATTTTTGTAAATAAGCAATTTCTAAATAATTACAGCATGCTGGGTATGGTGGCACACACTGGTAATCCCAGCACTCAGGAGGCTGAGGCAAGAGGATTCCTGTGAGTTTAAGGCTAGCCTGGACTACAGAGTGAGTTCACAGCCAGCCTGAACTGTATAATGAGACCCTGTTGCAAAATAAATAAATAAATAAATATATATATATTGCAAACAACTGGACAGCATTTGCTAGACAATGACAGGTACATATCCCTTCTGAAGACACTCACTACGTTAATTGTGTCAGAGTTCGAAACTTGCAGTAAGTTCTGCTGGTGGAAACTTGTGGATAAAGCTTGAGATTCAAGCGTACTAGAATCTTGTAGCTGTTGCACAGGAGGAAACTGAGTCTGTTGATTGTATGTGTCAGTCACTGTAAAGCCTGAAATAGAAATAGGAATATTATAAAAAAAATTACATTTATCAAAAAGAAAATAAGTTGTATTTATAAATAAAAGATAGCTAAAGGAAGAACCAGAATTTACTTTTATCAACAGCTCCAAAAATGTATTTTAAAAATTACATAACACTTGCAAAAGCTACGAGATTTGAAACTACACGTTTTAGAAGGGCTTTTAGAGGAATACCTAAGGTGACTGTAAAAGTGAAGCCTGGAACCAGCAGCAGTCATCTAGGCAGGAGGAGAGCAAGGAGCCAAGCCTCACCCTCCTGTGGTGCAGCAGCAGTCGTGTGCCAGTAAGCAAAACAGCCTGCCACCACCCTCCACCCAAGCAACCAGCTGACTCAGAGGAACACAGGCTGAGAAGACAGCAAGCGAAGTAAACGAACAGCTTCACGTCTGAACTGCTTCACTGACTCTGCAGGCCTGAAGACTGTAGTCTGAACAACTACTTAGAGGATCACAATGTGCAACATAGCAACTATGGGGATTATCTCCTGTCTTGTTTTTGAAATTAAATATTGTTCTCACTTCTGCTCCATTTTTTTTTTGTTTTGTTTTGCTTGGCTGTTTTATTTCCTCTTAATAAATGAATAAATAAATGAATAAATAAGCCCTGACAAATGGGCTCATGTGCAAATCTCCCTGAAGCCCACACTGACCTTGTGATAGCCCTGCTGGCTCAAAGGACTGTTGTGAGGGAGCCTGCTCTTCAAACTGCTCCATGTGCTCCGGCAGAGGATCCTGAGGGGCTGCAAACCCATCTACTGACAAGAGTACAGAGAAAGAAAGACAGAACACTTGCAAGTTACTCTATAACCACTTATTTGTTAAAGGTATTTTCAAAAGTTAGTCTTGTTTTGAAAATAGTAATGCTATATAATCATTCTACAATAGTATACATACATACATACATACATAGATATGTATAGTATGTACATATAAATCCTATAAAATAACATTCTAAAATTCTATGTATTCAGCAACTTTTTAGTTTTTTGAGACAGGGTCAGGCAGGCCTTGAGTTCAGGACAATCCTTCTGACTCAGGCTTCCAAGTGGTGGGATTACAGGCAGACAATACCATGCCCTGGCCTCAGCAACTGTTTAAAATCTTGAGATGCCTATTGTTACATGAATCACAGGGGATTAAAAAAGTGCATAATCCTACGTACAGACTAAAATATATTTTGGGACATTCAAAAAACAAAACTAACTTGGTCAGCAAACTATTTGCTAACAAATTTGTGTAAGATCAGAAGCCTCCTCCAGGTGTGGTGGCTCACACCTGTAATCCCACCACTTGGGAGGCTGAGGCAGGAGGATCGTTTCCAGTTCAAGATCAGCCTGGGCTACAAAGTGAACTCAAAGCAAGTCCTAACTGCATAGCGAAACCCTTTCTCAAAAAACCACCTACACACACACACACACACACACACACACACACACACAAAGATAACAAGCCTGCGTCATAATGCAAATTATCTGTAAAACTAATCATACTCCTATGGCCAAGTTGACAGTTTTTTGTAGTCCAACTGTATTAATGAAGGAAACAACCTGTTGCTTTATATTTTGGATAAGGTACCTAACGCCACCACAGACAGGAAAAAACAGTTTGCTGACCTGTTTCTATCTGAGAGTCTACACTCTTGAGCGTACTCTCCTAAAATACTAAGCAGATTATGCAGAGACCTCTATTTCAGTAAGCATAGGGAACATGTACACACAAATCAACATTCACAAGCATGCCTGAACATATGCTTTAAAATAACTGGAAGAATGCACACCAAAAAATACAGAGTAGATTTTACTGAAAATCTTTTAATTTTTTTAGACTGAAGACTTAGAATCCTTTCAAAATTTGTTACTAAGAAGTTAGATTACTTTATGTTTAAAACAAACAAGAATCTAATAAAATTGAAAAATAAAAGTCTGATTAAATACTGGAAGGGACAATATAAAACATTGAACACACACACACACACACACACACACACACACAGTCTCATACATACACAGCACAAACTATAATTCCAAAACCAAAGAGAAGTGATCCCAGCAGGGACAGCAATGAGAATGACAGGCTTGAAAAACACTGCAGGATTATTCTCTAAGTGAAAGAAGTATCACCTTCATCGGCTTCCAAAGGCGGAGCTGTCAGCTGCTGCCCCAGCGCTCCCTCCTCTGCACCAACCACATGCTGTGGCCCCAGTTCTAGCATGCTCTCGGGGTCTGCTGAGACCGCCTCGGCCGTCTGCTGCAGCTCGCCACTCTCAATTTCCACTGGCAAGGGAGCAGACACCTGCATGCTCTGCTGCTCCATAGAGCTGTCGACCACCGAAGCAGCCTGCGGATGCTGCTGAAGCTGCTGAGCAAGTTCGTATCTTTTAAAAAGGCAACATTAATTCATAAAGTTAGATACTATCAACAATGCTTACCTGGGTACAACAATAAACGTACAATTTGTTGAAAAACAATTTTATTCTTACATTGTTACATTCCAAACAATTCCGAAGTCATGATGACAATCCATCAAGTACTAAACATTACTAATGATTCTGAATAAAACTATGCTTTAAGCGCTGCCACAAGCCACAGGATGTGAATGCACAAAGAGAAAAGTCAGACAATACACATCAGAATTTTTCAAAGTTTAAAAAAATCAACAAAAGATGCCAGATGTTTAAAAGTAAAATGCCTTAGAAACAAGGCAAGGATATTCACTCTCACCACTCCTGTTCAACAGAGTATTCAAAACTTTAGTCACAGAAATCAGGCCTGAGAAAGAAGTTAAAAGGTATTCAAATAGCAAAGAAAGAAGTCCAACTAGAGCTAGGGATTTAGCTCAGGGGCTCAAGTGCTTGCCTGATAATTGTGAAGTCATGAGTTCAATCCCCAGTACCAAAAAGAAGTCAAATTATGCTTATTTGCAGATGACATGATCTTTTATATAGAAGACCCAAAAAACTCCACCAAATAACCCTTGATAACTAATAAACAAAGCAAGTAACAGGACAAAAAAATCAACAGCATTACTACAAACCAAAAATAAACTCACTGAGAAAAAAAATGAGGAAATAATTCTTTTCGTAATAGCTTTAAAAAAAAGTATGCAGGAATTAACATAACCAAGGAAGTGAATGATGTCCATAATGTAAACTCTGAAAAAACAAACTGAAGAAGGTATCAGAAAATGGAAATACATCCCATACCTGGATAAGCAGAACTAAAATTGTCAAAATAGATTTAATGTAATCCCAACGAAAACATCAACAGCATTCTTCCCAGATCTAGGAAAAAAGTTATGCTAAAATGGAACCAGAAGTAAACTAAACAGGAAAAGCAATCCTGAGAAGCAAGAACAAGGCAGGAAACATTACAAACCAAATGCCAAGTTATATTACAGTGATAAAAATAGTACGGCACAGACACAAAAACAGGCATGTGGAGCTACAGAAGAGAACTGAGACTGCAGGAACACCAGGCATTTGGCCATCTACTCTTTGACAGAAGGGCTAAAAACACACACCAGACAAATGACAGTCTATTTAATAACTGCTGCTGGGAAAACTGGGCATCCACATGCAGAAAAGTCTAAAACCGTATCTCTCACTCTGTGTTAAAGTCAAATTAAAATGGGTCAAAGACTTAGATATAAAAATAAAACACTGAATTTTCTAGAAGATAAAATAGGTAAAACTCTTGAAGACAGAGGCATAGGCAAGGACTTTCTGAACAGAACCCTAATTACACAAGGCATAACATCAAGAATCAACAAACAACATCATATCAAATGAAAAAGCTTGTGCGCAGCCAAGGAAACATTCAACAGAGCAAAGAGACAACCCACAGAATGGGAAGAGAAATTCAACAGGTACTGCCCAGAGGGTTAGTATCAAAAAGTACATAAAGAACTAAAAATTTAAAAAAAAAAACCAAAAGGGAAAAATGGGAAAATGAAATGAACTGACATTTTTCAAAAGAAGCATAAATGGTCAGCAGGTATGTGAAAAAATGTTTAGCATCTTTGGCCATTACAGGAATGCAAATCAAAACAACACTGAGATTCTCTCTTAAGTGCAGAAAGAATAGCTATTATCAAAAAAACAAATGTTAGCAAGGTTGTGGAGAAAAAATCTTTTTACATTGTTGGTGGGAATGCACACTAGTACAACCATTATGGAAATCAATACATAGATTCTTTAAAAACTAAAAATAGAAATTCCACTTGTCCCAATTATACCTTTTCTGAGTATCTCCATGAAAAGAGCTAAAAACAACATTACAGTGAGACATGCATCCCCATATTTATAGCAGCACAATCTGTAATAGCTGAATTATCAAGTGGCCTATATGCCCATCAACACATAAATGATAAGGAAAATGTGGCATCAGAAAACATGTCCTCACACTACTGCAAGCTTTATTTGCAGTGACACACCCAGCTGCTTTTACAGCTTGTCTCTGAGGGCCTGTGTCTCACGTGCTAACAGGTGGGGGCCTGCTTTTTTTCTTGCTTGCCTAAAGGTTTTTGTTTTTGTTTTTCACTAATTTTACTAACAACGTATATAAATATTTACTCTAAGTGTGTAGTATTTTGGGAACTCCCAACATTTCAAACACACAAATGAAATACAGCATCTGGTCGCACAGACCAATTTAAAATAAAACAAAACAAAACGTTTTTGAGACAGGTCTCACTAAGTTGCTAAACTGTCCAGGCTAGATTCAAATCTGCAGCCTTCCCACCTTGCTCTTCCAGAACACTGGGATGACAGCCACATTGAGTTAATAAGACTCTTAAAACCTATAATTCATCGATATTAACACAGTAGACCACTGCAACAAAAAACTGTCACAGTGACCGTATTCCAACACTTCAAGTTTGGTTTTGTAGGGAGCACTGGGGAAGAAGCCTGTGTGTTAAATTACTGTCTGCCCAGAAGTAAATGCTCCAGGGTAGAAAGCGGAACATTCTCAATACAGCGTAGTGACTCATTTCAAATAAGCTGAGGGGCAGTCATCTTATCCTTCTCTGCATGGCACACAACAATGCCTGGATTGATAGGATTGCATCCAGCAAGTCCCTGGTCTAATCAGAAATGCCTCTCTTTTGGATTACCTCCATTAGAGATGACCTAGCCCTCCAGTCAAGTGAAAACAAAGGCTACATTGAATGATGGACTCCTGGGATATCTCAAACATATTCTTTAAGTCAATCTGAGATTCACTACTAATAACATGGCCAGAAATCACAAGATCTACCAAGATTTTTCTTTTTTGAAATCTTTACTAACCAACTGTATTAGGCATAATCTACCATATCACCTAATTATTGACAATGAGCTTTACAAAGGAATTTGCATATACTCATGTTTATAGCAGCACAGTTTGTAACCGCTAAAATCTTGGAAACAGCCCAAATGTCCATCAACTAATGAAGGGATAAAGAAAATGTGAGTTTTTTAAACAACAGAATACTATTCTGCCATAAAGAAGGGTAAGCTTGAGACATTTCTGGGTAAATGGATGCACCTTGAGATCAAACTCTTAAGTGAAATAAATAGGACACAGGTATGAAAATACTGCAGTTTCTCTGGTGTGAGAAACCAAAAGTGTAAATAAGGACCAAAATGTAAACTAGGTATTGTGAAATAGAAAGAAAATGTTCAAATAGGAAGGAGAACTAGAGAAGGGGGAGGAGGAAAGGAAGGAGGTCAAAAGAAAAAGAAAGAAAACAAGAAGGAAAAAATGGAAACAAGGTTTTGCAAATAAGGAGAGGAAGAGGTTTGAAGGGAGGGTAAGGGACTGGGAAAAAAAAGAAGATATATCATGCAGGAACAACTGCCCTATGATGAATGCTGTCAATATATATACACCTAAAATCAAATTAATTTTTTTAAAAAAGTGAATGTGTAAAATCAGTAAGTAAATAAAACAAAAAAAGATTTTCAACAAAAACATTTGGCCCAGTAAAGACTGCTTCACAGTTATGTTTTTAAATAAAAATGACAATGTTCTCCACAGAGCCTCAGATACTAGAGCCAAGTCCCTTTACCTACATCCTCCAACTTAGAAATGACTGGGTGGGGGGGGCTGGAGATTTAGCTCAGTGGCCTAAGCGCCTGCCTTGCAAGCAGGCAGTCGTGAGTTCGATCCCCGGTACCGATAAAAAGGAAAAAGACAAAAAAAAAAAGAAATGACTATACGGGAATCAAAGACATTTATTTTCTAAAATGTTCCCCACTACCATCTTAGAACTATAAAAACAGTACGTGATCATCAGAGTTATACCTACCTATGGGTTTTCATGTGCTTTTTGCAATTCAGTGAGGTCTTAAACGTTTTCTGACAATAGGGACACATATAGGGACGGAGGTCATTATGGATGCCCATGTGCCGCCGCAAGCTACCGCCGGTAGTGAAGGCTCCATTACATATCAGACACTTGAAAGACTTCAGTCCAGTGTGTGTCCGGACATGAGCCTTGAGCACCCCTGCAGAAACAAAGCCTCTTCCACACTGAGAACACTTGAAAGGCTTTTCACCCGTATGCGACCTAAAAAGAAAACATTGCAATGAACATATTTCTTATTTGTTTATAATGCTTATATTTATATATATATATATCACTTGATCATCACGTTTTAAAACTAGGCAGCAAAGACATAACACTTCACATTTTACAAATAACAAGAGTGAGACTCAAGTGGCTAAATGACTTGCCAAAGACGCAGAGCTGCACGCAGTGAAGAATGAGAAACTTGTGTCTTTTAAATTCTAAAGTTTGTCCATGTTACACTGTTCCTCATAATCAAATGTCTACTTTCTTTTCATACACTTGACAAACTTAAAGGAAATTCTAATCTAATCAAATATTGTTTGACAGCTCCTAGAAATTGCAAATAGTGAAATACGATTGGACCAGAAGTAAAATTCAGTAACAATTTCCCAACTAAAATACTTTAGTCAAGACACGGAAGAACTGAGGGCAGGAATACACACCTTTTTATTTGTGTACTGGGACTGAACCTGGGGCCTTTGCACTAAGCTACCTTCCTAATCCTTTTTATTCTTTCACTTTGAGGCAAGGTCTCTCCAAGTCACGAAGGTTGAGCTCCAGCTTGTAATCCTCCTGCCTCAGCCTCCCAGGGTGTGAGCCACCATACCTAGTGGTACACACTTTTTAATCCCAGGTACTCAAGAGACTGAAACAGAAAGATCTCAAGTCTGATGCAAGTGTGGGCAAGTTAACCAGGACCCTGTCTCAAAATACAATTTTTAAAAATGGGCTAGGGGACATAGCTCTGTGGTAAGGAGCTTATTAACATGTGCAAGGAACAAGATTCAATCCCTGATACAGGCAAGAAAGGAAAAAATACTAAAGAATAAAAAACAATTCAAATTACTAGTAACTATTTTGGTGTCAGTGTGATTTTTAAATATCAAAAGCTAATAGTACCATTCTAAATATTTCTAGACATGACCAGATCATTAAATCTTTGTAAAACTGTACTAAATTTCCACCTCTTAGTCCATATTACCTTACCTGATATGTTGTTTAAGATGGCAAGATTTTTTATATGCTCGATGACAATAAAAGCACTTGTAAGGTCTATCTGCTTCATTTACAAGATTATTATTAAAATAACTTTGGAAAAATTGGTTTCTTGGAATGGGCTGAATAAGACCTATAAACCAAAAGAAAAACAAGAATAATTCACTATACACACAAATAATAAAATTAAATGTCAAAAAGCATGTGCTTTGCCCGGAAAATGAAAATTGTGATGTTATAGATTCCAGTATTGTAACCAAATGCCATTTTAATCATGTTAGAAACTATTTAAATAGGAATATCTATGGATTAATGCACTACCTTCATAACATGAAGATACGTATACTGTTACAATTACTTGTTTCTACAGACAATTTTTAATGGATTTCTACATTTATTTTCTATGTAACAATTTGTTGAGAAAACTAGGTCAGGATTTACAAAATTTAGGTCAGGATTTTAAATCCCCTGCTTACTCAGTATGAATATTGTACATAAGGAACTGTAAACTCAAAACAAATTACTCTAACGTGTCCTTTTTTTCTGAAATAAAATAAGCATTTCCACAAAAATGTTATGAAAGGAATTTCCATTTGCAGTCCTGCCTTCTGCCGCAGCAGACCTCAAACTTCTATCCCATAATTACGTACTTCTTAAGAGGCTCTATTTTTCCTTTTCCATTGCAGTTCCTTCCGTTAAAGCCTATTGCTCCTCCCGGCTTCTCCACTGCAGCATAAGGAACCCCATTCTTCTAGTCCCCCAGGGCAGGTATTTCAGCATCTTTGAAAACGCTTTTCCCTGTCTAATTAAAATGTTATTTGCCAGTCCCGACATCGAGGCTCTCCAATGTCTCTTAAACCTGCTTCTTTATTTCTATTTCCACTTTCTGTGACAAGTTCCAACCAAAACGCAAACGCACTAAATATATGAAGTTAACTTCAGGCTATTGTATATGGTGCACATGACGCACAAATGAATTCTGTGATTATATTTGAGTTCTATCCCCCAAACTATCTCATTATATACAGTCCAAAACCAAAAACACGTAAGCTTCAGTAAAGTTCAACCCTGACCTAGAAATCAGAAGATCTAAGGTTCCACATCTACCATGAATATCAGCCAGCTGCATGACTAAAATAAGAATTATCACCCTACCCTAGACTACAGTATTTACATCTGCAAAATTAAGGAATAGGGAAAGTAGAGAAAGTTGTGAAGACTGTTCTTAAATTCGTGGATATTATGGTTTCTATCTAAGATGTGCCCCCACTGAACCTCACGCACTCAGGGATGAGGCTTTGGGGAGATGACTGGAGCATGGGTATATGATACTACATTATAGGTGTGATAACTGGGCCAGTCCATTGATTGGTTTAAAATGGCTGTGAATCATGGGATTACTGAAAGAGTGAAGCCTTGCCCTGGGTGTGGGTGGCACCAAACTATAGATTTGTAGCCTGGGTGAAAAATAAAGGGACAGATGGAAGGTAAGCTCACTGTTTCCTGCTCTCCCTACCATACACTGTTTTTCTTCCGCCAGGGCACCCTGCCTTGGAGCCTGCCACCTATGGCCTGAAACCTCTACAAACTATGAGCTAAAACAAACCATCCCTCCTTTATCTCTGGATACCCAAGACTTTGTCCCAGCAATTAGAAAGTGACTAAGACAATATGAATCCTTCGAAGTTTTTTAAAAATATGTGGTACTTCACCATCCAATTATTTTCCTTAAAAATCGGAAATTATTCATGCAGTATTTTTAATGAATTCTAACACTTTTTAAAATGACATTCTTAGTGTAAAAAATGTTATGCCCTAAGCAGCTAGACTGCACCAGAGTACTCCACCTCCCAATCAAGTTAAATACAGTGGTACCCTGTTCACAAACATTCAGGAAAAGACAGCTGCGGATATGTTCAAAACCCATGCACAGTTCACAAACAAAAACAAAATTCTGCCAAACACTTAGGGCCAAAAACAAAAAGCACTCGTGAGCCGAGGTATCACTGCACCACTGTAACCGTAAACTTTCCTATGCTGAAATCTTTCCTGGCCATGTATCTATCAGTATCAATTCATACTTGGGCCTTTTCTGTGGCCCACGAGATGCTCAGAGTACAGCGAAAGGTGTAGACGTGACACTAAGTGTAAAAGAGAAAACCCCTCGTGTTTCACACTCAGCCTAATCAAAGGAGAATTCAGCTGCCAGTAATTTTGTCTCCGATTCAGGCACCCGTGAAGCCAACAAGCAAAATGTGCCATTTTAATTATGGGTAAACTCTGTACAATAAGATACTAATATAATAAAACTCAAGATTTATAAGCTTCAACACAGAAACCCACAGGCATTTAATCAGATCTAGAACCCGAAAGAAGAGAGTGGTTGGAGAAGAGTATCACAGTGCTCTAACCTACTACGGGAGACAAACCCCACAACCCTCACAGGCCCAGGAAACACGACGGAACTCGTACATCAACCCCAGGCCCTGGACGCTGGGGAGACGACCGTCCCTTGCCTGTCAACCTTCCGTGTTTCGAGGTATTCTATTGCTTGTAAAAGTCAATGCTGACAAGGATACTACCCAGGAAAAGAAGTACTTCATTTTAAACTGTCTCCTGTTTGAGAACGAGTTACTGATTTGCAAGTTTCTGTCTGTGCTTACAGCATCCTTTTCATTCTTACTCTATTTGCTCATTTTCTGTGCTGCTTGCTAATGTTGCTTTACTTCTCGTTTGTTTTAAAACCTTATAAAGCTTTCAAATTTATCTTAAATCTTTTTACATGTGCTAATTTTTTTCTGCTAGTGTTTTGCTTATCTCCACTTTGAGTTAAACATTTATCTATCTTCAATCTGATTTTTTAATAAGAAATACTCAAATATCTTTATTCTTCTCAGGCAGTTTTGAGATAGCCGATGTGTTTATATACTGTTTGCAACTATAATATAAAAATATCAGTTTTGCGTCTTTCTGTTCCATACAATTAAATTCTGAAGGACTATTCTTATTAGTTTTCATGGAACTGTGTTGACTGTGTCCTACATACACATCGACTTTTGAAAATTTACAGAAGTTTTTCTATACCATAAGATGCAAATATCTGTTTCACCCACATTTGAAAAAATGTGTATTTTACAGTTAAAAGCCAATGAAACTATTTAAAACACTTTGGTATATGTATTCTCAAATCTTCAATTTTACTGTTATTTAAATTGACCTTCCTAATTAAGGATCTCTCACTACATTTGAGGATTTGAATATTTCCCCTTGTTTCTAATTGTTTTTGGATCATGTGTTTTGATGTTATGCTTTTAGAATCTACAAAGGTTAATTTTATTGGTGGCCTATTATATTAATTTAAAATGTATTTCTGTATGCCATTTAATCTTTTTTATACTAAATTATACTTTATTTGATATTACTTGTGCTTATAGACTGGATTATCTTGAGAAAATTACGTAACACAGAAACTGTATAAAATATAAATTCATACACAGAATTTAATGAATGCTACAGTCTGAATGCTTGTGCTTCCCCCAAAACACTCACATGTCAAAAGCTAAACATTAAGTGAAAATAATAGTGTTGGGGAGGAGCTCCCACAGGTTACTAGATATTGAGGGTGGAGCCTTCACGAATGGGATTAGTACTCTTTTCTTGTGTTGTTGCTGTTGGTTTTGACCTTTATTTCTACAGATTAGTACTCAGCACCAGTACTTCGCCTAGAGAGCTGCATGGCCTTTTCTTCTGCCATATGGGAACATGCACAGAAAAGGTGCAACCTGTAAGGAAGAGGGCCCTTGCCAGATACTAAATCTGCCAGCAGCTTGATCTTGGACTTCTCAGTCTCTAGATATATGACAAATAAATTTTCTACTATTTATAAACTACTTATTTAAGCTACTTTTGTTCAGCAGCCCAAAGAGGATAAAACAGGTTTCTTAAATTTCCAGTAATTACATAAACATTGTTTTTCTGAAGACTCTAGTAAAGAGTATTCTCTTAACAATTGAGGAATGGATAAAAAAGTTGTGGTACTTTTATATAATGGAGCACTACTCAGCTATAAAAAATGATCATATTGAGATATTTATAAATAAATGGACGCAACTTCAGACCATATCATAAGTGAAATAAATCAGACTCACATGTGTAAATACCGTATAGTCTCCCTAGTGTAAGAAATAATGAGTACATAAAATCTGATGGTAATAATGGTTTCCCATTACATTGCCTTGAAGCCTTATAATGTTTTCACTCATTGGTTGGAATGGTTTTATTCTGTTTTGTTTGATTTTATTATGTGTGATGGTCTGAACAGCTATTTTGAAGAAAACAAGACATTATAGCAGCCATTGCTGATTTAATATCATCTTGCTTTGAAGTCCTACCATGCTTTTGTTGGTCTCTTTCCATTGGTCCTACCATATTGTGTCTTAGTGGATTTTCATATGCGTGATAGTATAAACAAATTTTTTATGGAAAATGAGATAATATAGTAGGGATTATTCATTTTCTGTTATTTGGTTCTGAATGCCCTGTAATACTTTCATTCTCTTGAATGGTTTCATACTATTTTGTTATGTTTGATATTATTTTATGTGAAGGTATGCCCAGCTATTTCAAAGAAAGAGACAGTATGGTAGCTATTGTTAATATCTGATTGTCCTGTTGTAAAGTGCTGTGTTGCTTACATTGCTGTGTTCTGTCCTCTTTTGTTTTATTCTCTTTAAAATAAAATTTTTAAAAATCATAAATGGCTTGGTTACAGGCAAGATTTGCTTTTGCTTTTCAATGAAAAGATTATAGCCCAAATAGTAAGATGTCTTGGAACACATGGGAATTCAAAGATACAAACAAGTTCACTGTACATCCCACATAAAAAATCCTTGTCACGTGGATGTTCTCTGAGCCAGAAACACATCTTTAATGAAGACTTCTATTTGCTTTCATACTGTTTCTCTGAACCGACACCACAATTTGAGCAGTGGTGTAGGATTTTAATTTTAATTGGGAAACAAACAAATGAACAAAACATTATTACCATGTCTAGCACTATATACCTACATGCACCATAATATGCATACATCCTTTGCAAGCACTAAAGGTAAGTGTACTTGGCCAGGTGTAAAGACACCCTAGAGCCCACCTTACCTAGATCCCTGGAGCCCACCTTACCTAGATCAGTGATGAGAATTGGCTCTTGCAAAGGAATGTCGGGGACCGGAATGTTAGTCTTCCCGACACGAACCTTTGCAGGTTTACGCTGGTGCCTCATCTTCCGTAACTCCGTGTGTTTAAAATGGGAAGCAATGTGGGTCTTCCTATGGCCTGAGGTTCGAAATTTTTTGTCACAGTGAGGACAAGCAAAAGGCCTAACTCCTAATGAAAATAAAAGCACATTTTAGAATTATTTCAAGAAACTCTATCTCAACAACAAACGCCAACATAAAATGTTAGTATTCCTAATATTGATTTGAATATTCAATTTATTATTCCATGCTTATAATTTCATGAATTATAAAGGGATTATATTTCCCCTAGTTTGTATATGGTGCATATTATATACATTACCAAGAGCATTTAAAGTAAAAAAGAAACAATTTTCTGTCTTTAGGACAAAATCTGTGAATATATAAAGTGTATATATTCAACATAAGAATTCTAAAATGAGCCAAGTATGGTGGTACACGCTGGTAATTCCAGCACTCAGGAGGCTGAGACAGGAGGGTCACTGCAAGTTCAAGACCAACCTGGGCTACAAAGTGAGCTCAAGGCCAGTCTGAACTGCTTACTGAGACCATGCCAAAAATGAACAAACAAGAAAAAAGAATTCTGAAATGTACACAAGTTATCTGCCTTGAATTCCCACCTGTACACTGGAATGACAACATCCATCTCCCCAGCTGTGGTACTTGGTGTCTCATAAATCAGTCCTGAGAGGTAGCTGACAGTGACTCAGCAATAATAATGATAGAAGAAATATCCTGCTAACATCCTCTACTACTATGCCTCTTTCTGAAGGAAAGGTATGTCCTCCTTTTAAAAATGTACTGTCAATGAAAATGTAGATTCTAAGGAAGGACATCTAACAAACTCAACTCATTTTCGCTTCCTCGGATATTCAGCCACAGAGAATCTAGTGGAAGCCCTCAGGCCTATGAGGCGGTCCTGTTAGGAAGTACAGCGTTTCTGAGAGGTGATAAAAGGGTTCCAGTTAGATAGGATAGTATATGGGATGTACAATTCTAAGTTGTGCACCTTGTGAATTTTATAGTGAGTTGTTTTGTGATAAAGCTGTATTTAAAAGATGTAGAACCAATATATAAAAATCTTCATGCCCTAACAGTGACAAGAAAATTTGGGGCTGCACAGTATATATCTATCTAGGTCTCCCTGCTTGCTAACGGCCTGGGCTTAACGAGGCCTCGCCAGAGAGGCCCAGGCCAGTATCTGGCTAACAGCAGACACTAAAGCTCTGGGATTGTGGACTATGAGCTTCTTTCCTTGGCTGTCTAAAGTGGATCTCCCATAAGCAGCCTCTTCATGATTTTCAATTATATTTTTATTCACAAAAGCTGCATTTCAAATGCCCTCCTCCTTATAACATTAGCTTCATGAGAATCAAGGCAGAGCTCATAGGAGGACGGAAAATGAACCACCAGAAACTTAGTTACTGCCACCCCTCCTCTGGGTGCTGGGTACCAGCCCCTCCTCTGGGGCATACGTACCTGTGTGCAGGCGGATGTGTACTTTGAGGCTCCCTGAGGTGGAAAAGCTCTTCATGCAGTACTGGCACTTGAAGGCCTTGATTCCGGTGTGGGTTTTGATGTGAGCTGTCAGCGTGCTCTTCACAGCGAATGCCCGGAAACACTGCGGACACTTGAAGGGCTTCTCGTGGGTGTGAATACGGATATGGCGCACAAGGTCACTGGGCTTCCGGAATTCTTTGGTGCAGTAGGGGCACACATGCCACCGCACCCCATTCTCCTCACGAATTGAGCCTAGAGTGACATGGAAAGCAGAATCATCCAGCACAGCCCAGGAACTGTCACAAATACAAGGTCCCGCAGCATTACCCTGTGCACTTAGGAAGAGCTGTATGTGCCCCACTGCAGTAGGTGGCATAGGGTCAGTCACAAAAACTGCCACTTCCATGGTCACTGAATTTAGCAAGCGTGATGATTTCACCTTCAAAATAAAGCCCTGACAGTCCATGAGAACACAATTCACATCCTCCAAGACACAAGAGCTAACTGAATAGGCAGGAGGATGCAAATCACAGTTAACAGAGATATTCAATTAACAACCAATGAGAATCAAAGCAGAATGAAGTTTGAGTAAGTATTTCTTGGGGCTAATAAAACAAGTTAAAAATAAATGCAAAAATTAATAAATGTTAAGTTCTCATGCTATAAAAGGAAATTTAAAAATAAGATAAAGTGATATTATATATTACACTAGAGATCTCATAATCAAATGTAAAAAATTCTATCTTTTGCAACTATAAATATTATTCAACTTTTAATCAATTTAAAACTATTCTCAGCTTAAGTAAAATTCAAGGAAACAAAATGATTTCTAAAATACAAAACATTGTGAGTGAGCCCGGAGGAATAGATCACCCTGAGCCTATGTCATAATCAGGAATTCCAGTACTTCTGTGAGCTTTTCTTTGAGCTTACCGTAGTATATTTATTAGGAATAATCTGTAAAGTATATGAGATTCTCCCTAAATACAAGCATATAAAGAAGAGAAGTTGCTAACAAAAATGCCAATTAAAGTACAAGATCACTTTCCTATCTCATTTCTTTATTTTAACTTTAAGTAAATTTGTTTATAAACACAATACCAATAGTAAATAGCAACCATATTTTAATAAAAACTTGAAACAAAATGTTTGGAAGGTTTCATTTTATGTGTGCAGACACAAGTATGGAAGATATATCAAAACTATCTGTAAACAGCAATCACATTTCTTTAAATTATTTCAAGACAATGTATAGTCTACAACAGAATAAATTTGATGAACAATTTTTTTTTTTTTGTCTTTTTCCTTTTTATCGGTAACGAGGATCGAACTCACGACTGCCTGCTTGCAAGGCAGGCACTTATGCCGCTGAGCTAAATCCCCAGCTCCCTTGATGAACAATTTAAAAGCAGGCCCTGGTGCCGTAAAATAAATAAACAGATAAATAAATAAATATCATGGGGCTGGAGATTCAGCTTAGTGGTGTAAGTGCCTGCCTGGCAAGCACGAGGTCATGAGTACGATCCTCAATACAAATAAAAAAATAAATAAATAGCATGGTACAATCTAAAAAGAAAGAAAAAGAACCAGGCAAATCCAGCAATGCGTTATACAGGAAAAACAAACAAAAAGAAAAGGAAAAAAGATCACACTCTACATGGAATGCATGGGGTTTTTTTACATTAAAAAAAATCAATCAATTTACCACATTATAGATTAAAGACAATATAATCACACATACAAGGAAAAGAAGGCACTAGATAATGTCCAGCATAGTTAGAAAAAAAAGCCAAGGCTCAATTATGATACACGAAACAGGCCTCTCTAAAAACTGAGATGGAACCTGTCAGTACTCCATACAACACCATATGAGAAGCCCAGGTCAATACAGTAAGAATGGAGAAACGGTCATTGTTCTTTTACAAATATCTATATGGAAAAATCAAAATCATCTCTAAATTGCTACAATAACAGAAGTTTAAAAATTGCAGAACTCACAATAAATATGCAAAAGTAAATCTCTTTCTACACACCAACAACAAACAAAATGAAACCTGTGGACAGTTCTCAGCAAATAAATAAACGAAGTAAAAGAATAAGAGTAAATCTAACAGATTTGCAAGACCTTTAGGCAGAAAAGACAAACAGAAAGAAAATGCATATAAAAGATGCTGTATTTCAAAGACATAAAGTTAATTCTAAAGAGAATGAAAAATCCATCACGATTGAAGAGTTATTACAAAATAATGGGGATGGTATCATATTAACATTAACACAAAGGAACAGGTAAGTGGAACAGAATTAAGAGCCCAGAGCTACACACACACTTGGTGGGGAAAGTATAATTTCAGGAAAATGTCAGGCAAGGAGTAAAAACTCTACAGTCAGTTCTTCAAACACAAAACGTTTGAAAAATTATATCTACACTGAACATATACACACATTTTCTATTGTCATTATTCCCTAAAAGATAGAGTATAATAACTTTTTACAGAACACTTACACTGTATTAGATATTATAAACAATCTGGAGTTAAGTGAAACTAGACAGGAGGATGCATGTAGGTTACACACATAGTAGACAACATACATCTTATATAAGCTTCAGCATCCTGGGATTTTGGTATTCACAGGGTCCTGGAACCAGACCACCCTCAGACAGATGAGGACAACTATCTTTTAAAAGCAGGTAAAGCTGACAACTGCACTATCCTGAAGTCCATACACTTTGAGACCAAAAGATGTCAACCTCTTATAGCACAACATGATAACCAAAGTTCATGGCAACATCCCTAGGTCAACCAAAAACAATTAACAAGTTCACCCCTAGTTTAAAAGATCAAGTATGCAAATGCTTTGAGAAATATTTCCACACAAAATAATCCCAGCATACCATTTTCATACTTAAAGGAATATATAATCAGGTTTCCTAAGTCTCTTTCTAGATCGTCATATTTCACCTAAATGAACTTCAAACTTAACTAAAATTTCACAGTGATTTATCCATCACAAGTTGCATGAAAAACATAAAAACAGGTTGTATTTTCAGTAAATATGCATACTTCTTAATAAAGCAGATTCCACCAAAAACAGAACAAATTTAAGAACAATAACTTTATAAGGCAGATTAAGATCAACCTGGGAATCTAATCAAGGTTAATTCCAAGCTATAAAGAAAGTGTTATGACTGACAAGAACAGTTTTCTCATAGTCACTGGAAGTCCTAACAGAGCAGAAATGTGTTCCCAGTAACTTTCCGGCCATAGCATCAATGCAGTGAAAAAACAAGAAAGAAAGGGCACTGGCCCCAAACTGTCCCAATGACCATATCTACAGTAAAACTACCAGAAAGGCACACACTCCCTCAGTGAGATGTACGTATGCATGAAATACACTCAAGTGCTTGGGAACTAGGTAAGCCTTATAAAGCAGTCCCTGTCAACACTGCAGGAAGTGCCAGAGAGTACAGGGAGAAAAGCTATTTCTGGAAAGGCATCTCAGAAGGGGACATCACAGTTTTGGGATGCTTGCTACTTAGCATTTTCAGAAGGAAAGTCAGGCCTTTTGCCTGGGAAAACCTGTTTCCCACTTAGTAGCCTGCAGCCAGGTTAGAGCATCTTCAATTTAGCACAGAAACTAGACAAGAGCAAGCAATAAGCCATATGTGTATCTGTAATATTTTATTCGGACACTCTAACATATGAACACCTGCAACCTATAAGGCCATGGTACAGCTATCCACTTTCCCCATCTGCTGCCCTCAGCTCTGAGACCAGAAAATGCCGAGGACCAAGAAACCTGTTTTCTACCTGGAGAGCAGAGTCAGATCAAAGGAACAGAGGATTCAGGCTGCACGGCATAAAAATGAGATTTCTCAGGCACATGTCATCCATGTACAGAAAATTATGCTTAGAAAAGAAGCACCAACAGATATGGCAACATAGCCCTGTGCTTTACAGTGAGAAAGCAAATGTACCCCAGGGTGTCTAGAAGAGGCTTGCACAACACAAGAACACTGTGCCCAAAATATAGGCTCTGTGAGTAAAAATTTATTCCTATGCAAAAGCCATGCTGAGCACTAAGGAGTTCCAACACAGACTTCATTCCAGGCCAGGCAGGGCTCATCACCAAGAAGGCACTCCAGTCAGCACAGGACACCCTAAGCACCACACTACCCTCCATGTGGTGCAAGATGAGACAGGGATGCACACTGAGGGGCTTCTGGGAGGTGCACACAGAAGGGACCCCCAATTTAGACAAAGACCACTGGAAAGGGGGAGGAGAACATGTGGTGAAAACAGCCTCAGAAACCATGATGTCTGGAACACTCAAGCACGTGAAAAGGGCAGGAATGCCACTTCACTATAAAGAAAGATTGTATTCCAAAGAAGAGTGCAAGGAAGCCTGCAGCACGGGTTGAGATGGTGGGTCCAGAGCCAGGAGGAGGGCGGGGGTGGGGCGGCAGCGGGAGTTCAGGCAGCGTGGGGCGGGGAGGGGGCAGGCGGCAGCAGCCAAGAGGAGTGAGCAGGAAGAGCTCAGCAGAAAACCAAGCAGCAGAAGCAGGAGCCGGAGGCAATAATGGATCCAAACTGTGAGAGGGAGCCAAAGTTAGGAGAGAGAGCAAAACCAGTTACAAGTTTGAACCTGGGCACCAGCTGAGAAACTAACCGCAGGAAAAATCAGCAAGGCATCAAGAGGTGCATCCAGAAAGTTCCTAGGTGCCATCTCCCTTCACTTTCAACTACATCAACTTTCATGCATCAACTACAGTTAGATTCAGAATAATGGCACAAACATGTCACTTTAGGAGAAGAGGAGGGGGCATGCTTCTCAAACACAAACATACGCTACTGAAGGGCAAACACTCTAAATTACCTGGTAGAAATGGTGACTTCTTCTTTATCACTTTTTTCTCTTTTTTATCCAACTTCTCAGGGCTTTCCTGCCCTTTGTCCTGCCCTGTATCTGGAGGGTCGCCTTGCTCGGTGGAAACGCTGGAGATATCCGGACTCTGAGTTGGCACTGCAGACGTCTTGGTGTGGCTGCAGTCGCTGGGAGGTGCTGCAACTGGAAGTGAAGACAGCCCACTGTTTTCTAAGGCTTGCTGAGACAGAACAAAACTAAGAGGTTAGAAGAGGCAACGGCCCACAGCTGCCTACCAACACCAATCCCAAAATGCCATAAAAAGCTGCACCCACAGAAGTCTAACTCCACTACAAGAAACACATTCTACAATTCCAAGTGATCATTTATCAGCATAGCTCCTTTGGCTGTAATGTCCCTTTTAGGGACCTAATCCCTCACCCAAAATACAGTATGAGAAGCACTTATGTTTCTAAAGTGAAGGGAATTTAAATTGATCAACTTTTTAAAATCTTACCTGAGACAATTTAGGTTGTGTCTGAATGGATTTGGGACTTATGGCATAATTTACACTGGGTTGACTTTTAAGATACTGGCTGTGGCATGACATCCTGAGAGTTATCATACTACTGTCCAATTTCTTACCATGAGGTTCTGGAGAAAGTTTTGTTTATGTGGTACTGAGGATTGAATCAGGGCCTGCACACTGAGTTACACTGCCAGCCTCATTTTTATGGGTCTCACTAGGGCACTAAATTGGCCAGCTGGGCTTGAACTTCCAATCCTCCTGTTTAAACAGAGACCAGGAAGAGGAGGAAGGCCACGTCTGTGGAAGTGAGGAATTTCTGTGAAATGTAACGCTGGACATTTCCTTCCTTCTCTTTTCCTATGTGTGCTTGGGCCGTTCTCACACTAATAACAGAAAGCCAGAAACAAGGTCCTTTGGATTGTAAATGCCTATGACTATCTCAAACAGCAAACCAGAACCTCAAGAATAAAATCTCTCACCTCATCTCTCAATAGGAATAGATACAAGTTTTGAAATATCTACTTTAAAAAGCGAAAGTTCACTTAAGAGTAAAAAAAGGGCTGTTAGTTTTTTTAATGCATAAATTAATGAATTCTTTAGAAGTTTGTACTGTCCATAGCTAATTAAATGGGCAAATTTTGTTTTACTATGATCTTTTTCAATACAGGCACATTTTTAAATCAGAACATTTTCACAGAGATAAGCCCTGCAAAATCTCTCTTCAACTGCCACTCCTGCTTTCTGCCAAAGTACAAGTATGAAATTCTCACGCCAGCAGGTAAACGTGCTTCACCTGTAGAATGTCCTGGTTGATGCCCACTGTGATACTTAGTTGCTGCCCGGCTTGCGGAGACTGATGTGACTCCACGGGCCCTGGCTCAGAGAGTTCCAGGAGTTGCTGGATGACATCGGTCACTGCCTGAGAATTCTGCTGACTTGAGGCTGAGGAGCCTTGGGTTTCTGTCTGCTGGAGAGGTAAGGTCTGAAAGAGTGTGGCCTGCAACACAGTACCATTTTATTAGAAAAACAAATTTTACCAGTGCAGTGAAAAACAACTCAGTTCAACACCTCGTTGATTCTTGTGGCAGGCAGGCACATGACTGGCTCTTAATGGAACTGCTCTACTCTGATTTTCACAAAGTTTTTATGCAGAGACTCAATTCAGAATACCACATTGAACATATTAACCCTCATCTTCCCAGTTACCCATTAAAAAGAAGTGAATGGACTTAAAAAGCAGAAGTTACAAAAAGAAAAAGAAATACTAAAACCAGAGTGGTCAAAAAATTCAATACATTTTTGAAAACCAGACAACTTGAAGAATAAAACCAAGCCAAGAAAATCTGAGGCAAGGCTACACTACAAGAGAAAGCCGACCTGATTCCTGTAGCGGCCAAGGGTCAGACATGCCACACTCAAAGGCCATGAGAACAGTAAAAGCATCCCTTCCAGCACTGCAGAGGTGGACACACCCGTGCACTGACACAACATACACAACAGTGAGAGGGCCGGCCCTCATGTGAACGACAGGTTTCTGCTAATCATTATCATATCCATATTCATTCACCAACTGTAACAAATATACCACACCAGCATGTTGTTAATAATAAGGGAAACTGGGGCGTGTTCTCTGAATTTTATGCTCAAATTATCTAAAATTAGTCTAATTACAAAATGTAAGTAAAAAACCTCCTTGCCATCCTCCCAGAACCAGGGGCAATTAGGCACTTTAAGGTAAAAACTGAGGGCCTGCCTCTATCAAAATAAAAAGAATAAACTACTGAGGAGAACCTGTATACCTTCTGTGAGAGACACTTAGTTCCACACACTCCTACATCAGAAAATAAGAAATATTACTTACAAAAGATAATTAATTCAAATGATAATGTAAAAACAATCAATAATACTATAAGAATTATAATTTCATATATTAATGATTTCACCTCGTCTTGTTTTTCAGGTTCAGATGACAGTTCATAAATCAGGATTTAAGAAGAGTAGCTTTCTTTCATTAATTTAAAAAAAAGTAGCACTTCATCTTCACAAAAAAAATTTCATAGTACCATTTTGGTACTAAATATTTAATTTTAATAATCATGTTTTAAATAACAGATTTTAGATTTTAAAAATTCTTTTAAAAACCAAAATGCTATACTTACTGTTATAACGTGCGCGGTCTCCGTGGAATTTGTGGAGTTAGGAGGACCACCCATATGCATCTTGCTTATATGAGTATTTAAGCTACCTAAACTTTTAAATACACAACTACATTCTGTACAATTATAGGTAGGACCATTCTTGACCTTAAAGAATAAAAAAAAAGGTTTTTTTTACAATTACTAAACACTTAAATTATAGCAAATCGTATTTTGCCATTCTATTCAAAATGAGAGAAATAACCAATCCTTTCAACATTAATCTTTTTTTCACATCAGACAGCTCTAGAACCATGACCCAAAGATAAATAAATAGTGCTAGTATAAGATTAATTGAAATTTCATGGTCTTTTATACATAAAAAGAAATGACTCAGCTCAGTATTGGGCACAAATCTGTAATATCAACACTCTGGGACGATGAGACAGAAGGGGCACAAGTGCAAACCCAGCCTGGACAACTTGGTGAGATCCTATCTCAAAATAAAAAAAATAAAGATCAAAGGCCTTGGGCTGGACCTCAGTGCGAATGCCCTAGGTTCAGTCCCCAGCACCCAAGGGGAAGAGAAATGGCTCTGAGACGATCAAATGCCTTGCAGGTATTAGAATTTAACAAAAATGTCCTGCCTGTGTTTTCAGTTTCTTACATGGTTAAATATTATGTTTAGCAATAAAAACTAAACATTTATAAATATTTACTTTTTGGGGGCCTAACAGGCAGTTTAAGGAAGATGGCCATACTATATGTAAATCTTTCATCCGCTATTCTGATATTCCATATCAATGACTAACTTTTAAAACTATAATAAAGTGAAAAACTGACTACAGAGAGCAAATAAAATGAGTAAAAATGAATAAGAGTATCTATAAACAATAAATGACCAAAATATTTCATCATTCAAATTAAACTCTAGTAATCATTGAAGTTATGAAGACTGGTTTAAAAACTCACTAGTCTTCTCTAAACTTAAATAAGATTTCTATTCTATTTCAAACCCCTTCTTACCAACCAAATGTAATGTTTTAGCTGCCTGACAGGACTGGATAATATTTATAAGTCAGGTGGCGCATGCCTGTAATCCTAGCACTTGGGAAGCTGAGGCAGGAGGGCAGATGTGAGTTCAAGATCAGCCTGGGCTACAACAGTGAGTTCAAGGCTTATCTGAATTACACAGTAAGACCTTGTCTCAAAAAAAAGTTTACAAACCAATCTCTAGAGGCTCTGCCCAGAACAATCTACCAACCGTGAGTCCCAGGATATCTTCCACATGGCCTGCTCTAGTCTCTGACTGCAGGGGCTCTGGTAGGTAGTACCTCACAGCACTATCCTGAGAATCCAGGGAGGGATGCCTGCGCGCTACACAAACAATGGTTTTCACTCAGTGGCAACTCCGTAAGAATCACATACAGAGTGCTCTTGCAGGACAAAACCTCACAGTAACAGTACTTCAGCAACATTTGCACCTTTCTACTGTCTCTGGGTTCTAGGTAATAAAGATCTTTAAACTCCAAGGTCATTTAAGTAACATGTGAGGCTTAACTCCAAGGAAAAATTAAAATGATGTATTATTTGCTTTTAAAAATATGATAATTTTTATTGCACGAAACAGTTTCCTAGAATAAACTGATCCATGATAAAAGTACTTGTATTGTTTAAATATATCTTTATACTCTTCAACTAAAACTTAAGATCTCCAAGCATAACAGTAAGAACAAAGGTTAATGTGCTTTACAGAAGACGCATGGAGAATCCGCACAGCAGTGTAACCTGCAGACAACACACAACTGTGCAGTGGTTCTGGCTGAAAAGTGTGGCCTGGGTCGCAGTGCAGGGACAGTATCACAGCCCCAGGACCACACAGCAGCTCTGCCTTTACACTTGACAGTGTATTTCAACCCCGCTTGAAGGGGTAAACACATTATTCAAGTTGACAAATCACAACTACCAAAGGTATGATTGTTTTCAAATATGTATTTATTAAACTAAGAACACAAAAAATAATATACTTATTCTACATATACTAAACCAAAAAAAGTTCCCATACAGTTTTTTCTAACACAGGTTGGTCAGGAAAAACTCCATGGGCACTTTTTTCCCCCTCAACACTGGAGCTGGAGCCCAGGCTGGAGCCCAGGGAGTACTGAGTTACATCCCCAACCCTTTCTTCTTTATTTTGAGTCAGGGCTTGCTAAACTGCCCCACTGGCCCCAATTTGTAACCCTCCTGCCTCGGCCTCCCAGTAACTGTAACTGCAGGTAGGCACCATCACACCCAGCTCAATTTGCACTTTTAAAAGATGGAATACAACTTTTCAGGTTCACCAACAACACTGTGAAACACTGTGCACAGCCCAAATACTGTGTTTACCTCTGAGTGAACTCTCTGTACATGGGACTGAAGATTCCCTTTCTGAGAAAAGGCAGCAGGACAAAAGGCACAGGCATGGGGTTTTTCACCTGTATGTTTAATCATGTGGGTTTGCAACGCCCCCTTCTGGTTAAAGGCTTTTCCACACTCACTACATTTAAATGGCCTTTCACCTAGAGAGGGGAGAAAAAGGATCATTACAGGAACATTTTAAGACTGAAAAGACAAAATGCTAGTTACTCAAACTCAAGACCCCAAACCTACTTCTCCAGCCAAAACAACTCCCCATACTCTACACTCAGACAACTGTCTACTCAAAATCTTAAAGTTAACATGCCCCACACCTAGTATCTCACTCATCCAGGAACAAGTTCCAGGGCAGTGTTCCTCCAGTGTCATCCCAGGCATCAGTCATCCCCTTCTGCAGCTTCTTTCATGGCCACACTACACAGACCAGCAAACCCCCTGGTCCCAAAATACATCCAGAGCAGCCACTGCCCACATCCGAACTCCCACCTGGCTCATGGCACAGCCTATCCACACAGGTGAGGGACGCACTGTTTCCCTGCCTGTATGGGCGGTTCTCAACTCAGAGGGAGCCGTTCACAAATGAGGCCAGAGCAGGTTTTAGCTGCCCAAGGCTCTCCAATGGCACCAAATCACTGCCCCACTTCCTAAGCCACCTCCCTCAGCTTCCCCAACACAGCGTGAGATCCGCCTGCTTAGAACAGATTCCCCAACGGTCTATATGGCTCCCTCCCCTTCTCAGGGATGACTTTCCAATCTGTTCTACCTAAGATCAAAATCTCCCTCACTCCTCAACTCCTTTCTCTGTTTAATTTATCATCAGTGGCTTTTAATAGTTTAGTTATCATACACCTTTCTTCACTGAATACATGGTCCAAGGTGAAGTTTTTGGCTGTTTTGGGCATGACTCTACTTTCAGTCCCTAGAAGTGTAAACACTTGTCAGCTTTTCAGTAAACATGTGCTAAATGAAAGAATGCATGAAAAGAAAACAGGTTAGATTAGAACATAACTGCAAGCCTGTTTAAAGTCCAGTCTGAATTAAAGTGACTCTTTAAATATAGTGTGAGTCAGAAGTAATATCAGATAGATTCCTACTTCTCTGAACGAGTCTCGGGGTAAGTCAATGCATGAGACAGAGGTTCCAACAGGAAACAGCCTGCTCTCATTCTAGAGAGCACTGCAGGAGAGGAGAAGCAGACAGAAGTCTGCTCTGGATGCCAATCTCAGTGAGGACACCTCTCCTGTCCGACAGGACAACACCCCTCCTGGATAAGGCCTGGATGGGATCACACATGGTCAAGGAGTGTTCTTCCATGCCACCTTACCACAGGAACTGCGAGGCTCAGTCATTCAAAAAGCCAAGCTTAGAACACGTGAACCCCCTGGCTGGGGGCACACAGGAAAGAGTTGGTACCCCCTGGCTGGGGGCACACAGCAAAGAAGGAGCAGAGCACAGGTGATCTCTGTAACCTCCTTCACTGAGCAGCCTGCCCCACGTTCAAACAGAGCCAGCCGGTGTGACCACATAAGGGACTAGGAAACTGCCCTCCCCAGCACTCAAGGCAACTCAAGAGGCTAGTGAGGACAACGATGTGTTCAAAGTTCAGTGTGGATCCTAAAGTTACGGGAAGGAGTATAACACAGCATGAATACATAGCTCTGGAGGCGTGAAGAAACCTAGAGGATATGTATGTATTTATGTATTTGTGTATTTGCTATTAACTGCTTAAAATGTACAACATCTAGAGAGTGGGCCTAAGAAGGATTCCGTTGTCTATGCTGTTTACATGCCTCTGCATAAAGTATGTGACTTTACACAAACTATTTTTTTCAAACTATTTTTCATTGATTAAAGCTTATGAAAAATAAGCTAGAACTTACATGAGAACTTGTACAAATACAATGCATTGTCACATTTTGAAAGACTACTTTCTTCTCTTGCTCTAAGAATAAATATATGATGGTACTCTGAAAATACTAACTTTAGGTATATAAACAAGCTTTTAAATTATCAGATTCTACAATACTTTACAAAAGATGTTTCATTAAGAAGTGAAAAAGAAAAAAGCAATATAACAGAATCAGAACTGGTGGACAAACAATGGTAGCTGACCAAATAGTAATGAGATTACTATAAAAGGAACCAAATAAAAATAGAAGAAAACAAAATTATAACTTAATTTCAAATAAAAACATTTGTAGTCTTCCCTTGTCCTGTTCGAGAGAAGACCACCTACATTACTAAACCAGTATTAGAAGCTGACTGTGTTTTATAAGATGTCAGAGTACCCAGCTATGAATATGGCACTTACTTTCAAATACTCAGGTAAAACAAACAATTGAGTAAGATAAGACACAGAGTTGGTACTGCTTTAATGTCTTACAGTCCAGCTCGCTTTGTTAATTTAGATCTCATTAGTCTAGGGCAATCTCTGACACAGTAATACTCCATAAATATTTATTAATTAAATGAGCAAATGAATATCACATCAATAATAATATTTCTGTCACTGACATGCACCGTATATCGGACATATTTTTCCACTTATACTTTAGGACAACTATATGACAAACACCCACATATTTCAACTTAAAAAATGAAATCACAGAAAGTTGAGGTAATTTCACCAATGTGTAACAAAACTATAGAAAAGCTAGGACTGGATTACAAAACACATTTTTCCCTTAAGCCACATAACAGATGATATGAAAGTGAAAGGTTTTCATACCTGTGTGTATCCTTATATGTCGTGTTAGCTGGCTTGGCTTTTGAAAGGTCTTTCCACAATGTGGACATGAGTAAGTGAAACCACTTCTGTCAATGTTCCTATTATAAGACCTTGATACCCTATATAATACAGAAGGGAAAACAGTCATTAAGTGTTCTTCCTTGTATTTTAGTTTCAAAATGAAAATTCTTTAAGAAAGTTTAGCTAAGGGATCTCAGAACACAGGTCAATGATAAATAAGTCATATAATAACACGCACACATTTAATAGTTTTCTATCTTCAGTATCATAAAATTCTATTTTCTACTTTATGATGAAAAAACCTGGCTAAAAACAAAAAACAGGCCAATACACTGATTTGGGAAGGCAGGGACAAAGCTTTACCTGTCACGGTCAGCTGCAGAGACAAATGCAGGTTATTTCCACAGTGACACTATCTTCCTACTACCGCCTATTGTCTCCTCGCATTCAGTAGCCATCTGGATGTGATGATTTCCAAACTTTTGCCTCCCACAACCTAGAAACTTCCTCTGGGCTCCAGGCCTGGACAGCTGGCTCTCCTTGGCTTTGCCTCCCAGGTGACTGCCTGTGTGGAAGCACCAAGCTAGCACAGCCAAAGCAGAACTCCACATTACCCCAGCCTGTTCCTTTCCATGTCAGGAAATGCAGACTCCTAAAGTTACAGCTTTAAATCTCAGGGGTCATGCTATATTTTCAAGTCCACCTCCAAAAGCCACTGGTTTTACTCTTAAACACCCCAACATACTCACATCACTCAATGTTTTTAAGTGTTCCAGTGAATATTTACTAATTATGGTAAAAATTCACAAATTCAGACAGGTCAATAAATGTGTGGACAGGTCAGACATGATAGTGCACACCTTTAATCCCAGCCCTCAGAAGTCTGAGGCAGGAGGATCGTTGCAAGCTCAAGACCAGCCTGGGATACAAAATGAGCTTAAGGTCAGGCTGAACTGCACAGTGAGACCCTGTCCCAAAAAGAAAAAAAAGTCTGGACATTCCTTTTGGGTGAGATTTCTGTCTTCTGAATATCCACTACTCTGTGACTTAGATATGAGAAGCTTACTGACGTCAAAGCTATTGAAAGATGGGGATAAGGACACTTTCTCTTCCTTATGTCCCATCCTAGTGATTAATGGTGAGATAAACACTGAAGACATCCAAATGTATAATGTATTGGTTTCTGTTGCTACTGACGCCAAAGAAAGGCTGCTTTATTGCTGAGATCTGTTGTATATTAATTTTTCTAGAGTTTTAGAATTTTAATTAGTACATATTAGCAGTAATGTTTATAGTTCTTGTGTGAAGTTGGCACATACATGTAACACATCTCAATTCCTTTTCTCATCTTCTTTCTCTTATTTCCTTCTTCCTCCTTTTATTGCTTGATTTCTTTTCTCTCTGAGAAAGATCTATCTCCCTACTTCCTAATATTTTTTTATTTTGCTCCTTATTTATAGTTTGGGTTTCTAACATAACATAAACCATGCAATATTTAAGAATGTCACATCTCTCTATACTTTCAGCCCTCAGCATGGTCTTGGGACAGAACTGACCTTCCGTGGCACCTCTGCAAAAGCCACGGGAAGCAAGTATCCCCCTGATACCTTCCTGTCCATAGGGCAGCCAGAGGCATCCTCAAGCCTCATCAGGCTCAGCCCCACACTCCCTGCAGGAGGCGCTCACTCCACTGCCTTTCTGATTTTAAAAACACAGGAAGCTCAGCGCTGGCACTCAGGCATCTGCTCTGCTGTGCCCTGGTTTTCCTTCATCTAGGTCTGCTCCGTTTTCTTCCCCGATCTCCTTCCTGCTTAGGAAGGCCCTGAGAATGCAGCCTCATCTGTCTGATTCATTCCTCAATCCAGGAAAACCCAAAAGTCAGGGCTGGCTGTGTGTGTAATGCCCACTCAAATATTTCCCATTTTGTTTAAAAGCTTCAAGGTAACATCAAAATTGTTGCTTCTGAACTTCCGGGAGGACATGGCGGATAGATAACAGCAGCTATGGAGGCTGAGTTAGCCAGCTTAGAATCCAGGAATGGTGTGGTGTGAGGAGTCCTAAGCAGGGGGAGATATACCCTGCCGACCCAGGAATGAATGACGCTGAGAGAAACCAACTGGAAATGCAATCCCGGTGCTATAACGGAACAGATAAAATCTCAGCACTGAAGCTGGAACCTGCGCCTCTGGAAGCTGCAATTTGAATTTGCTGCTGCGTTTGAATCAGCACAGCAGGGACAGAGAGGCAAAACCTCTGAAAGCGGGCATCGGCAAATGGAGTTGAGCGTGGGACTGGCAGGGAGCCATGCATTGAGCTACGATGAGTGAGAGGAACGGGGACCGCTTCATAGACTAGGAGGCTCCAACAGAGCATTCTGGGACTGGGCAGACAGCCGGAACAGGGCGCTGCAGTGACGTTAGTCGTATATTCCCCTCTCAAGTGGGATTGGTGGTGAGCGCTTGGCCTGGGTGACGCAGCAGACTAAGACCCAGTAGGCTAGCCCAAACCAGGTCCCTGCATCTGGCAGTGCACCCTAGCAGTGAAGCCTTCAGTAGGTTGACTGACCTGGAGGGGCGGGCCCAGCAGAAGCTGCCCAGGTCTGTCTTCCAACTACACTGCAGTGGGCGGGAAAACCTAGCTAGCGCAATTCAAACAAACTGTAACCGACAAAGAAAGAAACTGGGCCTCCTATATACGCTTATGTAGAAGGAACAAAAACTATGGGAAGAGGGAGCAACAAGAAAGGGTCCTCGGCCCCCACTCCTGAGAACAGTGATCCAGGAAAGGTAAATGCAAAGGAGAATGAGGACAGAAAACATGCAATATCAGACACGGCACCAACAGACATAAAGTGATATCTCCGGAGCCTCATAGACGAGTTCAAAAGTGAAGTATTTAAAGACCTAAAGCAAGATATAAGTAGAATAGTTAGAAAAATGCTAAGTACCACCCAAGAAAAAACAGATGGTGGAATGGAAGAACCAGAAAAAAGGGGAGAATTGTTTGATGGAGAAAATAGAGAAAACATAGAATACGTGAAGCAGGTTCAAAGAGATTACCAGGAAACTAAAAAACTCTATTGAAAGCTGGCAAAACAGCTTGAAAGAAATTAAGGATAGATTATCTGAACTGGAGGACAGATTTGTAATGTGGGAGCATGAAATGAAAACTTCTTAAAAATAACAAAGAAACAAATAGCAATGATACAAAGGCTTGAAGATGATAAGAGGATCTATAACTCAAGAATTAAGAACATAAAAGAAGTAGGGACACAAACAAATGAATTACAAAGGCTATTCACAGAAATAATCCAGGAGAATTTCCCTAATTTAGCAAAAGGTAAAGATACTCACATCTATGAGGCATACAGGACCCCACAACACCCAGGCATATGATAATCAAAATTCCAGAAATCCAATATAAGAACAGAATATTAAAAGCCGTCAGAGACAAGAAACAGATCGCTTACAAGGGAACATCCACCAGAATTACAGCAGACTTCTCGGCACAAACCATCAAATCACAAAGAATGTGGGGGGAAATAACTCAAGCTTTGAAAGATAATAACCTCCAGCCAAGATTGATATATCCTACACAACTGTCCCTAGAAATTGATGGAAAAACAAGGTACTTCCAGGATAAAGAGGAACTAGGGGAATTTGCAACCACCAATTCAACTCTACAGAGAATACTGCAGGACATTCTAAAAAAAGAAAAATACCAAGATTCCAGAAACAGTGGCAGAGAGGCCACAATGAATGGAGCAGAAAGCAAAATGAAGAAGACAAACTGACAACTAATGACAGAAAAAGAGCTCAACAGAAATGAGCCAGAGAAGACTGGATGGTAGGAACAGCTATTTTGGAGAAAACAAGGCATCATAATAGGTTGTGCTGATTTAATATCATCTTGTTTGGAAGTCCCATCAAGCTTTTGTTCTTCTGTCTCCATCGGTCTTAACATGTTGTATCTTATTGGATTTTATTATATATGATAATGTAAACAAAAACTTTTATAGACAAGGAGATTATACAGAAACCATTGTTAATTTTCTGTTAGATGGTTCTAAATACCCTGCAATACAGTCATTCTCTTGAATGGTTTTACATTGTCTTGATATGTTTGATGCTACAGTATATGAAGTTATACTCAAAGATTGCAAGGAAAGAGACACTATGGTAACTACTTTTATGGCGGGATATCTTGTGGTGAAACACTATTTTGCTTAAATGGTTATGTTTTGACCTGTGCTGTTTTGTTGTTATGTCCTCTTTTATCTCAATTTCCTTTTTTTATTATTTACTTTTTTATTTATCTTTTTAATTAAGGGAAAAATTTTTAAAAAGCAGGATATATTATAGTAACCCACTTTGATTTCCCATTAACTTGATTTGAAACCCTGTATTGCTCTCACCATCTTGTTTTGACTGATTCTATTCTGTTTTGCTTGATACTACCAAGTTCAAGAGTATAGGCAACAACTGTGAAGACAATAAGATTCATTATGAGGGGCTGGGGATTTAGCTCTGCAGCATAAGCGCCTGTCTTGCAAACAGGCAGTTGTGAGTTTGATCCCCGTTACCGATAAAAAGGAAAAAGACAAAAAAAAAAAAAAAAAAAAAGATTCATTATGATGCCCATTCTGGTTTGACTATTATCTTCTTTTGAAGTCCTGTAATGTCTCCAATGTTTTGGTTTTATTGGATTTGTTTTTTACTGTTTTGATCAATTTTATTATAACTGATGATACAGGCAATTCTTTTTTAAGATAGCAAGAAGCATTATGGTAACCACTGTTGATGACCTTGTATTTTGTTTTTTATAGTATGTATTATGTCCATCCTTTTGATTTGACTGACCCTGTTTTGTTATGTCACATTTGGTTTTATTCTCTTCAAAAACAGTAATAAGAACTGTGGGAGTAATAAAACCCAAAATGTATAATTGTCATTGTACAAAAGAGAGGAAAAGAAAGTGCTTTAAAGGATATAACTGCAGGTATATTTAAGTGTATAAGATAGGTAACCATATTACTGAATTTTGTTGGATCATTGAACAGAACTGTTTGCAATCTCACTATTTGAATGTCCACTTTATATGCTTTAATTTTGTAACTTGAATAACTATTTCTAAGATGACAATATGTAATCTATTAACTAGTGATTTCCTACTGTTTATTTTTTCTGAAATTCTGTATAACTTGTACCCTTTTTCTGTTTTTTTTTCTTTTTCTCCTTAAATAAAAATTTTAAAAAACTGTTGGTTCTAAAGTCTCACTAGCATAGAAACCTAATGTGTACAGAGAATGTACATTTATTTTTGATATAAAATAGCTGAAATAATACAGTATTGAGAGAAACACATTTTTCAACAATAACAAAACAAAAAGGTAACATGAGATGGGTGGCCAGATGGAGATGTTCAGGCAACGTTTTTAATATGCTGTGTCTAAGAGAATAAACACATGCCACACAGGATTTAGACATTTTATATGCTTCATGAACACATACATGTGGAACTGTCTATTAAAAACCCAGATATTTCCCAATCGCCAGTGCTGAGAAGGGGAACAAGCTTAACTGACAGTAGTTACCCCAACCAGCGGAACTGTTTGTTAAAGAAGTTAGATCTGAAAGAATGACAACTGATGACCATGAACTAACTACAGCTAAAGGGCCAGAAAGGCCTCTTCATTTTATTAAGCAAAAAAAAAGTGCAGCAAAATACATAATATGGAGTAGATAAAATGTGAAAATTTTGAAAGGTTTCTCCAGAAGTAAACATATGTTAAGAATCCAAATTATAGGCATGATTGTTAAGATTCTAAATTGTAAAAGTAGACTTCTAAACCAGAGTTTACATCTTTAATTCTTGACTTGCCAGCTATGAAACCTCATGAATGCTGACTGGTCTGAGGCTTTCTCATCTGCAAAATGGGGACACAAAAGCAAGCAGAGCCAGGCATGGTGGTCCACAGTTGTAATCCCAGCACCAGGGAAGCAGAGGCGAAAGGATCACTGCAAGTTCAAGGCCAGCTGGGCTACACAGTGGAATACATTGAGATCCTGTCTCAACCTACTCCCCACCAAAAAAACCAAATCAAACCAAACTGGCCTCATGGAACTGTCTGTAGTAATCTGATGATTCTATTTATACATATTTTTGTATAAACGATAAAGACAGCCAGGCACACAGGCATGCTCAACAGTACTCATTAAAAAGGTGGCAAATTAGCCACTTATAAGTCCATTTTACAAATTTTGTTAAGTGCCCATACAAATATAGTGCCAGACCCTTGTGCTATAGATTTTACACAGTAATTCTGCTCAAATATTTCTAACGCAAGGTTTAGCCTGCCCACCCACCTCTTCACTGACTTGCCTTAGTGTGGAGCCACATTTTAGGAATGGCAATCTGATGCCGACAGGCTATGTGGTCCCCACTGCCGGCTTCTTCTTAGGCAGTAAATGTTTTCACTCAGTCACACTGGCATACCAGTCTTTCACATCCTCCACAGAATTTTTACCA
Organism: Cavia porcellus; assembly: GCF_034190915.1. Classification (NCBI taxonomy): domain Eukaryota; kingdom Metazoa; phylum Chordata; class Mammalia; order Rodentia; family Caviidae; genus Cavia; species Cavia porcellus. The sequence continues at coordinate 4,157,334 of NW_026947503.1, forward strand.
TGCTTAATGAACGACTCATACCTAACTTTATAGTGTGTCTTCATGTGCTCCTTCAGCTCTGCTGAAGTCTCAAACTGTTGTTTGCAAGCCTTGCAGGTGTGGAAACGCTTGCCAGCCAGCTCCTGCCGGTGCTCCTCCATGTGTATGGCCAGCTGGCTCTGCAGTGTGAACTCATCTCCACACTCAGAGCAGATGAGGTTCTGGGAAGGAAATAAAGCAGTGAGCAGCACAGACAGGTCCCAGCCACATCTCCTCAGGAGAAATAAAATCATGAACAACTAATACACAAGTGATACTTTCCTCTGGAACAAACACCATCTTACCACTCCAAAAATATTACTATGTCCAAATTTGGATGTATGAAACAATTTCTTTATTGGAATAAAAGCACTGGGGAAAGACGAGAACAGCTGTTTTGTTTTGTTTTGTTTTTGTCACAGCATCTCACTGTGTATTTCAGGCTGGCTTTAACTCACTATGTTTCCCAGGCTGGCCTTGAACTCAAACGCATGGCAATCCTCCTGCTTAGCTTATAGGCAAAAGCTACTACACTCAACTTGACCCCAAATTCCTCTAAAATTTTTATCCATGTATGCTTGCAATACCTAGTACTTAGACTCACCTTGGTAAACTGGTACCTACGTTGAAGCACATATTGTATCGTGATCACTTTTACCCCATTTCTCTGTCCTTCTTTTCCTCTTTCCCAGATTCTGTTCCTATCTCCCGAAAGTATCTCCCTGTTTCCTACCAAATTATTTTGCTCTTTATATTCTGGGTCTCTCATACTGGAGCGATCATGCAGTGTTTAGTTTTCTGTGTCTGATTTATTTCACTTAGTAGTACAGTCTCAAGAGCCATCAACTTGGGTCAGGAATTTAGCTTAATGGCCCAAGTGTTTGCCTGGTAAGCATGAGGTCATGAGTTCGATCCCCGATACAAAAAAAATAAATAAGAGCCATAAACTTTACAATAAAAGATTCAAACTTATCCTTTATGGATAAACAAATGTATATATATATATATATATATATATATATATATGTATATGTATATATATATGTATATATATATATACATATTTAAATATAAATCATATTTTCTTCATCCATTCACTTGGTGATGGATATATAGGCTGCTTCCGTGATTTAACTAATGTCAGTATGCTGCTATAAACATGGATACACATGTATCACTGTAATACAACTTTAGCTGTTTTGGGAAAATATCCAGAAGAGGTAGAGCTCAGTCAAATGGAAGTTTTATTTTTAGAAATACGAATTGGCAGAGTGTTGCACTAATTTACACTCCTACCCATGATGTGAAGTGCTGCACCACTCCTATACTACAAACCAACCAGCATTTGTTTTTTGAATCCTTGAATTCATTCTGACTGGAATAAGATTTCTATTGTTTTGATTTGCATTTGCATAATGGCTAAGATACTGAATTTTTTTTTCATATATCTACTGGCCAGTTGTACTTTTTCTTCGGAGAAGCATCTATTAATTTTGATGGCCAAATTTTTGACTGGGTCTTTTATTTAGGGGTTGGGGTCTAATTTTTTTCAGTTCTTTATATATTCTAGATATAAATCATTTGTCTAAGGAGTACATGGCAACAAATTTTTTTTCCATTCTTTAGAGTGCTTCTTCATTCTGTCGGTTATTTCCTTTGCTATGTAAAAGTTTCTAACTTGATATACTCCCATTTTTTGATTCTTGGTATTGTCTAGTGAAATAGAGCTCTGTTCTAGAAGTCTCTGCATATTCCTATGTCATCAATAATTTTACTTATTTTATCTCCCAGCAGATTTAGTGTTTCTGTTTTTACATCTAGGTCTTTGATCCAATTCAATGTGATTTTAATACATGGTGAAACACATGGATCTAGATCTATTCTTCTGCATGTGGATAACCAATTTTCCTAGCACTATTTGTTAAAGAGGTTACCTTTTCTCCAGCAACGTTGTCGGCACATTGGTCAAAAATGAGATGGCTGAAGATATTTGGGGTTGTTTCTGCATCCTTTATCCTATTCTGTTGTTCATATGTCTGTTTTTGTGCTAGTATTATGCTATTATCACAGTTTTGGAAGTCCAGGACTATAATGCCTCTTGCTTTGCTCTTGTTGCTCAGAACTGCTTTGGCTATTCTGGGTCTCTGGTTCCACATAAATTTTAGAATTTAGAATTGTTAAGCCAAATAAATTTTTTGTTCAAGTGACTAAAGGGCAACTGCCACTAGGTCCATCTGTTCTGTGGAAACTTCAGAGAAGCAGAATGACTTTACTACCAAAAAAAAGGGTCAGGAAAGGTCTGTGGGTATAGCTCAACAGTAGAGTAGCCTCATATGGGTGAAGTCCTAGGTTCAATCTCCAACACCACAAAGAAATAATTTAAAAGATCAGAAAAAAACTCGAGGTAAAACTGTAATTTAACACATCAGCTTAAGACAAGATGACTGCTGATAAGGTTTTAGACAGAGACAGTTTGTCATCCATTTAACTTGATTTATAGGCAGAGTGGATCACACACTGCCCAGCTGGATGTGTTAGTGAGCACAAAACACACAGGACTAGCCAGGCGTGGTGGCACACTCCTGTGATCTCAGCACTCGCGCAGCTGAGGCAGAAGGATTGCTATAAATTTGGGGCAAGCCTAAACTACACAGTGAGACCCTGACCTAAAAAGTAAAGATTTTAACTAATCCTATTTGGTCTATTTTGATAAATTTGTTTCACCTGTTGGGTGCAGTTGTCCCGTGGTGATTTTGTACTTCAATATGGCTACCAGAATATCTTCCCAATACCCTATTCTCATGGATGCCGCTGCTCTAGATGTTCTAGAGTCGAGCCTGCTTTCACTTCAGAGCCACTAAGAGGCTGCATGAACCTTGGCATGCCTTGCTCCCACTCTCCACAAGGGACACCACCCCCAGCCACCCTCACAGGGCTGATGCACAGCAGTAGTGAGCAAATATGCAATAAGCAGCCCAATCAGCAGCAGCTCTTCAACTTTGCAGTTCCATAATACAACTATTTAATTAATTCTCTAACTGAATGATCCACCATGAAAAAAATCTCAGTTTAATCTGTCAACGAGGATCAAGTGTTACTTCCAAACACCAAAACATATCACTACTTCTTTCCATCTGAATTTCTTCTAAAATATTGTGCAAATTCCATTGGAAGCCAGTTGTTAACTGACCCTACCCAGAACAATACTGAAGACTAGAATGAATGGAATACTTTGAGCAATCTCATAATGATTTTAATCTAAGCGACTTTAAATTAATACTGTGTAATAACTGAAAGAAACAATTGCTATACTGTTAGTAACTTGTTGATAAAGAAAGTTCATTCTAGGATACTACCAAAATAAAAAAAAATAAAAAAAAAACCTAGTCTCATCTTCTACATCTCTATAAAAACTAGGACCTCTTCACCACCACTTGGATGTGTTTGGCAAAAGAAAATACTTTTCATTAATAACAATCCTCCCCCGTCTCCTGCTTCACAACTGTAAAACACAATTTGACTCTCATTTCTGCACTTCCCCACCTTATTCTCTTATTGCCCTGGCTTACATCCATCCACTTTTTACATAGTTTTTGATCAAATGTTCAGATTAATGTGTCTGCAGAGGGGTGGGGTACAGAACTCATTTGCCTATTAAAAATGCCCATTTACCCATGATTTGTTCAGACGGAGAGACAGCAGGGACAAGCAACAAAGGGAGAACCAGGATATGTCACTACCACCACCATCTTTCTGCTTCCCACCTGCCAGAGAAGGAGCCGAGACTCAGCTCCTACTCCTCCACACCCCAGCAACACTTGAAGAAGTCCTAGGCAAGCAAGGCCACGCTTCACGTACAGCTACAGCCCTCAGGCAGCAGCCCTTTCACGATATCACACTCCCCAGATCAGAGTCAGTGCTAGGCCTCTTGGGTAACTGGATGCCGAGAGGCCTGCATCCTAACAAATTTCCACGCTGCTGAATACATGACCATGTCTGAAAAGCCAGAATGTGCAATGTGCACACAGTTGCTCTCCTGGCCACTCCGGGGCACCTGGAATGGACCATGCCTTCACCAGGCCTTTGCCCAGGGACCCTCTTTCTCAACAGTGTCCCAGCTCCAACATATTACACAGCTCTTTCCCTGCCCAATTTCGGAAGGACAGTTCTACCTCTCCAACAGCAGTCTGCCTCTGTCCACTTCAAATGGTACTTGCAGATCAGCTACCCTAAAACGCCCCACAGAACACTGCTCCTCCCTCTGCACTCGCAGGGCCTATTCCGTCTCACTGGTTACTGTATGTACTGCCACAGCTGCCAAGAAGCCTATGGTGGCTTCTCGTGGGCAAGCAAGTGTATGTGTGTGCATCTGGGCATGTGTGAGTCTGTTATTCCCCAAATACCACCCTTCCAGCTGACTGCAATAAATAATATGAGCTTTAATACTATAGTTATATCAGTTTTAAGGAAATATTCCTAAGTGGTTTAGAGGCTACAGTAACTTTTCTGGTTTACTTCTCTGAGATTTTTTTTTTTAGATACATTACCAACACTGTGAATTTTGAGCTACTAATTTCAATAAATATGGGAAAACTAGTTTACAGGATTCTAAAAGTAGAAATTCAAAAATGGAATGTATTAAACTAAAAAAAATCAATTAAAGTTCATAAAAATATGTATTAGAGACTTCCAGGAAGACGGCAGAGAGGTAAGCAGAAGCAGGCCAGCCTCTCTGAGGTTCAAAATCCAGACACTGGGATATAGCAACTTGAGGAAGAAACAAGCAGGGAGGTGGACCCCTGGAGTCTAAGAGGGATCTCAGGGAGAAATGCGGCCCACAGGGACAGTGAAGAACAGACCTCAACACAGAAAAAGAAGGCTGCATCCTTGACTTTAAGAATTCAAAAAGAAAAACAAAGTAGCAAGCTGCACTTTCTCCCTGACTCTCAGCATGCAATGTGAGAAAAGAGGTTAAAATCTACAGGGATACAGTCAAGGCGGACCCCAGAGGCTCCAGAGAGAGCCAGACAGGCATTAGTGGGCCAGACCAGTGGATGCTGTGAATTGCAACAGCCTAGGAGTCCCGGCAAAGGGAGCCTGGTCAGATATCATTTTGGGGAGGGGCCAATTGAGCCTGGGACAAAGAGAAGCCGCGGCTGGCTTGCTCTCAGGACTCCCTGATACTGGGTGAAGACCCCCAGGCAGGGAGCTGGGGTCAAGATGGCAAGAGACACCCAGACTACTGCAGGCTGAACAAGTCAGGCTCTCAACTTCTGTGAAGCTAAGTGCACAGCAGAAAATGCCCCCACCCCCACCCCAGCCAGAATACTTTAGTTTCTTAGTTGCACAAGTAATAGTTCCTGTTCTAGTTTTGCTTGCTTTTATCTCTTAGAAATAGCTTGTCACTCTGATGCACAATGTATAAACCAATCCCCATTTGACCATTCAGTCTCTGTACTTTCTGCTTATCTCATACAAGTCCTAGACCACCAGAGATCAGGGCCTGATATTCTAGGAATGATCCAATTAGTATCTGTCAACTAAATAAACCTGCCTCCAAATCCTAGGTGTTGGTTCAGTGTTTCTACTTCCTGTTGCAAAAGTACCGGAATCCACGCCCCACCATGTTTCCACCATAGGCTTGCTGGGGTTATCGAGCACCCCTCGACTTGCAGGCTTGCTGGGAACATCCAGGACGCATGTAAGTTCTGTCTGCCTCCTTGTCTACCAGAGACAGCAGAGACACACCGTGAACTGGACACTACAAAACTGGAGACCCAGAAGCTAACCACAGACTTCAAATCACAGAGAAATCACTTTGTTTTCTTTTTCTTCAATGGCTCTTGTTGTTTCTTTGTGAGGCTGAACATTGCTTTTTACATTTTTTGATTTTGTTTAGTCCTTGTTTCTGTCTTGTCTCTTTCCCTCCTGTCTTCTTCACCAGTCTCCCAAAATTTGGGGAATAATCTTTTGTTTTTTAGCCTTACTTCTATTCTTTTATTTTTCTATGTTTTTGTTTTTATCTCTTTTAGATTTTCTTCCCTGATAGTAAAATCACTCTATCAAGGGACTATTTATTGTTTATCATTCTCTGGCTTGTTTTGGACTTTGTTATGTAACTATAAATCTTGTACCCATGACTTAACAGTTACCATATCTTGTCATTTTCTTTTTTTTTTTTCTTTATTTATCCTCATTGGTGGTGCTTTTGATCATAGAAAAAGCCATAATCTTTTTTTTTTTTTTTTTTGTCTTTTTGTTTTTTGAGAAAACAGCAAGCAACTCCTAGAACTATGCAGTTCAGGCTGGCCTTGAGCTCATTTTGTAGCCCAGGCAGGTCTCGAACTCACAACAATCCTCCCACCTCAGCCTCCCGAGTGCTGGGATTACAGGCATGAGCCACCACGCCCGGCCATATCTTATCATTTTCTACACTGCACCTGATGTTATTGCTACTACTGATAGTCCTACTTTAGCCAGTGACATAGTTGCTTCAGTTGTTCTTCCTTGTATTACTAAGATGTCTGGGATTCATAAAAAATACCAAAGGGCACCATCAAAAAATCTGGGGCTAGGCCAAATAAGCAGCAACTTCTCTTCTCTCATTACTGAGGGCCTGGTCAAGATCTCCATCTGCCTGTCTGAAGAGTACAGAAAAAGAATGAAGTAAGACACAGTGACAATTTAGCAATCTGTAGAGGGGCTGTAATGGTTGATACTTTATGACAAGTTGAAAAGTTTGGAAATTTAGCTAAGCAACTCAGCAGGGAGCCAGGGGCCTTACTTTGTGAACACCTTCTTCGTGTCCAACAGGAGGGCATGGGGATAGTGTGAGTGCTACACCTGCCCTAGGGGAGGCAGCCTGCTCACAATGGAAGGGAGGAAAAGAGGCTAGCTCTTCCCACCTTTTTGCTCTGGCTGCTTTTGCCATCTGCGACCTTAAACTGTTGCCCCTGTGCCACACCCTGCTTTGGAACCAGCTGATTATAGACTGAAACTTCCAAAAACTGTGAGCTACATAAAGCTTGCCTTTCCTAATTTTGGGTGTCAGTTATTTTGTCCCAGAGATGAAAAAAAAGTAACCAAGACATGGGGGCTGGGAGATCAATGCCTCAGGATGAGCAAAAACCAAGACTGTCTAACTAGCCACTGTTTTACTAGGCAGTTCATGCAGGAAGACAGCAAGCAACTCCTAGAACTGTAATGGTGGGTCCTGCGGGTTAGCAAGAAAAACAAAGCATTCCTGCAAAGATGAAACAAGGAATAATGAGGAAATTGCAATTTGCCCAGATGATAGTTCTGATTATTGTTCCTACATTGCTTTAAAGTTCCTCATCACCCTCAGCAAGTCTTACCTTGTCCTGTGAACATTATAGTATCACTAGCCTTAGAGCTTCAGCTGTAACCAAAAGAAAACAGGGATTTTCTTCTTGCCATCCGGTTCAAAGATTAGGATAAGGACAGCCTTGAACATCCCCTTGACTCAATTTATAATTGGTGGTCCCTGACATATAATAAATTGAAGAGGCAGGATTTTGAGACAGACTCTAAAGCCAAAGGCCAGCTATACCTAGCAAGTATCTCTGAAAAGCAGTCATTTCCTAAGGAGGTCTCAATAATAGTAACAAAGGGATCTACCATAAGCAATTTACAAGGATCAATGCAGACTATAAATTCAAAGAAATAGAAAATGACAAGACATAGAAGCACGATGCAGCCCCAGACCTCAAGTTCAACAAAGGACAAATCCAGGGGACATTCAGGTAGAAGAAACCAAAAGCCATGCAGCTAAACTTTCTGAAATGGAAGCAGCAGAAAAAAGAAAGCAGATAAATAAGGCTCTAGGAAAAAAAAAATTCAAAAATAATTTTATAGAAAACAAGAGATTATAATCATAATGAAGGATATAGTCAGTGAATCCAGAGCAGAGACAGATTTAAAAAAAAAATAGGATCTTAGGAAAGTGATGACAAATATGAATTCCTAACAAAAGAGAGAACTGCATGGCATAAAAGAGATTATTCAAATCGATATCTAGGAGATTAAAAATTCAATGAAGCCTGGTGTGGTGGCTCACATCTGTAATCCCAGCACTCAGGAGGCTGAGGTAGGAGGATCACTACAAGTTCGAGACCAGCCTGGGCTACAAAGTGTGCTCAAGGCCAGCCTGAACTGCATAGAGAGACCCTGTTTCAAAAAGACTAAATAAATAAATAAATATTCAATTAAATGTACATACAGCAGAATCAACCAATGTGAGGCCAGAATATCAGATGTAAAAGACAAGTTTCCAGGCAGCAATCATCAAATGAAAGACTTCCTAAAAATAGTAAGGACCACAAAAAATCAATTCAATAGCCACTAGATGATGCAAAGTAGAATAACATAAAACTGATAGGAACCAATGAAAAAATCAGAAGATAACAAACAGATATAAAAAAAACTTGCTCACAGAAGTAACAACTTCTCATGCATGAAAACATAATTTGACACACAAATAAGTGAGGCATGCAGCACTCCAAATGGCCATGATTAATCTACATTAAGACACAGGTTAGGGATTAAAAACTGGTGGTCAGCTTAACACCAGCTGAATTATATCAGTATGGTACTAAGCGCAGATGTTCCACCTGAGGAAAGCTGCCAGCATAGAGACATGGAGAAAAAGAGCGAGGCACTGTGGGTTTCTCTATGTGTTGCTGTTTTGAGCTGTTCCCCAGTTCGACCATTGTCATGGGAGGAGCTCAGGACCTTGTTGGTGACAGTGGCTGTGGTTCACTTTGGGGGAGCTCTGGTCCTTACATCGAGCATCGCTTCCTGGCTCCAGAAGAGAAGACATGTGCTGCTTAATCTCCAGGAGAAACTTGTCATGCTGGCTTTCTAGCATGTACTCGACCATTCTTATCATCAGAGAAGATCAGGACCTCTGTTGTCACTGAGGATGGCTGTGGAACTTTTCAGTGCAGCCCTGGTTCTTATGAGCGTGACTTCTCAGCTCCAGTATAGAATCTTCAGCCTACCACACAGCTCCTTCATCCTGCTAGCATAGACTTTCTAGCTTCCACCACTGACCTTTAGGCCTTCCCAGCACAGATCCATAAAAGACTGGTGTGAGCCCTTGTCATGGGTCTAGACTGCCAGTTGGAATCGAAGACATTGTTATAGGCTCTAGGTTTTCCTCTGGACTCATGCAGGACATTGTTGTGGGATCCAGGCCCTTGGCTGAATATTATGGGTCTTTAGTGTTGTGGACAGATTTCCTGCACTTTTTTTAAACTCTGGGTGGCCATCATAAAATATTATAAATTCTGTGTTCTGATTCTAGTTGCTCTCCTCACAACCCCTGAATACAACAGCATATAATGGTCAAGATTCCAGAAAGTCAACACAAGAACAGAATATTAAAAGCTGTTAGAGAAAAGAAACAAATCACCTATACAGGAAAGCCCATTAGAATCACATCAGACTTCTCAACACAAATCCTCAATTTAAGTAAAGCTTGAAGTATTTCAAGCCCTAAAAGAAAAACACCTCCAACCCAGATTGATGTACCCCATAAAACAATCTTTCAAAATCAGTTCAGAAATAAGATTCTTCCATGATAAAGAACACCTAAAGAAATCCATGACCCACAAACCAGCACTCCAAAAAAGTTCTGGAGGATATGCTAGAAAAAGACAATGAAGACAACAATTCCATGAATCCCAGTAGAAAGAATTTACTAGGCATGGCTACCAATTAAACAGTGGTGAAGGAAAGGGAATCAACAGTATGTGACAAGGATAACTCAATACCTGTCACTTACAACCACTAATGTAAATGCTCTCAATTTACCAAACAGACTAGAAGAATGGATCAAGAAGCAAGATCCAACAATATGCTCTGTACAAGAAACACATTTAATACAAAAAGAAATGAACAGACTGAAAGTCAAAGTGTATAAAATAATACTCCATGTGATAGCAACCTGACAAAAACAGGGGAAGATGTTCTATTTGCAGATAATGTGGATTTCAAATCAATACTGATTAAGAGACACAAGGTCATTATACCCTTGGAAAAAGAACAATCCAAGAGGAAGAGAAAACAATCATAAATATATATGCACCAATAATCAGTATATACAACTATATGAAACAAACACAAATGAACATGAAAAATTAGGTAAGTATTAATAGAGCTGAAATGGGGGTCTTCAATACCACAGTCACAAATAAACAGATCAACTAGAAAAAAAATCAGCAAAGAAATATTAGAACTAAACTAAACCTTTGAACAAATGTATCTAGGAATATCTAAGTTCCACCTCACAACAACAAAATGCCCATTTTTCAGCTGCATGTGAGACATTCTACAAAGCAGACCACACACTACCTAACAGAACATGCAAACGAAGTGAAATTATCCCATGCATATTATCAGTCATAGTGCAGTGAAACTGGACATAAGTGGCAAAAGATGTTGGAAATCAATGGCACAAGAACTTCATGAATACACAGAAATTAGGTAACACGCTCTTAAATAACCAATCGGACAAAGATGAAATTAAAGAACAAATGGAGCTTTTACAATTAAATGATAATGCTGATACAATGTACTGGAACTTATGGGACCCAACAAAAGCAATCCTATGACAGAAATTTGTAGCAGTGAATCCTCATATCAGAAAAATAGAGCAAGATCAAATAAACAACATAATGTTGGACCTCAAAGTTCTAGAAAAAGAAGAGCAAACTGAGCCCAAAGATGTGCAAATTGTGGAAGTTATACAGATCAGAGCAGAAATTGACGCAACGGAGACTAAGAAAACAATACAAAGAATCAACGAATCAAAGACTTGGTTCTTTGAGAGATTAAATAAAATTGTCAAACCTTTAGCCAACTTTATTCATAACACGCAAGAAAACTAAAATCCAAGCTATTAGGAACATAAAGGGTGAACAACAGACACTGCAGAAATCCAGAAATTCATCTGTATTTATTTACTTCAAGAACTTACATTCTTAAAAAAATGGAAAACATAGGGGAAAAAATGGACAGATTCCTAGATACACATGAATTACCAAAACTAAATTAAAGATATAAAAATTCTAAATAGTCCAATGTTAGTCAATGAGATCAAAGATGTAATTAAAAATTACCAACAAAGGCAACCTTAGGCCCTAACCAATTACTGATAAATTCTACAGAAAAATTAGAAAAGATTTAAAGTTGCTGCTTCTCAAACTCTTTAATGAAACTGAAAGGGAGGTAATATTCCAAAATTTATTCCTGGAAGTAAACATTACCTTGAAACCAAAACCAGAGAAGGATCCAATCAAAAAGAGAACCAAAAGCCAATCTCCCTAAAGAATATAAATGTAAGTAAGATAACAGACTCAATAAGACAGTGGCAAACAGAATGCAGCAAATCATCAAAAATATTATATACCATGACCAGCAAGGATTCACCCAGGGGTGCAAGGATGGTTCAACATACATAAATCAATAAATGTAATACACAACATGAACAGAGCCAAGGGCAAAAAACTTATGATCATCTAAATAGATACAAAAAAAGCATTTTACAAAATCCAACACAAATTCATGATACAAACCCTACAGAAAATTGGAATAGATGGTCTTTATCTCAATCTGATAAAAGCCATGTATGGCAAACCAACAGCTGGCATCATATGAAATGGACAAAAACTGAAAACTTTCATTCTAAAATCAGGAACAAGACAAGGATGTCCACTATTTTATTTAATACAGTTTTGGAAACATTAGCGAAAACAATTAGATAAGAAAAAAAATAAAAGGAATAAGGATAGGAAACAAAGAAATTAAATTATCATTATTTGTGGATGACATGATACTCTACATAGAAGACCTCAAAAACTCCACCAAAAAGCTCCTAGCTTTAGTAACTAAATTCAGGAGCATAGCTGGATATTCAAAAATCAATAGCATTACTGTATACAAATAACAAACACACTGCAAGAAATTAGGGGAATAACACCGTTCACAAAAGCACCCCCAAAATAAAATACAGCATCTAAGAATCAAAAAAATCTTCAGGTTGTAAACTACAGTACTCTGAAAAAGGAGATCAAAGAGAATATGAGAAAAGGGAAAGACACCTGTTGTTCTTGGGCAGGCAAAACCAATATACTGAAGTTGGTCACACTTGCAAAATTGGTATACAGATTTAATGCAATCCTCATCAAAACACCAACAGCATACATCACAGAAATACAGAAAACAAGCCCACAACCTGAAGATACGCAGAATAGCAAAGCAATTCTGGGCAATAAAGGCAATGCAGGGGGCATCAAAATGCCTGACTTGAAATTATACTACAAAGCCTACCATGATAAAAACAGGATGGTATTAGCCTAAAAAACCTGATGATCATAGAACAGATTAGAAAATGCAAAAATAACTCCAAACACACTCAACTATCTTATTTTTGACAAAGTAGCAAAATACCTTCACTGGAATAACGATAGCCTTTTTAAATAAATGGTCCAGGAAGCTAGGCATGGTGGCGCATGCCTGTAATCCCAACACTTGGGAGGCCAAGGCAGGAGGATCACTGTGAGCTCAAGACCAGCCTAGGTTACAAAGTGAGCTCAAGGCCAGCAGAACTGCATAGTGAAACCCTGTCTCAAAAATAACAAAAAATAAAAAAGTAAATGTTCCTGGAAAAACTGGCTTTCTACATACTGAAGATTAAAATCAGACTCTCTCTTTAACCATGCATTAAACTAAAATCAAAGTGAATCACAGATCTAAATATTAAAACAGAAACACTAAATCTTTATTCTGGAAATGAGAATAGATAGAACTCTTTTTAAAAAGACATTAGTATAGACAAAGACTTTAAGAACAAAATCCTGATTGGACAGGAAATATCATAAAAAATCAACAAGTGGGACTTCATCTCTTTTAAAAGCTTTTGCACAGAAAAAGAAACCATCAACAGAGTGAAAAGACAGCTCGCAGAATGGGGTTTTTGTCAGCTGTTCTTCAGATAAAGGACTAATACCTAGAATACATAAAGAACTAAAAAAAAATTAATTAAATTAAATGTAAAAATCAGATGCACCCAATATTTAAAGACCTAATCCAAAAATGAGCATCTGAAATGAATAGAGACTTCTCAGATGAGAAGAATACAAATGACCAATAAATACATGATAAAATGTTCAACAACACTGGTCATTTGAGAGACAAATTAAAACAATGCTGAGATTCCAATTCACTCCAGAAAAAATGGCCAACATCAGGAAATCAACCAATACAAAATACTGGAGGGGATGCGGGAAGAAAAGAATCCTTTTTCATTGTTGGTGGAAGTGTAGAAGGTGCAATCAGTATGGAAATCAGTGTAGAGATTCCACAAAAAACTAAAACTACAAGTTCCACTTGACTCAGCTAGTCCCCTTCTTGGTACCTTCCTGAAAGTATCCAACCACAGTGATATACATTCATCCATGTTTCTTTCTTTCTTTTTTTGGCATCCAGGATCAAACTCACAACCTGTGCTTCTCAGGTAGTTGCTTACGCCACTGAGCTAAATCCCCGGCCCCACAACCATGTTTCTACTGGTACAGTTTGTAGTAGCTAAATGTTCGAAAGAGCCAAGTGAATGGACAAAGATGTTGGTGCTTTATACAATGGCATTTTACTCTGTCATAAAGGAGGTAAAGCTTGAGACATTTCTAGATAAATGGGCACACCATAAGACCACACTGTTATGTGAAATAAAACAGACACATGTTTAAATACTTCATTGTTGGGCCAGGGATATCACTCAGCAGCATAGCGCCTGCCTGACAAGCGTGAAGTTGTAAGTTTGATTCCGAGTATCAAAAAATACTGCATTGTTCTCTGGTGTGAGAAACCTAAAGTGTAATGAGGCCCAAATGTATAATAGATATTGAGAAATGGGAAGAAAATGTTCAAATGAAAAGAGAAACAAAAGAGAGAGAAGTGGCAAAGAAAGGTACAAGAAAAAAATAGGAATAGAAGGAAAAAAATGGAAACAAATGTTTTATCAATAAGGAGGGGAAGAGGGGCTGATGGGAAAGTAGGAATGGGAAAAAAAAGTAAGACATAAGGGGCTGGGGATTTAGCTCAGCGGCATAAGCGCCTGCCTTGCAAGCAGGCAGTCGTGAGTTCGATCCCTGGTACCAATAAAAAGGAAAAAGACAAAAAAAAAAGTAAGACATACCATGTACAGTTACAAATTTCCTATGATGAATGTTATCATTATATATACCTATAATGCATTAATAAAAAAGATAAAATGAAATAAAAACAAAAACAAAATATAACAAAATCAAGGTCATCTCTAATAATTAAAGCTTTCCTAATAATTTAAAATTTGGATACCATAAAATGTTTTCCAAAGAGAAAATATCAATTAATACCCCAGCTAATAAACTGTGTAAGGTAAAATGAGAAGCATTCCTATATAACAAGTAGAGTGTAATAAATTCAGCGAGAAGCATTCTGCAATAAAAGTACAAATTAGCATGCGCTTTCCAGACCATGATGTGACATTCTATAAAGAAACTAAAATATGAAGACATTAATTCACTAAACTCAATAGTAGAAATCAACCTTATGGAAATAATTAAAGATTCATAAAGAGATCTAAATATAAAGATTTCTCATTTATAACATTGAAAAAATATTAATGACCAATAAATGACTAGATATTATTATGCTAAGTCCAGATGTAAAAAACTTTAATAAAGTAATTTAAAATAGTAATATTGAAAACACTCATGATCCAAGAAGTGAAAAGACAATGCATTTATCAAAAGCATGTTAGAAAATGTGGCTTATAAAACAGATTGTATAGCAGCAGATCACATAATACAAACTACATATAATGCAATGTGTATATACTAAACAGCCTAAAAGACTATATATTCATCTCTCTAAATGATGTGATTACAGGTGATTTTTTAAACTCTTAAATTAATTAATTTAATTAATTTTTAATGAACAAGTAAAATTATATGTGTACATATAGATATACATATACACATATATTATAGTTTTACATACTTATGTGTGTACATATACATTATCCATACATATATATAAAATGATTATCTTACTTTTTTGTGGCAAGAAAACAAAGTTTACTGTTGCAGCAATTTTCAAACAAACACTGCTTTTAGTTGCAGGTGTCATAACACACAATAAATCTATTAAATTTATTCCTCCTATCTAAGTGGAATTTTGTGGCCTCAGTCCCACCCTGAACCCCACCCTGAACAGTAACACCATTCTACTGTTTCTATGAACTCACCTTTTTTGCACCCCAATACATATGATAATATGTTTTTATGATACGAATGTTTTATGATGTTTCTAACTTTTTCCAAAACATGCATTAGTTATATAATGTTTTAAAATATAAGAATACATTACTTTAAAATAAGAATCAAAATCATTTAATAAAAAGTATACAACCCAAGTAGAAAATATGAATTCAAATTTTAGGATGTAAATTTTACATATGCAATGTAAACAGGAAGAAAATATACCAAACAACAATAGTAATTATCTCAGATTTAGAAGTGACTTTTATTTTCTTCTCTTATCAATTTTCACAATAATCAGGGAGGAGGAGTAAGAGGAGTACAGTTTAATAGCAACAGCTACTTACACTTCAAAGTAGGCCCACCCAACCACCCAGTTTAAAATTGTGGCTCCTGAAGTTTCAAAACTCTGGTCTATGGCACTTCTAGGGTCAGCCACTGCTCTGACACCATGAATAGACATGGTGACCAGAGGACCCAAGAACCCGGCGAGGAGATCATACCATATATAACAGCAAAGTCATTGTGCATGCACTGCAGTCTATGAAAGTTGGTTTCTGGTTGGGGTTAGGGTGCAGAACAACAGGAAAGAACTGCTGTCAGCTAATGCAGACATGCTTTACCCTGCAAATGTACTACCCGCTAACATGGATCTACCATAAATTACTAACAGGGGCCAGAAAATAAAATGTTTTACCAGTGAACTAGAGATCAGTTGAAACAAATTTAATGACAATTACTGGCTCTTTAAAATCTATCAGAAAAGTTTTTAAAACTAGTTTATACCTGAAGTCCTTCCGAGGATTAGATGTGTTTTATCAGTTAGTTAACAAAAGATAATGCAAAATAATTACCTCTTCCTTTTCATGGAGCATAATATGCGCTTTAAGACTAGCCACTCTGGAGAATTTCTTGTTACACACAGGGCAAGTAGGGTCATCTGCATTGTGGGTACATTTATGAAGTGTCAGGTTGAATTCAACATTAAATGTTTGGGGGCACTGATCACATCGATGTGGCTATTTGGAGAAAAAAGTATAAAAGCCATTAAAATACAATCTTTCCACAGATGCTTGTCCAATAAAGGTTACTAAAACGTTAATAAGTACCATAATGTACAGACACTTTGAAGTTTCTTCTGGTTATGCGTCAATACATCCAAAAGGGACAGCATAAAGCTACTGACATGATTTCTTAAACAATTTTTTTTTTTTTTTGAGAACAAGTCTTGTTATACAGTTCAGCCTAGCCTTGAACTCACTTTGTAGTCTAGGTTGGCCTCAAACTCAGAGCAATGTTCCTGCCTCAGCCTCCTAAATGCTGGAATTATAGACATGTGCCTGCAAGCCCATCTCAAAAAATTATAAAGAAAATATATGTTTCCAAAAAATATTCCTACCATGAAATACTGCATACAAGTGTATCTAGTTATAGTCTCTATGAAAACAGATGTGAGAAACTTCAATCCATTATTTTTTCCTTCTGCTTCTGACCAACTCACTAGTACCACTCCAAATAAAATATGTAATCATATAGATTTTTGTAGATTCCAACTAGAAGGTATTCGCCCACTTACTGGTAAAAAACTGACACAATCCTGGTGGTTCTCTCTAAATTACAGGGACTCTAACATTTTGCACTGTCAGGCGAGGGCAGTAACGTCTGTGAGCACCAGAGCTGCCTACTGCCAGCGTAACTGTAGAGCAGCAAGTTCCCAGCACGGAGCGGGAAGTGAAGTGACTCCCTGAGCCCCAGGCAGGAGAGCTGCATTTCTGCCCATCACTGGCTTACATTAGCGTATCAGAGAAACGTCAGCACTCACTTTGGAATTGTAGTTTTAAATGCCACTTTCCATCCATCAGGCAGTCTTCCACTAGAGTAGACACTAATATTCTGAGGTTTTTTTTCTTTGTTTTATTGACACTAATATTCTTGATATATGTACAAGGGGTACCACAAAAAAAGATTCAAAGCCCTACTTAAAATAGTACCGTAGAAGGGAAATAAAGCTGGCTCAGTTAAATATCACATGCTTTCTCTATAAGAATACTAAAAAATTGAATAAACCAATAAATAAGTGAGATGACAAGAAACCAAGAGCTAGCCTTTTAGAGTTGGAGACTGGGATGGAGACAAAAAGAAAAAGAGAAGCGGGTAATGAGATGAAAAAAGATAAAGATGTACCAATTTCCCAAAATAAACTCCATTATCCTATAATTCTAATATGCACATATAAGAAAAATTTTTAAAAAGACAGTCTAGGGGCTGGCACACATTTAAAACCCTACAATGCCATGCAAGAGCACTTGAGGATAAAATGTCCTGCTGGTCAGCCAGCATGATGGTGCATGCTTATAATCCCAGCACACAGGAAGCTCAAGCAGGAAGATTATAGCTAGTTGAAAGCCAGCCTGTGCTACACAGTCAGTTCAAACCCAGCCTGAATGACCAAACAAATAAACTCTCAGGTTCAGTCATTTAGGAAACTGAAACTACTGCAAATTTTGAAAATATTTGCACTCATAATATTTGTCCACTCATAGTTATATTCACTAGGACGAGCCCTCAAAAATTTGCCAAAATGTTTATACAAAATAAAATACCCAACAATTTAATAATCTTTAGAAGAAATAAATTTAGATTTCATTATCTTATAACACCTGATGCTCATGTTACTGATATGCCTTGTAAAAATACATACCTTGTCATTTCGCTCATGATCCCTCATGTGGCGTTGAAACTGAGACTCTTTTGGAAAAGACAGCAGGCAGATTTCACATTTATGGAAGTTTGGAACTGGACAGTCATAATCAGTGTTCTCCGCATCCAATGTTAAAACTCCATCTATGAAAGTGCGTAAGTATAGACAATAAATGCCAGTTGTTATTGTTTCTCACTGTATAAATCAAACTATGTTATTTGGTTATTATTTTGCAACCTAATTATGTAAAATTAATGTCAAATATTTTTAATTGGTATGTCTTAAAATTAGAAATGAGGCTGCGGATTTAGCTCAGCAGTTCAGGTGCTTGCTTGGTAAGCACAAAGTTGAGTTCAAGCCCCAGTACCAAAAAAAAAAAAAAAAAAAACTAGAAATGAGATGGGTTGAGATGAGTAGTCCCCTGAGGTTTCACGCCACACACACATAAGCACCAAAGACAGTTTCTTTCTTTTTATTTAAGGAGAAAAAGAAAAAACAGAGAAAGGGTACAAGTAATACAAAATTTAAAAAATAAACAGTAAGAAATCACTAGTTAATACATTACATATTCTCATCTTAGAAATAACAGTTTCTTTCTAACTTCGAAAGTCCACTTAATTTCTTTCGAAGGCATTAGGAACAATCTCACTGCTAAGTCTCTTTGAAAGTGTCCCAGGGCTAGGGATTTAGCTCAGCGGCATAATCTCCTGCCTTGCAAGCAGGCAGTCGTGAGTTCGATCCCTGGTACCGATAAAAACGAAAAAGACAAAAAAAAAAAAAAAAAAAAAAAGAAAGAAAGTGTCCCAACATGAACAGCAAAAGAAACTGCCAACACAGTGAAGAGATAGAAAGGGAAAAAATTTTACCAGTTATTCAAAGAACAAATATCTAGATATTAAAAAAACTCAAAAAATCAGACCCATCAAATTAAAGACCTAATTCAAAAATGGGCATCTAAAATAAACATTTCTCAGATGACAAAATACAAATAGCAAATAAACACATGAAAACATGTTCAACATAATGGTCATTTGAGAGCTGCAAATGAAAATACTGAGATTTCACCTTACTCTAGAAACAATGGCTATCATCAAGAAATCAACCAATAACAAATGCTAGCAATGCTGTGGGGGAAAAGGAACTCTTCCCCACTGTTGGTGAGAGTGTAGACTGGTGCCACCATTGCGGAAACCAGTATGGAGATTCCTAAAAACTAAAACTAGAGACTCCAATAGGCCCAAATGTCTGTCCTCCTTCTAGATGTCTTCCCAGAAGAGTTACAAGCATCATGCCACAAGGATATATGCATACCCATGTTTACAGCAGCACAATCTGTAATAGCTAAATCTCAGGCCTATCAACTGACGAGTGGATAAAGAAAATGTGGAATTTATATAGAATGGAGGATTACTCTGCCATAAAGGACAAACCTGAGTCTCTCTTAGATAAACGGATGCAACTCTAAACCATGATTTTAAATGAAATAAATTAAACACACCGGTTGAAATATTGTATTTTTATGTATTACAAACTTGAAGGGTAAAAGGAGCAACACAGAAGAATGTTTTCAAATGGGAAGGAGAATGGAAGGAAAAAAATGGAAACAAAATTTCTGTAAATGGAAAGGGGAAAGACTGAAAGGAGAGGAATGGGGGAAAAGAAGAATTAAGTCATGGTGCATTTCCCAAAATTAGAAGGGATTTAAACTGTAATTGACAGATAAAAGCCTAAAAGAGCCAGACAGGTGGTACACAACGGTATCTCCATGCTAAGGAAGGCTGAGGCAGAAGGGTCACAAATTGAAAGTTGGTCTGGGCAGTTTCACTGCTTAGGGAGACTCTGTTTCAAACAGGAAATACAAACGGGCTGGGGTATAGTTTGGAGTGAAGGCTGTGTTCAATTCCTAGAACTGAGAGAGAAAGAAGCCTCCAGAGACATGAAACTAACCCATTTGAAATGTGAAAGATGTTTTTATTTATAAACTAAGACTTTTCTTAAAATTTTCCCAAGAAACATCTTTATTATTTAACAAAGCTCAACATAATTAATTACAACTTTCAGTAAGCCCCTTCTTCCAAACAGTGATAACATGATATTAATTTGGTAGAAGCAAAACTTGTAATACTGTTTACTGTGTGCAATACTATGACTGGAGTCGGGTGCGATAGCTCAAATCCATAACTCAGCTACTCAGAAACCTAAGGCAGGAGGATCAAAAGTTTGAAGCCAGCCTGGACAATTTAGTGAGACCATGTCACAAAGTCTTAAAAGCACTGTGATCTCAGTGGTAGAATACTTGCCCACCATGTACAAAGCCCTGCCGACAAACCCCATTACGGAAAGAAAGAGAAAAAGCGTGAGTGGAGAAGGGCTTCCACCCGGAGCGTACGTCACAGTCAAGCACCTGCAGACTGTTACCCTTCCCAGGACCACCCTTCTGCACCAAAGCCTTCCTCCCAACACCTTCTGTCCACCATGTCCTCAGGTTCACTCAGTGTTTGGCTCCTGGGCATGCATGGCCCAGAAAGGGGTCCACTGAACTAGCATACCCTTTGGTGAGGGCTCTGAACCTACCGCCGGCCACAGGTGAGCGTTCCCGAATGAACCTGCCGTGTCACGCCTATGTCAACTGCAGCCAGGGAAGCTGCAAGGGCAGATGATCTGAGAAAGACATCTAGCGCACGGCAGCTGCAGAGTGGGCCTCCCTTCCTGAGGGTGGCTGGGCTTTTTTCTTATATTTTTATTAATCCATATTAACTCTATGTTAAAATTAACTCTATTCCATGCATTCATACAGTAGCACTAATCATGTCCAATTACCCTTTTTTCACCCACCCTTCCTTTTTCGCCCTTGCTCTCTTCTCTTTCTTAGTCCAGGTATTTTCTACTATCCCACTTTCAGGTTCATTTTTCTTTTTTTGGTTCCACGTATGACAGAGAACAAGCAACATTTGCCTTTCTGTGGCTGGTTTATTTCACCTAACATGATGTGCCCCCACTCCATCCATTTTGCCGCACCATGACGGATACCATTCTTCCCTCTGAATGAGTGATACTGCGTTCCATCCACACACACATGCACTCTACCCATTCTTCTGCTCATGAGCACTCACTTAGGCTGACTCACTGTCTTGGCTAGCATGACTAGAGTTACAGTAAATATGGACATGTAGGTATTCTGTTACCCTGATTTCCTTTCATTCAGACATATACTTAGAAATTCTATTTTTAGTTTTTTTAGGAAGATCTATACTGTTTCATAGTGACTGTACCAATTTCTATTTCTACCAACAGTGTATAAAAATTCATTTTTCGGGGCTGGGGATTTAGCTCAGCGGCATAAGTGCCTTCCTTGCAAGCAGGCAGTCGTGAGTTCAATCCCCGGTATTGATAAAAAGGAAAAAGACAAAAAAAAAAATTCACTTTTGTCCACATCGTTGCCAGCATTTCTAATGTTTTGATTCCATAAGATACTTTCTCATTGCAATTTTCACTTGTATTTCTCTAATGGCTAATAATATTGAACACTGTTTCATATATTTGCTGGCCATTTATATTCTTTTGAGAAGTTTCTGCTCACATCACTGGCCTATTTTTAAATTGGATTACTGGGACTTTTTTTGTTAACTAGGGGAGGCATATTAGTACTAGGGATTGAACTCAAGAAAGCACTGAACTACATCCATTCCTAAACTTTTCTAATCTTTTGTTTGACAGTTTCATTAAATTACCCAGGCTGGCCTTGATCTTGTGACCCTCCTGCCTCAACTTCCCAAATTACAGAGATTACAACTGTGTGCCACCACACACCACATTGTTAATTTTTTGAGCTCTTTACCCTTTTTTTTTTTTTTTTTTTTTTTTTTTTTTTTTTTTTTTGGGTACTTTCCCTTCTGTAGGATGCATTCCTTTTTTTTTTTTTGGTACCTGGGATTGAATTTACCACTGTGCATTTGCAAGGCAGGTGCTTATATCACTGAGCTACATCCCTGGCCCCTGTAGGATGCATTCTTAAACAGTAGCTCGAAGAATTTTACAGAATATTTTTGGCACTGGAATATAGTGTCTCTCAATTCAATACGGGTATTTTCTGCCACACTCCACACATATATAATAAGCACAAAGGCAAATACATTTAGCAAGATCTGAGTGCTCATCCTGAACAATATGTTTCAGGCTTCTGTTTCTGCCCCCGTACAAAGACAGAGGATAAATCATTTTAAGAACTCACTGGTATCTGGGGGGATAGCAGGTACAAATCCAAGATAGTTTAACTATACAGTCATCTTACCCACAAAAACATGACTACAGCATGCTTTAATTATTCACCTGTTCTGCTACCAAAAGCTCTAAATTCACTACAAAAATCAAACAAACTGATTGCATGATGATCAAAAAATATTTGCACTACGCATGGTGACCCACAAGAGTAATCCCAGCATTTGGGAGACTTAGGTAGGAACACTGCCAATAGTTTGAAGCTAGTCTGTACTACACAGCGAGTTCAAGAACAGCTTAAACTATGAGATCCTGTCCCAACAATCCAGAAGAAAATATCTAAGCAGTCTTGATTGCAAAAGTAATTTGAATCTAACTTTAAAAACAATTTAGCTCTTTATGAAAGATTGTAAATAGTATATAATAGCTGTCCATTTACCATCACAAAAACAATAGTCTATCTCCAAGTTGGGGAAAATAAAATAATGTATCCTAATACTACAGGAACAAGAATCTACCAGTAACTTATAAACATGGCTA
Source organism: Cavia porcellus (assembly GCF_034190915.1). Lineage (NCBI taxonomy): Eukaryota > Metazoa > Chordata > Mammalia > Rodentia > Caviidae > Cavia > Cavia porcellus. The sequence goes on from NW_026947503.1 coordinate 4,180,134, forward strand.
TGTCTTTAATGCTAATCCATGTATTTAATGCTCTACCCATCACTCTATAATCACCCTACTCCGTACCTGAGCCAGGCCTGACTTATGATGATTTGGGTCTATACAACCCAGCCTAAAAAATCACTCTTTTCCCTAGACCATGCCCAGAAAACTAGGCTAAGCAGCTAAAATCTTACTGGTAGAAGTCAGTCTCAGTAGTGCTTGATTGATTGTGTCAATATGAGACATTTAGAAGCTAAACTAAATGGGTTTAGCAGCTCTACACCCAAGGTATAGAAGACCCACCCTAGGGTGGTTCATCACCTGGAGGCATAAAAGAGAAGGAGGAAGGCTGAATGCATTCTATTCTTGGGAGAAGCTCCAGTCTTCTCCTTTGTTTAGATGTGGTCTCCTGGCTTCCAGGATAGACTCTTCAGCCTTTCATCGTAGCACCTTTGGCCTTCGGTTGCAGACCCCTCAGCCTGCTGGTGTGGACTTGCACAAGACACTAGGGTAAACTCCAGACCTTGGACTGAATCCTTCAGCCTCCAGTGTGTTAACACCCTCTGCATGCTTCCTCATCTAACTCTCTGGCTGACCATCATAAGCCAATCTTGTTGTTTCTTTTACATATGTATATCTCGTGTTATATCTGTTCTCTCTAGTAAAACCCTAATACAGTCTCTTATCTCCAACCTAAAAACAGATCTCACACATGTTAGGCAGATTGCTCTACTACTGACCCAAATTCCCAGTCCTTTTTTAAATTTTATTTTCAGACAATATCTCACTAACTTACAGGTGGGCATGTGGTATACACTGGTAATCCCAGCACTCTGAAAGGGTACGGCAGGAGGACTGCAAGTTCCTTAACTTTCCCAGGTTGCTATACTGCTGCCTCAGCCTCCCAAGTAGCTGGGATTACAGATGAGTACCATCACATTCAACATATTTTGGTCTCATAAAATGCCTCTCTGGCATGGTGACAAGTTCCAATCACATGTACTGCATTCATGGATTTAACTCAAGGTTGCACCTCATGACAAACGTTTATGTACTCTGTAGTTAAAATTTAAAGGTTTTGCTTTTTGTTTCTTTGTTTTTTGAGACAGAATCTTGCTATGTAGTCCAAGGTGGTGTTGAACTCACTATGTAGCCTCAAATTCACAGTGATCTTCCCACCTTAGTACCCTGATGCTGGGATTAGAGGCACCCACCAGCAGGGCCTGGATGAAGTATTTTAATATTAAAATGAGATATGTTTAAATTTCTAAAAGTCACTGCACTAATCTCCAAACTTACCTGCTTTTACTTCTGCATTCTAAATAAAAATCTAAGACACAACTGCCCTTCCTACCTGTGGTGTTAATGTGCACTGCAGTCCTGCAAGCCCTTCTCCAGTACTGCTGCGGTCCTTCCAGACACCAGCCCTGGGGCAGGCAACATGAGGGCTTCTTGCTCAACATACCGATTTGTCCACCTCCATGGATGTCTCTAGGAGTCTCAGTCACCATCCCCACTTCCAAGTCATTACCATTCTGGGAAATCTCTACCATCCCTTCTTTCTTATTTTTGATTCTGTTGTAGTCAGGGGTTGGCAGGAGAACAATTAGGATCAGGACACAGAATTTATAGTATTATTTATGATGGTCAACCCAAGTTAACATAAGAAAGTGCAAGAAATCTATCCACAACACCAAACACCCGGCATATTCAGCCAAGAGCCTGGATCCCACAACAATGTCCTGCATGAGTCCAGATGAAGACCTAGAGCCCATGAAATACCTCTGATAAGTCCAACTGGCGGTCTAGAGCCCACGAGAAGGACTCATGCCAGTCTCTTTTACAGATCTGTGCTAGGAAGGCCCAAAGGTCAGTAGTAGAAGCTAGAAAGTATATGCCAGTGGAGTGAAGGAGCTGTGCTAGTAGGTTGAGAGTTCTATGCTAGAGCCAAGAAGTCACGCTCAAAACAAAGATCAAGGCTGTCCTGAAAAGCATTATAGCCATCCTCAGTGACACAGAGGTCCTGATAAGAATAGTTGAGTAGATGCCAAAAAGCCAGCATGACAAGTTTGTCCTGGAGATTAAGCAGCACACGTCTTTCTCTCGGGGGCCAGGAAGCGATGCTCAATGTAAGGACCAGAGCTCCCCCAAAGTAAACCACAGCCACTGTCACCAACAAGGTCCTGAGCTCCTCTGATGATAATGGTTGAACTCACATGGGGGAAGTTAGTCATGAGGAACTCCTCCAGGAGAACCAACGGCTCAAACAGCAACACTTAAGAGAAACACACAGAAACTAGCCTCTCCTTTCCATGTCTCTATTTATGCTGCTAACTTTCCTCAGTGGGAACATCTATGCTCACCACCATCCTGATTAAATTCAGCTGGCATTAAGTTGACCACCAGCTTTTAATCCATAATAGACTCCTTCCTACTTTCTTTTCTCCATTTAGGTTGCTCCTCTCGTGCTGATCAGCTCTCACAGTTTAATAGCTGGACTTCATCAAGTAAAACTTAGAGCCTGTGTACCCTTTCTGCCTCATTACTGCCAAAGACTTCACAAGCCTCGCACATATTATGTACCTACAACGTATTTGCTAAATATTTGTAGATAGCTACAACCAGTAATTTTATTTCAGCTTCCTCAAGCTTTTAACCTGGCTGGCTCATGGTCTCCACCTACAGTTTGATTAGTATTTCCCAGCTTACATACCACCAGACATTTCTATTTCACCCTATGCACCTCCACCCTTCAGCTGCACTCTAGTTAGCTGAAATGCACTGTTTTATGTTCCTTATGGACCCTTCCAGCAGCCCCAGTTGAGGCACGTAAGTGTCTACTAAAAGGGACTACACCCAAAGAGGCAGGAAGAGGCCAAAGAGGACTTGTACCCACTGGAATGCTTCTGTTACCTATCAGATATTTCTACTCTTTGGTAGGTATCCCTCTGGGAATAAAATGTAATTCATATAGAATGGCTGGGCTGTCATCAAGAATGCGAAAGTAATGAAAGTTGGTGAAGGTATAGGGGAAAAGTAACCCTCTCAGATTGGTGAACAGAAAGTAAACTAGTCAGCTATTATGAAAATCAGTATGGAGAGGCCTCCAGACACCAAAATTAAATACACCCTTTGATCCAGCCATACCATTTCTTGGTACATTCTTGAAAGAATTAAAGACAGTGTACTACAATGATTGCTCCATTTATCGTGGAGCAATCTATAATAGCTACATTGTAGAACTAGTTCAGATGCCTTCAACAAATGAATAAAGAAAGTGTGGTGCACATACATAATGAAGCACTACATAGCCTTAAAGAACAAAGTAACGGGACCGAGGGTATAGCTTAGCAGCATAGTTCCTGCTTGCAAGCATGAGGTTGTGAGTTCAATCCCTGATACCATACACAAAAACAAACCCAAAAAATGAGGTAATGTCATTTGCAAGAAACTGGATGGGACTGGAAACCATGTTAAGCAAATTAAACTAGTCTCAGAAAGTTAAATACTGCATGTTTTCTCTTATATAAGCAATGTAAAAATAAATAAGTAAAGAACAGATGACTTTTAAAGATGAGGAAGAGGGTCAAGGAGGAGAAAAAAAGGTAGAAGCAGTTGCTAAAGATAAAAATAATCACAATGTGTTACATGCATGCACTAATTATCGAAACAAGTTTCATTATTATGTATTCTCATGCACCAATAAAAAAGTCAAGAATTTTAAAAAAGGAATCCTCAAATTACATTCCATGGAAAAAGCAGTATGTTCTAAATTTTAACACCTCTTTAAGGGGGAGACGGAGTACAGAGACATAAAATGCATGCATTGCTTGTGTTTGTATAAAATATGCCTTTGCAAAACTACAGAAAAAAAAACTGGTATTCATTACCTGAATAAAATACAGCTGGAGACTAAGAAGGAACACTAGCACAAGTATCACTGTTGGGTTTTGAACCATGATAATATATTACCTATTCAAGGAGCATTAAACAAAAAATAAAATTGAGGGGGTGCACCATACAGTTCCTGTCAAGGTTGGATAGTTAAGGAAACAGACTTCAGGAAAACTAAACTACTTGGTCAAAAATCTCATAGCCAGGGACAGAAATAGAACTAGTTTTCAATTAATAATTCATGGATCCCTCCCAATTATGCCTCCTCTCAAAGTAATGGCTTCTAAAATGATAGCCCAGTTTCTACAAGTGTATAACATAAAGATAACACATGAATGTGGATTTTAACATTTCATGCCAATGGATAAGTCCAACAAAGCACACATTCTTCCAATGTAAAATACATTCAACTGAGAGCCAAGCTAAAGTACCCTAGTTATCAAAATCACAAGCAGTTTCAATTAAACAATTATATTCTAAAATGTTGGTATTCACATGATAAATGATATAAAATACACTGGTGACCCAGAACTAAAGATACTAGAATACACTGGTGATCCAGAACTGCTGCAAAACCTATTAGTCAGGTGTGGTGGCACATGCCTGTAATTCCAGTACTGGGAAGTTGTGAGTTAAGAGGCAAGCCTAGACTACAAAAGTGAGTTGAAAGCTAGCCTGCATAGTGAAACCCTGTCTCAAAAAGACAAAAAAAAAAAAAAAAAGAAAGAAAGAAAAGAACTTATTAAACTCGCTAGTCTAGTCAGTTCATTTATAGTCTTATGGGAAAAAATTTCCCAGGAACAAGCTCACCTAGACCCAAATGGGCGTTCAACACCTACTGTGTCAGTATCTGTATTTCTATAAAGCTCTCCTTTTCCTTCCTCACATTGGTCTATTCCTTCATCATTGCCAAAAGGTGTATCAACTGCCACTGAAACACATGCTTTAGTACATAACAGGTTTGTTTTTCCGAGGAGACTTTAAACTCAGGCACATGTATGTATATTCAGTCCTACACAGTCATTGTCCAAGTTTAATAAAAATATAGTACATTATAGCAAAACAAAACTTTTAGTGTCCATAGCCTCACCTTCTAGCTAGGAGACAGAATCCGACAATCACAATTTAAGTCACAGGGCCTTTGGATAATCATGGTCCAGCAGGGTGTTGGTGAGCACAGCACTTCCTCTGATGCAGGAAAACTGATTTTCAACATACAGCACAACTGCTGCTTTGGCTATTGCCATCATTCTATTTCTCATCTCTACAAACACACAAGTCACGTCAGTGCTAACACATGTACTTTTACTCTCAGAGCAGGGATGTTAGTCACAGTGTGACAGCTCCTCTAAGGTCAAAGAAAACCCTAGTGTGTCTTAAAAACTGCAAGACTGCCGGGCATGGTGGCTCACGCCTGTAATCCCAGCACTCGGGAGGCTGAGGCGGGAGGATCGTTGCGAATTCGAGACCAGCCTGGGCTACAAAGTGAGCTCAAGGCCAGCCTGAACTGCATAGCGAGACCCTGTCTCAAAAAAAGACCAAAAAAAAAAAAAAAAACCCTGCAAGACTGAAATATGAACATATATGCCACAAGATATGAAGCCAGAAAACAAGGACATGTCAGTGCTGGTACGTGGTTAGTTGTAGGTGTCTGGCAACCAAATAATCTCTCTTCACCCAAAATGGAAGATAATGATTTCTGTCTTTCCCACTAACAAAGTTACTATGAAGATCCAATTTATAAACTGTATGTAAACTTTTTAAAAAATACACATCCATCAGGATGGCTAAAACGGAAAGGACTGATGCAGCTGTGGTACAACTGTAACCCTTGTGTACTCCTAGGGAGAGTGAAAGGTGCCACCACCACACTGGAAAACTCGGCACCACCAACCCAAGCTGAACACTTGCATACCTTTGAATCCAGTAATTCTACTCCTAGGTTTATCTCCAACAGAAATACACAAAAAAAGGTAAGTTTAAATATTCATAATGAAACTACTTATATCAGGCAGAAACTAACCACAAATGGGCTCCAAAAGCAGAATGGGTAAATACACTGGAGAAGTTCAGACTCTGAACAAAGTACTACTCTACAAAAACATGGATGAATCTCACATATTCACCAAAAAAACAGACAAAAAGACTTTTATTTATTTATTTTTGAAAAAAGGTCTCAGCATGCAGCTCAGGCTGCGCTTAAACTCACTGTGTAGTCCAAGCTAGCTTGCAATTGATGGTGATCTTCCTCCCTCCGCCTCCCAAGTGCTGGGAATACAGGCATGTGCCCCCACACCCAACCAAAATAGACATTCTATATGGTTTAATTGTTTAAAAAACATTCAGCGCATAGCCAAAAACTAACCTATGCCATACAAGTCAGAACAGTGGCTAGACTTAGGAAGGCATTGCTAGGAATGGAGCATAATGGAGCCTTCTTAGGATGCTGTTAACGTCCTATTATTCTGAGCACTAATTACATAAGTGAGCTCTCTTGAAAATTCATGGACTATGTGCTGGATATTTAGCTCAGTGGCATAAGCATCTGCCTGGCAAGTCCAAGGTTGTGAGTTTAATTCCTGGTACCAAAAAAAAAAAAAAACAAAAACAAAAATTCATTCACTAGCAATTCACCACAACTGCTGTTATTCTCAGTATGTTAAATATCAACATACTTTACTTGAAAGTAAACTGCTAAAATACACAATTTTATTTTGTATTCCAGACTTTTCCCTGGATTGCGCATTAGCCAACTATAGCCTAGCTTTCTGGTGAACAAACTTTGACTGACCATACCCATAACCGTTAATCGACATATTACCCATACCAGCTCTCAAGTTACAACAGCGCATTTGAGTGCTCCAGAGCCAGATAATCCTCAGTGTCTGAAACATTTAAATATGGTCCTTTAGAGAAAAAGCCTGCCAACTCCTGCCACAGGTAGGTATTCAGCCGTGACTCATTTATCAGCTGGCCATTACCAATGCAAGTCCTGGTATTCCAACTGGCTCCAGACTCCACGGCTCTTCCCCACAATACTGTGAAGCTTCAACATGCTAAAGTGTTGTATATACCATGAATTACTTTCTATGGTAAACAGCTATCATATTTAATCAATCATAAGCTCCTTAAAGTAAATAAGGACTTCTGTCTTTGTATTTGGACAAAAAGAATGGCTAGTCTAAGTAATATCTTCAGAAAACTAACACTATCAGAGTGCACAGTTGTCTTGTTTTATACCACTGCACCTAATACCACTGTACATCACATTTTTATCCAGCTGCCAAATGTTCTTTGCCAAGTATTTTCAAGCTGATAATACAAGAAAGAACATGAACGCCTTAGTTTGCTGCACAATGATGCACAGTTACGTATTTCTTACCAAGTATAGAAAGTGTTTTCTAAGTATGACATGTATCATCAATTTGTGAGATGACACAAACTAGTACAAAAATAATTTATAAGGTATTTAATATATCTAGATATAACTGACAAAACAGTGTAGAATTAGCATGAGGAAACACACAGGCCAGCTGAACAGAACCAAGTCCAGAAAAACCTTCACCTACACTATCAACTGACTTTTGAGAGTGCCAAGATAATTTAATTAGGAAACCACAGTCTCTTCAACGATGACTTTGGGTAAGTGGATGACTACACTTAACGATGAACTCAGACCCTTAACCCCTCACACCATATATAAAAGTTAATTCAGGGCTGGAGATTTAGTTCAGTGGCTTAAGCACTTGCCTGGTAAACGCAAGGTTGTCCATCCCTGGTACCAAAAAAATTCAAATCAGACCCAAGCTCTCAACTTAAGAACTAAACTATACAACTCTTAGAAAAAAATACACGAACAGTTTCATGATTGTGGCTTTGATAATGGTTTCCTAAATATGATACCAAAAGCTATAGGTACTCCAAGAAAAAAATTGGACTTCATAAATTCTGTGTCAAAGGCATTCTCAAAGAAGTGGTAGCTAGGGAATGGAAGAAAGTATCTGCAAACTGCATCTATTAAAATCTTAGTGTACAAAATACATAAAGAATTTTTAGAAAAACACTATAACAAAGCCACAAAACTCAAAAGATTGATGTTTCTCAAAAAACCTACAAATAGCCAAATATACAAAAGTTATCTATATTATTAATCACTAGAGAAATGTAAATCAAACCCACAAGATACTACCTCACAATCATTAAGAAGGCCTTAAGGTAAATAAAACCAAAAAGTATTACTTTTCTCATAATTGACCAAAAATAAAACCAAATTATGTATTCTTTTCAAGCATACATGGAACACTTACAAAATATGACCACAGAACATGAAACAAGCTCCACCAAATTTCAAATGATTACAATAATTCAAGTTATGTTTCCTGACAATCATGTAATTACAGAAGTCAGTAAGAAGGCCATTTTAAAGGCCCCAAATGTTTGGAAACAAGCCACACCTTATTGAGGAATTTATGAGAAACCCCAAGAGATACTACAAAAGAATTTTGAACATAATGAGGATAAAATTAACTCATATGGAAACTTTAGGCATGTTGTAGGAATGCCAACAGCCTTAACACTTACTCATGACATACAACTGTGAGCTCATGCTCAGTATGTGGAGGGTGACTTCTGTCCCCCACTCCCTGGGTTAGGCCTATTCGTAATCCTGGCTTTAGGTTTCAATTTCTACATCATTTTTCCTAGGCCCTTCAAGGGCTGCTCCCTATGGCCAATCAGTGTCTCTGCCACCATCCCTAACACTCTCCTAGATGGAAGCCAAGAGCAAGTCTTTGGGTCTGCTTTGCATCTCCAGACCCCCAACAGTACTCACCTACCACAGTATGTGCTCAAAGAGAGCTACAGTCTTCTATACTATTTTGTTTTGTATGAATTCACTGTATGCGAAGATAGGGACAACTATTTGGAAGAAAACAAAAAACAATGTGATAGTGAAGATCTCTGGTTGTCTTGCTTTGAAATCTGTGTTTCTTACACAGATTGTTATCTTATGATCTGTTGTGTTCTCTTTTATGTTTAATTTTACTCTCTTAAAAAATAAATTTTAAAAAATGCAAATCTAAAAAGAAAGAGTTATACTCACAGCATTTGGGGAGGCCGTCCCACCTGGGAAACTTAGAGAGACTACCTTAAAAAAATTTTTTAAAGAAAATTTTAAACAGCTGGAGATTCAGTCCAATGTAAAGACTCTGGATTCAATCTCCAGTACAAAAAAAGAAAAACTTGCACAAATGGACTCATCCAGAAAAAAGGAACCCTTCTCCACTCTTGAGGGGAGTAGAGTCTGGTGAAACCCACTGTGGAAATTAGTGTGGAGATTCCTCAAAAAACTAAAACTAGAGGTTCCATTGAACCCAGCTATACCCCTCCTTGGTATCTTCCCAAAAGAATTAAAATCACCCTACTCAGCAATGTATGCACACCCAAGTTTATAGCAGCACAGTTTCTTATAGCTCAATCCTGGAAACAGCCCAGATGCCCAACAACAGATGAATGGATAAAGAAGCTGTGGGCTTTTTTTATGTTTAAAAAATTGTTATGGAGTACTACCCTGCCATAAAGAAGGATAAGCTTGAGACATTTCTAGCTAAATAGATGGACCTTGAGATCACACTCTTAAGTGAAATAAATCGGACACACGTTTAAATACCACACTTTTTCTGGTATAAGAAACTGAATGCATAAGTAAGGACCAAAATGTATAATAGATAACAGAAAATGGGAAAAATGTACAAATGAGAAGGGGAACAAGGAAAGAGTGGGAATGAAAAAGAAAGGGGAGAATAAAAAAAGAACAGAAGGAAAAAATGGTAACAAACCTTTCATAAATAAGGAAGGAAAGCTGGGTTGAAGGAAGGGGAGGGACTGGGATAAAAGCAGCAACACACATCACATACAGTCACATCCTCTAATGTGTTTATATATATATATATATCCAATAAAAAAATAAACTATTGGATTCACTCAAATGATAGGCTTTTATTAAGGCAAAACAAAATGTACATTCTGGACTCAAATGCAGACCCAAATCCTAACTACAACACTTACTGGCTAGGTGGACCTTCCAAATCGATTAGCCTTTCTGAACTTCACTTCTGGTATCTACGGAAATTGCTACAGACCTTGCAGTTTTCTTAGGATAAATTTATAATAGTGACAAAAAATAGACAAAATCACTTTAGATTATGAAAATCACTACTGAGAGTAACTGATACAGTAATACTCCTCAAGCATTTTATCAGGACCTCTCAACATTCTCAATTATTGAGGCCCTAAAATGACCTTCAGTTTATAGAACTTACATCTAATATTTGCCCTATTAGACATTTACACAACTTTTTAAATATTCATTCATTTAAAATAGGTCGGTTCCATGTTAACATACATATTTTTGTGAAAAAATAACAGAAGAGTGTCCCCTCCGTACCCTCACAGAACCCAGAGACACTACCATACAGCTATCCTCCAGCCCTTCACTTTTCAGTTGGAGGCAGGGTTTCACTAACCAGTAACCACTGAAGTGGACAATGAGTGGTACAAAGCAGAGCAAGTTATTTTTGACAGCTCTGAGGACAGCCTCTCTGAAGACCTGCAACATTAGGGCTTCAGAAGGACAAAAGGAGGTGATATATCACGACAAAGTCAAAGGCCCTGAAAGAAACATGTGGCATTGCCAAGGACACTAAAGACTAAATGCTAGAGCAAGAGAAGAGCACTAACAACTACAAAGTCAGGAGAGCCCTGCAGGAGGGTGGGGCCTGAGACTGCTGTGGGTCCAGCCCCGGGATTACGTCAAAGGGATGAAGAATCTACTCAAGAGCTTTAATCAGGATGTGACTGTCAGGTTAAAGAGATAAATCCAGACTGACAAGCGATGGATTTAAAGAGAACACCTATAATCCCAGCATTTGCGAGGCTGAGGCAAGAGGACTGGAACAAATTTGAGGCCAGTGTGGCTACAGAGTGAACTCAAAATCAGCTTGACAGAATGAGACCCTGTCTCAAAATCACAGAAAGCAAGCAGGCAAGCAGGCATACACGCATGCATTTAGGAGCCTCCACCTTACGGATGGGGCAAACTGCAAACACAGCTCTGAAAAGAAGCTACCAGATGAAGCGATGAATTATACAGTTTGTGAAAGGGCTTGAAAAATCCCAGGAAAGCAGCGATGCTATGTCTTAAGATGGCGAACACCGAACACCGGGGGAAGAAGTTTCCCAGTCACGAGTCAGTGGAATTGTTAAATTCTCTTCCGTCTTCCACGCAGCTAAGTCACACTGTACTTTACGTCCATCATTCCTACCACAAGCCATATTTTAAAAAAAGAAAACCATTAGCAAAATAAGGCTAAGGTCAAAACTACAAGAAGCAATAAAGACATTATCAACCTCTGGCGAAAATTTTGAGCAGTTATCCATTTGGAAATCAGCATTATATCTGCCTTATCAGCCACGTAGTAATGCTCCAACCCGTCCACAAGAGTGCCACGAAGTACCCTTTCTACACAACTTCATGTACACCACGCCCATGACCTCAGCTTTATCTCCACACCTGTTAACTTAGTCAAGAACAGTAGCAGTAACTACTACTTTGTCTGTTCCTAACTGTGCATTGACACACGCCCATGATCTCCTGCTTTGTAAAGGATTCTGGGGACAAACTTAACATAATCTTTTGTATTTCCTAGACTTGAGCTTATTCTGGCATCTGCATCTCTGCTCCTCTCAAGCTATTAAGGAGCTTCAGCGCACTTAACCCAAGGAAAGCCCAAGTCACACTAACCTATGCAGCCAGCCACAAGTACAAAATCAAGAGCCAATCAATGCAAAGTCCACCGCCCCTAGATTCCTAGGCCTGCACTTGCCTTCCAAGAACCCACACAAGATTCTTTCCAAAAGCTAAAATCTACCCTGACAGCACAAACTGTCAAGGAGTACTTAAACTTAGTGTCTTAGCATTTCCAGGTATCTCCCCAGGCCAGAAATGAAGCACAGTAATCATAGCAGAGCTCAATGCCTCCAACCAGATCATTCCATTCCGTCTCCAAAAATGCACAAGATGGGTGGGTGTCTGTTTTCCCTGCACAGTAAAACCTAATGTTTCTCACCAAACTTGGTGGGGGAGGGGAAGACTAAAGCCTCTTTACTGGGAGAAAAAGGTAGGATATGTCTTTCATAATTAATTTGCCACCTTTAAAACTGTGAATTTCTCCTTCCTTCTAGAACAAAACCAAGTATTTCATAAATTTAGTCGAGCACAGCGGACATAAACGCCCGAGACAATCACTTCCTGGCGCCTACTGTGTGCGGGAGAGCGCCCGCGTGCACACAGCCACCCAGAGCCGGCGTGGCCGCCTTCCGAGGCAGCCCGGCGCCCACTGCGTGCACGCCCCAACGCGCTGCGGCGCCCGGGCCTCACAGGTCGGGCGGGCCGCCCTCCGCCGCGCAGGCCTGGGGACGCTGGGCCGGGCCGGCCTCCCGCCCCACGAGGGCGGCCGCTTCCCACGACTCCCACGGAGGACGGGCGGGGAGCGCGGGGCGCGGGGTGCGGCGGCGCGGCAGGGAGGGGGCCGAAGCGGAGCGGGCCGGCGGAGGGAGGAGGAGGCGGAGGCCGCCGCCCCCGCGCCGCCCGCGGCCCGGAAAGTAGGCCCAGCGCGGAGGGGCCCGGCCGCGGTGCCCGTATCCGTCCGCCCGGCCACTCGCGCACCCGCCGCCGCCGCCGCCGCCCGCCCTGCCGCGCCGCTCCCGGCGCCCCCCGCGCCCATCCGGGGACTAGGGCGGTCGCCGCGGGCCTTACCGGAGTCGCCGCGCGCCGCACCGTCCCGGGCCTTCGGGGGGCGGCCCCGCGGCATCGTCGCGGCGGCCCACCCCTCACTCGCGCTCTCGCTCTCCCGGCGGCGCGCACGCGCGGCACCGGCGGGGCGGGCGGGCGGCGAGCGGCCCAGACCCGGCCCGCCGGGCTCACGGGGCGACGGCGCCCGGACGCGCGGGCGGCTGTGTTCGGACCGCGCCGGCCTCGGCGGGTTCCATGGCCCGCGGGCCGCGGCGGGGGCGTTGGGCGCGGGCACTGTGGGGGCGGGGGTGGCGCGGCGCGCATGCGCGGGCCCGGCGGCGGCCGCGTCACCTGCCGGTCCGCGGGCGGCCCGGGAGTGTCCTCGGAGGCCGCGACCCGCGGGCCGCGGAATAGTGCGGGCCCCGGAGCCCAGGAAGCAGACGGGGTGCCCCGCTGGAGATCACGGCACTGAGGGACGCGATGCGCCACTGTGTTTTACAGACACGGGCCTGCTCTGTGTTAGGCCTGCGTCCGGGTCCCGTCGTCTTCCCAGGGCGGTTCTGGATGCTTTGAATCTCCTGCCTGCAAGCCAAACCCCCCTGCCCGCTGCAAAGGCCCAGGAACCTCCATCCACCCGACTGTGACCTTAGCCCTCAAGGCAGGGCCACATTCAGTGCTGTTCTTTTAATACAATACATTTTAATGAATTAAAAACTGTAGTTCTCGATTTGCTGAAACTTTTTTGTGGCCCACTGTTACTCCCCCCAGTAAGATACCAGCAGAGGAGCCAAGTATTAGGCCTGATTAAGAGTAAGTTATCAGAAAAAGAACAGTTTTGATCAAGCGTAGAGTCTAATATGTCCTCAATTCATTCAAAGTAATAATGAATGATTCCTAATGACAGGCCTGGTTTCTGGCCAAATGGAAAAGTGGAAAGAATCTACTCACCAAAAACTTGGAACCTGGACGGGCAACAAAGACAAACTAGTTTACTTGTTATAACAGGTTTGTAGAGTCCACCAGAAAAATTTTAGAAGGGCAAAGTAACAACTGCAAAATAGGAAAGATGATTTGTGAACTGAATCTTTTTTAAATGATTGTATTTTAACAGGCACAGATGGTTCTTTTCAAGCTACTTTATGTCCATGTATGTTTATATTTCATTTACAGGTTCAGAGTGGTTTATCTGTTCCTTTGTTTTTTTTGTTTACATTTAGCCTAAGAAATGAAGCTTACTTCAGATGTCCTAGCCAGTGAGTCACATGATTGCTTTATCCACATCCTATTGGGGCAGAGGTTGATTTTTCCTGATAAGGAAATATAGTCCAGGCTGGCCTTGTGCAACTCTGTTGGCCTTAGAATCATAGTGCTCCTCTTGCCTCAGCCTCCCTAGTGCTGAGATCACAAGTGTGTGCCACCACCCCTGGCTGACACCTGTTTTTTTAATGTTTTAGTACTTTTCTTCACCCCTACTCCTTAAATCAGTCCTTTGAAGTACCATTTTTTACAGATGAAAAAAACAGGTTCAGAGAAGTTAATTTGCTAAATATCACAAGGGCTGTGAGTAGATCCAAAATTTAAAAATCTTTTATCTGTTAAGTCCCTTTGTTTTGTTCTTTTGCTTTTTTGTTTTGTTTTGGTGTTTTTGAGACAGGGTGTCACCATATAATTCAGACTATCCTTGAACTCACAAGCCCAAAATGGCTTGAACCCTAGCAACCTCTTATTCCTACTGTATATGTACATTGAGGTAAAGTGGGACCTAAAATTGAGAAACAGCTGGGTGTGGTGGCGCACACCTGTAATCCCAGCTCCCAGAAGGCCGAGGCCAAAGGAGTATTGTGAGTTCCAGACCAGTTTGGGCAACAAAGTGAGCTCAAGGCCAGCCTGAACTGCATAGTGAAATCCTGTTTCAAAAAGAAAAAAAAAAAAAAAACCGAGAAAACAGGTTGGAGACAAAAATATTTTTGGACATAAATTAATTTGTATATGAATGTATAGCCTATTCTAAGAAGAATTTGAAGCAGTTTTACAAAAATATGAATATCAGTTTAAGTAGATGAACAAGTAGAAAACCAAAGACAGCTAAATTATTCCAATAAATTCTGTATATAAGATGGATTAAAAATTGAACTCCAAAATTTTTTTAAAATGGGACTCTAAACCCAGCTTAAGAGTAGAAAGCATAGTTAGTTACAAGAGTCAGTTACCCGCAAAAATCAAACACGATGATTTCGGTAACATATTTACTTCCCACCAAGTGCTAAGAAATGCCTCCAAGTTTTTATACTGTTACTGTTGTATGTAGTTACTAAAGTTGCCGTGGCAACGCTGATACTGCAGACTGCACTTCTTCAGCGCTCCCCCTTCAATGCTTTTGTAGGATCATTTCCTCATGACGTCCATTAGCAGATATAAATGTCTAAGACCAGAACAAAATTGAGAAACACAAGAGCCTAAAGAGTATAAGTTGGCAATTTTCTCCTAATCTGGCTAAAAATACTAATATACTTCACCTAAGGCAAGATACAACAACCTCAGAGGTGGTTTATTTAGTTGTTGTTAAGTTATAGCCTACGTAGATGTGCCCTCAAACCCTCATGGGAGCATGCGAAGGATCTTCGGAAAGTAAATGGATTACAGGTGATTAGCTGCCTGGCTAAGAGGTCCAGTCTGGTCCAAAGGGGTAGATCGCTGTGGACAGGTTTGGAAGGATACAGCTTTTCCCTTCACTAATATCTGGCTGCCATCCCCTGGTACTAGACCATTCTGCCTTAGAGCCTGCAGACCATGCAAGGACTGGATCATTTTGAGTTTGAAACCAGTCTGGATTACAAATGAGCTCGAGGCCAGCCTGAACTGCATAGCAAGCCCCTGTCTCAAAAAGACAAAAAAAAAAAAAGCCAAGTATGGTACAGCAGGACAAGACAAAATATGCCTTGAAGGTAAATGATGAGCCAGCAAGGCACCACCCTTTTACCAGCTCAAAATTGGAAAACTGAAAAATTTTGCTTTGAGAAGAGAGCCCCATGTTATCCACATGGTGCTGCTGGTTTTACAGGCTTGCAGAATGCAGGGGTCATGGGGTCACAGAGGCTTCCAACTAGATCTCAAGAGATGGCATTAGCTGCCCGTCAGTGTGCCCCTGAGAGGGAAGAGCACGAAGCTGTGAGCATGAAGCCAGAAATGCAGTGGAGACCCCAGAAAGTTGGAGAGGCTAGGAACATGGAGCATCTGAGGAAAGCCACAAGCAGGGAACAAAGTCCAAGAATAGGCCATGAGGGCTGTAACCACCAGGAATGTAGGGGCTGTACAAGCCCTTTGGAGTTCTGACCTCGCTACAGCTTTCTCTGGACACTGAACATGAATCTATAGGTTTAGATGTTTGTCCTGATGGGTCTTGATTTTGCATTTATGTCTAGCCCCTTGTCCACCTTTTGAAATGTGAATGTTTACCCCTGCTTTTGTATCATGTCAGTGTTTAAGTTTCCTTTTTATTTTCACAGAAGTTCACAGGTAAGAGTTTTGCTTCAGGTCTCAGAGGAGAATTTGGACTTGGGCTTGTAGCATTGCTGACACTGTTAAAGACTTTGGTGACTCCTACAAACTAAATACATTTTTCATAAAGAAATGCACATTCTTCTCTGACGGCCAAGGGTGCAATGTTATAATTTGCACCCTTTATAATAGATGTCTACAAAGGGCCTCATGGGGTCATAGAAGGGGCTTTGAAAGGTGATTGGCTTTTCAGAGAATAATAAGAGGTAGGGTGTGGTAGGAAGAGGTGGTTCACTGTGGACATGACCCAGAAAGGTAAATTTCACTTCACAGCCTGGCATGGTGGCTCACACCTGTAATCCCAGCACTTGGAGGCTGAGGCAAGAGGATCATTTCAAATTCGAGACCAGCCTGGGCTACTAAGTGAGCTCAAGGCCAGCCCACACTGTATACTGTGACACTGTCTCAAAAAACCACACACAAAAAACCCGTCCCTTCACAGCCACTCCCTTCACTCTCTGTTTCCTGGCTGACGTGAAATGAGGAGCTGTTCTGCCATGCCCGCTGAGCCACAGTAATTTCCACAGTGATTGTACCAGTTTACACTCCCATCAATAGTCGAGAGGACTTCTTTTCTCCCAGCAGCCCCATCAACACTCCTTATTTGTTGATTTCTTGATAAATGCCATTCTTTCTGGAGAGGAACAGAATCTCAGTGTTGTTTTAATTTGCATCTCTCAACTGACCAACATGTTGAAATCTTTTTTCAAGTATTTATTTGCTGTTTCTACTTCTTTTTGCTCTTTTATTTGTTTGGGTGTTTTGTTTTGTTTTTGTACCAGGGATTAAACTCACGACCTCACACTTGCCAGGCAAGGGCTTACACCACTGAGCTAAATCCCTGGCTCTTCTTCTTTGTCTAAGAAGTGTCTGTTGACTTCAGATGAATATTTTTGGATTAGGTCTTTAACTTTGGGGGAGTCTGATTTTTTTTAACTTTTTATATAGTCTAAATAGAAGGACTTGGCTGAGGAACGGCTGGCAAAAAAAAATTTTAACCACACTGTGGGTTGTTGCTTCATCCTGTTGGTGGATTGTCTGGCTTTGCAAAAGATTTTTAATGAGATGATATCCTAGTTGTTCATTCTAGGTAATATTTTTTGTGAGATTGGGGTTTGTTCATAAAGTCTTTGCCTACAACTGTGTCTTGAAGAGTTTGTATTCTCGTTTCCAACAGATTTAGCATTTCTGTTTTAATATTTAGATTGATCAGGTTTGGGGGAATTTTTTTTTGGTTTTTTGGGGTTTTGGGGTTTTTTGTTTGTTTGTTTGTTTGTTTGTTTGTTTTTGTACCAGGGATTGAACTCAAGTCCTCACATTTGCCAAGCAGGCACTTACACTGCTGAGCTAAATTCCTGGCCCAGGTTGATCAGTTTTGATTTTGGTTTCGTGCGTGGTGATAGACAAGGGTTTAGTTTTAATCTTCAGCATGCAGAAAGCTAGTTTTTCTTCCCCAATAAATATCATTTATTAAAAGAGGCTATCCTTCTTCCTCTGAAGGTGTTTGGCAACTTTGTTAAAAATAAGATGGCTGACTGTGTTTAGAGTTGTTTCTACATCCTCTTATCTATTCCATTGATTGGGGGAAGCTCTATTTTTTTGTCATGCTCTTGTTATCAGAGCAGATTTATAGTATACTTTCAAGTCAGGCATTTTGTTGCCTAGAATTGTTGTTCATACTCTAGGCCTCTTCTGGTTCCAAATAAATTTTTGGATTGTTTTCTCTAAGTCTATGAGATATGCTTATTGGAATTTTAATGAGGATTGTATTAAATCTATATAACAATTTTAGAAGTATGAACATTTTCACTTTATTGACTTTGCCTTTCCAAGAATAGGGAATATACTTCCACTTGCTGACACTCTCTTCAATATCCTTTTTCAGGCTACTCTAGCTTTCAATGTAAAGGAGTTTTACTTCCTTCATTAGACTGAGTCCTAAGTATTTCATTTTTTTGGATGTTATTGTGAAAGGGGTTGTTTCCCTAATTTTTCTTTCAGTGAGTTTATTTGTATACAAAAAGGCTATTGTTTTTTGGGTTTTTTTTTTTTTTTTGTCTTTTTCCTTTTTATCGGATCGAACTCATGACTGCCTGCTTGCAAGGCAGGTGCTTATGCTGCTAAGCTAAATCCCCAGCTCCAAGGCTATTGATTTTTGAGTGTTGACTTTGTATGCAACTATGCTACTGAGTGTGGTTATTAGTCAAGAAGTCTTTTGGTGGAATTTTTGGGGTCTTCTCTGTAGAATATCATGTCTCTACAAATAATGACAACTTCTTCGTTTCCTATTTTTATTTGTCTTTTGTCTAATTGCTCCAGCTAATGTTTCTAATGCATTGAATTAAAGAGTGGTCACAGCAAGCATCTTTGTCATTTTTTTTAATTTTAGAGTGAAAGCTTTCAGAGTTTGTCCATTTAGGATGTTTTTTTGCTATTGGTTTTTTATAGATGACTTTTTATCAGATTGAGATAAACACCATCTATTCCAGTTCTCTGCAGGGTTTCTTTAAATCATGAATGGGATGTTGAACTTGGTCAAATACTTTTTCTGCATCTGTTGAGATGATCATGTGGTTTTAGTCCTTGGCTCTATTAGTATGGTGAATTATGACTATTGAATTATGACCATTGAGTTATGACTATTGAGCTATCCCTGCATCCCTGGGATGAATTCCAATTGATAATGGTGTGCAATATTCTTGACTTGTTGCATTCTATTTGCCAGTATCTTATTGACAATTTTTGCATCTATGTTCATTAGGGAGATTGTCCGATAGTTCCCTTTTTTAGTTGGGTCTTTGTCTTGTTTTTGGTATCAGAGTAATTCTCCCAGGAATGAATTTCAGAGTATTGCTTCTCTTTCAGTTTTATTAAAGAGATTAATAAAGAGAAGTAACAGCAGTAGGCCTTCTCTGAATTTTCTTATAGAATTCAGCAGTGAATCTGTCAGAGCCTGGGCTTTTCTTTGTTGGTAGGTTTTTAATTCTGTCTTCCATTTCATTGATATTGGGTTATTTAGAATTTTTATATCTTCTTGATTAAGTTTTGGTAATTCATATGCATGGAGCAATCTATCCGTTTCTTCTGTTTTCCGTCTTATTAGAACATTGGCTTGGAAGTAGAGATTGATGATCTGGATTTCTGTAGGATTTGTTGTGACTTCACCCTTTTCAATCATAATACATGGATCGAGTCTTTTCTTTCCTTTTTTTGGATAAGGTTGGCTGAAAACTTTTCAGCTTTATTTAATGTTTCAAGAACCAACTCCAGTTGTTTATAATTTAGTCTCAATTGCATTACTTTATGCTCTGATCTTTACAATGTACTCCTTTGTACAAGCTGTAGGTTTGACTTGCTCTTCTTTTTCCAGAAGCTTAAAATCCAACATTAGGTTGTTTATTTGAGCTCACTCTGTTTTTCTGATATGAGTATTAACCACAATAAATTTCCCTTGTAGGACTGCTTTCATTGGGTCCTATAAGTTCCAGTACATAATATTATCATTGTTTAGTTGTAGAAACTGTCTAATTTCTTCTTTAATTTCATCTGTGACCCGTTGGTTGTTTAAGAGGGTGTTAATTTGTGAAGTTGTTGTGGTTTCTTTGGCCATTGATTTCCAGTATCATTGTACTATTACAATAAATATGCATGAGATAATTTCAATTCCTTTGCATTTACTTAAGCATGTTCTATGAACTAGTATGCAGTCTATTTGGAGAATGTCCCATGTGCAACTGAGAAGAATGTGTATTCTGATGTTGTGTGGTGGAACCCTCTGTAAACGTCTACTATGTCCATTTGTTCAAAACTTCAGTTCTAATATTTTATCTTTGATTTTTTTTGTCTAGCTGATCTGTCTGTATATGACAGTAGGGCATAAGGTCCCGCATTGCAACTGTATGAGTGCCTATGACATATGTCATGTCTGGTGATACTTGTTTTACATAGTTGGATGCACTGATTATTGGTGCATATGTATTTATGATTGTTTTTCTCTTCATGCATTGTTCACTTTCCAAGGTTATAGTGACCTTCTGTGTCTCTCTTAATTAGTCCTGGCTTGAACTCCACTTTGTCTACAAATTTTTTATTGTTTTATTTTTATTTTTTATTTATTTATTTTTGATTCTGGGGATCAAACTCATGACCTCACACTTTCCAGGCAGGTGCTTATGCCACTGAGCTAAATCCCTGGCTTTGTCTGCAAATATAATAGCTACCCCTGCTTTTTTCCAGGTTCCTGTCATATGGAGTATTGTTTTCCACCCTTTGACTTTCAGTCTATGCATTTCTTTTTGAATTAACTGTGTTTCCTGTATGCAGCATATTGTTGGACTTTGCTCTTGATCCATCTTGCCAATGTGCTTCTTTTGATTGATGAATTGAACACATTAACATTGGTGGTTCTGGGGGCTGGAGATTTAGCTCAGCAGCATAAGCACCTGCCTTGCAAGCAGGCAGTCATGAGTTCGATCCCTGGTACCGATAAAAAGCAAAAAGACAAAAAAACAAAAACAAAAAAAAATTGGTGGTTCTAATCAATATGTACTGACTTATCCTTGTCATGTTATTTTTCTTTTGTTGGCTTCCTTTATTACTCTGCTGTTTAACTGGTTGCTTTGCCTGGTAGATTCATTTTGTTGGGATTCATGGAATTGTAATCCTTGTTATCTCTTTCTATAATATCCTCCAGAGCATTTTGGAGTGCTGGTTTGGTATTATGAATTTCCTCAAGTGTTTTTTGTCATGTGTCATGGTTTATGTCTATGTCCCCCAGGCCTCATGAGTTTGCATTGTGTATTTGTGATGGTTCATTGTCTGGTGCTTGGATTGATGTGTCAGTATTCCACCCACATAGGGGTGAAGCCAGGATGTGATGTAATGGCAGGAAGAAGGTGTGTCTTGCTCTTTGCTGGTTCCTGCTTGCTGTTTGCAGCCGCCATGAACTGCGGCCCAGCAATGCCCGCCTGCCTTGGAGCCAACTGAGTGTGGACTGAAACCTCCAAAAACTGTAAGAAATAAACCTTTCCTTTCCCAACTTTGGGCTTCAGGTATTTTATCTCAGTGAGGAGTAAAAAGTAACTAAGACATCATGGAAGTATCTTATTTTTCACTTTTGAAAGCTAGTTTTGTGGAGTACTTCAATCTGAGTTGAAGTTTGTTTCCTTTTAGGCCTGAGATACTTCACTCAAAGCCTTCCTTGACTTAATGGTTTGTGTTAAGTCTGCTGTGATTCTGATGGACTTTATTATTTTTTTTAAAAAGAAATGATACAGAATTTTAAAACGATCAGAAATTAACAATGATTAGGTGATTTTTTTTCCTTTAATATTCGTTATTGTGTTAAATTTCTGGAATCTTGTCTCCATTTGAGGGAGTGGTTTGAGACAGGGTTTTACTATGCAATTCAGGTTGGTCTTAAACTCACTATTAGTCCAGGCTGGTCTCAAACTTACAGCAGTCCTTCTGTCTCGGCCTCCTGAGTGCTAAGATTACAGGTGTGTGCCACCATGCCTGGCTTGTCTCTATATTCCTTAGTGGTAGAATTTTTCTGATCATGACTATTGGAACTCTATATGCCTCACTTATCTGTATGTCAAATTCTTTTTCCTTGCTTGGGAAATTTTCTGCTATGACTTTTGTGAATAGGTTATTTATGATGTCCTCTGCTTTTTCACTGACTCCAATCAATCTTATGTGATTGTTCTTTGCATCATTTGCAGCTGCTGAATTTATTTCTTATGGTCTCTTACTGTTTGTTTGTTTTTTTGTTTTGAAAGAAGAAAAGGTTTATTTAGCGTATAGTTTGTAGAGCTTTCAGTATATAATTAACTGGCTCCAAGACAGAGTAGCACATGGCAGAGGGGCAACAGTTCATGGCAGAAGACAGCAAAAACAAATGAGCACAAAAAGGGCTCCCTTACTGTTTTTTTTTTTTCTTTTAAAGAGGATAAAACAGAATAGCCCCAATCAAAACAAACCAATATAAGAGATATAGGACTTCGAAACATTATGAAATCAACAATAATTTGCATAATGCCTTTTGATGTCTTCATGGGACAGGAGGGGAGAGATTGGTGCTTCTTGTTTGCCAGCCCATGCAGTGGAAAGGACTTGGGTGGCCCACACATGGTGCAGATTCCCAGACTGGGCTTGTTTGCTGGTGTGGCCATTGTTCTGTTTCCTGAGTCTGTGAATGGGCTACTTTACTGTGTTTAAGAAATCTTTCTTTTCACGATCACTAAAGACAACTGTCTTCTACGTCTGAAATTTTGTCCTCAAGTTGGCTCATTGTGCTACGTATATTTTCAGTGGAATTTTTAATCTGTTGGATATCTTGTTTGAATCCATTTCACAGATTCCATTTCTTTCCTGTGCTGGGTTCCTAACATTTTCCTAAAGTCCTCTTTTTTTTTTTTTATCTGTATCTGCTCTAGAGTCACTAACCATGTCTTTCATTATGGTCACCAACTTTGTAGTTATCTGAGAAGTTACTTCTGATTTAATCATTTCTGAGCCCACATTTACCTGCTTTGTTGCTTCTACTGTTGCCACTTCAGAGAGGCCACGAGGTTGGCTTTTGGGTATTTCTACCCCACTGCTCCCTGAGCGGGAAGTCTGGGACCGCATCTTGTTTAAGTGTCCTTTCATTTTCTGTTGTCTTTTAGTTTAATTTATGGATTGATGCTTGTAAGCCAAGGTAAATAACTTTATTGATAGAATTTAGAACTCTTAGGAAATGATTATTTTTTGGAGGTGTCTTCCATGTTTATCTGACTTTTGCTCTCTGCGTCTTTTGTAAGATCCTACCTCATCATTATATTGAAGGTGAGAAGCTGCTACTTGGCTCAGACTCTGGTTCTTTGGCCCTGACCTTTACTATTTGTTATGATCCTGGGCAATCTCAGTCTTGCTATACCAGCAGAAACAACTGATTACAACAATTATTTCACCTTGACTAAAATAGTACAATCAGCACTAACAAGAGCATCAAATACAGCCCAGAAAATAATGGAGGTAACTATTAATTTGCCACCTTTAACTATGTAAACTGTTTACATAACATAATCTAACATGAAACAGATAATTGTATGCAGCAAATAGGGTCTCAGTAAGGCAGTTTTAGCGTTAGGGGAGTAAATGTAAAAGAAATTGGAGGAAAAAATAGAAAAATAGAAGAAGAGGAAGCGATTAGAAGCAGGGCTGGAGGACAAAGAAAAATCACTCTAACTTTGGGAAATTGATGAAGGAGACAAGAAACAGGTGAAGGAGCAAAAGAAAAAATGAACAGAACAACACCAACCAAAAAACCCCGCAAAACTACAAACCATGTTTATATTCATATAAAAACAAGAATATAAAATCATTTCATGCATTTTGAAGGGACAGGAAGCAGGGGGCTCATCTGATCCAGGGACCGAGAACCAAGGAGTGGTAGAGTTTGAGGAGCCAGTAGCTCCATCAGCTGGAGTTGGGCAGGGTGGAGCACCAAGCATGTGAGGTAGCAGGGAGTCCTGGTCTTTGTTTTGTCAATTCAGTCCTATTTTTGACAGTGACTGTCTTGGCCTGTCAGAAGTAGAAAGGTCCGTAACCAGGGATTTAGCTCAACAGCAAAAGCACCTGCCTGGCAAGTACAAGGATGTGAGTTTCATCTCTGGTAGAAAAAAAAGAAAGAAAGAAGATGATCATTGATTATTCACAGTTTCAGGAATCTGATGATACAGATGAAGACTATGGAAAAGATTGAGGTCCTCCCACTCAAAATCTAATCATCTCGAGAAGATAAAAATAAGAGGCAGTCTGGAAGGAACTCACAGGAAGACAGGACTCAGAGGAAAAAGGTGTGAGACAAGAAGGATGATTCTCATTCAGCAGAGTACAGTGAAGACACAAAAGATGATGATAAAAATGTGCACCAGCAGTGGCAGACAGCAGCTAAAGCAGCTTCCCAACAGAGAAGCTGATGGAAGAGGCCAGTAGTAAGGAGGAACCAGAGGAAGAGAACAAGACCATTCCAGAACGGAAATTCTGGCAGTGACAAAGATTCCTCAATGGAAGGCAATGATGATAATGACCATGACAGTTCAAAGACTAAAAACAGAGAGATGGCTAAGAAGTCCAAACCTTAGGGCTGAGGATTTAGCTCAGTGGCACAAGCATCTCACTGGCAAGCTCAAGGTCATGAGTTCGATCCCTGGTACCAAAAAAAAAAAGTCCAAACCTGAGAGAAAAGAAAACAAAAAATGTTCAAACCCAGGCTAAAGGCTACAGTGATACCAAGTCCAGTGAAAGGAAAAAAAAAGTGGGTCACCCCACAGCTTCCAAGGCATCAAAGGAAAAGACTCCTCCTCCCAAAGAAGATGAGGAACCCGACAGCACTCAGAGAAGACATCAACAAGACCCTCACCCGAGAAGCCTGGACACAAAGTGTCTGAGGACGAAGCCCAGCTGGGGAGGATTAGAAGTGCTCATGACTTGGGGAGAGGTTTTATTTAAAAGGAGGAGGAGGAGAGAAGAAAAGAAAGAAACAGGAACGAGAAGAGAAAAGAAAGAAGGGGAAAAAGAAGCTATTTAAGATAAAACGTGGTTTTGGCTATGGCTTGACTCATGGGCGTTCAGTGCTTTTTTCTATTTGTTGAAAATAATTTTTCTTTCCCTTTCTCTCTTTCCTTCTCTCTCTCTTTCTTTTCCCCTCCCTCTCTCTCACTCTTCCTTTCTCCAGGAAACTATTGTATATGGAAGTTTAAGTTCCTTTTGTGTCTGTTGGTCCTCTCCTTGCCACTCCCTCTGTTTCCCAGTGTTAAGATTAAGCACTGGGTTGACTGCCCATCTTTGTCTTTGTAATGGAAGATACACTGCCTGTGGGAAGCAGTAAGACCTGAGATGGAGACGAGGCAGACTTTATTTTGGCTAACATGATAATAGCAAATTGAATAGGGATCAAAAGACATAGACAGATTTTAGTTTTAAAAAACTGCTCCTTTCTCTACCTGGACTTCTAAAAAGACCCAATGGTCATCTAATCTGAGTTTATGTGTCTATATATATAAATATAAATGTCTAGAAGAGAAAATTATACAATCAAGAAAAACAACCAAAAAAAGGAAAAGCAAGAAAAGAAGAAAAAAAGTGTCATTTGTAAACAATGTGGCGAACATAGTCCAGATCTGAGCTGATTAATCCCAGCAAGCCAGCTGTAGTTTTATGGTGGAGCAGTAGATAATCCTAGTGAGCCTGCACTTTTTAGTTCCACTGAAGTTCAGGCTGGTTTCTGGCTTTGAGCGTCAGGCCAGATTTACTGAGCTTGCAGCAGTCCGTATCTTTCCTCAGTTTAAACTTGGCTCCCTGCGAGCTTGAAGGTGACTCCTTGACCTGCTGCTGACTTGAACTCAATTCCTTGGCCCTGGCACTGGGAGCCACTAGATGAAGGGGGCGCAGCTGCTCTGACTTGTGAACTCAGTTGGCTGCCAGCCAATAGACCTCCCTGAGGGATATGTGAACCCAAATAACTCACGTGCCACTGCAGGCCACTGCGTCCACTGCTCTGTTCCACCCGTGCATTTCTCTGTGGATGCCACTGGCATCGCCAGTAGTCACCGTGCTTCTGCAGGTTTGAGCACCCCTGCCATACAGTGAGTCCAGGACTCGGGGACAAAGTGCTGCCTGTCACTTTTTCCTTGAAGTCTTTGTCTTCATTTTCTCTGTGGGCTTCAATTCTAGCTTTGTATCCTCCCTGGGTCCAGGGGCCCACTTTTCTCCCTCTCCTCTTCCTGTTCTATTCCAGTATCTGGACACCAAATCTCTGAGAGGCTTTTTCTCTGTTACTCACCATTCTGCTACTGAGATAGCTTGGACCCCAGAATAAAATTTGAGGAAGCAAGAAATTGGGAGCAAAGACTTTATTCCAGGCCTGGCGAAGCAGCCCCCTTAGGATCGACCCAGAGACTTCATGCCTAACAGACTAAGGGAGGGTTATTTAAAGCTAAAAAACCCGCAAAGCTGTAAAGCTGTTGACTTAGTTCTGATAACATCTGGAGCTCTTGGTGCATTCAGCTACTCCCACCCTGCGGTTAAACATTATCTCAGAATAGCACACCTGCAATAACATACGGAAAGAGGGTAGGGAGTTACAAGAAGCTAAAACTTAAGCTTTTACAAGGATTAGAAACTTAACCCTATCGAGACAGCGCATGCAGAACAAGACGGAGGCGCACTGGTTACAGTTAAGCCATAACACTATCTTCACAGAAGTTGCTGAAGTGATTTTTAACTGTCACATGTTGTTTTTCTATTTTTGTTTTCTCTCAGGATTACATTTGAAATTATAGATTTTTTTATGTCAGCATTAGTATCTTCCAGGAATTTATTCATTTTATTTAAAAATCCATAAGCATGGATTTTTTGACTGAATTAAGAACACTTGGGAGCCTGGAAATGCATTAATTTTTTTTTAATCAGTATTGGGGATCCAACCTACAACTGCACGCCTGCAATGCAGGCACTTATGCCACTGAGCTAAATCCCCAGCCCCTTGGAAATGAATTATTTTTATTGAGTCCATGAGGATGTTTCCAGAAGAGATGATTCTGAGAGAATTAGGGTTAAAAAATATGATTTATATTTTGAGCCACAGTATGGCAGGAAGCTGGAATGTTAGCCAAGATAGGGAAGACTGTGAAGGATCCATATCCCCGGGCATGGCTGATTGCAGTTCAACTCACTGTTAGCTGGGGGCTCTGGTTGCCCAGCAGAGACTGGAAGCTAGATGTACCTTAGAAAGGCTGCTTGCTGAGGGTTTCTAGATTTCCTGACCTCCCCTCCCCCTCGCTTTGCTACTGGGTTACTGGAGATTGAACGCTGGGCCTTTGCACTTCACTCTGAGCTACTTCCCCAGTTCTTTTTTGTCATGCTAAATTGGGAAGTTCCCCAGAGTGTGCCTGAATTTGCAGCCCTCCTGTTGTTACCAGGTTTTGTGGTTCTCGGGTCTACTTCCAGAGCTGGCTTCTAGGTTCTTCTGGTCTTGAACAAGAAATGGAT
Organism: Cavia porcellus; assembly: GCF_034190915.1. Lineage (NCBI taxonomy): Eukaryota > Metazoa > Chordata > Mammalia > Rodentia > Caviidae > Cavia > Cavia porcellus. Next base: position 4,207,396 of record NW_026947503.1, read on the forward strand.
AAAACAAGTGCAAAAGGAGTGAGATTTTACATTCATTAAATGTAGGAAAAGAAACATGCTCTGCAGACTGTATGTGACCAAGTAAAAGCAGGAAAAGAAGTATACAGCATGAGAGCAGCCACTGTGAAGGGACGCAGTGTCAGAGAGCTCAGCAGTGACTATCCTTCTGTATTTCCTACCCCTGATGTCAGATCTAGGCTGTCCCACTGCAAATGGCTCAAATTCTCCTGAGGAGAACTAAAGACTGCTAGAGTTATTTCCAAAAGATGAAAAATATTAACAAAAGATGAGAAATATAAAATAAAAAGTGGCCTTTATTCTGAGAACACAGAGAGAGATGACCGGCACCCCCACCGCTGGTGTCCGGCGATCTCTCTGGTGGACACGTGGCGTGGGGGCCTGTAAATAGCCTTGGTTTGGGGTGGAACCTAAGGCGGGCATTAGGGATACACAGGTAGCCCATTGGTCCTAGGTTTGGCGCCATATGTAAATTTCCAGGGGCGGGAAGATGGCGTCACGGGTAACTTCCTAGGGGCAGGGGAGATGGGGCTTCCTGCTTCCGGTTGTGGCTTTCCTAGCTACAGTGTCCTGTTTGGGCCAAAACCCTTTCATATCCCATCTTATGATTATTATTATTATTATTATGAAAAGGGGCAAAGATTTCTCTCTTTAACTACTTCCTGCTGGCAAAGGGCGCTGTACTGGAGCCTAGGGGAGTCGACGGGATGAAGGTTGATGCCCAGGTAGACGCTGGTGCCAGGTGTTTTGGCCATGACAGCTTCACTGGTGAATGCACGTATGTCAGACTGGAAAAACAAAGAGACAAGATGTTAGGAGGAGACATGGCACTGTCATATTAAGGACCCAGGTGAGGTAGAGGGAAAGGTGCCTTTGATTTAGACATATCATTCTATCAGGACCATGTTGAGGTAGAAACATTTCCACAGTGAAGCAGAATTCTGAAAATTAAACGTGGGGTTAGGAGGAGTGGAGTTATGAGAGGTGCTTACTCCCCCATCTGAAAGCATAAAAGTTAAGAGGGTAGGTGTATAAAACTTGTCTCCAGTCCAGGAGTTGCACTGGAAAGAATAGGGGGAGCAGGGAAAGCGGTGGCTGCACCCGTATAGGGAAGGTAAGGGCTTAGGCTTTCAGGGATGTCACGTTTAACCAGACAGCTGAGGGTAGAAAGAACTGCAACTGTTATCATATAGAACATTATGAAGATTCTTTAATAGAATGTAAGAAATTAGGAATCAAAGTGGATAACAAAACATGACTTAGCCTGTTAACTGTGGCTGCGAGGCCTTTGTGAGACGGAGACGGGTAGGCGACAGAAGATGAGATGACCACTCAGAATGATCAGATTTAGGGCTGGAAGGGCACCTCTTAGCCTGAGTGATGTGAAACCAGGATGGCAGTCCAGCAACTTTGATTTAGGCATGGGTTGCTGTAACCTGGTTGTAGTCCTTGGAATGATTTGCTGTAACAGAACTTTAGTAAGTATGAGAAAGGCTTTTATGTATCCTGAAAAAGTATAAACCAAGTGAGAAGATAAAAATGTATCTGTCAGTCTTAACCAGGGTACCTGAGAAATTGGTGAATAAGAAAGAAAGAGGGGTGGTCTATATCACTGAGGAGAGGTCCACCAGTGACAACAGGTGGAAGCTGTTGAGGCCTCTGTGTGTCTAAGTCAGCCTGTATAAAAGGCACTTTAAGATTTAGGACTGGGACCTGCACAAAATAGGCCCTGTTTGTAATGTAAATGGCATAGGTTGACCATCAATACCCTGTCATAGAGATTGAGGACTTAATATAGCAGCCTGAATACTCAGGAAGAACTCTGTATATAAGGCCTCTATGTCCACAAATATAGAGAATGTCTTACCTGAGACTTTAGTGCGACTTGAAATCCATGACGGACACACACAAAGGGGGCTGCTGGCCCTGAGTCTTTTCAGTCTTCAGCAGCGATTTTCTGTCAGTGACGAATCTGGCAGTGTCAACATTTCCTGTGAGGGCTATTATTTAGGATGACTTATCCACTCTGTGGTGGCTAGGACAGTCCAGTAGCCCTGGAGTAAGGTCTCAAAGAATGCCAGGATGGGGCATTTTCTTGCCCAGTATCTTCTGCTGCATTTGAGCGTGGTCCATGGAGGGGGCAGGCAGCTCCACCTTGTATAGGTTTACCTGTCTCAGAACTCCAAGTGTCACAAGTGTTAAAAATATAAAAAAACATATTAAGATCTCTATAAGGTTTGAAGTTCAAGCTTTGCCTTTTTGTTTGGGATTTGGACTACAGTAGAATTAAGTATGCATGAATTTAATATTGGCATTTTAGATCAGAGAGCAGGCTTTATCTGGATGGCATATTGCTTTTTTTATAGGGTGACACGTAGAATTAACAAAGCTTTAGTTTGCCAAACAAGGCTGTAATGGAAACATTTTGCAGTAAAGGTTTAGCAATCTTATGAATAAATCTATCAAAACTGATCTAATACTGTCAAATTTGAATACATTTTAAAGTTGTTATTTGCAGTAGTATGAACCAAGACAAATAAAACTTTAAGAAAACCCTTGTCTTGAAATAAAGCTAGTGGTTCCCAGTAAAAAGGAATTTATAACCTTAGTTGTTAAACAGGAAATTGGTGAAGGCTTTGATTGATAAACAAGGCTGGTAAAATTACCAGGTGTCCAATAACCTTGATTAAATCGTTTGAGAATTGTAATAAAAAAGCATCTTTTGAGCGGAGCCAAATTGTAAAAAAAAAGCACGCCTGAGCAGAGCTGCTGAGCTGCTGTTTCTCGGGCTCCGGCAGAGTACGCCCAGTGGGTGGGGCAAGCGCTGGGATGTAGTGTGCAGGGGCGGGCTCAGACTGCCCCCGGAAACGTGTAAGGTGGTAGCGGCATCGACGACGGCGCACAGGGGAGGGAGGGGCTGGGAGGCGGCCCAACACAGTGTGCAAAACTGGAACTGCTTGCAGGGCTCGAGGATTAGAAAGCCAATTTAGGAACACAGCTGGGTTTTGATTAGCCTCCTGGACCTGTTTTAAAAGTTTGTTATAGTTAGTATGCTTGTCCTGCTCTGGCACAGCTATAGGCCCAGAGTCATTATAAACGTCCTTAAAATGTAAATCATAACAATTAGTAATAAATTTAAATTGCCTGATATAATTCTGTGGGTCAACAGAGAGGCTACCTAATTTAAGGGTAATCTGAGATAGATCAGAAAGGGAAAAAGGCACATGGATGTTAACAAGTCCCTCGGGGCCAGCTTGCTCCCAAAGCGGTAGCAGAGCCTGAGGAGATTCTGGAGCAGAGTGCCATTGAGCAGCCATCCTTCCGGTAGGCGCATGTGATCAATCATCTGTAGAGTGGCTACAGAGCTGCTGCCGGTCACCCTGGGAAACACGAGCAGATGGCGTCTCACTGTGTGCCTTGCAGCTAGAGGACTGCTGTCGGCAGCACAATGAAGTGTCATGTGCACTGCAGCAGGGCGGCTGTTGCAGTTCACAAGAGGAGCCACAAGGGGACGCCTGTTGACAGTGAGGATCCTGGGAACATGGCGGCGCCCTGTCACATGACCCAAAACATGGCGGCCTGTTGCCGTGTGGCCCTCCTGAACATGGCAGCGCCATACCACGTGGCAGAGGGTTGCAACATGGCGACTGTTCCCCGCACAAGCTGGAACAATCATGCGGCCTGCTGGAAGGACATAGCGACCGAGACCTAGTATGGTGGGCAGAGGGTGAGAATGCTGTAGGGGATACAGAATTCTCAGGAGAAGTCGGAGACTGATAGGAAGCACTAACAGAGGGATCAGAGCTGCTGGGAGAGATATGGGTCCCTGGAGATGGAGGGAGAGAGGATCAAACATCGGGAGATAACTGCGGCACAGAGGGATTAGAGCTGCTGGGAGAGTTATGGGTCCTGGAAAGTGGAGAGGGAGATGATCGCACAGCAGGAGGTATCTGCGACAGAGAGGGATTAGAGCTGCTGAGAGAATCAGTCATAGGGGAAGGGGAGAGCGGTCCGGCGGGAGGTAACAGCAGGGAATGAGTTTGGTGGTAGGCAGGCGGTGGCTGTGAAAACACCGGAGGGCAGGGCGGAAAAGTTTGCGGCACAGTAGACTTAGCTAAAAGTATCTCAGCTGGAGCACAAGACTTAATGAGAGATGAGCGTGTTCTCAGAATAAGAAAGGCTTGGACATAAGGGAGTTTTAATAACGTTGCCAGCTTGACAAAAATCGTACAAGTTCCTGAGAATGCAGGGGTCAAATGTTCCTTTTTTGGGCCAAGGCTTGCCGATAAGCGGGTAGGTTGGCCAGACCTCCTGGCAGTAAAAAGTTAGTTGTTTAGTTTTTATGGTACCTTTAATTTTTAGAGTACGTAAATTGGAAATTAGGCATTGTAAAGGCGTCTTTTGGGAGTTAGAAAATACGTTCCCCATGACTGATTCAGGCAAGAAAAAAACCGGAGGTCCAAAACAAGTCGTCACTTATTTGTGACACCCTGCGGCGGCTACGGTTCCAAAAACTCGTAAATTCTAGTCGTCACTGAGAGATTTAGGAGTGGAGCCTAAGTGGGGTCAGTAACAGTTTTGCCCATGAAAGCGCAAGGCTTTAAGGGAAGTGAGGCGTTCTTTTAGTGTGGGCGGTCCCAAAGATCTCTGTTTTGGGCTATCCGAACCCAAAGAACATGAGAGATTTTGTGGACGCAGGTTTGCCCAGAAAGAACCCTGCCCTGGGCGGTCCTAAGGACGTGAAAATGCACAGACCCACACAGACGGGGAGAACATTCCACTGGGGCTGCCCAGTGCGAAAAGTTCCCGGGGGAGTGCTCACCTGAAATCAGTCTGGCCGATGCGGAGTGCAGGCCGCTGGCGACAGGAACGTCTCGGGAGAGGAAAAAGCTCGGGATTAATCCAGGATGTTATCTGGTTATCGGCTAGGAGACTCAACTGGGTGTGTGGCCCAAGAGTCAGTTGCCTGCCGATCCGAGTCACGGCACCAAATGCTAGAGTTATTTCCAAAAGATGAAAAATATTAACAAAAGATGAGAAATATAAAATAAAAAGTGGCCTTTATTCTGAGAACACGGAGAGAGATGACCGGCACCCCCACCACTGGCATCCGGCGATCTCTACGGCGGACACGTGGCATGGGGGCCTGTAAATAGCCTCGGTTTGGGGTGGAATCTAAGGCAGGCATTAGGGATACATAGGTAGCCCATTGGTCCTAGGTTTGGCGCCATATGTAAATTTCCAGGGGCGGGAAGATGGCGTCACGGGTAACTTCCTAGGGGCAAGGGAGATGGGGCTTCCTGCTTCCGGTTGTGGCTTTCCTGGCTACAGTGTCCTATCTGGGCCAAAACCCTTTCAAAGACAACACTCTCTTGACTGGTTCCACATGCAGGGCTTTGGGAACTGTTTTGAGGCTCTGTCCTGGAAACTGTCAATTAATAGGATCCAACCACTTTGTGCAGTCAATCTGCTGAAGCCTAATCTGCCACATCATCTTAGCCCACCAGAGTTCTCTGTTAGAGCCACACACCATGACTGGCCTAGACCTTTTTTTCGTAATCCAGATTTCCTCAGATAAACGTTCATTTTATATACCTCCTAATCTCCAAAGAATTACAAAATTTTTCTATAAAATTTGAGGAAAATCGAATTCACTCTTTATTAGAATAAAATCAAGCCAGGGATGTATTCTGCCTAGCACGAACATGGTCCTGAGTTCAATTATCAATGTTTTTAAAAAAGTAAAAATATTGAGCTAGAAAATAGCTATTGTCTTTCATAAATATCTTTGATGGGTAACCAATATCTTTGGTTTAACTAAAGCAGAGCAAAGAATAGCAACACCAAAACCAAGGTTTTCAGAAGCACAATGAAAGGTATTAACTTTTCATAATGCAAAAAATGAGTTCTAATTATCCTGAAACATTTCAATATTATCAGCAGATGAAAGGTAGAGTGAACAGACTGTGGCCAGACCATACTGAAACATGGAATTCACCACAGCCTGCAGCCCACTGCCCAGGAAACCAGCTGTCAGTGTACTTAAGTCAAGGAATCAGAAGCTAACTGTGGCAACAAGCCAGGAAGCAAAACAGGTTCTGTGACAGTCAGCCCCCAAAAGACAGGACTTAATTGATAGCTTCTTTAATCTTTGTCTTTATTTACAATTTAGGACCAACCAGAGAAAGCCAAACCCACTACTGTAGCCAGTCATGTAGGATACTTGGCTTCAAGTGAGCTGTCTCAGTTTCCCCAGACCCCAATCCTCCACACAGGGCACCTCTGCAGCCTCCTTCCTGTCCACTGAAACTGCCACTCCTCTGCCTGCCTTCAAGTCTCTGATAGAACACAAGTGACAGGAACCAAATTCTGAGCTATAGCAAATAAGGAATCAAGTCTTTTCTCTCATTTGTTGGTCTTTATTTCCCCCACATAATAAAGGCTATCACACTATAATCTCTGTAATTGATCTACTTCTCCAGGGTTGGTGGCATTCACTTAGAAAACTAGGACCTGGGCAAATAAGGATTACACAGTTAAAGCAAACAACTGTGATTTTACTAACCGGCAGCAGGGTTGCTCATAACCACTCTAGCAAGTGTTACAGCACTAGACTTTGAGGAGGTAATCACAAGCTGTTCTCAGTCCTTTAGTTTTGGGGGAATAAACACCCCAGTGATGGACACTATATGTTAGAGATGGCTTCCTTTTGATTTTTATCACATGCAAAAATCAAAAAATTTATGAAATTAAAAATCGTTAGCAGGGGTGGTGGTGCATGCCTGTAATCCCAACACTTCGCAGGCTGAGGCAAGAGGATTGCTGTGAGTTTGAGGCCAATGTAGGCTATATAGTGAGTTCAAGGCCAGCCTGAACTGTACAGGAAGACCCTGTCTCAAAAACAAAAAAAAGACAACAACAAAAAAGTGAGTCATAATCTCCAAGGAGTAATAAACTTGCTCACTGGATGTGGTGGTGCACACCTGTAACTCACCATTTAGGAGGCCGAGGAAGTAAGAGCACCATGAGTTCCAAGCCAGCCTGTTTACATAGCAAAACGAAGGCCAACCAGAACTACAAGATGAGGCCCCACTTAAAAAAAAAAAAAAAAAAACTTAGACCAGATCTCTAATCTGCTGTCAATAATAAACTCTTATTTAAAAATACAGAAATATGACCTAGGGGGCATAAAAACCTGCCTGGCAAGCAGGGCCTGAGTTCGGTTCCCAGTATAAAAAAATAAATAAGGGCCAGGGATAATAGCTCAATGGCATAAGTGCATGCCTGGCAAACACAAGGTCATGAGTTTAGATTGTCAGTACCAAAACAGTGGGAGACAATTTGGGTGATTCCCCTTTAATGCAGAACAATTGTTGCAATGTTGATTACATTGAGACTTATCTTTTTATAGTGATATGTGAAACAGTTTTGACCCAGACAGGACACTGTAGCCGGTGAAGCCTCAGGCGTAACCAAGGAGCTCCATCTTCCCCACCCCTAGGAATTTACCCCTGGCACCAAAAGAGTGTCACTGGGCTACCTCTGCATCCCTAATGTCCTCAGGCTCCACCCCAAACCGAGACTACTTAACGTGCCTCCACTCCACATGTTCCATGAGAGATCACCGACCCTGGGGGGGAGATGCCACACCCAGGGGATGGAGGGGTGTCTCTCCCCGCATTCTCAAAATAAAGGTCATTTATATTTCATACTTCTTACCTTTTCAGCAGCTGCCGGTCCCCCACAGTTCTATCAATATGTACGGAGCTGACTACGGTATTTTTTTTTTAATTGGCTCTAGGCATTGTAAATAAGGCTAGCCTAAGTGATCTCTGAAAGGATTTTGCCCTGAAGTGCTGGGAGGTGGAAGGTCACCTTCTCCGCCCGTAGGCAATTTACCTGTGGTGCGCCTTAGGCTCCACCCCAAACCTAAGCTACCTGTATGCCCCACACCACATGTCCGGCAGAGAGAATGCCAGACCTCGGAGGTGGTGGTGGTGGGATCTCTCTCTACATTCTTAAAATAAAGGCCACTTTACTTTATATTCTGTCTTCTAACCGCGCCAAAAACTTTCAATCTCTAAAGCCATCAGACAGTCTCCAGTTTCCTCGAATAGTGTTCTCTAAAGTATATAAGCAAAGCAGGATGGTAGAGCCATTTGAAAGGATTCTGCCCTGGACAGGTCACTACAGCAGTGAGAGGCAGGACCAAGGAACATTTACACTGAGGTAATTTTCCCGCCCCTAGGCAATTTACCCACGGTGTGAAATGAATCCCTGGCTGCTGGCGCATCAGTAATGCCCCTTTAGGCACCACCCCAGACCAGAGTTGCCCCTACATACCACGTGTCCGACATAGAAAGCCTGACCCCCGGTGGTCATGGAGTTTCTCTCCGCATCCTTAAAATAAAGGCCACTTTACATTCTGAAAACTCTTTCACCAGTCAGCTCTAGGAATGTCAACCGGGTATGAGCCTCAAGGTAAAGAGGCTATGAATCCCCAGGGCACAAAAATTCACATATCAGAAACTAAAGCAATAGCCTCCAAAACCAATTCAGTTGCTACCTTAATTAAATTATGCAAATTGATTCTTTTGCATATCTTTATCTCTGCATTTTGCAAAACTATTTTTTCACTACTTGACTAGCCAGTTCAAGTTACTTACATAGTTCCCGCCATCCTCACTGTCACTAATCCTAGAGCCACCCCCTTCTTCACAAGATAATAAATTCTGGGAAAGGCCTAGCATCAGGGCCTTTGTCCGCACATCCTCTTGGAGATTTGGATTTAGGACCGCTTGGCTGTCCTTAACTTGGAATATGTTTTGGTGTCTTTATTCTCACCTTGGGTTGCTTTGGAGGTGGCAGATTGGAATTAACTTGCTGGGATTCCAATAATGTGTCAATGGTATTATAAATATAACTTTTTGGATTGTGGAGAAGACTGGAAAAGGGATTACAATATTTGGATGATGGTACTCAATATTTGGGGTTACAATAAAAATAAGTAATTAAAAAAGATCTAAATAAAAGCAGTCTGTAGCACCACTAGAGATTGATTTTTTCCTCTGGAAACTTAAAAGCTTAAATGTTTATTATTCTCATGTAAACATCATTTTCTGGTACATAAATGAAAATGTATAAACAAGACTATCTTTGGAATAGGATTCAGATCAAATATGTCATGTACAAGGTTTGTTATGTAAATACCCTGAGCTACTTCCTGTCCATAAAAACAGAAGAATGTTTACCTGATGGGGTTGATGTCAGCATTGAAGAAATGAATGTCCATTTCTGCTCCAAAGGACGTAACATATGGTAATCCGTGTGGAATGGATGACTGCTACAATAATCATCACTATTGTCATTATCACTATCATGTTCCCAAGCTTGCTTTCACTGGTAAAGAAAGATCATGAACTTGTCACAGACAGTAAAAAAGACTTTATTCAAGGAGAAGCATGACCTTCATTCAAGGTATAGGAATCGCTTTGATAGGATTTTGTAAAGGGACAGAAAGTCTGAGCAATTTCTATTTGCCAACATGGAAAAGTGAAAATTTATACCCATGGAACAAGGTGGGAAGTCACTAAAAGGATGCATCAGCACCAAGGGAGGTTCTAACTAACCCAACCTAACAGAGGTCCTCTTGCCCTGCTGAGGAGGTCTGCGAGGGGGGAAGATGAGGACCCTGCTCAGATATCCTCATGGCTCTACTGGTTTAGTAGGGCTCATGCTAATTCTGCCTAATGCCGGGACAACATGGAAGTCTAGATATGGAGACGTGGTTTAGAAAGAAAGCTCAAAGAAGTCTGAGTAGAATTCAGTCCAAGAAAACCTTATTATTACTAATAGCTGTATTTGGTATTAGTGCCCCGCACTACCACAAAGCTTACAAAGGCGATAAAAGTAGAAAAAAGTGCCATCTTTTAAGAAATTCAGTCATCATTAACAAAACTGGGATGGACATTAAAGCAAAAACTATTTACTCCTTAAATTTTGCTCGAGGGCAGAATAATGCTATTTGATTGAGATTAATTAGCATGCACGGTGGATTATTGGATGATATGAATGGAAACAATGATCTTACAAAGCGTCAGACTTTTAGTTGGACATGGTGGTGACATCTCTACTGCCAGCACTCTGGGAGGATCAGGCAGGAGGACTGCAAGTTCAAGACCAACCTGGACAACTTAGTGACACCGTGAGACCCTGTCTCAAAAAATGTGCTGGGAATGTAGCTTAGCACAAAGGCCCTGGATTCGATTTCCAGTACAAAAAAAAGAACAACAAATTAGGATTTTTATGGGAAAGACATACACTGCAAGCAGATACTACAGTAGAAGAAGAAAGGTAGAATTAGTCCCTTTCTGGGCCTGGGCCGTCCAAAGGCTCTGGGCTGGGCTTGAAAGTCTGTCATCCAAAATAGAAGCAGACATGCTCAGCAGCAGTCAGTGACAGAGAGGATGTTGACAATGAAGACTACCTCCAGCTGAGAGAGGTAAGAACATACATACAAATGACTGCCGGGAGTTGTTGCTTCTTTACTGTCCAATTAAAATGCCTCAATGAAATTCTCTTTTTTAAGGATTTGGAATTGAAGGAATCTATTCTGCTTTTAAAAATAGGATGCTTCTGGGGATTTAGCTCAGCGGCATAAGCATCTCCCTTGCAAGCAGGCGGTCCTGGGTTCAATCCCCGGTACTGATTAAAAAAAAAAAAACATAAAAAAAATACAATGCTTCTGATTGTCAAAATTTAGCAGCCCCCAAATTAGTAAGGGTCTGCTTACTCTACTCACTCACTATGGGAACGTGCCTTCCTCTTCCTGTCCCAAGAGCCTCCTGTAAGTTGTCTGCGGGAGCTGCAGGCCAGCGGCTGGAATAAGGCTGGTTGTCCTCTGCAAACACAAGGACAGTGAGGAACCCTCCGTCTTTTCTGCAGTGCTGTGCAGGACACCTGGCAGCTCGGGAAAAGGGATCTGTCAGACCACACCCAAAGCCATCAGAACCAACCCAGTGACAGTGCCTCTCGGATCTCTCTGGGTGGACCCAGGTCTGACCCTTCATCTCTGAGGCAGCCTTCATGGCTTCCAGCTGCACACCGTCTCCTGTGACTGCTGTCCTGCGGTGCTGGCCCTCATTCTCCTCGGTGGGGGTCAGTGTGTCTGCCGGCCTCAGCTCATCAAAGACCGTTCATTAGTGTATCCACTCAACACCTGTATGCCATTCCTGGATGCACCCCGTGTTTGGGGTGCTCGGCTTTCTTCAAGCTCTACTTTAGGTCTGTCATGCACGTGACAACTCAAAAGTTCACTTTAACAAGTTTTAATAAAAAAAGCAAAACAAAACTTACCCTAAATCTGGGCACAAGCATCTGTGACAAGCCGAGAGCAGCATCAGAAGCCAAGAACTCTGAACACCGTCAGGTGCCCCCGCCCGGGCCCTCCAGAGAGAACATGTGACGTGGACCCGTTAAGTGGGCGGGTGGCCCTATCTTTATACTTGCTCTCATCTCCACACAGGCCCCCCTTCATGGCTTCTTCCTGCTGCCTCTTTCTCCACCCCCAGCGGCACCTCCCTCGCTCCATCCCGTGATCCCGAAGCTCCTCTGAAGGCTTGCAGTTTCCCTCTGATTTCCCATTCAGCACAGCTCCAATCCCAGTGCTTCCCAGCAAGTGGAGGCACTTGATCCTGTTTCACTTGATATTTTATGCAAGGGAATGTGAAGCTGGGGCAGGGAGGCAGCTCCATTTGGAGTTGGCTGTCTGGTCAGATACAGCAAAGGTGACTTACGGAATAAGCAAGTAAAAACTCACCCAGAGGTTGAAATTAACCCGTGAAAACGGAACGTGGAGATGTATTTGGTCTGGACCGAGAACACGTAGACCTGGCAAAGGTGACTTGGGCGTTCTGAGGAAGCTAATTATGTGACATTTCTGAGGTCACGTTTACCAAATAACTGAGGCTCACAGACTACAGCTTGTTGTATTATTTAATGCTGTTGGGATGTTTGAAAATTAAATTGCGTTTTTAAAGCATAAGCTTACCTAAGGGGTGAATCTGTTTGGAGTCAAAAGAAAGAGAAGGCAAGGTTACAAGTCTGTGTAGAAGCAACACATCTGGCACTGTGGGTACCGGGAAGGTGACACGTTCTGGGTTGGTTTAGAGGCCATTTACCAGGTGAGCTCTGGCACCCTCAGCCTATTCTCAATATAGTCAGAGCTTCTCGGAGCAATTTTTCCTATCAGGGCATGTGTGGTAAGGTTTTGAGGCCCTTTAGTTTGTCCCAGATGGCAGGGAGGTGGGACTGCCACACTTAGGTGGAGACTAGGGACCTCAATACTGAGCGTCCCACAGAAATGGATTAGGCCCCACCAAGAAGAGCAGGTCCAGACGTCCCAGTGCAGAAACCAAATAACTCTGCAAGAGTGATCGCTCAAAAGGAAGAGGATGGATCAAATAAAGTTTGGGCATAGCTTGGGAAATGATCTCCTTGTACTTGAAGTCTCAGAGAAGCCTGGTAGCAAAAATACTTTATTAAGTGTGTTTGATCTAGCTTTGCAAAATCCATAGAGCTGAAAACAACCATCATGATGTTTGCCGCGGAAACTAACTTGGGTGGAAGGGCCTGTGCCTACACACAGCTGGCAACCAGCTGTTTCTTAGAAGCTCTTCCTCAGTATGCCTGCACCAGCGCCACAATCCTAAATGGGGTGCGGATGAGGAGTCCTCTTACCTGCAACTGCTATCAGCAGGCCAGGCCAGCTAAGCTCAGTCCTGGGGGAGGATCTGTGAACTGGCCAGGTGGGGCAGGCAAACTGGCCTGTGTGGGTGAGAGGCATGATCCCAAGGCTGCCCACTGAGGCTGCATGTGACTGGTTCTGAGATGGTTCTGAGTTGTGTGGCTGTTGTGAACTCACTGGCATCAATCTGCACATGTTTGGTAGTAACAATCTGCTGCCTCGTGGCACCTGGCCTACCTCATGCTGGTGTCTGTTTGTGGACCATTTATAGAGTCTAGCTTGCTAGCCCTGGACCTGCTGCACTCGCTGAGGAGAGCCACAGCTTCTACCTGCAGTCTTTTCTCGCCTGAGATCACTCCATGGCTGGAGAATGACTCTCTTTCTGTTCTACTCTATCCCACTCTTTCTGCTTTGAAGCAACACCTACCTAACTCCTTTTGTGTGCTTTGTGCTGCACTTTGAAGAACAGCAAAGGGCCCTGCCAGCGTGCACGGCCTCAAAGCCCTCAGAAGGATGCCAACAACCTCCTGCCTTGTGTCCTAAGCACAGACAATTTTCACCAGATTCCCTCAGGACCTTCAAGTTCAGAAGAGGCTGTCTTTGGGGTTCTGTTACAGGGTCTTCTAGAAGCCTTCTTAGGTATAGCCTGAACTCTAAAAATCCCGTCGGTGAGCTAGAAACTCCAGCGTATACAGATAAAGGTGGACAGTGAGAGGTACCTCAGGATCTTGACAGGATGCACAGAGCCACACAGAGCTCCAGTTAGTGGTTGAGTCAGATTTTTCCTGCCTTCTTGCTCCCTGGAAGCTTCTGGATGGGATTCATTCCCTGGCCCGGGTCTCTAGTACATGGTCTCTTGGTTGGTTCTTTTCTTTTGCAGCTCTTACCCATTTGATTGATCTCCCCTCATTCAACAAAAACTCCACATGGGCAGATCTCCTCCGTCACTGGCTGGCCAGGCTAACTCTGAGTTAACATGACGCCTCTGCTTTGTCGTCACAACTGAGCGGCTCCATCCTTGTTCATTTCCTGTCTAGCACTAGGGAGGAACCTTCTAGAGGCAGCAGTCTGCATGTGTAGGTTGCATCTCAGAGACATCTTGTATGGGTCCCAGTCCAGAACACCTTGTCCTAATACGCAGATCATCAGTGACTCTGACCTTAGGAAAAGTAAATTTATACCGGCATAGTCTGCTTTGTTTAACTGTGGATAATGTAATATGATGGGTTTTGAGTGGCTAAAAGTAATTCTTAAAAAATGCAAATACAAGGTATGACCCAAATACATGGTGAATACATTTAGAATTTTATTATAGTAACACATGTGCACGTTAATCCTAAATAATCCCCCTCTCCCTGAACACACTTACTCCATTATGCTTGCCACTTTCTGAAGCAATTCTGCAAGTTTTCTCTCATGAGCGTTTTTACAAGGTGTGATGAAAACCCAGAGCATGTCACCACGTAGTGCCACCAATGGAAATGCTTCGTAAAATCATTATGAGGAGTCCCCTCCACTGGATCTGGCACCGTAAGACCTGTGGCTTTTCTCCCAACTCAAAATGCCTGTGAAAGGTGTCACTGCATGTCTAGATGTCCCCCCAAAGCGTCATGCGGGCAAGGGTTTTTCAGAGGTGCTTGGATCTAGGGAGTGTGACCCTGGCATGAAGGCTGTGATGCTGGAATCAAGAGCACCCAGCCTGGGTGTGGGCGGCACAGCCCAAAGGGCAGGCAGCCTGGATGAAATATAAAAGCAGGCTTGGATGTAGCTGCGGCTTGCTACCTGCGGCCTGCCCTCTTTGCCACAGACCGTTTCTCCTCTGCAGTGCCCTGGTGCCATGCCACCTGCCTTGGAGCCAGCTGACTGTGGACCGAAATCTCTACAAACTGTGAGCCAAATAAACCTTTCCTCTGCTAACTTTGTAACTAAGACAAAAGATGAACATTACAATGTCTAGGGAGTCACAACAGCACAACTGAAGACCTCACAAAAGAGGACTTCCTGAGCTACTTCAGAAAGTGGCAGGAGTGATGAGACATGCATCGGAAGGGAGGGAGAGTACTTCCAAGGGGATAATGGCAATGTGTCCTTTACTGCAATAAATTATATAAAAATTTACACAGTCATCATAGTATTTGATCACACTCTATCAGGAACGTCCGCAGTGAGTCTCCAGTCTCCTGCCAGGTGTCACGTGCACAGCTAGAGAGAGGGAGGGAGGGAGGGAGAGGGAGGGAGAGGGAGAGGGAGAGGGAGAGGGACAGAGACAGAGAGAGAATGAGAATATGGCAGGACAGTGGGCATCTGGGATGATCAGTTGTTTACAAGAAATAAAAGGCCGTGAGGCAGCCAGAACCTCAACAGTTATTGACTGAGGAAGAGATTTGAGGAGGGGATTATTGGATGATTCCAGAGGGTAGAGAAGTATCTTGCCTTGGAGTAACTTTTAACCTTTGTGGTTTTAAATTTAGTCTTAGAGGGTGGGAGGGGATGGACCACCCTTAAAAGGATAAGGGGGAAATCCCAAACCTCCATGTATCGCTTAAGGAAGTATGCAAAACTAGCCATTGTGTTTGTGGTCCCAACAACACATCGTATATTTTTGGTCTATCTTAATCCTGATATGGATGCGTACCATGTGTTAGGGACTGAGCGATGGGCCACAGCACTTAGGTCATCTTCCGGGCAGCAGTCTGTACAGAGCGGGTTTACAGAATCACACGCTAGACTCAAGCTGGTTTCCTGGTTTTGCTTCAGTGACACTTGGTGTGCATTAAAGTGCAGGTATACAAGCTTCTGTTTTCACTATCTCCTCTCAATGAACTTAAAGCAAAGAAAGCATGTAGAATAAACATTAATAACCAATGAGTCGCTTTTAGGGAATGAACCTAACTAGCTTTAGAAAGCCAGCAGGCGTCCCACAGAGTGCCAGGCTCCTAGTGCCCTCCTGGGGGGTTGCTGACACCATGCTTCCCCCTCTGGACCTGTTTCCATGCTTCTGCGATGTCTGCCCCCTTTCCTTCCTCCTCCCCTCCCGCGCCCTCCCGCCCCAGCACCCGCAAGGCCTCTTCCCCCTGCGCCCTGAGGTTCTGCCCTTCCCATTCTCTCATCGCCCGGCCACTACTTTCCACACCCTGCTGCTAACCTTTAGGATCTGTTCCTCTCGCATTCTTTCCCGAACCCCTTTCCGCTTCTGAGCGCTGTGGAAGGGATGGAGCTGCTGCCCTAAAGGTCACCCTCCACTTCCATTAAGCTTTTGTGCTGAAACAGAGACACGGGATCATGGCATCTGCTTAACTGATAGGAAGACATGCTTACCTCACCCAGGAAATTAAGCTCTATTGGTGTCACCTGCACCTACAATTTATGTATGATGGCTCCCTGGGAAGACGATGAATGCTGCAAGAAGCCTCACTGTGTTTTAGTGTAGGACTATTTTGGCCAACCTGCATCTGTGATTTGTCACTCTTAGAATATCAGAGTATCAAGTGCCATGTTAGACATTAAGTAATAACCAATTAGTTCAAAGCATATATAAATAATAATAAGCAATTCAAAGCTTTATACCCTTATTTTGTATTACTTATATGTTTTTCAACTATTAAAGAAAAGGTATTATTTATTCATGTATTTATTGTCTTTTTGAGACAGGGTCTCACTGTACAGTTCAGGCTGGCCTTGGGCTCACTTTGTAGCCCAGGCTGGTCTCTCACTCTCAAAGATCCCTCCTGCCTCAGCCTCTTGTGGGCTGATGTTACAGGCATGCGCCATCACGCACATCGAAAGGGTATTATTTAAAAGATATTGTAGCATATGTTAATATAGTTCTTATCCAGGAATTTATTTTTATTAGTACACGTTTACAGTGCATTTGAGTACATGCATCGAGGGGAATCGGTAAATGTGCTAACACATCCTAATTCATTTTACTTCCGCCAAGCCCTCCTTGCCCTCCCTTCGCCCTCCATCCAGGAATTAAATAGCAATGCAGTAGCATTTTATTTCGGTGGAAAGAAGCTTTTCGTGGGGTCACTGTGTGTAAAAGTGCTATCTACCGCTTTGTTCCTCAGTGAGGAGCACAGAAAGCGCACATTTTGGCTGTGCTGAGCCCGGAGGTGTCCTAGCCCTGCAGGCCTGGGTCTGATTCTATATGGAAGAGGGCAGGGGAAGGAAGGGACTCATTTTTTTGCCGTAAATATAATTTTCATTAATGCTTAAAGAAAAAAGATTTTTATTAGCAAAACGGGTTCCCGGGCATTATTATTACTTACCTCAGCAATTCTGTTCCAACCCTTATGAGTGCTGTCATAAATGAACTTGGCAATTTTTTCAGAAGATCTGACCCGGCAAGGTTCGCTGTTCAGCCTGGAATGTGGGCGGGTTAAAACCGTGGGGCCACGTAGCCGGCGTAGGTGCCCGCCCCAGCCGTCCGCGAGGAAGGCCACCTCTGGGTGGCGCTGGCTGACGTTCTGCGGTTCGCGTGCTCTCAGCGGATCCCGCTCCGTTCGGGCTCCGAAGCCCCGGCTGGAGGTGGGGCACCGCACCCGGAGGGGGTCCCCTAGTCGGAGATCCTCAGGCAGCGAGCCAAGCGGCCCCCGTGGTCGTGCGGCCCCTGCGTGTGCACCGGGTGTGCTTCGCGTGCCCGCCGGCGGAGGCCTGCGGGGCGCCTCCTCGGCACCCCCATCGCTGTCCCGCCCCCCAGCCACGCTGTCCCGCTTTGGATGCTGGCGCTAGCATGTCAGTGTGTTTTGGAAGGCCATGCCAGGCTTTTCCCATGAGAAACATGGTGCTATCAGTTCTCTTATACTTAATTTCTGATCTGGCTTGTAAAAATAATTATGACAATATTCGTGTTATGTTATTTTGTGCTTTCAGTTTCCTCTATGTCATAAGTTTATGTATTTTTCTTTACTTCATGTCGTCTTTGTTGTTGTTGATTTTCACTGTTTTCGCTGTGGTGGTGTTCAAGGGCTCCCTGGCCTCAAAATGATGCTCATAAGAGTCCAGTGTTGATCTTTACAAACCCTTTCCTAATTCATAGACTGGCTTCCACTGTTCCGCATTTTAGTTCTAGCACTTTATTAAAAGTTCTGCTGCTTCAGAAAGACTTTATTTTAATGATATAGGAAATTAAACGTAGGGGATTCACACTGAGCTACAACCTCGGCTGTTTTTATTTTTATTTTATTTTACTTTGAGGCAAGATTTTACCGAGTTGCTAAACTGCCCAAACTGGGCTAAGATTTGCCCTGCCTTAGCCTCTCACAGTGCTGGGAGTATAAGCGTGCACTAGCCTGGCTCAGCAGATACTATTCTACGCAGTATAATTAGACTTACCTACTCACTTGCCAATTTCTTACTCTGATCTCTCCTGTGCCTGCTTTTTTCTTCTACAAAATGGACATTTTGGGGCTGGGGATTTATTTTTTTATTTTTTTTTATTTTGAAAGTATACAATAGAAGAAGTCAGAATAAAGCCAACTAAGATTGTACAGTGAAATTGGTACAGAACTTCACAGCAGGTTACTGGGATAACAGTAATAGGTATCATAGTATATTTTGTTATCTTTATAATAGTTGTTCTTTCAATCATGTATATCAAAATGAGATGAAATATAGAACACTATAGAACTTACCAAAACAGAATATGGAATAGAGCAGTACCATTAATCAGAAAGGAGCAAAACAGTAATAAAAATATTTGCCTTCAAAGAGATGGTAGAAGGAAGTCCCCCTTATTTGCTATGGTCAACCTCCCAGGAGATGCTCAGATTTCTGGTTCCCATTTGCTAATGGGTGGGGAGGAGGAGGAGAAGGAGGATGGGGAAGTGGGATATTTGACTCTAGGCCATGTAGCAATAGGTTCACTATTGCTAAGCAGGGAGGCAGGATGGTCATTTGCTTTCACAGCGTCCTCAGTTCCAACATGGCGCGATCTCAGGAGACACTGCTGGTTCTCCCCCTGGAAGGGCTGCGGTGGGCCACACTGCTGTGGAGCTGGGGATTTAGCTCAGTGGCATAAGTGCCTGCCTTGCAAGCATGTGTGGTTGTGAGTTCGATCCCTGGTACCGGTAAAAATACAAAACAAAAGAAATGGACATTCTTCTAAGAATTCTGCAGGAGACTATCTCATGATCAACTCAGTTGTTTCTTTACCTAAAAGTCCGCACTTTTCTCTCTGTTCTTTTATTAAAAGATACTTTTGCTGGTCCTATTCTAGGTTGACAGCTGTTTACTTCAGCCCTTTGCTTAGCTCCTGTTGCTAATGACGGAGACTCGGCGGTAGGCAGACCTGTCTGGTCCCGGCAGCTGGTCCTCCTCACTGGCTGCCTGGAGACTCCTTAGCCTGCAGCGGCTGCGGATTCCTTAGGGTGAGCTGGAGTGCAGCTTATTTTCATTTGCACTGTAAGAGACTGAGAATTCTGAGGTGTTGCTTTTTTCAGGAATCGTTCTTAGGAATTTATAAATGCGCGATTATTCTGTTCTAGCAATCCAAGTGCTGGGATTACAGGCGTGTGCTACTATGCCAGGTTGTAATTTTCTAACGTAGTCACACAACCATTATTATACCTAAAAATCACCAATAAACTCCTAACATTATTTAACGTCTAGCTCATGTTTACGGTTTTCCAGTTATTTCTAAGACATCGTGTTTTTCCAGTTAGTGTCTGGTATGGGTTTATGCCTTAAATGTTTATTGTCTTAGTAACTTTTCTTGTTTCTGAGAAAAAGTACTCAACATCCAAAATTAAAGGAGGAAAGACTTATTTAGCTCCCAGTTCGTACTTTCAGTCCATAGCTGGCTGGCTGCTAGGCAGGATGGCACGGCAGAGGGCATGGCAGAGGGCACGGCAGAGGGCACGGCAGAGGAGAAACAGCTCACGGTGGGCGGGTAGAAGGCAAAAAGCAGCAGCAGACAGAACTTTTCTTCTTATCTCAAACAGGGCACAATCCTTTTGTTGGTTCCCACATCTAAGGTGCGGCTCCTCTGCAGTAAATCCGTTCAGCCACACCCAGAACCGTGTTAATTCTAGCAGTGGGTTAATTTAGTATCACACCCACACCCTAGATCCAGCCACTTCCGTAAAGCCCTACCTATGACTGCATGAGGCTTGGGGAGGAGATCTAGGTTCAAGCATAACAATGTCTTATTTTATTTTTAAAGTTTCCATGAGATATAATTGACTGAATTAAATTGTCTATAGTTTAAATTTTGACACATGGATGCAGATGTGCAACCATTCGTGGTTTCACAACTTTACGGCCAAAATGGAGCGTTGTAGGTGTATATAATGATCCGATTCATCGTAGACAATTTGTACCTGTGCATAACATATCTCCCTCTCCCTTCTCTTCCCATTCCCCTTGCTTCAGTTCAACTCCTTTTCCCTTCTTTATTTCTATTATTTCTTTTTTGCTCATTTTTCTTTTCCCTTCCTTTCTTCCTGCCTCCTCCATTCCTAGTTCCTCTTCCCATTTGAATATTTCTTCCTAATTTCTACACTTCCTACAATATCTGTTGTACATTTTCATCCTTATTTATACTTTGTTTCTCATACCAGAGAAACCATATAGTAGTTATGTATGTATGTCCCTATTTATTTCACTTAAGAGTATGTTCCCAAGGTGCATCCATTTAGCTAGAAATATCTCACATTTATCCTTCTTTATGGCAGAGTAAGTACTCCATTGTATTAAAAAGATCACATCTTTATCCATTCATCCGTTGATGGGCATCTGGGCTCTTTGCAAGCTTTAGCTATTAGAAACTAATGCTATAAACATGGGTGTGCGTACATTGCTGTGGTATGATGCTTTGAATTCATTTGGGAAGATGCCAAGAAGGGGAATAGCTGGGTTGAACAGAACCTCTAGTTTTAGTTTTTTGAGGAATCTCTACACTGATTCCCAAAGTGGTTACAACAATCTCTACTCCCACCAACAATGGTGAAGGGTTCCTTTTTCCCCCGCAACCTCTCCAGCATTTGTTATTGGTTGGTTTCTTGATAATATTCTCTGGAGTGAGGTGAAATCTTACCATTGTTTTAATTTGCATTTCTTGACTGACCAATGATATTGAACATGTTTTTATATATTTATTTGTACTTCTTCATTAGAAAGCCTTGAAGAGGGTCATAGCAGAGGCGAAACAGTTCATGGCATGCCAGGAATGAGACAGTGCAGAATACTCAAGGGAAGAGGAGGGACACATATATCCAGGCCACCACCACAGGGCCCCACCTCTTCCCATCTGGCTTCACCCTCCAACATCAGACTTAGCTATGAACTCATCAGTAGGCTAATTCAGTGTCTCACATCAGTGATCTAATGTCACACACTCATGATCCAGTCACTCCGCAGAGCCCCACCTATGAGTGCATGAAGCATTAGTATGACATCCACATATAAACACTAAGGATAACCCTAGAAAATACACCTCTAATTAGCTGTCCCCTGGGAGTCCTATACAGTTAAATGTTCTGTCTATGATTTCCTGTCCAACATCAAGCTCTGCATTTCTTTAGGAAGGCAGCTGGAGCGTGGTTAGATGTCTGTGGCTCATGCAAGGTTCAGGGTGCTTGTCTGTTTGGTCACACCTGGCTGTGATGGAAATTAAAGCATACCAATGATTCTTGAGCAAACTCAGACTGTAGCTCTGCAGACATCACTGAGCGACAGCTCTCTGAAACTTAATGTCTCTCAACTGCCTCACCTTGAGCCCCTGGGACCACTTCTCTCACTAGTCCATCTTCTATTCTGCTTCAGGGTTATATTTCTCAAAGTTAAGCTTGATTTTTTCATTCTGAAGCAAAAATATTTGCTAATTCCTACACTATGAATTTAGAAATATGTAGATTATGCAACAATTAGAATGCAGAGCATGGTAGAAATGGCGCTACCAACTCACCATACTTCTGCGATGTTACTGTTGGGACCCTGGGTCCCCACAGCTCCCGCTGTGCATATTTCCAGGGACACAGCCCAGTGCCAGGGATTTGTGTTCAGGAGTCCTCTAACTGTGAGAAGAGCCAGTGTGTGTCATTTTCCAGCTACCTCCCCACAAAGCATGCGGTTTATCATCACCAAGCATTTCCGTATCCTTTTATTGATGCAACATCTCAAAGCTATGAGCCACTGTTTCTTGACTGTTTCACAAAAGTGATGTCGTGCTGTGTATGTTTCTGTGCATATTTTGCTCCTTTACTATTCTGATGATATGTGTACTTCATTCATTTTTGGTGCTCTGTAGAGTTCCATGGTATGACTATACTAAACTTTTCCTCTCTCTTCTCCTCTCAGTGAAATGTAGACTTTTTTCTAACTCTTTGTTCTTATAATTAACAGCACTTTAAGCATTTTTGTGCTACTAATGTGCTTGCTGCATTATAAGAGTGGAGTTTCTGAGTGGTTTAATGATTTTCTGCATGATTGTAGGAATGCACAATCTTCCAGCATGTCCTGAACATCTTGGAACTCTGTATTCTCATCATGCTTAGCCCCAATAGACATCCTGATTTTTGCTAACCTGTGAGTGGTTTTGATTTTCCTAATTTCTGATGAGATTGAGTGTCTCTTCATTTGTCTTTTCTCTTCAGCAATTTGTTTATTCTTACTTTCACCAATTTAAAAACTGCATTTACATATACTTTTATTAAACTACTGCAGTTCTTTATATATTCTAGGCACTAATATTTTATCAGATAAACGTGCAGTCTGAACATTATGGCATATGTAAACTGTCATGAACTTTACCGAGTTAAGAAATACCTGGCAGATTAATAAAACGTGCTCCTGAGTGTACCTGCATATGTCATAGAAGCATGATCTTGTGTACTGTCATAGTTACTTTTCTTATTGTTGGGACAAAATCCCTGACAACCACACATTAAAAGAGGAAAGGTTTATTTCAGCTCACATTTTGTAGAGGTTCCAGTCCACCGTCAGCTGGCTCCAAGGCTGAATGGCACGCAGAGGGGCACTGCAGAGGAGAAAGTCCACAGCAGAGCAGGCCGTGAACCCAGGATGGCAGCAGCCCATGCCTAGAACTGTGCTAAACCCATTCAGTTGTCACAAACACTTAACCCATATTCACACACCCTAGATCCAGACTCCTCTGGAAAGCTCCACCCACCAGTGCATAAGGCTTTGGTGGGGCATCTATATACAAGCCATAACTTGTGCTACGTATGACCTTTGCCTGTTCCTCTCTGGCTCTCCTCCCTTGCTCTGCTTCCTGGTCAGCATGAACTGAATGGATCTGCTTTTCCACACCTTTGCACTAAGACATTCTTGCCTTGGAGCCAGCTTACCATGCATTGAATTCCTTGCAACTTTGAGCCAAATTAAACCTCTGTTCCTTTAAATTGTGGGTGTGTTGAGCATTGTGTCTCAGCCACAAGAAAGATTATACAAGGTATAAACATCTTTAAGTTGTGGCCTAATTCAGTTCTCCTTGTCATGTAACACTTTGCAGTTTTAGTTTTCATGCAGTTCTATGCATGATCTTGTTCTGCTATCCTGGGTAAATATCACATTTCTCATTCTGACATCAGATCCTCTTTCTGGCTTCCTGAGTGTGCATTTTTTCTCCGCTAGGGCCTCCCTGCTGGGCAGCTGGAACATCAGTACCTTCCGTGCCCAGGCCTTTTTCGTCTTAGTCTCGCTTATGAAATTCCAACCCAGTCCCTTCAGTCTTTGGTCTAATAAAGCTGTCCTGTGAATCAGTGTCATGTTGATAGTATCTCTAAATGACAATTCTTGTCTGGTTGTGATCTGAGTGTGTGTACTCCACGGGATTTTGGATTTTTAAATTCTTTTCTTCATATGTGGAGATTTTAGGAAGTGTGGGAGACTACAAACGGAACTCTTGCTCAGGGCGAGGACACCGAGGGTTAAAGCCTGCCCTTCCTTCCTCTTAGTAAACCTAAGGAATATGAAAAGCACATTTTTAAGGCTCTGTTGCACAAGGAAAGGCTTGCAGGTGAGGAAGTTGAGTCACAGAGAGCAAAGGGGCATGACGTGAGGAAACACGGGGTCTGGCCCTGGGAATGGGCAGGCAGCTCCTATCCAGGTGTGACCCGGCAGCCGCCCTCAGTGCTCGGCTCCAGTCTGAAGCCTCCTTAACCACCTACCCAAGATGCCTAGTATTTGTCAGAATGCTTGGCACATGGGCCAGGACCAAAATGGCCAGAAGCACTAAGTGGGCTACACTTGTAGAACCCTGGGCTGGCCCTGGTCCTGCCAACGTAGGGGCAGAGTGAGGGAGGGAGTGGAGGGATGATGCCACCTGGTGGAGACCAGAGACGCAGCTGCCATTCCCTGTGCAGGCCTGGATGTGTGCTTAGAAGGACAACGGGAAGCGTCTATTTACTGAGTGCTATTTTTTTTCTTAATAGACTTTTAGAAATAGTTTTACATTCACAGAAAAATTGAGCAGCTAGTAGGAACGTTCCCACGTCACCTCCACCCACCAGCTTTTCAGAGGAACAGTTTACCAACTTAAAGTGTGAGTGCTCTTCTTCCTAGTACTGATACTTCTACGATTTTATGAGTTTTTGCAGCTTAGTTTTGAGGCACAGGAAACTGCTACTCAGAAAACTCCACAGAAGCAGCATGATGTATCTAACATTCATCCCCAAAAGGAAGGAAATGAAAACTTTTGTTTTATTTCAACTGAGATCGGAAAGAAGCATCCAGGTCACAGACACATCCCAAAAGTCCATTTCAGAGCACTGCAACAGCCAGTGTGAGGGACATGAGTCCACGAACAGGCATGAACATACTTAGCAATGGAAGCCCAAATAAAACAAGATGACAAGCTGCTGATGGAGACTCCTGGGTCTACGACAAGATAATTTATCATCATTTAGGGTGAATGATACCAACAGGCCAAGCTTGACTAGAGGCCCTGAGTCATGGGGCAGAGTCCTGCTAGTTCTGGGTGCTGGTAACAGCAATGGCTGAAAATCATCCTGGCCTCCATCCTGCTCTGCAGAGATGGGGCTCCATTACGACAGTGAATGGTGTCAGTGTGCCCAAGGGCATGCTTTCTCAGCTACCCGCGCTCCACAGACTTGTCCCCAGTTTCCGGGTGCTCCTGGCCCTGCCTCCAAACCTGCTTTTCCTCCTCCTTACCCTTCACCAGTACCTTTGTCACACACCTAGGACCGATGAATGTCTTAGGAGCCAAAAGGAGAGTGTCAAAAATGAGAGGAGACACATTTTATGGCCTTTGAAACTTCACGTGAAACCTGGCAAGGATAAAAAAGAATTTATTTCCCTCATTGGTACAGCTCTAGAGAATTCTCTGCCTTGCCCTGTGGGGTGTAGAAGATCTAGAACTAGTCTATGAGTAGAACAGCCAGGGTAGGCTGAAGAGTCCCTTTGGGGGCATGTTCTCAGGGCACTGGAGTGCAGAGACTAGAAGCAAAGCCAACACCATGCTACCTTCCCCAACTGGGGTCACACGGACCCTAGGGGACCACATTCCAGAGCCACCTGTCAGAGTCATGGTGTTACAGACAGCTGAGTTATTTGGAAATATTATAGGCAGTCAGACAGGGCTGGGCCCTCAGCGGAGATGGTGCAGAAGTTGAGATACCTTGCAACCTTGGAGGAGACAAACACCTCACACTGTGGGCCAAATCTCAAGACAAAAGCAAAGCAGATACAACCACATCCTGAGGACTGATAGGCCAAATAGTTCTCTGTCACCCTGAGGAAGTCAGGAGTCAGCATCCCAGCCCCTACAGGAAGGGTCACTGCAGTCAAGCACGCCTGCTCACGTGCCTTGCTTACCCATTTGGTCCTGATTTAATCAACTTTACCTGAGCAGTTACTCTTGTTGGTTGACCACAGTTCTGTGCCACCTTTTGACCACCTTGTGAGTTCTCCTTCTTTTCCACTTTGGAGGAAAATGAGAACCTCATAGTTTTACTTGTAAAAGTTCCTATAAAAGAGTCTTTGGCAACCCGCTCTGGACCCCTTCTGTCTCTCAGACAGAAGCTTTGTTTCTCTCAATAAATGTATTCTGCTCTTAACCTCTGTTGTTCCTAAAATTCATTCTTCTATATTAGAGAACACAAACGCATGCTGGACATACAGTAGGTTGAGAGTTTTGTTCCCCTATATCAATGGGAGCTCCTGAGGTGACATCGATCTTCTGGTGGCATGTGGCTAAAGGCAGGGTGGCTCCTGGAGCTCAGGGCAACAGTGAGAAATACCGAGGCAGTTCAGCTGCACCCTGTCCACACTGGGGTAAAATTCACTGCCACCACAGGTGAAGGACGCAGACTTTCGCCCCCAGCCCCACCGCCCCCAGAGGCTGTGTCTTTAATCACTGTGCTATGGTTTAAATAAAGAGTGTTCTTCAAAGCCCTCATGAGCTCACAGACAGATGGAGGGGAATGATCATGGTGTGTGTGGGGTGTAGAAACAGTGCTAGTGAGGTCAGCTGTGTGTGCTGTTGGAAGGCAGGGCCTGGCCAGGAGAGTCTGGTCACTGAGGGATGGTATATTTCACTCCATGGCTCCTCCTTCACTCTCCCTGGATCACTGTGATGTATGAGCAGCTTTCCTCCACCCAGGTCCTTAAACCACACCTTTGCTGTCTCAGAGCCAGCCAGCTGTGCACTGAAAATGTGAGCCAGTTAACCTTTTCTCTTTTAAATGGAAGATGTTTGAGCATTTTTGTCCCAGCAACAAGGAAAGTGACTAACACAAACTGTCAATATGCTGTTGTCATTGGGCAAGGAGTCACCAAACAATGCCCTGTGTATACTCTTTTTTTTTTTGCCCTGATTGTGTCCATCATAAATTATCTCTCCACTTAGGAGCATCAATATAAGGTCATAAGGAGTATTCAGGACTAATATGTTTTGTCGGCATGTGTTATGACTTGTGTCTAGATGTCCTCCCAGTCTCTTGCAGTCATAAGGTTTTGTCAGAGGTGTCTAAATCTAGAGCGTGTGGTGCTGTGGTTAAGAGTGTGATTGGTTTGACACTGCTCTAATCCCAGCATTCTGGATAAGATATAAGGGGCAGAAAGATACCATTAAACCTCCTGTTGCTTTTGCTGTCTTCTGCTGCAGTGAACAGTTATCCCTCTGCCGTGTGCCACCATAAAGCTAGCCAATTGTGGACTGAAACATCTAAAAAGTCTGAGCTAAATAAACCTTTCTTTCCTTAACTTTGGGTGTTAGGTTTTTTGTCTCAGCAATGAGAAAAGTAACTAAGATGGTATATTAACTCTTCTCTGCCTGCTGGTCTATTGCCATGAGAAGCCCAAAATAGGCAGGTGGTAGTTGTAGCTTCAAGTTCAATACAGTTCTCTTTATAGTATCATAGAAGTCCCTGGGAAACAAGCCATTTCACATGGCAGATTCTAAGTTTCCAACAGGAAGCGTAAATTCTGCAGGAACCTCCCTAGGCATGAGGGAGTGAAAACAATCCTATTTAGCTGTTTGGTGATTTGGCGAGACCTGTGTGTTACACTTCGCTGGGACACAAGCACCTAGAAAAACCCTTCTTGCTTTGTGTTCACCTTATCCTGGAAACGGTACTTAAATAGTTGACTGTTATCTTCTGATTGGCTCTTTTCCGTCATGTTGGCTGTGCTGGGAATGAGTGGCATGAATCAGCGTCTGGGTACCATGGTCACAAGCCTGTTCTTTCAATGCTTTTGCCACATAATGGGTACCCTGTTCTGCGAAGATAAATAGGCTTCTTTAGGAATTCAGGCTGGTGCAGACCCTAGGTGGGTATTACTAGCAGAGGCCCTGAGGCTCAGAAGACAAATCCTTATCCAGAATAGGGGTATATTCTAGTGAGAGTCAGTGGTCTCAGATGTCTGGCTGTAGAATGTGTGCAGCTCGAGGGTTCACTGGAGGTGTCAGGTCACTGGAGGCGTGGTCTGCAAGGGTGCAGTTTTGTCTCTGGATCCTCCCTTCTCTCTCTGTTTCCTGGCTGTCATGTGTTGAGCAGCTATCCTTTGGCGTGCCTTTCTGTCAGTTTTGTCTTGTAGCCTGCCAACTATGGACCAAATTTCCCAAAGCCTTGAGCTAAAGTACACCTCTTATCTTTTAAATTGTGAGTATTAGGTATTCTATCCCAGTAACAGAAGAGCTGACTAATGCAGAAAATTGGTACCAGGAGCAGGGACATTATTGTGACTATACCTGACCATATGGTTCAAAAGCCTTTGGAACTTGTTTGTGTGAGGAGTTTGGTGTAGATTGGAGAAGCAAACTGGAGGAGCCCTAGACTTTGCTAAGCAGAGTTTGATGGATGCTTCTATTTGGAAAATCCAAATACTGATAGGACTGTGCACCATAAAGGCCATGTGCAAGGGCATTCGATTGGCAACAAGGACACTATTAGAAACTAATCTAGAAACAGCATGTATTATATTCAATTAAGAAACTCTATGGGCTGCGAATTTAGCTCAGTGGCATACGAACCTGCCTTGCAAGCAGGTGGTTGTGAGTTCAATCCCTGGTACTGATAAAAAAAAAAAAAAAAAAGAAGAAGAAGAAACTCTATATTTTTTCCAAGTCCTGAGACTTTCCTGGAGACGATTAAGATGGATTAATTACACTGCTGGAGAAAATTTCAAGGCAGACCAGTGTTCATGATATGGCATGGGTACCATTGCCTGCTTTTAGCCAGATCTGTGGTGAGAATAAGGAGCAAATAGGAGATATGAAATGTTTTCAGTTTTGTAAAAAAGAAAGTGGAAACAAGTATAAGCATGGTTGATGGATATATTAACATTAAAATGAACCCAAATGGCATATCTCTATAATCCCAGAACTCTGGAGACTGAGGCAGGAGGATCATTGTGAGTTCAAGGCCAGTCTACACCACATAGTGAATGCAAGCCAAGTTGAATTATCTACACAATGATACTGTTTTAAAAGAAAAGTCAAGTAATTGAGATGAAGACAGTAGGAAAGATACTTTGAATGCATCTTACAAATTGGTTAGATCCTATACTTTACAAGGTTAATTGTGTACAAGGCTAATTATTTGAAAAGATTTTGCTTTGAGAAATTAGCCCCAGGGTCCCTGCTCACTCAGGGCTGCAGAAGGAAACTTTCCCCAAAGTCAGCTGTCAAGGTACTTTGAGGTCACTTCAGCTATGGTCCAAGGGGACCTGACTACAGCTCAAGCCAGCAGCAGATCTTGGTGTTGTCCACATGGTTCTGACTCAAGACAATTTCTTAGTTGTGGGAGCAAGAGCTATGGGGTCAGAGAGGTTTCCAACAAGATTTGAAAAGATTCAAGAGAACAAGCACTGTGTCCCCAAGAGGATGATGTATACATCTATAAGAGTGAAGCAGTGGAAATTCCAGGAAGTTAGAGATTCCAGGATCCTGGAATGCCTTGTGAGGAGAGCCCAAAGCAGTGCGTGGAGTCAGCCCAAGAGAGATGCCACAGGGGCAGGGCTGCCCAAGTCCTTTGGAATTCACACCTACCCACCACAGGCCCAGAACAGAGCTATATCACTTAATGTTTGTGGTGCTGGATATTTATATTTACTTTTATTTTTTGTCCTAGGGATCAAACTCATGATCTCGTGCTTATCAGGCAAGTGCTTGAGCTGCTGAGCTAAATCCTTAGCCCTGGATTTTGATCTTGCTTTTGTCCCACTCTTTTCTATTCTTCATTCTTCCCTTTTGAAATGGAAATGTTTAACTTGTGCCATTGTACATTGAAATCATTTAACTTGATTTTTACGGGTACCCACAGCTAAGAGATTGCCTTGAGTCTCAGGAAGATTTTGAACTTTGACTTTTCAGGAATACTGGAACTTGGAAAGTCTTAGAGATGGATTCAATACAGTTGCCTTTTTAAGACCAGGGGTAGAATATTATGATATCATCTTGTTTAGAGGTAGGGCCTGGTTCGGAGTAGGTTATGGGGGCTCCACCTAGAAGGGTATATTCTTTTCCTTGGCTCCCACTTCTGTCTCTGCTTCCTGGCTGCCATGAGTTGAACAGCTTTACTCTGTCATAACCTTCTGCCATGATGTTGCTTTAGAACTTGCTGACCATAGATGGATTTCCCCCAAATTATGAGCCAAAATAAACCTTTCCTTCTTTAAGTTGCAAGTTTTGGGTATTTTGTCCCAGGGATGGAAAGTCTAACTAGTACAATAGTTATTCACCATCAGGTAGCACAATATTTCTCTCCATTCAGGGACCAGGCAAGTGATTTGATAAGGAGGTGATAAGGACCATTGGGTCTGCTGCATCTTGTCTTCCACAGTGACAGTGACCATGTGCAGCTGTTTCAGAGATGTAGAATTGTTACAGATGGGAACAGGAAGGGAAAAGGCTGTTTTTAAGTGGCTCTTACTTCTTGAGCAGGGAATTAACATGAGGGTTTGCCAGCCCCTTATTGTACAGGTACTAGTCTGAGAGTCAAAGGGACAAGCATTTACCTTCAGTCACTTGCTGATGGAATTCTAAAAGGTTTTAAATGAGTGAAGGTGAAATTTGTCCTTGAGGTAGGTGCAGTTCCCACTGAAACCTGCATGAACTCTCAGCAGCTACAAAGAGGCGTAAGAAATGAGGCCAAGAGAATGCTGCAGAAGTTTCTAAAGGCTGGATGGTTTTTCTGGGACTGGGAGGATCCAACCAGCCTTTCTGATAAGCCGTGCAAGCCGTGTGGCTTCAAGCAAGAGAAAAGTCAGTGCCTCTTATGAACCTAACAGTGAGCAGGCTGAGAATCAGTCCTCCTCCCCTACCAAGCAATCTGCTGGTTTGGAGGACAGGCTGAGTTGATTGCAGCTAAGGTACATAAAGCAACTACATGTTTGTATTGTCTGGTTGATTTTGCAGGCCTGGGGCCAAAGGAAGGTCTGAGCATCTCTTGGGAGGAAGACAGTATGCAATATAGCAAATATGGGGGATTTCCTTCTATCTTGTATTTGAAATTCATTGTTGTTCTCACTGTGTTGCTTTGTTTTGATTGTTTTGCTTTATTCAATATTCTGTTTAGAGTGGTTTTATTCTGTGTTGTTCATTTCATTTTGCTATACCTGATGGAATGGACAACTATTGTGAAGAAGATATACTATGGTAGCTATTATTGTTTTCCTAGTATCCTGCTTTGAAGTTCTATACCAATTTTGCTGCTTTGTTTTGGTTGGCCTTATTCTGTTTTGTTTTTTTGGATTTTGCTATTTTTAAAATAAAAAAAGTTTTAAAAATATACCATAAAATTGCCTTTCTTCCCACCTCAGAGTCACCCAGAACTTACTGATCAGCTAAGTAGTTCTTACTCAGGCAACATATGACAATTAATGATCACAAAAGGCTTACTATCAATTATTAGTATTTTATTTTCACTTGATAAAGCTGGGCACAGGCTGTGCTTCAAAGTAGATATGTCACAGTCCTGCTTCTTTGGATCATGAGCCCCTACAACAGGTTCTCAGACTCAAAATAAAATCCAGGACAATCTGAGAATGAAAAAGAGGGGCTTCAGAGCATCTAGCAGTCATTGCCCTGAAGTTCGAGCTTCTTACCCTACAAGAGGCACATGTACTCCCTGGAACTGCCACCTGGAAGTTGTACAGAAGACAAAAGCAGCAGGGTAGACAGACAGATAACCAGCAGCACTGATACAGAAAGAGTGCTGCCGAGGAGGAGGGTGGCTTGAGGTCACTGGGTAGTGACGGGTCTTAGACGTGCTGCAGGGACAGACAGCAGAGAGGACTCGACTCTCAGGACAGGTCCAGTTTATTAGCTGTGCAGGACCCAGCCACTGACCGGCTCTGTGTAATTTTTGGTCAATTCAATGGTCACACTAAATCTTTCTCTTCAGCTGTGAGACAGAGGTTTATTCTCTGCCTTGTGCAACGGAGGTTATATGGGAGATGCTTAGCACAACCTGAGCGCAGCAGGCAGACAGTGTTCCCATACGTGATGAAGCCACCTTCCTCCTGGCCTGTGGGTCATCCTGGAGGCCCAAATGTGCTTGAGCCACCAAAGATTGGGAACAGAAAAGATCCTAGGCTCACTCCAGGAGCCCCAGCTAAGCCTAGTAGATTACCTCCAAGCTCAGTACTCAGAACCTGCCTGGGGATCCTTGGACACTTTGAGAGGAGGCATACATGTCTAAATGGAATTGGTACAAACATTCCAGTACCACCAAAACACAACAACAAAAAAACTAAGTCCTCTAAAAGAATCTTTTTTTTTTAATTGTACCAAGGATCAAACTCACAGCCTCACACTTGCTAGCCAGGTGCTTGTGCTGCTGAGCTAAGCCACTGAGCTAAACCCCTGACCCTCCCCCTGGAAGAATCTGAACCTAAAGTACTGACACCAACACAGAGCCAAGGCCTCTTCCTCTCATCCCAGGTTATTTCTACTTTGTTTTAGCTGATAACACTTGGAAAACAGGCAAAGCAGACAATTGCTTATATAGTCCAGAAAAAATGTTTTAAAACATGAAAGTTCTATCTGCTTTGTTTTAATTGCATTTGGAAAAACAAAAAACAAAAAACCACAAACACAGTTGAATAGACTGGCCCTGAATTTGGTGGTTGTAGGTGGCTGTGTGAAGCTTAATGGAACTCTTTGGGGGCAGGGACCCTCCTCCAGATGGGGGATGTCCTGAGGGAGGATGGCAGGCCATGTCATTGCTGTCTCAGAGCCAGGAAGATGCTGTGGGGCAGAGAAGCACACAAGGGTGGCATATAAGGCCCTAATTAAAATCAGAAGAGCAGCTCTCCACATGCCGAGCATTTATTTTTCACTCTAGCTGCTTGCTAACTGCACGTCTGTGCAGCATCCCTAGAGCAGAGGGCATAAAAGGCTCGCTTACATGGTTTGTTCATTTACATGTTGCTTATTTAGTATGACTAGAAAGCAGTTCTTCCAAAAAGACATAAGCAAACAGGTATGTAAATACATTAACTTTTGTTTTAAACTTCTAAATGCCAACCAAAGTAACAGTTTTCCGTTACACTGCCACGGCAGAAGGATGTGTAGGCAGACAGGGTGAGAGGAAATGCTAAAATGTGAAGGGTAGATTGTAGGTGTTTTAAAATTTACCACCTCATACTTTTTGATATTTTCCCAATTTCCAAATATAGCAACAGTATCTTACTTTCATAATCAGAATATCACAATAAACAGAACTGTAGTTACACGTTCTTCCCATACACATACTAATCATCTCGTATATTGAGAATTAATGGTATTTGAGTAGGTACTGTCTACACTCTGAAGGACTCTGACATTTTCTGATTGCAGCAATGTGAGGAGGAGGGTGCTCTGTGGCACAGATAGCCCTGATAGGACAAGAGGATGTCTGTCATTTAGTACGAGAAGCTAAAGAATCAAGATGTTTTTGCAATTTATGTGTCCAACATTAGGTTATTTTCCACATTCTATTATTTTAACATACTGTGTGAAGCAAGTCAAGATAAAAAGCGTTTAATGATGTAGCGAGGATGAATGACATCCCTGCTCATTCTGGAAGGCGTTTTGTTCACTAACTGGGTAGACGTGGGTGACTTGATGTTTTAAAAAGCATTTGCTGACACCAGTTCTCTAATAAGGTAGGTCAGTTGTTCAAGAACCCAACTGGTTCTGCTTGAATGGTCTTTTCTTCTATTGCTTGGAAAAAGAGAAACCTCTTTGCTTTGGAAATCTTCATGTGTTGCTGAGTGGCTACAGAGAAACTGAATCATTTACTGTGATGTTACCAGCTGCCCCAAAGCACACCAGTAACATTTTCCCAATGGCACTGAGAACTTGCTTCTTAGAAATGATTTTACCCTAGAGAAAAAGAAAATTAGATTACCATGCTTTCTTTAGGCCCCAGGGCTTATTCCTAGATGATTCCTTTACAAATAATTATACAAACAGAGCACAGTAGTCTGTTTGGACTTCCGTGACAAAATGCCATAGATGGTGGGACTTAAACAACAGACATTTATCCCCCTAGAGTTTTGGAGGTAGGAAGTCCAGGAATAAGTAGGGTTCTCCCAGGCCTCTTCCCTTGACCTGAGGTTGGCCACCATCTTGTTGTGTGCTCTGAGGACCTCTTTGTGTGAGGGAGTAGGGGAAGCCTCTCAGTTGTCTCCTTTTATAAGGGCACAGTCTCACAGTGAAAGCCCACTTTCAAGACTTTATCTAAACCTAATCACCCCCAGATACCATTGCATAGGGTAGCAATGGCAAGGTTTGTAATAGATTTGCTACCAGTAGTATAGGTGTTAAGAGCTTCAACACATGAATTTGGGGACACAAACATTCAGTCCTGAAGTAAAGCAAGCATCTGCTGTCCGGAGGTCACATACATCCTGTGGCTCAGTGCCCTCCTCTGTACCTTCAGAGCCAGTATTTCTCTGGCTATACTTCTGGAGTCACATTCTCCCTTTGACCATGTCTGAGAAGGATTCTTCACTTTTTAAGATGTGTGATTCCATTGGACCCACCTACAGAGACAAAGTCTTTAACCCAACCACTTCAGCAAAATCCCTTTTATCATGAAAATGACACAGTCACGAGGTCTGGGATTTGGGGATGGACATCCTTGGGGTTTGTTATTCTGCCCACCACATATGCTAAGGAAAGGAACTTTTTCTTGTTCTAACACTATTACATGCCTTTCATTATTTTTTGTTGTATTATACATATTCTCATTTCAACTATTGCTATTATTTCAATAATAGCAGTGAGTAAAAAAAAACTTGGAAAGACATTGCTGTAGTCTATTTATGCTGCTATAACAAAACACCTGAATCTGAGAAGTTTGTACACAACAAAAATTTCTTTCTTATAGTTCTGGGGCCTGGATTTCCAAGATCCAAGCACTGGCACACGTGCTGTCTGGAGATGGCTGCTCTCTGCCCCTGAAGGGGCATTTCTTTCTGTTCCTCATGCAGCAGAAGAGGATTGAGGCCAAAGAGGTAAGACACTCTCTCCAACCTCTTTTATTAAGGTCTCTAATTCCATTCCTAAGGGCTCGTCCTCATTATTTAGTCACTTCGTAACAGCCGTCCTTTTTAAGATCAATGTGTGAATGGGGAACACTCAGGGCACAGCATGCAAGTGGGTGAGACTAATGTCAGAGCTTGAGATTTTCTGGCAGTGCTATAAATCCACTCTCTGAGTGACTGAAGTCATATCCTGGTGCAATTCATATACTACTTAAGCACTGATCCTGCACCAGGGTCCATGGTGCATGAATGATGGCAGCAGATGTGTAAGTAACATTTCGATGTTGCATGATAATACAGTGATTCCTGGAGCCTAGGAATGCTCACTCCAGCCTGTGAACCCACAGCAGGGCTCTTGGAGAAGACCTCTTGACCAAAAGGGGCAACACTCTGGGGTAAGAGAGCAAAACTCATGGGCAGGACCAGGGAAGATGGAGGCTGCCTGGTGGGTGTGGGGAAGAGCTTCAAAATTCTGATTTCCTGAACCACAACCCATAGAATGATGGAGATGTATTTAAAGAGTGAGCAGAAGCATTTGCCCAATTCATGTTTGACTCTTACTGCTCTGTTCTGAATGTTTGTATCCCTCAAATTCATATGTTGAAAACCCAACATTCTCTGTGGTTGGAGTGACAGCAGGAGCCTTTGGGAGGCTATTAAGTCATGAAGAAGGAGTGTCTTTGAATGGGATGAAAGCCCTTCTAAAGGGGACATACACAGCTCTTTCAAATGTATTAAGGCAACTGATGACTCATAGGTAAGAAATCATTGTAAGAATAATAACTTCTTTCCCAGTTTCACCCGGGGGTAACATTTCATTAAACTATGCACACTGTTGCGGTTATGGCGTGTGTCTAGGTGGCCCCCAAAGTCTCATGTAGTAATAGACAGCTGAAGTTTGTGATTGGTTTATTACCAAGCACTGGGATTGGTGGTGTGAGTGCTGCGCTCTCCCAGTGGTGGAGCCAGCATATGATACAAGAGAGGGAAGAAGGTGTTTTTTCCCCTCTTTTGCCCTTTTTGTTCTCACTGTTTGTGGCTGCCGTGAACTGCTGCCCCTCAGCCTTGCCACCCTACCTTGGAGGCAGCTGAATATGGACTGAAACCTCCAAAACTGTAAGACAAGTAACTTTCCCTTGCTTCACTTTAGCATTAGGTATTTTGTCTCAACAACAAGAGAAAAATAACTAAGGCACACACCATCACAGCCAGGGCATCCATCTGACTCACATCTCCTACTTCTCCTTATATTTATGTATATGTGCATATTATGTTCTGTACAATTCTATTATCCCTATGGTTTATAGAAACCACAGTCAAGACATTGAATAGAATAATGCAGGGTCCAGGCAAGTCTGGTGGTAAGAAGGAGACAGTGAACAGATTAGAGAATATACTTGGGTAGCTGCAGTCATAGTCAAGGTTCTAGCTTTTATACTAGGAAGTGAATTAATAGGTGTTTATTGCATGTTTCCAAATAAACAGATTTGTGAAAAGGGCCATGTGTGCTCTCAGCTTGATAAATTTTCATAAATCTCAGGAATAATGATCAAGTTAACTTGGTGAACATCATTCCAATGAGAAAAAATAATACATCCCATAACCACAGGAATGGAGAAGGCAGTAGAGGATGACCCGTGACCCCTGCCACGTTTCTTCTGACTTGTGTCCTTTGTAATCATGACATGTTGACTCAGTTGGATTATGAAATACCTAGTAGATTAGTGAGGTACACTTTTGTGGCGATGTTTCCAGTCATGATTGGCATGTGGGCCAGTAGACTGGGAGAGGAGAACCCTCTCCCCTGATTATGGGCAGCACCACCCAGTGGGCTCATAGTACAGGAGGAAAGAAAGAGGAAGAAAGAAATCTGCTACATTTTGGATTGGCTTAAACACATGCACCTTTTGCTGCTGCCATCAATGTCAGACTCCAGCTTCTTTAGCCTTCCAGACTTATCCCAGGGTCTCTCCAGGGAGCTTCTAGGATATCACTCTCAGACCAGCACTATATCCTTGACCCTGCTTGTTCTGTGGCATCTAGCTTCTTAGAGCATTGCTGGATCCTGTGGCTGTGGCTCTCCACGACACAGGCAACCATTGTGGACTCACCCTCCTCTGACCCTGTAAGCCTACTTAATGTGTTCCATTAAGTAGTGTGTGTGTGTGTGTGTGTGTGTGTGTGTGTGTGTATGTATGTATATATACATATATATATATAATTGGTTCTGCTTCTCTAGCCTTAGCCAACTGTTACGTAGGTGTTATTTAGGTGCCCCCCCCAAGCCTTGTACAGTCTCAGGTAGGGCTTTTCAAATGTGGCTGCATTTGGTGTGCGATGCTGGGATTAGGGGGCCCCACCCTGGGCAAGAGTGCTACTCACCCAAAGGGGTGTAATCTGAATGGAATGTAAGAGACAGAAAGAAGCTGCTGCTTCTGTGGCTTTACTGCCTCACTGCTTGCTGCCTTCGGCCTGCCTTGCTGGGTCATGGACAGCTGCTCCTCTGTGACGCCCCTCTGCAATACCATCTTGCCTTGGAGTGAGCCAACTATGGACTGAAACCTCTACAAACTGTATGGTACAAAACCCTTTCTTTCTTTAGCTTGTGGATGTTGGGTATTTTGTCTCAGCAACAAGAGAATCAACACTAATACATCCCTTTTACCTGATGTTTAGACTATCTTTATTGCCATCTCTTAGAAAACATGCTGGTGAAGGTGTAATCACACATATACACAAATGTACATTGTCTCCTAAGGGTAAATAACAGGTACAAAAGCATAATCTTGGTCCCAGCAGACCACCTCACGGGACCTGGGAACTCCAGCCAGTGGCATGCATGGGACTGGATTAGACCCGGACTCCTCCTGAGAATCCCGCCACCCCAGCAGACCACCTCAGAGGATCCAGCAAATCCAGCTAGCGGCATGCATGGCACCGCGCTGGACCCGGGCCCCTCTGATAACTCCTGTCATCCCAGCAGAGAACCTCTTGGGACCCGGGAACTCCAGCCAGCGATGCAGGTGGGCTGGGCCCCTCCCATGTCTCTCACAGTTCTGGCCACCCGTCTCAGGACCTAGGAACTCCAGCCCATGGTGTGTGCCCCCACAGTCCCACCACTGCCATCAAGGACCCCCCTAACTCCTGGACCTAGCATTGCTGTTGATCTTTGGTTCCGACACCTCCCCCCAGAACCTTGGACTGCAGTGGATTAACCATGCAGTATGGAAGGGGAACTCAATAAGAAGAACTCAGCAGGCTTCCATCAGTGAGGTGAGTTTGCCTCTAAAATAGGAATAGACTTTTCCACCTTCAGTGGGTAAACAGGAGCAATAGTGAAGCCCACTCTAGAAGTAAGCCATAGGTGAGCTTGGCGAGTGGGTGGATGAGTCCTTCCTTCACACAAAGAATATCAGGTAGATTGAGGAGGTACCAATAAGGCCTCCTCCAACCTGGAGAAAATTAGGGGGCCTGTGGAACACTCATAGACACAGTAGGGTCCCATATGAGACCAATACTATAAACAGGGAGATCTGGTGACTCTGAACAACCTGATGACATAATAACAGCAGGAACTAGGGGTTGATTTCTATCAGTTTTCCTAGGCTTGTCAGCCTAGGAAGAGCACAGGACTTACCCAACAGGCCCTGCAGAGGGAATTCAGGTGACTGACCCACCTCTTTATTGTGGGACCCAGCAATTGGTCAAAAATCAACCTTACAGTAGGACCCCAAGATACATACTACTAACAGTTGACACTAGTGGGTTGAAGAACCAAATATTAACCCGAAAGGGGAAAATGACAAAACACAAAAGTGAATGCAATCTCAAATACATAATCCACCAGGAGCAAGTACAGGAGACACTGAAATAGAGGACTTCAAAAGTAACACACTGGGGCTACCCAAGATCTGGCCATGTTGGGACTTAGGCTGCTACACAAGAAGGCAATTTGCCTGCCCTCTTGGTAAGCGCCCCTGGCACCGGCCAGGAGAAGAACCAGTCAGCTGTCCCTGTGAGCCTACTGGCATGCAGGCTGAGAATCAAACATCCCCTTGCCCCTCCCCCTTGTCAGCAACTGGGGACAGAGTTCTGAGCATCTCTTGGGAGGATGACCATATGCAATATAGCAAATATGGAGGATTTCCTTCTATGTTTTATTTGAAGGCAAAGATTATTTTTGCTGTTATGTTTTATAATGATTGCTTTGCTCTATTCAATACTCTCCTTCAATTGGATTTACAATGTTCTGTTTTTGGTTTGATTTCACTATACATAATTGACTGGACAACTATTGTGAAGTTAACAAGATGTACTATAGTACCTATTACTACTATCCTAGTATCCTGCTTTGAAGTTCTATAGCAATGCCACTACATTGCCTCAATT
Source organism: Cavia porcellus (assembly GCF_034190915.1). Taxonomy (NCBI): domain Eukaryota; kingdom Metazoa; phylum Chordata; class Mammalia; order Rodentia; family Caviidae; genus Cavia; species Cavia porcellus. The sequence continues at coordinate 4,246,508 of NW_026947503.1, forward strand.
GCCTTTGTTCTGTCTTGTTCTATTGAATATTTTTACTATATTCAAAATAAAATTTTAAAAAAGTAACACACTGGAAATTTCTGAAAAGATGGCAAGTGAAATAAAAAACAAATCCATGAGGCTATAGAGCAAATCAAGTTAGAAGTAATCTCTCATGTAAAGACAGAAATAACCTTAGTAAAGGAGGTGTTCAGCACAGCTAGAGAAGAAATAGATAAAAAAGTACAGGAGCATGAGAAACTGATTGAAACCTTGAGTGAAACTTTGAGTGCTTTCTATATTTAGAAAGCAAGCAGAATTCATGAAACAAATTCAAAGAGACATCCAAGAAACACAAAATTCTATTGAAAGCTGGCAAAACTGTTTAAATGAAGCCGAGAATAGAATTTCAGACCTTGAGGACAGTATCGCACTTAGCAATCATGAAAGGGTAGAACTTTTAAAAATAACAAAGCAACTTCCGGGAGAACATGGCGGACAGATAACAGCAACTACCGGAGTCTCTCTGAAAGGCTCGGCTCAGAAGTCAGGAATGGTGCGGACTAAGGAGACATAAGCCGGTAGAGATATGCTCTACTGACTCAGGAACGAACTGGGCTGAGAGAAACCAACTTGGAATGCAGTCCTGGCGCTAAAACAGGAACAGAAAAGACTCGGTGTGGAGGCTGGACCCCGCACCATTGGAAGCTGCGATTTGGGTTTCCCACCGCTCGGCGGCTGGCTGCCTCTACCTCGGCTCGGCAAGGAGAGAGACACGCGGAAGCTCTGTGAACGGGAGTCTGCGAACGGAGTCGAAAACAGGACGGACAGGCAGGCGTACACTGACTTGTGGTGAGATAAGTGAGAGAAAATGACACTCTACCACAGTTTGACTCCAGCGGAGGACTTTCTGGGCTCGGGCAGTCCGGTGGGAGCAGGGCGCGGTGGCGACTCCAGCCACACATTCCCCTCTTGGATGGGATTGGTGAAAAGTGCCTGGCCTGCGTGATGCTGCTGGCGGACTCAGTAGGCTGGCCCAACCCAGATCCCAGAGACTGACGGTGGCCTGGAGGGATGACTCCCACATAGGCTGCCTCGTCTGCAACTCCCTGGTGCCGGTGGGCGGGAACACCTAGCCAGCGCAATTCGATCAGGCTGTGGCTGACAGGCAGGGAAGCTGGGCCTCCTATGTAAGCTTGCATATATATAAGGAACAGAGAATATGGGTAAAGGCAACAACAAGAAAGGCTCCTCGGCCCCCAATTCTGAGAAACAGGCAATAGCGGACACCGCACCAATAGACATTAGGCGCCATATAGAGAGCCTCATAGACCAATTCAGGAATGAAGTTATCAACGACCTGAAGCTAGAAGTATGCAGAATAGTTAGAGAAATGCTAAGCACCACCCAGGAAAAAACAGATGGTGGAATGGAAGAACAGAAAAAGAGGGGAGAATTGTTTGATGGAGAAAACAGAGAAAGCATAGAGTACGTGAAGCAGGTTCAAAGGGACTATCAAGAAATTAAGAAGTCTATCCAAGACTGGCATAACAGCTTGAAAGAAACTAAGGACAGGCTATCTGAACTGGAGGGCAGACTTGTAATATGGGAGAATGAAATGAAAAACTTCTTAAAAATAACAAAGAAACAAACAGCAATAATACAAAGACAAGAAGATGATAAGAGGAGCCATAACTTAAGGATTAAGAACATAAAAGAAGAAGTAGGGACACAAACAAGTGAACTACAAAAGCTACTTACAGAAATAATCCAGGAGAATTTTCCTAATTTAGCAAAAGGTAAAGATACTCAGATGTATGAGGCATACAGGACCCCAGCTACCTACAACCCTAACAGAGAAACACCCAGGCATAAAATAATAAAAATTCCAGAAATTCAATACAAGAACAGAATATTAAAAGCTGCAAGTGACAAGAAACAGACCACTTACAAGGGAACACCCATCAGAATTACAGCAGATTTCTCTGCACAAACCATCAAATCACGAAGAGCGTGGGGGGAAATAATTCAAGCTTTGAAAGATAATAATCTCCAGCCAAGATTGAGATATCCTGCACAACTGTCCCTGGAAATTGATGGAAAAACAAGGTGCTTCCAGGATAAAGAGGAACTGGGGGAATTTGCAACCACCAATTTAACTCTACAGAAAGTATTGCAGGATATTCTAAAACAAGAAAAATACAAAGAACCCAGAAATAGTGGCAGGGAGGCCACAACGAATGGAGCAGAGAACAAAATGAAGAAGACAAACTGACAGCTACTGACAGATAAAGAGCTCAACAGAAATGAGACAGAGAAGATTGGATGATAGGAACAGCTATTTTGGAGAAAATGACATCTTAATAGGTAATACTGATTTAGTATCATCTTGTTTTGAAGTCTCATCTAGCTTTTGTCCTTCTGTCTCCAATGGTCTAAATAGGTTGTATCTTACTGGATTTTATTATGTACGATAGTATAAGCAAAAACCTTTTAAAGACAAGGAGATTATACAGAAACCATTGTTCATTTTCTGTTAGTCGATCCTAAATATTCTGTAATGCTGTCATTCTCTTAAATGGTTTTACATTGTTTTGATATACTTAATGCTACAGTACACGAAGTTGTACTCAAGGACTTCAAGGAAAGAGTCAATATGGTAACTACTTTTGGGTCGGAATTATCTGGTGGTGAAACACTATTCTGCTTAAATGGTTATGTTTTGATCTGTGCTGTTTCACTGTTATGCCCTCTTTTTTCTCAATCTCCACTCCATTATTTACTTTTTTATTTTTATCCATTTAATTAAAGGGAAAAAATAGCGGGATATAATATAGTAACCCACTTTGAATTTCTATTATCTCGATTTGACTCCCTGTATTACTCTCACCATTTTGTTTTTGACTGATGTTCCCCTATTCTGTTTTGCTGGATAGTATCAGGTTCGAAAGTTTAGGCATCAGCTGTGAAGATAATGAGATTCATTATAACGCCCATTCTCATTGACTTTTATCTACTTTTGAAGACCTACAATGTCTCCAATGTTTTGGTTTTGTCGGTTTTGTTCTTTACTGTTTTGTTCAATTGTATTATAACTAATGATATAGGCAATTCTATTAGAGATAGCAGGAGGCATTATGGTAACCATTGTTGATCACCTTGTATTATGTTTTTATATTATCTATTATGTCCACCCTTTGGACTTGACCGATTCTGTTCTGTTATGTCACATTTGGTTTTACTCTCTTCCAAAAAAGCAATAAGAACCGTGGGAGCAATGAAACCCAAAATGTGTAATAGTCATTGTACTAAAGAGAGGAAAAGAAAGTGCTCTAAACTATATAACTGCATGTATATTTAAGTGTATAAGATAGAAAATGATATCACAGAGTTTTATTGGATCATTGAACAGAACTGTTTGCAGTATCATTGTTGGAATGTCCACTCTACAAGCTTTAATTTTGTGACTTGAACAATTATTTCTAAGATGGCAATATGTAATCCATTAACTAGTGATTTCCTACTGTTCATTTTTTTCTTCTGTAAATCTGTATAACTTGTACCCTTTCACTGTTTTTTTCTTTTCTCCTTAAATAAAAAAAAAATAAGCAGCACACAATGACAATCCAGCAGCTTCAAGATGATGCCAAGAAAAACAATATAAGACTAATAGGGATCAGTGAAGCTGCAGGAGTCAATGCCAATGACATATCTAAAATATTCACACAAGTAATAGCAGAAAATTTCTCAAACATGAGAAAAAATCTGATATGCAGATAAGTGAGGCATATAGAACACCAGGCATATAGAACACAACCCACATAAATCTACACTCAGACATATAATAATCAAAATCCCAGACATGCAGCATAAAAACAGAATACTAAAAGCTGTTAGAGAAAAGACACAACTCACCTATCAAGGAAAGCCCATTTGAATCACAGCAGACTTTTCAGCACAAACCTTCAAGTCAAGACAAGCTTGAAGTGAGGTATTTTAAGCCCTGAAAGTAAACAACTTTCAACCCAGACTGAAGTACCCAGAAAAACTTTCTTTCAAATTGAATGGAGAAACAAGATACTTCTATGACAAAGAACAGCTGGAGAAATTTATGTCCACCAAACCAACCTTAGAAAGGATATTGAAAGACATACTAGATAGAGATAAAAATGACCACAATCCCCAAAACAAAAACAGAAAGAAACCACTAGGCAGGACAAGCAATTAAACAAAGGGGAAAAGCAGAAAGCAAACAAATGGAATATAACATGGCAAAGTTGAACCAGTACATATCAGTTATATCCATAAATGTAAATGGCCTCAATTCACCTATCAAAAGAGATAGGTTGACAGAATGGATCAAGAAACATTATCCCACAATATGCTGTGTACAAAAGACATATATGACCCAAATGAAACTCTAGATTAAAAGTCAAAGAATGGAAAACAGTATTCCATGAAACAGGAACTCAGAAAAAAGCAGGGGGTAACTATTAACTATTCTATTTGCAGACAATGTGAACTTCAAACCTAAAATGATTAAAAGAGATAAAGAATGTCACTACATACTCACTAGTGGAAAAATTCAAGCAGGAGAACTAACATTTATAAATATATACGCTCCAAATACGGGAGCACCCAACTATATAAGGCCAATACTAATGGACATGAAAAACCAAATACACAAGAATACAGTTGTAACAGGAGAACTTAATACCAAATTGTCAAAAAGAGATAGATCAACTAGACAAAAAGTGAGCAAATAAATAGTCTAATTGCATCATACCTGTGAGCAATTGGACTTAGTAGATGTCTACAGAGTGTTCCACCCAACCACATCAGAATACACATTGTTCTCAGCTGCACATGGGACATTCTCAAAAATAGACGATATATTAGTCCATAAAACATTCTTAAGTAGGAGAACATGGCAGATAGATAACAGCAGCTACAGAGGCTCTCTGAGATAGCCAGCTTAGATTCCAGGAATGGTGCAGTGTGGGGAGTCCTAAGCAGGGGGAAATATACCCTGCTGACCCATGAACGAACTAAGTGGAGAGAAACCAACTGGAAATGCAATCCCGGTGTGATGACTGGAGCAGTTAAAGTCCCAATGCCAAAGCTGGAACCCGCGCCTCTAGAAACCGCAGCTTGACTTTCCTGCCATGGCTCCTGCATCTGAATTGGCATAGCAAGGACAGAGATGTGAAAGCTCTGAGAGTGGGAATCGGCAAACCAAATTGAGAGCAGAGATGGCAGGGGGCCCTACATCAACCTGTGGTGAGGGAGAGGAACGGGGACCCTTGCATAGACTAGGAGGCTCCAACAGAGGACATTCTGGGACCAGGCTGACTAGCCAGAACAGGATGCTGCAGTGACTTCAGTCACATATTCCCCTATCACACGGCATTGGTGGGAAGTGCCTAACCTGGGTGATGCCATGGACTGAGACCCAGTAGGCTAGCCCAAACCAGGTCCTTGCACTTGGTAGTGCACCCTAACACAGTGAAGCCTTCAGCAGGTTGACTGACCTGGAGGAGCAGGCCCAGCATATGCTGCCCAGGTCTGTGTCTCCCTAGTATACTGCAGTGGGCAGGAACACCTACCCGGTGCAATTCAAACAAACTGTAATGGACAAAGAAAGAAACTGGGCCTCCTATATACACTTGTATGGAAGGAACAAAAAGTATGGGAAGAGGAAGCAACAAGTAAGGGTCCTCAGTCCCCAATCCTGACAACACTGATCCAGGAAAGGTAAATGCAAAGGAGAATGAGGACAGAAAACATGCAATATCAGGCATGGCACCAATAGACATAAAGCAACAGCTCATAGACGAGTTCAAAAGTAAAGTATTTAATCAGGTAATGCAAAATATAAGTAGAATAGTTAAAAAAATGCTAAGCACCTCCCAAGAAAAAAACAGATGGTGGAATGGAAGAACAGAAAAAAAGGGGAGAATTGTTTGATGGAGAAAATAGAGAAAATGTAGAATACATGAAGCAGATTCAAAGAGATTACCAGGAAGCTAAAAACTCTATTGAAAGCTGGCATAACAGCTTGAAAGAAACTAAGGATAGATTATCTGAGCTGGAGGACAGATCTGTAATGTGGGAGCATGAAAAGAAATCTTCTTAAAAATAACAAGGAAACAAGCAGTAACAATACCAAGGCTAGAAGATGACAAGAGGATCTATAACTTAAGAATTAAGAATGTAAAGAAAGAAGCAGGGATACAAACAAAAGAAACGCAAAAGCTATTCACAGAAATAATCAAGGAGAACTTCCCTAATTTAGCAAAAGTTAAAGATACTCACATCTATGAGGCATACAGGACCCCAGCCACCTACAATCTGAACAGAACTACACCCAGGCATATAGTAATCAAAATTTCAGAAATCCAATATAAGAACAGAATATTAAAATCTGTCAGAGACAAGAAACAGACCACTTACAAGGGAACACCCATCAGAATTACAGCAGACTTCTCAGCACAAACCATCAAATCACGAAGAGCATGGGGTGAAATAATTCAAGCTTTGAAAGACAATAACCTCCAGCCAAGATTGATATATTCTGCACAACTGTCCCTAGAAATTAATGGAGAAAAAGGTGCTTCCAGGATAAAGAGGAACTAGGGGAATTTGCAGCCACCAATTCAACTCTGCAGAGAATACTGCAAGACATTCTAAAAGAGAAAAATACCAAGACTCTAGAAACAGTGGCAGAGAGGCCACAATGAGTAGAGCAGAAAGTGAAATGAAGAAGACTAACCAACAACTAATGACAGAAAAAGAGCTCAACAGAAATGGGGTAGAGAAGGTTGGATGGTATGAACAGGTATTTTGGAGAAAACAAGACATCATAGTAGCTAGTGCTGATTTAATATCATCTTGTGTGTCCCATCAAGCTTTTGTTCTTCTGTCTCCATTGGTCTTAACATGTTGTATCTTATTGGATTTTATTATATGTAATAATATAAACAAAAACTTTCATAGACAAGGAGATTATACAGAAATCATTGTTCATTTTCTGTTGGTTCTAAATACTCTGTAATACTGTCATTCTCTTGAATGGTTTTACATTGTCTTGATATGTTTGATGCTACAGTATACAAAGTTATACTCAAAGATTTCAAGGAAAGAGACACTATGGTAACTACTTTTATGTTGGGATATCTTGTGGTGAAACACTATTTTGCTAAAATGGTTATGTTCTGACTTGTGCTGTTTTGTTATTATGTCTTCTATTATCTCAATGTCCTTTTTGTATTACTTATTATTTATTTTTATCTATTTAACTAAGAGAAAAAATAAATTAAAAATAGCAAGGTATATTACAGTAACCCACTTTGATTTCCTATTAACTTGATTTGAAACCCTGTATTGCTCTCACCATCTTGTTTTGACTGATTTTACTCTATTCTGTTTTGCTTGATAGTACCAAGTTTGAGAGTATAGGCAACAACTGTGAAGACAATAAGATTCACTATGATCCCCATTCTAGTTTGACTACTATCTTCTTTTGAAGTCCTGTAATGTCTCCAATGTTTTGGTTTTATTGGTTTTGTTCTTTACTATTTTGTTCAATTTTATTATAACTGATGACACTGGCAATTCTTTTTTTTTTTTTTCTTTTATCGGTACCAGGGATCAAACTCACGACTGCCTGCTTGCAAGGCAGGTGCTTATGCCACTGAGCTAAATCCCCAGGCCCCAGGCAATTCTTTTTAAGATAGCAAGAGGCATTATGGTAGCCATGTTGATCACCTTGTATTCTGTTTTTACGTCATGTACTATGTCCATCCTTTTGATTTGACTGACTCTGTTTTGTTATGTCACATTTGGTTTTATTCTCTTCAAAAACAGTAATAAGAACTGTGGGAATAATAAAACCCAAAATGTGTAATTGTCATTGTAAAAAAGAGAGGAAAAGAAAGTGCTCTAAGGTATATAACTGCATGTATTTAAGCCTTTAAGATAGATAACCATATTACTGAGTTTTGTTGGATCATTGAACAGAACTGTTTGCAGTCTCACTGTTTGAATGTCCACTTTATGTGCTTTAGTTTTGTAATTTGAACAACTATTTCTAAGATGATAATATGTAATCTATTAACTAGTGATTTCCTACTGTGTACTTATTTTTTTGAAGTTCTTTATAACTTGTACCCTTCTTAAATAAAATTTTAGAAAAGGAAAAAAACCATTCTTAACTAAATGCAAAGATATTGAAATTATTCCATGCATAATATTTGACCATAGCACACTGAAATTGGAAATTAATGGCAAAAGAAATCATAAAATCTGCATAAATACATGGAACTGAAATAACCACCTTCTGAACGACTAGTGGGCTACAGATGAAAATAAAGCAATACCTACAATTCAATGAAAATGTGGAAACAAATGCAATCCATGGGATTCAATGAAAGCATTCTTAAGAAGGAAATGTATAGCAATAAATTATCATATCAAGAAAACATAGTGAGCACAAATAAACAGCCTAATGCTTCATCTCAAGCTTCTAGAAAAAGAAGAGCAAGTTAAACCCAAAGCTCATAGAAGACAGAAAATTGTAAAGATTAGAGCAGAAAACAATGCAATTGAAACTAAAGAAATACAAAGAATTAATGAATCAAAAAGCTGTTTTTTTGAGAGAATAAACAAAATTGATAAACCTCTAGCTACCCTTATCGAGAAAAACCCAAATTCACTCAGTAAGGATTGAAAAGATGGAAATTACTACAGATCCTATGGAAATTCAAAAGATCATGCATACCTATTTTGAAAATCTCTGCTCACATAGAGTGGAAAATGTAGAGAAAGTGGACAGGTTTCTAGAAACATATAAACTACCAAAGCTCAACCAAGAAGATATAGCAATTATGAATAACCAAATATCAGCTATTGAAATTGAAAATATAATTAAAAACTTACCAACATAGGAAATCCCAGGTCCTGATGGATTCACAGCTGAATTCTACAAGAAATTTAGAGAAGATTTGATGATAATACTCCTTAAACTCTTCAATGAAATTGAAAAGGAAGAAATCCTCCCTAGATCATTCCTGGAGGCAAGTATCACTCTCATACCAAAATCAGAGAAAGACCCAACCAAAAAGGAGAACTATAGGCCAATCTCACTAATGAACAATGATGCAAAGATTCTCAGTAAAATACTGGCAAATAGAATGCAGCAAATCATCAAGATTATACATCATGACAAATTGGGATTCATTCAAGAAATGCATGGATTGGGACTGGGGGTTTAGCTCAGCGGCATAAGTGCCTGCCTTGCAAGCAGGCAATCGTGAGTACAATCCCCAGTACCGATAAAAACGAAAAAGACCAAAAAAAAAAAAAAAAAAAAAAAAAAAAGAAATGCATGGATGGATTAATATATGCAAATCAATAAATATAATACACCACATCAACAGAGCCAAAAACAAAAACCGCATGATCATCTCAATAGATGCGGAAAAAGCTTTGATAAAGTCCAACACATGTTCATGATAAAAACCCTTCAGAAACAAGACAAGGATGCCCACTATCACCACTCCTACTCAATATAGTTCTGGAAATACTAGCCAGGGCAATCAGACAAGAGAGAGAAATAAAAGGAATAAAGATAAGAAAGGAAGAACTAAACTATCACTATTTGTAGATGACATGATACTCTATATAGAAGATCCAGAAAACTCCATTAAAAGGCTACTAGAGGTAATAAATTCAGCAATGTAGCTGGATACAAAGTCAATGCTCAAAAATCAATAGCATTCCTCTACACAATCAAAAAATTCACTGAGAGAGAAATTATGCAAATAATTCTTCACCTTTCACAATAGTGTCTAAAATGATAAAATATTTAAGAATCAACCTAATCAAAAATGGAAAAGAGCTATATGCAGAAAATTATGCTATAATAAAAAAGGAGGTTGAAGAAGACATTAGAAAATGGAAGGATATTCTTTGCTCTTAGCTAGGAAGAACCAACATTGTGAAAATGGCTATACTCCCAAAACTGTTATACAGATTTAATGCACTCCGAATCAAAACACCATTGACATAGCTCACAAATCTAGACTCCTAAAATTCACTTGGAAACAAGAGACCTAGAATAGCAAAGGCAATTCTGGCAACAAAGGCAAGGCAGGAGGCATCTTAATTCCTGACTTGAAACTATACTACAAAGCCACAGTGATAAAATCAGCATGATACTGGCAAAGAAATAGACCTGAGGATCAGTGGAGCAGATTAGAAGATGCAAACACAACTACAAAGACTCAGCCACCTGGTCTTTGACAAAGGTAATAAATATATTCATTGGAAAAAGGATAGCCTCTTTAATAAATGGTGTTGGAAAAATCGGCTTTCCTCATGCTGAAGACTGAAATTAGAACCACGCCTATCACCATGCCCAAAACTAAAGTCTAAGTGAATCAAAGATCTAAATATTAAAATATAACAGTAAATCTCCTGGAAGACAAGGTAGAAATCTTGGAGACATAGGGGCAGGTAGAGAATTCATGAACACAACACAAACTGCACAGGAAACACTTCAAAAAATCAACAACTGGGATTGCATAGTATTGAAAAGTTTTTGCACTTCAAAAAATTACCAACAGAATGAAAAGAAAACGCACAGAATAGGAAAGAATTATAGCCATCAACCCTCAGACAAAGGACCTATATCCAGGATATATAAGGAATTGAAAAATATCAAGCCCCCCAAATTCAAAGAGCCTCTCCAAAAATGGGCATCTGGGAGATGAACACACATTTCTCAGATGAAGATATACAAATGGCAAATAAATGCATGAAGAAATGTTCACCATCACTGGTCATTTGAGACATGCAAATTAAAACAGCCCTGAGATTTCATCTCACTCCAGAAAGAATAGCTACCATCAAGAAATCAACTGATAATAAATGTTGGCGAGGCTGTGGGAAAAAAGGAACACTTCTCCATTGTTGGTGGGAGTGTAGACTGGTGCAACCACTATGGAAATCAGTGTGGAGATTTCTCAGAAGACTAGGATTGGAAGTTCCATTGACCCCAGCTATTCCCCTCCTGGGTATTTTCCCAGAAAAACTGAAAAGGTTGTTACAGTGATATATGTGCACCCATGTTCATAGCAGCACAATCCGTAATAGCTGAATCTTGGAGACAACCAAAATGCCCATCAACTGCTGAGTGGATGAAAAAGATGTAATATTTTTATACAATGGAATATTGTATAATTCAGCTATAAAAAGGATGATTTTGTGGCCTTCATAAGTAAATGGAGGCAACATGAGGCTATCCTGATAAGAGAAACAAATGAGAATCATAATTATAAATATCACATTGTATCTCTAGTGTAAAAAGTAGTAAGAACTGTAGGAGTAATAAAATCCAAAATGTGTAATTGCTATTGTAAAAACGAGAGGGAAAGAAAGTGCTCTAAAGGATATAACTGCAAGTATGTTTAAGTGTATAAACAGATAACCATATTACTAAGTTTTTGTTGGGTTGCTGAACAGAACTTTTTGCAGTCTCATGATCTGAATGTCCACTTTGTATGTTTTAATTTTGTAACTTGAATAACTATATCTAAGACGACAGAATGTAATTTATCAACTAGTAATTTCTTACTGTTTATTGTTTTTGAAATTCTGTATTATTTCTACCCTTTTTTCTGTTTTGCTTTTTTTCTTTTTAAATAAAAATTTTTTAAAAAATGTAAAAAAAAAAACCCCACATAATCTTGCTGGGTCTGAGATTTATCTACATAGGTGAACATGGCTCACACCACAGAGAGTGATATCCACTTATTTCCATCACAGTAGTTATGTTGATATATTCCCAAAATCTTTGCTAAAACTAGACATCATCACTGTGCTACAAGGTGGTATGTTCTGCCATTTTGTACAGCCATACTTTAAAGTCTTGTGAGGTCACACATCCTCACAAGTTCATTGGCCTTTTCCTTCTGGCAATGCTTTTTTTGGGTCCTTAATCATATTTTCCCCCTTGGGGAAGTATGATTGGGCTGTTTGTAAGACTATGTTGCATGTTAGTCACTACAAAGTGTTGAGCTACTTATTCCAATTACGTTGTAAAGTCTGATTAAAAATTTGGTAGAAAAATTTCAACTCTTAGCTTTGCATTTGCATATCTCCTCAGGTCTTGAAATTATCACTAGAGAAATGCTTGGTTTTCCAGAACCTTCCTGGCACCAGGCAGCAGACATGACAACAGGAGGGACTGCACACAGAGGTCATGTCTTTGGACAAGTGCTCCCTTCTCCCTACCCCTCCACTGTGCTTCTGTCTTCTCCATTGCACAAAAAGCATTAAGACTTTTTCAGGGATCAACAAGCTGTGCATTATACTTTAAGAAATCTTTGACATTTCAATTGCTCTGAAGTATGAAAGAGTTTCTTTGTGTGCAGTTACAAATTCATCATGAGTTCTCCTAATGTCCTGGTAAGAAGGCTATTTTTCATTTTCCTCTCTATATCATAAGCAATTTCCATTTGCAATTTGAAGATAGTGTTTCAGTTATACAACCAGAAAAGAAGAATTTGTCATGGTAATCAAATCATTGAATCATTAATCCTCCTTAAACTATACATCATGCCTAAGTAGTTTTCAAAGGTTTCTTTTCCTACATATTATGTAACTAGAGTGTGCATTTCTTAATAATCCACAAGAAACTGAATGTGAAGACAATGGATGGGCAGATGGTCTCATTTACATGCATAAGTACTATATCTTTTCCTTCTTGGAGGTCAGCAGCATGACCCCTTTAAAAAAGGAAGTCATAAATTTTCATTTGCACCCAATTTATTTTAGAACTTCCTATTGAAAGACATATGGCTAAAACATGTTAATTTTTCAAGTAAAGAAAAATATGCGTATAAATAGGAAATAGTTTAAAAGACTGATAACATGAAGAAGTAAATCTATCTTTCTTTCTTTCTTTCTTTCTTTCTTTCTTTCTTTCTTTCTTTCTTTCTTTCTTTCCTTCCTTCCTTCCTTCTTTCTTTTTTGTACCTGGAACCTAATGACCTCGTGTTTACTAGGCAGGCACTGTGGCCCTGAGATATATTGGCCATGAATCATTTTTTTTTTCTTTGTCTTTTTTGAGACAGGTCTCGCAATGCAGTTCAGTCTGGCCTTGAGCTCACTTTGTAGCCCAGGCTGGTCTCGAACTCACAATGATTCTCCCACTTCAGCCTCCCAAGTGCTGGGATTATAGGTGTGAGCCACCACACCCAGCTTAGATGAACCTTATTCTTAAAATGTACCCTACATTTAAACATGTGGGCAGACTGCAAATGATGCCCACCTTGACTAGTTTCTTTTCCACTTTGTGTCACAATACACTGTGTATTTTAGTCTTTCTTTTTATATGGCCCAAATTATTGGACAAGAAACTAAGACTGGGAAGTTGGTAAGACCAGCATGGTGATGGGGAGGATGATAAGGAACACTGGGGAAGGCTTTCTGTACTAGGTCCAGGAGCCCAGGCACCTGCTGGAGGGAGGGAATGGTGAGTAGTGAGGGAGAAGTTTCTCTGAGCGTCCTAGGATCATCACCCATGATGTCAGGGTCCACGGATGGGCATTTGGTCTCCTGGACACACAATCAGAATAGTGTCCAGGATTCCAGCCAACACCACTCTCCTTAAGTAGAGTTATTTGTTGAGTTTTCAGATGCAGGATGAGCACTTTAAGAATGCTTAGCTATATGCAAAAGTCTGATTTTGCTGGCATGCATGGACTTCAGCATCGACCTAACTCCAGATGTATTTGTGTGCTTGCATATTTAATCTTCTATGCAATATTAAATTGGGAGGAAAGGGTCAGGAACAGCCTGTTCTTAGGGTACTTGCCCATTTCTCTCTTCTTTTATGAGTCTTGGGTCTTGAATGTAGCTTCTTTGGAACCAGAATAAACAGCTGCTTATTTGGTTTTAGTGAATCTTAGTGTTCAGCTGCTAAAGCACTGTGAATATGTGTGGTATTAGAGTATTTTCTTTGAGTAAGAGATTCTGACTGTGGGTTCACACTGTGCACACTCAGTCCCAAGACAAGTCTCCAATGAAACTTGTAAGCAAGTGTTGACTGATGTGTCCTCAAATGGTCAAAAGTCACTGGACCGGGAATACTACTGATGAGCGGGTATTTGACACAAGAACAACAAAAGAATGAAGATCAGGGAGAGAATTACCCACCAAGTCTGCCCGGGATATCTATCATTCCTGGGGTAACACAGATGCTTTGGTTATGCCTCTGGGTTTAAATTAGCTCATCTTCCCATAAGGGTAATAGAAAACTAAGGAGGAATACACACTTTTCACTTTGTTTGGGTTTTAGTAGCATCAATAGCAGATGGGGAATACTGAATTTAGAACAAAATGCAAACAAGTGTAAATATGCAATAGAAATCCAATTTCTTGTGAATTCTTAACCACAAACATTTCCACTTTCCTTTTAATAGCGAAAGTTGGAAAGTATGGATCAAAGCCATAAGAGAGAGAAAGGCTGGTTTACAGGCTTTCTGTATGTCAGGAGCACAAAAGCGTACATTCATCATTCTTGTCAGAGAAGAGCCCTGTCCCCATCCTGTCCTTCAGCACACAGGCCCGGACTCCATTTCTAATTTTCATTTTTCCCTTTATCTGTCCTCCCAAGTACTTACTGAGCTCCATGAGGTGCCGGCATAATTCCAGATGCTGGGGCTGAGATAACGCACAGACAAGCCCACCCTGCTGCCGAGGAGCTCAGCTTTCAGAGGAAGGAGGCAGAGCAGAAGCAACCAAGCCAGCAAATGGGAAAGTACTGCACGGTGATAAGCACTGTGCGAAGACAGACAGTTAGGTTTCGGCTGGCCGTCATTCAGGGAGGACACCTCTGAGGAGGACACAAAGTGGCATATAAGTGAAACGGAGACAGCTGATGTGAAAGTGATGGAGAACCAGAAGATTCAATATTACTAAGACAGTAAGATTACTAAAATGACATGCAAGTTTAGTAAAATTCCTGTCAAATTCCAATGACCTTTTCTTCAGAAATGGAAACTGATCATAAAATTTGTATGAAACTGCAAGGAACACCAGCAAGCCAAAAACAAGAGTGAAAAGAAAAGTTAAAGGGCCCACATTTATTGATTTTAAAACTTACTAAAAAACTGAAGTAACTAAAGCAGTGTGGTACTGGCCTTAGAATAAACATATAAATTAATGTACTGCAATAGAATGGAGAATTCAGTGATAAACTCATAGGTGTACTTATGTTCAAATGATTTCTTTTCTTTTTTCTTTTGAAACCAAACAAAATAAAGCAGAATAGAATCAATCAAAATAAAACAGTGAACATGATTCAAGAATTCAAAGCGAGATAATAGGAAATCAACAGTGGCTTCTATAATTCTTCTTATCTTCAGAATAGCTACCTATACCATCAGGTATAATAAAATCAAACAAAACAAAAATGGAATAAAATCAATCAAAGCAAAACATTGAAGCAATATAGGGTTTCAAAACAAAATAACAGGAAATCAACAATGACTATTGCCTTCCCTTTTTAGACATTTCCTCCCTTTCACTTTCACAGTAATATCTATTGTGCATTTTGGATTCCACTAACTCCTTCAGTTTTTTATACTAGGGAGACAACAAGATGTTCACCCATGTGTCTCTGAACCATCTCACCCTTGAGCACGATCTCAAATTGCATCTATTTACCTACAAGAGCCTTGAGGTTCTCCTTCTTTATAGAGGAGTAGCTTTCCATATCTTTCTTATCCATTCTGTGTGACAGGCAAGCTACCTCTGCCTTTTTCTGGTTCCCTGTCATATGGAGCATTGTTTCCTCTCCTTTGACTTTAACTTGATGAATTTCCTTTCATGTTAAATATTTTTGAAAAAAATTTTTAATTTTAAAAATAGTAAAATACAACAAAACAATACAGAACAAACCAATCAAGACAATGCAGTGAAACTGGTATAGAACTTTAGTGCAGGATATCAGGATAACAATAATTGGTACCATAATATATCTTCTTGTCTTCACAATAGTTGTCAGTTCCATCAAATATAGCAAAATCAAACCAAAAACAGAGCAGTATAAAATCAAACAAAATAGAATATTGGATAGAGCAAAAACAATTAATCAGAACAAAGCAAAACAGTGAAAACAGTATTGGACTTCAAAGACCAGATAGAAGGAAATCCCCCATATTTGCTGTATTGCATACTGTCATCCTCCCAAGAGATGCTCAGACCTCTGGCCCCAGGTCAGCATAATCAACCAACTATGCAAGTATTTAGTTGCTTTATGTACCTTAGTGGCTATCAACTCCAGCTGACTTCAAAACTATCCAGCTGCACGGGTTGGGAGTGGGGCATTTGATAAATATGTGGGGTGGTTTTGTTTTTTTTTTTGTCTTTTTCCTTTTTATCGGTACCAGGGATCGAACTCACGACTGCCTGCTTGGAAGGCAGGCACTTATGCTGCTGAGTTAACTCCCCAGCCCCGATAAATATGTTTTTTATATAAAGCATATTGATAGATCCTGTCTCCCAGTCCACTCTACCCATATTTCTTTTTACTGGTGAATTGAGACCATCTACATGAATGGTTATGGCCGACGTGCACTGGCTCATCTCTTCCTTACTATTTTCCTGCTATTAACTCCCTACTTTTCCCCTCCATTCAATTGCTTTCCCTGCAATTGATCCCTGTGCTGCTATTCCTGGAACCATGGTCATTTTTATCTCTCTCTAGAATGTCCTTCAGTATTTTTTGTAGGGTTGGTTTGGTGGTCATGAATTTCTTCAGTTGTTCTTTGTCATGGAAGTATCTTGTTTCTCCATTAATTTTGGAAGATAGTTTTGCAGGGTACATCAATCTGGGTTGGAAGTTGTTTTCTTTCAGGACTTGAAATACTTTACTGTAATCTCTTGACTTGATGCTTTGTGTGGAGAAGTCTGTCATGATTCTGATGGGTTTTCCTTTATAGGTGATCTGTTTCTTTTCTCTAACAACTTTTAATATTCTGTTCTTGTGCTGAATTTCTGGGATCTTGATTATTATGTGTCTAGGTGTAGATTCATTTTGGTTATGCATAACTGGAGTGCTTTATGACTCACTTATCTGTATGTCAGGTCCTTTTCCTGTAGTTGGGAACTTTTCTGTTATTACTTCTGTAAATAGTCTTTCATGTCATGTCTAATACCTAGTACAGAGCCCAGGGATCCAGGCAATCCATCCCTACAGCCAAGAGAGAAAAAAGTCTGGCTACTGCTCCAGATGGCAGCAAACCTTGGCAGCATCCACGTGTGCTGATTTTAGGTGCAAGGAAAATGCACAAATTCTGAGGGTAAGATGGCTTCCACCTTGATTGCAAAGGACCTGGGATGCCAAGCAGTGTGCCCCTGAGAGGGCAATTTGTAAAGACATTGGTTTTGCCAGCTTTCAATGGAGTTCTTAATTTCCTGGATATTGCTTTGAATCTGTTTTAATGTACTGTAAATCTTTCTTATATTGTTCATTCACAGTTTCTGTCATTTTCTCATGCTTCTCTATTTTTTAACTATGTCTTCTTTAGATATGTTCAGCAATTCTATAGTTATATTTTTATTTCTTCTTTTACTTGAGAAAATATTTCTGAAATAATTTCTCTCAGAGCCTCATGAAGTTGTTTCTTTATCTTTTGTTGTTTAAAAGTTTACCTGTTGTTGTTGTTGATGTTTTGGGGTACTGGGGATTGAACTCATGACCTCATGCTTGCCAGGCAGGCACTTACAACACTGAGCCAAATTCCCGGCCATGAAGCTGTTTCTTTACTTCAGTTGCTATCACTTCAGAAACTTCAGATGTGCAATTCCCAATCTGTTACATATTTATAGCTCCTGGACTTTCTTATGTTGGATGGAGGCCAGAGACTGCCTTTTGCTTCGTCTTGATATTTTCCTAGGTTCTTCCAGACAAGCAAGTTATAGGGTCCCAGGCAAATCCCATGTTGGCTATGATTTCTCCAAGGCATGACTGGCTGGTTCTCCTAGTCAGTGTTTGCTATGGGTGCCCAGTGGTGGCCCGTGAGTGCGCTGGTGCAGGGCTGGCTGCTGCTTCTTCCAGACCATGCTGGCTATTGGTGGGAAGCCTCCCCAATGGCAGCTCTAAATGATTTTCAGTGATAATGATGACTACTCAAAGGAGAAGGAATAGTCTGATCAATAAATGGTGCTGAGAAGATTGGATTTTCATAGGCAGAAAAATGAACTTGGATAGCTAGCTCACAATATATACAAAATTAACTCAAAACAGATCAGTGATGGAACTAACAATCCATAAAATTCTGAGATGAAAACATAGGGGTGGATCTTCATGATCCTGGTTTTGATTAGGAATTTTTAGATATGACACCAAGGAACCAGCAATAGAAGAAAAAAGCACACAAATTAGGCCTGATTTAAATTAAAACTTTTGTACATTAAAGAACATTGTCAAAAAAAAAGAAAACATACAGAAGGCAAAACATATTTACCAATCATATATATGGTAGGAATATAGTATCTATAAAGAACTCATAACTCAGCAACCAAAGCATAAACAGCTGAACTAAAAATGAGTAAAGCCCTTAAATAGACAATTTTCCAAAGAAGATATAAAAATGGGCAAGAAGCACACAAAATGATTCTTGCCATCATTAATATTAAGGAAATGTAAGTCAGCACTTTTATGAAACATCACTTGATCACTTAGATGGTTGTAATTTTTTTTTGTACTGGGGATCAAACTTACAACCTTACACTTGCTAGGCAGGCAGTTGAACCTCTAAGCTAAATCCCCGGCAATAGTAATTTTAAAAAGTGGAAAACGCATGTTGGCAAGGCTGAGGAGATACGTACATTTCCGGCAGGAAGGTGAAATGTTGGAGCTACTGGGTTACTGGCTCCTCAAAAAAATTAAAGATCATCATGTGACCAACAATTCTACCCCTAGGTATATGTCTCAAAAAATTAAAGACAGATGCTCAAAAACTTGCACACAAGTATTCATTATAGCCTTACTCACAAGAACGGAAAGGTGAAATAGTCCAAATGTCCAATCACTAATGAATGCATAAACAAAATACATATAATAGAAAATCGTTCAACCATAAAAGTAATGAAGTTATGATATACACAATCACATAAATGAACTGTGAAAATATGCAACTGAAAGAAGCTGGGCATAAAAAGTCACATATTATATGGTACATTTATTTAAAAATCTCGAATTTATTTAAAAATCTTGAATAGGTAAATTAACAGAGCAGAGATCAAGTGACGGTTCCCAGAGATTGGCAGGAGGGAAGAACAAGGAAAGACTGCTTAGAGAGTCTGGGTTCCATTTGGGCTGGTAGTGAGCGTGTTCTAGTGCTAGACAGTGAAGGGTGTACAATACTATGAGTCTACTAAACGCCATTGAATTGTACAGTTTAAGATACTTAATTTTACGTTATATGAATTGTAACTCAATAAAAACAAAATTGGAGGAATCCCAAAGGAAATAGTGGAGTGTGTTGAGAACTGGAAATATCCACAGAATTGGAAGATATTCCATGAAACAGAGGAGAGGGTTGTATCTCACAGAGCTTTTAAAGTCAGGGCGAGGCATTACGCCGCAGCCCTGGAGAGCATGCATGTGGGAGTAAGGAGGCTGGGCAGCGAGGTCAGCAGTCTCTGCCTGCGCTGGCTGTGTGGCTTGGGACAGGCGGGAATGGAGGTGTACAGGACAGTGGAGAGCATGCAGCCATTCCAGCTGTGGGGTTGGGACAAAGTGGAGGTGGCAGGACAGATGTAGGTAGACAGGGGTCCATAGGGGTGGGATAGTGAGCTGGTAGGACTTGGTGGTAGTTTCAATACGTGGATAAGGAAAAAGACCCCCAGTTTGAAGAACAGTTAAAAATTTGCACTTGTTATTAGATGTCTTTGTGGAACCAACATCAAAACATCCCTGTAGACTATATAACCTGAAAGTGTTGTCTTTCTTGGGCAAAATTTTGTGCAGTTTGCCACAAAAAGAATAGTATTAAAAGAACCGCTGACCAAACCAAGGCACATAGACAGTGAGCATGAGTTATTAGAATCAGAGAAGTCCGCGTTTAGAGGCAGTCTTGGAGATCGTCTGAATCAACCTCCTCCTGCTGCAGATGAGATAACAGATTCAGCACATTAAGTGCATCCTAAAGACAAGCTTCTGCCCTGCCACTTCAGAATGCTGCTCAGGTCTCAGGGAGGGGTAGCATTAGCCTGCCTTCTCAAACTTCTCTGTATTTCTGTCTCTTATATGCTCAATGTTTGGAGAAATGGAAGTTTTTTGGACACTGTCTCTAACTGCACAAAGCCTATGTTTGTGGCTCCATCTGCGGCCACTCTGGACTCTACAGCCACATAGCCTGGGAGCCAACGCTAGCCCTATCAGCTGCTAGAATGAGCGTAAGCAAAGTCTTTGACTTGCTAGTCTTGTGGGTCATCTAACCCAAATGGGTCTGAGAATGAAACAAGTTGGTTCCTGCTTTTACCTTGAACTACTGACCCTGAGGTCAAGCTGGAGTCTATCCTTTATGCCCACGGGATGGAAACCACAGGAGTGGGCCTCCTCAGTGCCACTCTCCTTTCCCTTCTCGCCTGTGGTGGCTTCCTAGTTTGAGGCTGGGCTCCAAGTATAACGAGTCACTGTGGGCACCATCCAGTCATGCTCCAGTGACTGCCTCTAACATTCCCGTATAGCTAGTTTTCAGATGCACTCAGTCTAGCACAATCGTGGATTGATAACCAGAGCTGGTATAAGGAAAGAGTAGCCAGTCATGCCTGGCATGTGTGCACCTGAGTGGAGGGGGAGGAGGTGAGGAGAGGCCACTATGTCTCTGTATTTAGGAACATTATTATTTCCTCTTTTTTCCTTAATGAGAAACACTTTAAAAATCAATTATTTAATTCTGAAAGAGCCCCAGGGCATTTTAAGTGTATAAAGTGAGACCTATGACATTAACCCCAGATTCTAGAAACTTTCTAAAGCACCGCTGTGCTCCTCAGAATGACTGGCATCATTACAGCACCTTTGCAGTGATTAACACTCATGTCATCCTGAAGCCACAATTACTTCACACCTGATCTCAATGTGATTCCTGTCTAAGGGCTTCTGGGAAGGAAAAAAAGACCCTGAAACATTGTCGGAAATAATACATAGAAGTAAGGGGTTCTGTAAGTCGTATTTCCTATTTGGCACTTTTTTGTTTTGTTTTGTTCAGGCTTCTCTGAGTGCAAATGTGGAGACAAAGAATTGAGGGAACTTCTGTATATTCCAGCTCCAACCTAAGCAGACTGCCTCTTACATGCTCTTCATTATTTTATTTCTTCTGGTGTTTTATGTTGTGAAAATGAAGGCTAAAGTAAAAGAGATTTGAATGTCACTGCTCTGTGTTTAGGGAAAAACTCAAATATTTTATTTCCTGTCTGTATCCTTTTTTCCAGTTCTGTTTTCCTATTTTTAGAATGTTGTCCTCTGCATCTCATTATCCCCAGTGTTAGTCATTGTTAAAACATCATGGGAGGATCCTGGTTAGATATGAGAGGCAGCATGGACAGACTGCTTCATCCTCTTCCTAATGTCCTACTGTAGTTCCAACCATAAAGAGGGAAAAAACCACAGACCCATAAGACCACAGAGGATGAGAAATGATAAAACGTCAGTACAGTCCAGGAGGTGAACAGCTGATAGGAGAGCACCACTCGGCCTTGGAACTGGGCCAAGCTTAACCTCTAAGCTTGCTTCTTGGGATGTCAAGGAAAGGCCAGCTGAAGCATGAATCTCCGACGAGCTGGAGGCACCATCTACCTCCTGGAGGTTAAAGTGCAAGCCTGGAAGTAAGACTGGTCTTTAGAGCTTCTAGACTCCTCCACCAGCCCATAAGCATTCTGACAGCAGCTCTCCCAACACACACTGAAGCTGGTGAATCATCCTCTGGAGCAAATGACTCGGGATTGCCAGGGCTGAAACATAAAGTGTTTAACAGAAGTCTCATACATTCAGAAGTGGAGTTTTCAGAAGGTGATTGAATCATGAGGGCTCTCTCTTCATAGTCCATTCATGTGATTGTACTTTTATGACATTACTGGGAGGTAATGAAAATAGGGTGGAGCGCCATTCGCAGACCGTGGAGGGAGAGAAACAGAGCTCACCAGGAGGTGATCCCCGCCTGGAAATCATAGCATTTTCATTGTTTTCTTGGGTTGGGTTTATTGTCTTTTGTTTTGTGTGATTATGTTAAATCTGATGGCGTGAAAAGCTATTTGAAAGACAGCGAGACATGTTATGGTGACCACTTTGGATTTACCATTAGCTTGTTTTGAAGTCCTTTCACGCATTCATTGTTTCATTTTTATTGCTTTTATTTTATTCTGTTGTGTTCGATTTTTACTATGTCCAAAGGTATCTGCAGCTATTTGAAAGATAACAAAAGCATTACGGTAACTATTGCAAATTTCGTAAGGTTTTGAAGTCCTGTATCACTTATATTGTTCTTTTTATTGGCTTTATTCTATTTTATTTTCCTTGGTTTTATCCTCTTTAAAATAAAGAAAGAGCCAGGGGTTTAGCTCAGCGGCTCAAGCACTTGCCTGGTAAGTGTGAGGTAGTGAGTTCGATCTCCGGTACCAACAAAATAAAATAAAGAAAAGGAAAATAGCAGGGCAGGGCCTGGCAGATGGGAGTGGGGTGTGACCTTGGGAAGTAAATCTGGTCCTTAGTGGCGCCTTCCTGGCTCTCTCCTTTTAGCTCTTCTCCCTGTTCTCCGTGATGTGAATTGCTTTGTGCCCTTTGCTGTGTTCTTCCTCACCGCAGGCCCACTAACCACGGGACTGAAACTTTGAAACCATGGGCCAGAGCAAACTCTCCTCCCTTAAATTGTTTTAGGCCAGGTCTTTTAGTTCCAGCAGCAGAAATCTGATTCACAGGGATTCTAGGGACAGCTCAGGGTACAGCAAGGTGTTATCCTAGGTGTTGGAAAACCAAGCCCATGGCCTCTTTTTTTCTGTAAATAAAGATTTATTGGAACACAGCCATGCTCATTCATTTTCATATTGTCTATGGCTTCTTCTGCACAGCATGCTAAAGATAGGATAGTTGCATTAGGAACCATATGGCCCAGAAAGCTTAAAGTATTTAGTATATGGTTCTGTTTGGAGCAAATGTGTTGATAGCCTGTTGTGAGAGCCACTAGTCAAGCATGGGATGTCCTATCAGATGGATCTGTCATCAACAATGTCTTCCTACTAAACATAGGTAATAAAGACATTTGATAAAAACTCCTAGCACAAAACAGATAAAGGGAGAAAAGGAATCCAGGTAGAAAGAAGATAATTCAGAAACCAGAAGAAAACCTCAAACATTTTTCTACAATTCATGTCTTTGCAGAGATAGGAGATATAGTTTGTTCATGAAACATGAGTAAAAGGCTATACAAAAGGAACATTGAAAATTTAGAGCCAGACAGCATAAGCACCCATCTGTCTGGCAAGTGCAAGGTCTCGAGTTCAATTCCCAGTATCAAAAAAAAAAAAAAAAAATTAACAAATGTTTTTACAAAATTAAAATGTAAAGTCAGAATAAGCATAATTCAGTAAAAACACAGTTTTGGGCTGCATAATGATGTTTCAGTTGGCGACAGACTGCCACAATTCAGTGCGGGTCTCCCAAGTCATAATGAAAATTTCCCGTCTTTCTGAGACACAGCAACTGGGATAACTCTGTGGGATAACAGGTTCCTCGTGTGTATGCGGTGTTGCTGGTGTAAGCACAAGAGTTGCTGGTGTAGGTGTGCTGCCATCACGTGAAAGTGCAACACATAAATTACGGACAGTGTGTAACTTAGTAATGATAGTAAACAGCTGTCCCTGGCTTACACATTTGCACAACTGTATTTTTATCATTATTTTAGAGTGCATTCTTACTACTTAGAAAGTTTCGGGTAGAACACCGTGCTGAGCTTCCTCCGTGTCCTTTGCTAAGTCTCCAGATTGTATCAGCAGCCAGGCTGAGGGACTGGTTTCCACCACCTGAGTCTATGTAAGTGCGCATGAGATCAGAACAGTGTAATAGCACAGGACTTACTGAAGTGCTGGAAAATACAATTGAAAAATTCTTGCAGAGAGTGGAACAAGAACCCAGATAAAAATAGAGGATCCAGCCAAGATGTCCAGCTGCTCACAAATACAGGTTTCAGAAAGAAAAGTGTAGAACAGGAAATCATCAAGGAAGCAACACAGGAAAGTTCCTGAAGTCAAAGCGTGGGACGTTCCTGCTCTGTGAATGGATTCACAGCTGTAGCCCTAGGCCTGGGATGCTAACTAGTACTAGGGCTCCAGGCTTCTGGTTGAAATGAGCAAGTGGGAGACACGGGTTACTTCAAGAAATTCACAATCAGAATAACTCTGGGCTTTGCAAAAACAAATTAGGGGCTACAGATGATAGACTAATGCTTGTGTGACTCAGAAATGATTTCACTCTCTACCCAAGTCAACTGTGGAAATAAAGAATTGTTCAATCCTGAGAGGCTCCTGGAGGTGGTGAGCCTCCTGAAATATGTCTTCTGGCAGAGACCCAGAATAAACACAGTCAACCGGTGGGGCAGAAGAAGGTGTCCATTAAGAATGTGATGCGGAGGGAGCTGCTCCTCACTGTTGTATTTAGCACCAGGGGAGAAATGCCAGCAGCGGGGCCCCACTGCCCTGGAGATGGAGACACTTCTGCAGTAATAAGTGAAGTTTAAGTATGTCTCGGGGAAAATGCTAGCAACTGCCTTCCTGACTATGTGGTGGACAGTGCTTTATGCCACCCAAACCCAGTTTGTTTTCTTCTGTGTGAACAGCTCTGCTCCCCGTTCCCAGCCCCTGGGGGCTACTTGTTGAGAATGGTTGCACTATGGGACCCTGGAATCTGGGTCCCCGAGCCACACCTCAGGCAATAGCTGCTGGTTTGCTTAGGACAGTGATGATAAATAAGCACAATGAAGAGTTGGTGCATGAGAGGTGGAGACTCAGTTACGAGTGGAACCCACAGCACCCCATGGACGGGGGAAGATGGCCCATGTCCAACCAAGCAGCAGGATAGCTGCAGGGTCCCTGTCTGCATGGTCCCTGACATTCACCTCATGCATTCCACAGGCCATTTCTCCCTTTCACCCTGAAGGGACAGAAGAGTGGTCCCAGAGGCTATGTGCGGTGATGCAGTGAGCATTCAGGTAGTAGGTGTCTGCAGAGCATGAGAAGCTTCCAGTTGGTGACCTCTCTTCCTGTGTTTAACTCCTATTATTGGAGACCCAGGCTGTGATTTTTTACCACAAGTACTACAATATTAATAAAACTGTATTAATTAAACTTGCTCAAGTGAAAAGGGAGTTTAATGTGAGGATAAGTACCATTCCATGGAATCAAGGACATCTGAGTTAGGCCTCAGAAAAGAAAGAACACGGTCACTATAAAGTGGCCCCTTTTCCATATATGTGCATTTTTAGGGACTGATGGCTGTACAATTCAAAGGTCACATTTTTACATACATGCCAGAACTCATCTGACTCTCTCCCAAATACCAAGGTTTTGAAGAATGGTTACAGTGGCCGTACAGGGGTCAGGGGTTCAGCCCTGGACCAGTCTGCTGGTGACTGCATGCTGTGGTTAATTTCATGAACAGGGTTGGTAAAAGAGTAGCAGAGCTCTGCAAAAAGGAGGAGTCAGAAAGCAAGCAGACTCCTGGAAGACGCATATCCCGGCCATCAGACACTGCCCATGCAGAGCACCTGCTGTGTGCTGGGCATGTGAACGCTTGGGCCTGTTCTGTAGAGATTTACAGTCTGTTTGGGGAGATAAATGGGACAAAAGAGAGAAATCAAATTCAGTGGCCGTGAAACACTTTAAGAATGGCAAACATGGTCCATTCTGCATGCAAATATTTTACTGCAGTAATTTAAAGCAAGCAAACAGAACAGGCATTCAATGAATCTGTGCCTTGGTGCTGCAGCTCAAGTGCTCTGGTGGTCAGAAGGCTAAGGGTGGCTTGGGCTCATGTAGCACCGCGTTACTCTGCGATCAGGTTGAGAATCAGGAGCTGGCTGCTGGGCTCATGGTGCTGAGTCACAGCACGGAAGGAGGACCCATGGCCATCTCCCTGACGTTTCTGTTCTGCCAAGCACGCGACTCACACTGAGAGGAACGGAGCTGCCAGCAAGCACCACATCCACAGCTTCTGGAAACTCCGAGGCTGCACCCACGAGGCCCTGCACTAGCCCAGCACTTGGTGTCTTCCTGGCCCACCCGGCCTCGCTTACTTATTTGGGCCTTTCAGGCAGCGTTTCGAGCATCCCCTAGAGGGCGCTGCAGGCCTCAGACTTGCCAGCCAGCTCTGGGCTTTCTGGAGCGCACACTGCACACTCTCCGCATGACTGGTGTTAAGGTTTAGATCTGAGACGTCCTGCAGGAGGCTCAGGTGTTCAGAGGCAGCCTTTCAGAAGGTGACTGCATCAATCCTCTGACAGTTCATAGCTGAAGGGCCGTCAGGAGATAGGTTCCAGTGTAGGAGGCAGGTCAGTGGGCTTGTGCCTCGGAAGGTGCTGTGTATCTCCTGCCCTGGCTGTCTTCCTGCTCTCCCATCCACCTACCCTTGTGCCTTGATGTTTCTGGGCCTTAGTGACAGGTGGCCGTGTACCGGGACCCTGAGCTGAAATCAGTCTTTCCTGCTTTCAGTTGTGTATGTCTGGTGATTTGACCAAACCTTAGAATGCCAGGACCTTCAGGCTGCCAGGTTTCCAGCTGGTACTCCAGGTCTCTGCATGCCAGATGGCAGCCTGACCCTCACTTGATAGGTGGGCACAGATAACACCTCGGTTCTTGGCCTCTACGTGGAGAGCCCTGGGCAGGCAGTAGCCATCAGATGGGAGGGGGTATGAATGATGAGTTGGAGCCCTAAAAGATGTCCAGTCTATTCCACAGCCTTCAGCAAGGAAACAGGCATGTGCTCCTCTGCCACTATGGAACACATCCCAAAAGGCCTTGGCTGGTGTTTCACGTGTTGCTTAGTAAAGCAGGTAGATCTGCCTGACAATAAGACGCAGAAGCACAGTTAATACTAGATCAGACACATAGCCATGAAAAACACTTATATAGCAATACCTAGCATCTAGCCTGGGGGCGAAAAGAAAAAGGAAAGCCAGCAAAGAGGACATCACACAGTACCCCAGGTATATTTACGTCTTGGCTTTTAGAGTCCAGGGACAGCTGGAATTCCGCGGGAAGGCCTGCTTTCTACTGGAAGGTGAGCAGCAAGAGAGCAGCCTGGAAATGAAACAAGGCAGCCGATTCACGCACTCCCGTCATGTGCAGTGCTTGCTCTGCTCGGTCACAGCAGTCACAATCCATCTGGCAGCATAACTGCTGGAAAATGTGTGGAAGCCACCTTAGCAACTTCCCGATAAACTCCTCAAAAATCTCAACCACTGAAATGAGAGGCTCTTGAACACGCTTTCTAGGTGATTCCACAGGATTTAAATGACTTCTAGAAAGTCATCATCTTGATGACATAGTTTTTAAAAGCAGAATGAAAATAATTTTACTACATTGTCTATACTCTTACAAAATATGTGAGTAAACAGCCCACATTTTCAGATTGCTTTTCAAAATCTAGGAAGCTTTTTGCAGAGTTTAAAAATGGCCACAGAAATGCTAAAATGCGGGAATTCCTTAAAGTGGCAACTTTAGGTCCCAGGTCCTGCCTGGGAATGGAGGAGAGAACAAAGCCTGCCTATTTGAGCTGTCCAAACCTGGGACAAACAACAGAAAGAGACTGAGAGGAAGGGCTGGGGAACAGAGTTAGCCAGGACTCTCAGGGACCCCAGAGCTACTAGGGCCAGAGCAAACACGAAGCCCCCCAGCCCCTCCGCTCAGCGGCTCTGAGAATGTCCTCTTATTGTCGGCTTCTGTGGTTTTTATTTCACTCTGTAGTTCTTCTTGTATTTCCTAAATGTTCTGAGACCAGATGCTCCTAATTTCAGTCAGAAAAATAAGCAAGCAAAACAAGCATCCAAGTGTCACAGGAGTGGTGAGTGTCACCAATGTGTGCTGTCACACTCCTCCCTCTGGTTTACCTCCTCTTGTCTATAAAGCAACCTGCAGGTTGTGGGACTTTTCACCCGGGAGTCCAGAAGTAACCCCTCCTGGCCTCGTCTGTCTCTGGCCTATGTCTGCTTTTCTTGGGATTGTGATTCTTGTTATTTTAATTCATAATTTACTATAAATTTATTTTTTCTTTAGTTCAGTGAATTGCTAGTTATGCTGTTTGGATTACAACAGCATGATTTGTGGTCTATTGCCAGAAATGCTAAATTAAATCATCTTTTTTTTGAGTCATTATTGACCTTAGGTGGCTTCTTTTATTAATTTCAATTTTGAAATACTTCATTCTGTTGAGACAGTTAGCAAATGAATTTGTCAATAAATTTTTTAGATTTGCAAATAAGCCATAAATTTACCAAATCATGTTCAAATATTTTATTGAAATTGTATATGATAAATTCACATTGTTGCCAAAAATATTATAAAGTGTTTTAATTTTATCATATAAATTGCTAGCACATATTAATTTTTAATGTACTATTTTTTAAGAGCATATTTAAAGTCACAGCAAAGTTAAGCAGAAGGTGCTTGGAGTGAAGTACGTGCCTGTATTCCCAGCATCTGAGAGGCCGAGGCAGGAGGATTGCCATGAGTTTGAGGTCAGTCTAGGCTACATAGTGAGTTCAAGGCTAGCCTGAACTGCACAGTGAGACCTTGTCTTTAAAAAAAGCTAAGTAGAAAGTTCTTGTTACACCCTGTCCCCAGTACTCAGAGCCTCCCTGATTACCAGCATCCTCCCCCAGAGTAGCACACTGTGACAATCAAAATCTATAGTTCCCAGTAGGGTTCACTCGCAGTGTGCAGGCTACAAGTTGAACAAACATAAGATGAAATGTATCTGCCACAGCAATATCATGCATAACATTCTCAAGCCACAAATCTCTCCTCCACCTATTCTTCTCCTCGCCCTTGGTAACCACTGATTTTTTTTTTTTCTGTCTCCATAGTTTTACCTTCTCCAGAATGTCATGTGTTTGGGATCATACTGGGTATAAACCTTTTAGACTCTTCACATAGAAATAAGTGTTTAAGCTCCCTTCAGGTCTTCTGATGGTGTGGCAGCTCACTTCTTTTTAATACCAACCCAAGAAACTCAGGCGTCTACCTCTCATCCCAATGCCCAGAAAACCAGAAAGCTATTTGTAGACAAACCCATGCCAAGGTGCCAATAACCCTGGTGGTGATGCTCCTTACAATCTGTACAGTCGTGTTTTTAAAAGGTGTGTAGGGCACTGGGATTTGTGCCTGGTGAACTGTTGGCAGCCAGTGTGGGTTGGCAGCTCTTGTGTCATTTAAACATCACCACACACGTTGTCTTTGGAGGTGGAACTAGCTTGCTAGCTGGTCTTTATGTTCTAAAAATGTTTTGTATCCTAATTTTAAATTAGAAAAGGGAAATCAAATATTTTATTATTTCCAATGTTGTCATTTATGTTTCTATAGTAAATAGTTGACTTGGCCTAAACACAGTTTTGGCTCCAAAGCTTATAATTGCTGGTGATTTTGTTAGAATCCTCTCTTCTGCCCTAATTAACTTTGGCTTAATCTCTCCTATTCTTTAACAGCAAAGGCTCATTACGAGAAACTGAAAACTAGGTCAAGTATTTTAAATTCTTGTGGTCCTTGCTGATGTGACATAGTGACATCATCAGACAAGCTAAGGGACAACCACTTTGCCTATGAATGGGCAGGACTTTGGCAGACAGGCAGAGCTGGAAGTGAACCACACAGAGCTGTATTGGGAAGCTGGATTTGGAACCTACTGGAGAGATTAGACCTGACTTTTGAAGGCAATGAGTGAGCAATGACTCATCGAACAACTGCAAAAGAAGTTTCCAGGCAGGTTGTTCAGTGCAATGACGAACCATCTGACGGTACAGATTAATCCAGGCTGGGCGTGGGTTAATTCAGAAACACACATTAGTTTGCAGTGTCCTGCATTGCTGTAGGATTTAGTTTCTACCGAAAGTTTCAGGTATAATTTTCTTCACTAAATACAAAACAGTAAGCCAGGCATGGTGATGCATGCTTACAATCTCAGCACTCAAGAGAAGGACTATCATGAGTTCAAGGCCAGCTTGGGCTGCATAGTGAGACTGTGTCAATCACTCAATCATGAATGCTTTATGATAAAATAAATATCTCAAAGCAAAGGAGGTTAGTAAGTATTTCTAGTATTTGTACTGTCCACAATATTTTCTAAGAAAGAAGAAATAATGACTGTAAACCCTGGTGGTAACTGAATTGATCATGGAGTAGGACTCTGTGGATGTCATGTTGGTAGATAGTGACATGCATACACTATGTGTTCAAACTCACAGCCTGGCACTTTATCGTTGAGCCTGGCTTTGGGTTCCACTTGTGGAAAAGTCAGTAAACCTCAATTTCCACTAATGTCAGTAAACCTCAGGCTTATCAGGAAAATGGAGGCGACACCATCACCTCCACTACTGTGGAGAGTCAACAAGGACAGCCTCAGTGTATGTGGCATTACAAATGTGAATAATCATTTTTAGTCCGTGCATAGGTTCAAGTTTAAATCAATGTAAAGCTCAGTCTGAAAGGGATACAGAAACATCACACAGTTTCAGTGGCATTGTGTGGAGTTTCAGTGGAGCTGTGTGAGGAAGGAGGACAGAAATCTTTTTGTGTTCTGCTTTTCTGATGGTTGGATGAGGACGTATTTGAAGCTGCTAACAGACTCACCGTGACAGATAGAGACGGCCTCCGTGGGGAACAGCAGGCGTGGTCTTCTCTTTCTGGCATCAGGCTGACATCCACCACCACGAAGAGCAGGGCCAGCCAGCCTTCCACCACTCACCTTGCAGGAGCCATACACCCAGCTCTGGTTTTCAGCTCTGGTTTAGTATTTTCAAAAGTAATTTGAGATTATATAACAGCACATTGTCTCTAATAAGAATGTGGGCTGAGTCATCCAGTTAGCACGGTGTTTGTAAAATAACCAGTACTTTTCATTTTGAAATTTTCTTGAATAGAGATACAAATGTCAAGCCCATCCATACAGTGACATCTGCATACACCATGAGCTAGTGACATTTGCTTGTTTCTTTAATGTTTGGTCTGATTCATAAGAATTACTCATGCAACTCATCATCATCTGTCACTGAGGCCACAGCCCTTCTTATTAGTAACTCTACCAATTAGCTAGAAAGTTACCACTTCTTCTTCTTTCCCCATCACGTCCCGCCAACGCACTGAACATCATTGTCTTTTCATTTCGCTTCTCACCACTTTAGCATCCCACTCACCAGACTCCTTTTGCAAATCGCTCTCTCACATAAGGAGACAGTGCCTTGGAAGGATCATCCCAGGATGTGCCCAGCACTGGTGAGACTGACAGCTTGATCTGGCTGCTCCCCCATCAGGCTTTCTGATGAAACATTTGCGTACCCCTTGGCTAGGGGCACATGTCCTTAGGTAAGGATGTCTCATATAAATGGGGATTCACAGTCAGGCAAACCCGAATTCACCTAAGAAAATAATGAGATGGAATATTTGAAATTACGAATATCCCCCAAAATATGGGACATACAGGCACTGTCTCTATAAGAAAATTCAGCCTAGATTGAAACTAGATTGTTTTGAGCAAATCAAAAAAGCTGTTTGTCCTTGACTGCCTTCCGTCTTGTCTTCTTCTCTAGCAGTCAAGAATGGCCTATTTCTGCTACAATGGACGCTGAAAGAAGAAGAGCAATAATCGTCTACATTTATTTTATAATTATTTGAAAATTGTGTCCATCTTAATATTGCAATCACTTAGTTGTTGAGATTAAGAAAAAACCCTAGAGTACAGAAGCATAAAATACACCACCATAGCAGTGAAAAAGCGGTCTGTCACCCACGTGGATCATGCTAAGCTTTTAAGTGCTGTCCTATCACTTTTGCTTAAAGTGTCACAGGCTGTAAAGCTCCTAGTCATCTGCATCTAGCACCTTGGAGGAGCCTGCCTGGCCAGAACACAGTTTAAACACACAGAAGAAGAGGAAGGTGTGAGAGAGGGGAGCTGGCGCCCCGCTGCGCCCGTTGCATAGGGCCTTTCAGCCTGTCTCCCCTTCCTAGATGACCTTTACCTGACTTTCAGCAGGGAGTTTGCATTAAAATATAAAACTCTCAATCATAATGAACAAACCATCTCTTCTCCGCTTTAAACACCTGATACGAGAGCTCTCCGGGGCTTTGTTGGTTGCTGCAAGCGCCCATCTGCTTTGAGAGACCATCATGATCCAAAAGGGGTCAGAGAATGGTAAAATAAACAGAAGGCACCCACAAAAGTGTGTCTGGAGCCCACCAAGCCCTGGCATGTGGGTGTTCTCAGAGAGCGCTTGGAGACCCGCCCCGAGGTCCCTGAAGGCTTCCCCTCTCCACCACCCATCACCTCTCTTCCTGCAAATGAGGTTCTCCGCCTGGGCAGAAGCGAACCAGCTACAGCACTTTCTGTCCCCACAATCCAGAACTGTGTCATCAGAGCCACACTCTCCAAATGCCCCCACCTTGACTCCATCCCCCCCACCCCCTTGATGTCTCTGTGCCCTGAAGAGACATGAAAAGGGCTGGGCTCCCTCAAAGGAAGCCCATTTCTGTGCTCAGTCATGTCCTCACAGGAGGAGTTTGTTAAAACTTCAGGCTCTCAGGCCAGTCCCAGAGGAGCTGAGACCTGCCCTGAAGTATCACGAGATGCCCAAGTCTTTGTGGATACACACGCACTTATGGAGCACTGGGCTCGGTCACTTTACTTTAAGTCACCCATGGGACCTAACACAGTGAGGACGCGGAGGTAGAGACTGAGCAGAACAGCTTCCAGGGAGGAGAGGCCAGGGGCTGCTGGGAGCTGCCTGAGCTGAAAGAAATGCGGGAGAAAGGCGCTCCCTGGAGACTTTGGAGGCAGTGAGGCCCTGCAACCCCTTGAATTTGCATTTCTGGTTTCCAAATTGGCAGGCCCGTTTCTTTGGCTTCATGCCACCCTGTTTGTATGGTCTGTTGCCATAGCCCTGGGACTCATGGCCATCTGTGCTCTGGAGGCCTCGGTTATAGGGCTGCCCCTTCTTTGCCCCTGGAGTCTGCACCCCACTGAGGTTGGCACCAACCCCACAGCTGTACGTGGTGGCCACAGAGAAGTTCAGGAGCCTGACAAGGAAGTGCAACAGGAAGTCAAAGAACTCCAGGAAATGGGATTTGCTCCATTTTTAAAGATCGGCTGTGATTTCTCTTCCTTTTTCTCCCAGAGGGCTTGAGGCAGAGGAAGAAAATAAACTTGACAAGTTATTCTTCACAGCTACAGGGCTCATGGGCTCAGTTGAAAATGACTCAAGTTCTGGGTACACATCCAGTAGTGAGGCCAGACACCGGGGCTGCTAGCGTGGAAGAAGGGGATTATCTGAAGTCTGTGACAGCCAGGTCTGTGCTCTGGACTCTGGTCCTGGAAGACAGGGTATGACTCTTTCAAGAAACCCATCCTCTGCACCGGGGGAGGATCAGATCATTTGGCCAGTACTGTAACATTTTAGAAGAAGTATTTCTTTTCTCATCTATGTGGCTGGACCTCCCAATTCATCATAGAATGAGAAGCCTGAAAGGTTGATTAGCCTTTTGAGGCTTCTGAGAAAATCAGCTTTCAGTTGAGGGCCAGTGCTAGGCAGGTTTCAAATACAGGTAGAGAGAAACCTAATATTTGAAAGCACTTTCTACTGATTGACCCATATGTGCAGTTGCCTCCTGGAATTTTCCACAAGGCCTGTCACAGAATAGGGCCAGCTCTCCTGGCTGAACACAGAACTGAACAAAACCCAGGGCTCATGCACACTGGGATTTATGTAAGTAACGTAATATTAGATACAGCTTCACCAGAGAATGTCTGGGAGACATACTCACAGCTCCTGCAGCTCATCAATCACCTGGATACTGCTACCCGATCCTGCTCATGGCCTGTGAGTGAGAATTACTCCTACCTGCAGTAAAGAAGCGGTCTCAAGAGTCAGCTCCTGCTAGACATAGGAATAGGTTGCCTGCGCAGTCATTCTGCTATTCTAAATCCCAACGTCCACCCTCCATTGCAAAGCCATCCTCTCCCTCCCAGGGACAGACCGTGCATCTGGGCAGAGATGTCACGTTCCATCCTCACCCACCCTGACTGCCACAATATATGAGTAAGTAAAGGTGTTGGTAATTTTTTTTCATGGTAGTGGGAATTGAACCAAGGGCCTGGTGAATGCTGGGTAAGTGCCCTAACACAGAGCGACATTCCAGTAGAGAAATGTGGGTGTAGGTTAGTCAGTGATGGGTAACTTTAGTGTTTGTTAGAAGGCTCTGGATATGCCTATTGATATTTGGAGAGCATTCAAAATGAAAAAAAAAAATCAAGCGAGCTGAAAGTCAAGATGGATTTCATCAACTAATTTCCAAACTAACAATTTTCTTTTTTTTTATTTTTAACTTAAAAAATTCTGAGAGAACCAGGCCTCACAAGGAGCTGATCCCTGCTGGAAACCAGTGTCATATGTTGGCCACTGGGAGTGGGGACAGCCAGACCCACGCCTCTCTTCATGAGTAAGAGCCATTTGCAGACTGTGAGGAGAGAGAACCAGGCCTCACCAGGAGGTGGCCCCTGCCTGGAAACCATATCATTTTGTTTCCTTGGATTGGGTTTTATTCTCTTTTGTTTTATTTGGTTATGTTAAATCTGGTGGCAAGAGCAGCCATTTAAAAGACAGCAAGATATATTATGGTAGCCATTTTGGATTTACTATTGGCTTATTTTGAAGTCTTTTATCGATTCATTGTTTTATTTTTAGTGTGTCTACTCTATTCTGTTCTGTTCAATCTTTACTATGTCCAAAGGTATCTGCAGCTATTTTGAAGACAGCAAGAGACATTTTGGCAATTATTGCTGATTTCATAAGGTTTTAAAGTCCTGTATCACTTATACTGGTTTATCTTGATTGGTTTTGTTCTGTATAATTTACCTTGGTTTTATCCTCTTTTCTTGAAGTTATTTTGAAGGTAGTTAAAACATCACAGAACAAGACAGGACAAAGTCAATCGATACAATGCAGTGAAACTGGTACAGAACTTCACAGCAGGATACCGGACTACAGTAATAGGCACCATAGTGTATCTTGTTATCTTTACAATAGTTGTCCTTTCTTTCAATCAGGTATAACAAAATCAAACCAAATACAGAACATCATAATACCTATCAAAATAGAATATCAAATAGGGCAATACAATTAATCAGAACAAAGCAAAATAGTGATAACAGTATTTGCCTTCAAAGAGATGGTAGAAGGAAATCCCCCATATTTGCTATATTGCATACAGTCATCCTCCCGGGAGATGCTCAGACCCCTAGCTCTCATTTGCTAACAGTGGGGGAATGTTTGATTCTCAGCCCACGTGCTGGTAGGCGCATAGCTGTTACCAGGCAGGTGAGTGGGTTGCCTTGTTGCCCAGCGCCCTAAGTTCTAGCATGGTAGGATCTTGGGGATGCTGGCTAGTTCTCTCCCTGGGTCCCCACCACTTGCTCAAGCCACCAGTTTTATCCTCTTTAAAATTAAAAAAATTCTTCCTGTTAAATTTCCTTTTATTTTCACTGATTATACAGATTAATAGTTTTCATTTTGGCAGATTCATAACACACTTTGATCCTTTTCTCTGCCCATTGCATCCTGTCTGGCCC
Source organism: Cavia porcellus (assembly GCF_034190915.1). Classification (NCBI taxonomy): domain Eukaryota; kingdom Metazoa; phylum Chordata; class Mammalia; order Rodentia; family Caviidae; genus Cavia; species Cavia porcellus. Next base: position 4,282,380 of record NW_026947503.1, read on the forward strand.
ACCCCTGAGTTTCACATGACGGGGAGCGGGGGGGGGGGGGGGAGTCTCATGCACATGTTCATATGCATCTCCCTGCTATTTGCCCTTACGCCTCCCTGTTCCCTCCTATTGTCTAATAACAGTTTCCCTCCTACTTTCTTGTCAGTTTCTTATATTCGACATTACCTGAGTCATTTTCTCATCACTGAGACATGAAATCTGACATCCAATCTTTAAAGGAGGAAAGGCTTATTTTGCTCACAGTTCGTAGAGATTTCAGGCCATAGTCAGCTGACTCTAATTCAGGAAGGAAATGGAAAAGGGGTTGTGGGGGAAAGCTGTTCACATCATGCCAGCCAGGAAGTAGAGAGTGAGAGTGAAGGAAGGAGTCAGGAAGGGAGAGCGGTCCTTCCAGGTCACACCCCGCTGACCGCCTCCTCCCACCAAACTCGATCTACTAACAACAAGTCAGATTTCTTGTTACTTTTCTCATTGCCAAGACAAAATGACCAAGAGGTTTTTGGCTTACAGTCTGTAGAGGTTGCAGTCCAAGTTGGTTGCCTCCAAGGCAGGGTGGCATGAAAGAGGAACATCAGAAAAGAGAAATAGTTGACAGAAAGCAGGCAGGTGAAAATGTTCACCCTTTTTCTGTTCTTATATTTTATGTAGGCTATTGGCCCTGGGACAAGTGTAGCATTCACACCCTTAATCCTAACCAGAACTATGCCAAATCAATCAGTTAGTAACATACTTGATTCCAGTATCACACACAGTACATTCAGCCACCTCTAAGAAGCCTTCCCTATGTCTACATGAAACTTTAGGGGGACATCTAGACACAAGCCATAGTCTCAGGTATAATTCAGTCACCTTCCAAAAGTGCCTCCTATGAGTGCATGAGATTTGTGGAGGATATTTAGATATAAACCATAACACCCTGCTCTAGTCCCCAAAATGTTCATGCACATTTATTTATGCAAAATGCATTATAGCCCATGTCTAAGAGTCATCAAACTCTTTAGAGTTTCAGCATGGCTGCAAATCCTAGTCCAGAATCTCCTCTGAGGCTTAAGACAAAATCTTAGCTATGAGCTCCCATAAAAATTGAAAAGAAAAACTCTGTCAATATACAGTGGTACAGGATAATCAGCCCTATTCAAAAGGGAGACATAAGCATATAGAAAGAAATCAAACCAAACCAAGACCAAAATCCAGCAGGGCAACCATTAAATTCTGTAGCTGCATGTCCAGCTCCTAGCACAAGTTGTGGCAAGGTGTGAATTCCAAAGGACTTGCTGTCCATGGTACAGTTGGTAGTTGCAGCCCTCATGACCTCTCTCTTGGGCTGGCTATCCTACATGGTCTATGTTCCTGGATTCTCCAGCTGTTTGGGGTCTCCAAGTGCACTTTCAGATTCCTTCTCAAAGCTTCATGCACTGCCCTCTTGGTCACGCTGGCATCCAAGAACTTTTCCTGAAATCTAGGTGGAAGATTCCATGACTCCACAGCTCTTGAAACCTGCATGCCTGTAAAACCAGCACTACACCCTGAATCAGAGGAATCCAGGTGCCTAGTCCAATCTACTACACCAACAGATTGGCAGCCAATGCAGGACACACCTGGGATGCAGCAATGGAATGATTCAGAGGAACACAGGAAAATGCCAAAATTGAACAAAATACAGTCTCAAACCTCCAACCCACACAGAACAAGTTCAGGAGACACAAAAATAGTATAAGTGAGAAGTCACATATCTACAATTTCTGAAAAGATAACAGCTGAAGTAAAGAAGGAACTTAGTTCTTGTATTGTTTGCTTATGTCAGATGGTCTGGATAGCTATTTAGAAGATAGCAAGAGGCATTATGGTAGCCATTGTTAATTTCCTATTATCTTGCTTTGAAGTCCTGTATCATTTTCATTGTTTGGTTTTATTCTGTTTTGTTTAGTTTGATTTTATTATGTTTGATTGTATGGGCAGTTATTTTGAAGATAAGATATATTATGGTGGCCATTGTTGATTTCTTATGTTGTTTTGAAGTTCTGTATTGCTTTCACTGTTTTGTTTTGATTGACTTTATTTGGTTTTGTTTTGTTTTTTTTTTTCTTTAAAATAAAATAATAATTTAAAAAAACATCACTACATTGATAATTCCATTGTCTGCTGGCAACTCAAGCAGGGGCTTGAGTTGTGGATGCAGAGGCCTTTGAGTGCCTACATGGCTAAACACTGTGAGCTGAATCCCAGGGATCAAATTCACTAGGTTTCTGTTCTGGAATACAGTGCCCCAGTGCTCTCTTCTCAAGGCAAAGTCTTTCACTTTGGCAATTTTGAGCCTATGAAGCATGGACTCTTCATGGTTTCTCACACACCCTCGAGGCATATTTCCCAATGTTCTGTTGTAAACTACTTCACTTTTTAGAAATTGTAATTTTTTCAGTAACCAAGTTCTCTTCTGCGCCATCTCTGCTGGCTTTTCTCTTCTAGGGAAATGGAAAACTGTTCTAGTGGACTTTTTGCTCCTTATTTTCAGCATAAACTAGGCTAAAAGCAGCAAACCACATCCATGCTATAGCCTGAATAGCAGGCTGCCGTGAAATTTCTCCTACAAAGTCTCAAGACAAAAGCAAAATGTATACAGATTTTCTGCCAGAATAAACACACTTAGCCTGGGACCCAATTGTCAATGGAGTCTTTGTTCTCAACTGAAGCCCCCAGAATTTGGTCATTATCATGTTCATTTCTACATGCATTCTTGTCTTCTGAGCTCTGATCACAATCTCCCATCAAACTCTACTTACAGTATTCCTGGGCTTCTCCAGAAAGCATCTCTAAGCCTGTCCATATTCCTCCCATGTGCCAATTCCAGAAGCATTTGAACCACATGGTCAGGTAGTGTCACAGCAATGACCCCATTTGTCTGGTATCAAAATCTGTCTAGTGACTTTTCTGGGTCATATTACCCAACATCCATAACTAAGGAGAAGAGGTTTGTGTCGACTCATGCTTTAGAAGTCTCAGTTTTTTCATGGTAGACCAGCTCCAGGTAGAAATGGCATGACATAAAATCAGAGAGGAAAGCTGCTCACATCACGACAGCCAGGAATCAAACAGTGATGGAACCAAGAAGGGAGATACACACTTCCAGGTCATATGTCGGATGACTCACCTCTTTTGATCAGTCTCTACCTACTAATTTAAAGTCACGTATAACACCTCCATATTCCAATCATTTTCTAATAACCATGCCTGTGAGTATATGATAGAGGGACATCTAGATAGAAACTATATCACAAATTATGGAGAACATGTGGTAACTGTTTTCTGAACCTGGCTTAATTTACTCACCATGATGGTCTTCAGATACATCTATTTTACTACAAATGATAGAATTTTAGTTTTCCTTATGGCCAAATAACATTCCATTGTGTATCTATACAGTATTTCCTTTATCCACTTAATCTGCTGATGAATACAGAGTTTTGTTGCATATCTTGGTCATTGTGATTGTGCTGCAATAATTATGGGTAGTCAGGTATCCCAATAGTAGGCTCACTTTAATTTCTTTGAGCATATACTAAAGGTTGGTATAGCTGGATCATATGGTAACTGTACTTTTCTGTTTTTAGAGGAACCTCCATACTGTTTCTACAGTGACTGTACTAATTTACATTCCTACCAGCACAGAAAAATGGTTCCTGTTACCTCACATCCTGTTACACATTTATTTCTCTTTTTTGTTTAGTTTAGTTTTTTGTGTTCTTGATGATAACCCTCTGACTGGGGTGAGATGAAATCTCAATGTTTTTATTTGAATTCTCCAGTGGCTAAAGATGTTGAAAATTTTTCATACATATATTGGCCATTTGTACTGCTTCTTTTGGAAGTGACTCTTCAATTAATTTGCCCATTATTGATTGAGATATTTGATTTTTTGGTGTTAAGTTTTTTGAGTTCTTTTTATATTCTGGATATAAGCAGTTGCTTAAGACTTTCTCCATTCTGTAGTCTGTCTTCTTTACTTTGTAGTTTCTCTTGCTATTCAGAAACTTTTTAATTGGATGTAGCCCCATTTCATGCTGTCATTCTTCCTATTATTTCTTGGGCTATCAGTGTGCTATTCAGGAAGTCTTTGCCTGTGTCTATGGCTTCAAGTGTTCCACCTATGTTTTCTTCTAGCAGTTCTAAAGTTTCAAGTCTTAAACTCAGATGTTTAATCCACTTTGAATTGGTTTTTAGTCAGGCTAAGATATAGGGTTGTATTTCAGTCCCCTAGAAGTCTATAATCAGTTTTTTCAGCACCATTTATATCTTTTCTCCAACATATATTTTTGGTTCCTTTGTCCAGATTCAGGTGGTTGTAGCTGCACAGGTTCATTTTTGTGTCTTCTACTCTATTCCATTGGTCTGTGTTTGTCTTTGTGCCAATACAATGCTGTTCCAATTACTATGGTTTTGTAGTATAATTTGAATTAGAATGATGTGATGCTTTCAGTTTTCTTGATGTTTTTTTGGTATGTAAGCTAGATTATTTTGTTTGTTTGAAACTTATGATTGCTTTGGCTATTCTGGTTCCTTTGTGCTTCCATTGAATCTTAGGATTTTTTTTTAGTTCTGTGAAGAATGTCATTGGCATTTTTATAGAAATCACATTCAATATGTAGATCACTTTTGGTAATATGGACATTATGACAATATTAATTCTATCAATTCATGAACATGGGAAATCTTTTCATATTGTAGTGTCTTTAATTTCTTTTAGTCTTCAAAATTTTCATTGTAGAAGTCTTTCACCTCTTTGGTGGAAGCATGCAGCAGCCTCTGGGGAGCTAAACCCTGTTTAGACTTAGTTGGGAGATTATACCAATCTGTCAATAGCCAACAGTTGCTTCCTGGTGGGACCCTCAGTCCCCCTCATCCCCTTCCCTCCCTCTCTCTCTTCCATTCTTCCATGAGCTTCAGCCAAAAGAAGAGGTCATTTGCTGTATGAGGTTGCAAATCAATGTGGGATCAAGGAAGAACCCAGGTCAGCCATGTGTGTGACTTTCCTTACAGCCAGGCAGTTCTTAGGAGGTGTCAGACACTCATAAGTCACCATCCTCAGACTCCTCACAGTTGGGTGTAAAGGAAGGGTGACGTGGAGGAAAAAGGGAGCCCACTAAATTGATTCAAGTCACCATGTCCTCAAAGAGGGCACTAAATATTAGGAAAAAGGAATTGAGCTCAACAGCCAAGGATGGGTTTTATTGGGGTTAAAACCTTAGCGAGGCTGCCAGGAAAAAGGCTGGAATGACACTGCCCCTTACTGAATTTTATAGGGCTATAAGTGGAAGTTGTGAATATTTTTGAGTTAGGCCTCTTTTAGAGACTTTATGCTGTGAATTGGTCATTCTCAGGAAAATTGTGGTTACTGGGTCTCATTGACCTGGGATGACCTATTCAGAGAGGAGGAAAGTTAAAGAGTGAAATTTTAGGAGGAGGGCCAGAAATGGCTGTGACTTGTGATTGGATAGGATTGTGGTGCTCTGATTACTTCATCCCGAATCCTAGGGTTGGATAAAGGAAAGCAGGCATGTGTTTTCTCTGGCTGCTTGCAGCTAATAGGGGGCAGTTATCAGGGTGTCAACAGGATTAAAGGAAAAAGTCCTAACGTGGTCCTTGGTAACTTCCTGTGAGATTGCTGTAGTACTGTTGGAGAAATACTTGACACAGGTTAATGAGGAGAGTAACAACAGGCTCTAAAAGGCACTGTTTCAGGCTGAGCAAGGGTGGAGTTGTGGGACTGACAGGAGTGACTCATGAGGATTTGAGAAATAAACTGAGATAACTATGTTTGGACAAAGCTAGACCAGATCTAGAAGACAGAGGGGCAAACGTGATTAGTCAGATTATTGATACAGTGGTTTGCATCAAGAAGGGCTGTAAACCAGCAACTCTAGGAAGTGAGCAGTCAGCCAACAAGGAAGGCTCCAGGAGGAAGCCTGACTTTGTAGAATGTTGGCTTGATCATGCAGCCTTTTGATGCGTCTCATGAGAGTGTGGACTTGTTGGTGTAGAAACAGCAGGTCCCCAGGAGAAATGCACAGAACCCACAGTCTCAAAATACTTTATTTGTACATTTTAGACATACAGACTGGTAGCATTCATCTTAGGGAATTTATACCTGTACACCATATAATCCTGCTTTTTTTTCATATTCCCCTCCCCCACTATCAATCCATCTTTCTCTCTTCAATTACAAAACTCTGTTTCCATTTTTTTCTATTCTTTTTTTCTTTGTCCTTTCCTTCCTTTTCCTCTCTCCCTCTCTTGTTCCCCTCCCCATTTGTATATTTCCTTCCTATTTCACAATATCTACTATACATTTTAGTCCTTATTTATACTTTCAACTTATCACACCAGAGAAACAGTGCAGTATGTAAGCAACTGCAATTTAAAGGAGAAAAAATTTATGTCAGCTTACAGTTTGTAGAGGTTCCAGTCCATAGTTGGCTGACTCCAAGACAGAGTGGCATGGCAGAGAGGCACTACAGAGGGGAAACAGTCCATGGCAGAGCAGGCAGGAGGTAATGAATTCTGACTTCCATCTTACCTTTATGTTCTATTCTGACTACAAGCCCATTGACTCAAGCCAGCCACAACCAGAGTGGAGACTCCACTCCCCACACCCAGAATACCGCTAAACCAATTTAGTTATCACATACCCTTAATCCATATTCACATACCCCTAATGCATATTCACACACTGTGGATCCAGTCACCTCTGGGAATCTCCACCTATGAGTACACAAGGTGATACAAACAGGCAGCGCATACGGTCTCTTATCTGTTTCTTTCAGGAATTTTCCTCCTGATCTGCTTCCTGGTCAGCATGAACTGAGCAGATCTGCTCTTTCACATCTTTGCACATGACATTCCTGCCTAGGAACCAGCTGACCATGTACTGAACTCTTTGCAACTGTGAGTCAAATTGAACCTCTCCTCTGTTAAGTTGTGGGCATGAAGTATTGTCTCGGCCACCAGAAAGCTTTTACCTTGTCATGTGACATACTCAAGTTTTAGTTTTCATGTAATTTTATGCATCACCTTGTTTTCCTATCCTGGGAATATATCAAGTTTCTCATTCTGACATTGGATCCTCTTCCCAGTTTCCACAGTGTTCCTTTCCCTCTCTTTGGCCTCCCTGCTGGGCAGACTCTGGTTCTGGTCTTACTTATGAAACCTCAACCCCTTCCCTCCCCAGCAGGTCTCTGGTCTACCAAGACTGCCCTATGCATCACTATCATGTTAATAGTATCTTTGAATTACAATTCTTTTGTTAATTAAGGTTATTGATATAATTTAGGTATACGTAATGATTGCATTCATCACAGAATTTGTACTTATACATGATACATCTTTATTTTTTTTCAATTCTGCTACTCCTCTTTCAACTCATTCCTTTCCTTATTTACAGAGCTTTGTTTTCATTTTTCGTTCTTATTTTGCTTTTTTCTTTTCCCTTTCTTCCTTTCTTCCTCTCTCCTCCCTAGTTTCCCTTCCAGTTTGAATATTTTTTCCCTGTTTCACATAATCGATTATAGATTTTGGCCCTTATTTACACTTTTGGTTTCTTGCACCAGAGAAACAATGCAGTACTTACACATATGTGTTCTATTTGTTTTACTTAAGAATACAGTCTCAGGCTGTATCTATTTAGCTAGAAATGTCTCGTTTATCCTTCTTTTTGCTTATTAATTCTCTGTTGTATATATGAAAAATACATCTTCTTTATTCATTCATTTGTTGATGGAATTGGGGCCATATCCAAGGTTTACATATTACAAATGGTGGCGCTGTAAACACAGGTGCACACATTTAACTGTGATATGATTTTTTAATTCTTTTGGGAAGATACTCGAAAGGGAATGGCTAGGTCAAATGAAACCTCTAGTCCTAGTTTTTTGAGGAATTTCCACCGTGGTTGCACCAGTCTACACTTCCATCAACAATGAAGAAGGATTCCTTCCTCCACACAACCCCACCACCACTTGTTTTTGATGGATTTGCAGATAGTAGTCATTCTTTCTGAAGTGAGATGGAATCTCAGCATTGTTTCAATTTGTATGTCTTGAATGACCAGTGATTTTCAACATTTTTGTATATTTATTTATCATTTCTACTTCATTACTCATGAAGTGTCTATTCATTTCAGATGTCCATTTTTTGGTTGAGTGTTTAAATTTGTGAGAATCTGAATTTTTTTTAGTTCTTTATATATTCTAAATAGTACTTCTTTGTCTGAGGAATAGCTGGCAAAATTTTACCCCACACTGTGGGTTATCACTTCATTCTGTTGGTGGTTTTCTTGCTTACAAAAGCTTTTTAATAAGATGAGATCCCAGTTGTTGATTCTTTGTGATAGTTTCTGTGCAATAACAATTTTGTTCATAAAGTGTCTATGTCTTCCAGAGTTCTATCTACCTTCTCTTCCAGCAAATTTAGTACTTTTGTTTTAATATTTAGGTGTTTGATACATTTTGATTTCAGTTTGGTGAGAGACATGGGTCTAGTTTTATTTTTATTTATTTTTTGTCTTTTTCATTTTTGTCGGTACCAGGGATCGAACTCACGACTGCCTGCTTGCAAGGCAGGCGCTTATGCCGCTTAGCTAAATCCCCAGCCCTCTTGGTCTAGTTTTAGTCTTCAGCATATTGAAAGTCTATTTTTTTAGCACCACTTATTTACTTATTTATTATTTTATTTTAAAGAGAAAAGACAAAACAAAACCCCAGAAAAACCAAGCAGCAAACAAACCTAAAAGTAGCTTATAGATTTTCAACAAAAGATTGTAGGAATTTAACAATGGTTGTTATACTATTTATTGTTATCATCAAAATAGTCACTCAGGTTATGACGTACAGGAATAAAAATCCCCAATAAAACAGAACAAACATTGGGTTTCAGAAACAAGGCAGAAGGAAATCCCCCACAGTTGCCACAGTGCACACTGCCATCCTCCAAATAGAAGCCCAGACCACCAGCCCAGGCCTGCAAAGTCAATCAAACAATACGAGCATCAAGCTATTCCTTTCCCCTCACTTGTATCTCATCGCACCCTGAGTCCTCTGAAGCAGCCAGTGGCTTATGGAAGTGGAGGGAGGGGGACGCTCTTCTGGTTTCCCAGCCCGAGCACCAGGTCACTCACAGGAAGGCATGATTCGTCTTCTTGGTGAGTCTCTTCCTGTTCCCCATGATGGACGCTGTCTCACAGGAAGGCATAGTTTATCTTCTTGGTGAATCTTTTCCATGCCCCATGGTGGATCCTGGCTCACAGGAAGGTGTGACCAGCACCATTTATTAAAGAGATTACTTTTCTTCCAGTGAGGGTGTTTGAATTTTTTGTCAAAAATGAGGTAACTGAGTGTGTTTGGAGTTGTTTCTGCATCTTCTAATCTGTTCCATTGATCTCAGGTGTGTTTATTTGCCAGTACCATGCTGTTTTTATCACAGTAATTTTGTAGTATACTTTCAAGTCAGGGATTGTGATGACCTCTGCCTTGCCTTTGTTACCCAGAACTGCTTTTTCTATTCTAGTTCTCTCTGGTTCCAAGTGAATTTTAGGATTGTTTTCTATAATTCTGTGAGATATGTCATTGGCATTTTCATGGGATTGAATTAAATCTGTAAAATCATTTTGGGAATATGGCCATTTTTCACTCTATTGAGTCTTTCTGTCCAAGAACAAGGGATATCTTTCCACTTTCTGATATTCTCTTCAATATTCTTTTTCAGAGTACTGCAGTTTTCAGTGTAAAGGTTCTTTACTCCTTTGTTAGATTATTTCCTAGGTACTGTTTCTTTTGATGCTACTGTGAAGAGTGTGATTTCCCTAATTTCTCACTCAGTGAGTTGGTTATTTGTGTGCATGAATGCTGTTGATTTTTGGGTCTTGACTTTGTATCCAGCTATGTGACTGAATTTAGTTATTAAAACTAGAAGTTTTTTGGTGGAATTTTTGAGATCTTCTATGTAAAGTATCATGTCATCTGCAAATAATGATAATTTAACTTCTTCCTTTTTTATCCTTATTCCTTTTATTTATTTGTCTTGTCTAATTGCTCTAGCTGAGATTTCCAGAATTATACTGAATAGCAGTGGTGATAGTGGACTTGTGTTGTTCCTGACTTTATAGTAAAAGCTTCCAGGCTTTTTCCCATTTAGTATGATGTTTGTTGTTGGTTAATCATAGATAGCTTTCAAATTGAGGTAAAGACCATGCATTCCAATTTTTTGTAGGTTTCTTTTTTATCATATATGGGTGTTAGACTTGGTCAAACACTTTTTCGGCATTATTGAGATGATCTTTTTTGTTCTTGGCTATGTTAATATACTGTATTACATTTTTGATGCACATATGTTGAACCCTGCATCCCTGGGCTGAATCCTATTTGGTTGTGGTGTATAATCTTGAATATTTGTTACCTTTTGTTTGGCAGTATCTTATTGATGATTTTTGTATCTATGTTCATCAGGAAGATTGGCGTACAGTTTTTCTTTTTGGTTGGTTCTTTCTCTGGTTTTGCTATCAGGGTAATGCTTGCTTCCAGGAATCAATTTGGGGATATTACTTCTCTTTCAATTTCAATAAAGAGTTGGAGAATTTGTATCTTTAGATCTTCTAACTTTCATGTACAATTCAGCAGTTAGGGCCTGAGCTTTTCTTTGTTGGTAGGTTGCTTATTTGAACTTGCTCCGTTTCTCTGATATGGGAATTCACTGCTACAAATTTCTTTCTTAGGACTACTTTAATTGCTTCCCATAAGTTATTTGTAAATTATATTGGAATTATTGTATAATTATAGAAACTGTCTGATTTCTTATTTAATTTCATCTGTGATCCATTGGTGTCCCAGAGGGTGTTATTTAAATACCATGTGTTTACACAGTTTTCATGGTTTATTTTGCCATTGATTTACAATTTCATTGCATTATAGTCTGATAATATACATGGAATTATTTAAACCATTTGAATTCACTTAAGCATGTTCTATGGGCCAGTATGTGGTCTCTGTGGGGTATTTTGGAAAATGTCCCACGTGCAGCAGAGAAGACTATGTATTTCCTTGTGGGGTGGAACACTCCATAGACATCTACTGAGTCCATTTGTTCAAAAATTTGGTTCATCTCTAATTTTTTTGTCTAGTTGTTCTGTGACACTATGTATTGTGACAGAATGGTATTAAGGTCCCTCATTACAATTGTGTTAGTGCTTATTTTGTTTTTCATGTTCATTAATATTTGTAGTATGTAGTTTTGTGTGCTGACATTTGGTGCACATATATTTATGATTTTTGTCTCTTCCCCTAAGGTAGTTCCCTTTCAAGGATGTAGTGACTTTCTTTGTCTCTCTTAATCAGCCTTGGTTTGAAGTTCACATTGTTTGCAAATAGAATAGCTACTCCTGGTTTATATCCAGGTTCCTGTCACGTGGCATATTGTTTTCCATTTTTTTGACTTTCATTCTCTGAATGTCTTATTTAATAAAATGTGTTTCTTTTATGCAGCATATTTTTGAATTTTTTTCTTGATCAATTCTGTCAATTTCTTTCTTTTGACTGATGAATTGAGAACATTTATGTTGCTGGGTGTGACTGATATGATATTGATGGATCCTTTTCCTGTTATTTTCCTATTATTTGCCTCCTCCCACTGTTTATTTACTTGCCTTTCAGGTGGATTCATAGTGTTGCCATTCAGGAGGTTGTAGTACTCATTATCTTTTTCTATAACATCCTTCAGAATGTTTTTGAGTGCTGATTCAGTAAGAATTTCTTTAGGTGTTCATTGTTATGGAAGAATTTTAATTTCTCTATCAACTTTGAAAGATAGTTTTGCAAGGTATTACACTCTGGGTTGCAGTTTTCTTTCAAGGTTTGAAATACTTCACTCCAAGACCTCTTTAACTTAAAGTTGGTGTTGAGAAATCTGTTGTGATTTACAGGTGATTTGTTTCTTTTTTCTAACTGCCTTTTTTTTTTGGTACTGGGGATCAAACTCATGACCTTGCACTTGCCAGGCATGCAGTGTAAGTACACCACTGAGCTAAATCCCCAATCCCCAGTCCTCTAACTGCTTTTAATATTATATTCTTGTGATGAGTTTCTAGAATCTTGACTATTATGTCTTCATGTAGATTTTTATGATCACAGTCAACCAAAGTTCTACATGAATTACTTACCTGTATATCTATTTTTTTCCATGGCTTGGGAAGTTTTCTGTCACTACCTCTGTGAATGGGATTTTAATGTTGTTTGTGCTATCTCCTGCAATTTCACTAACTCCTATCAATCTTATGTTATATTTGACATCATGTAACAGCTATTGGATTGATTTTTCATAGTCCCTTAATACTTTTAAGAAATCTTTCTCATCATGATCACTAGCCACAATCCCATTCTTCTATAATCTGATATTTTGTTTTCATATTGGCTTGCTGTGCTGTGTATAATTTCAATGGCATTTTTAATCTCCAGGATTGAATCTGTTACATGCATATTTCATTTTTTCCCTATGTTCCTATGCATTCATGGTATCTATCATTTAACTAAGCTCCTCTGGTTTTTAAAATCTGTATCTGCTCTAGGTTCACTAGCCATGTCCTTCATTATGGTCACCATGTCTGTAGTTATCAGAGAAATTATTTCTGATTTGATTATTTCTACAGCCTCATACATCTGTTTTGTTGCTTCCACTGTTGCTAGAGAGTCCAGGTGGATGGATTTCAAATTGTTTCATCTCATTGGACCCTTGGTTTGCTTTTGGGGATCTGGAATTCTGGGCTAGGATCTTGCTTCCATGTCTTCTCATTTTCTATTTATTTTTTATTTTGATTGCTAGATTGATATCTGTAAATTGCTTGTGTAAGGTAGCTTTTTTGCTAGTATCAAGAATATTTAGGAAGTTATTACTTCTCAGAGATGTCTCCCAAGTGTAGTTGACTTATGTTTCGAGTCTGTTGTGACGTACTTACTCTTCAATTGATTGAAGATGCAAATTTGCTGCCTATTTGACCTAGCCCCTGGTTATTTGGCACTGATCTATAGTGTTATTTATGACCATCAGGCAATCTCTGTCTTAGCATACCTGGAAGAATAATTAATTAGAATGATCATATCACCATGGCTAAAGTAGCACAATTAGTAATAACAATAGCATCATAGTCTAGAAGATGAAAAAATGTGACAACTATTAATTTGCCACCTTTAACCATATGAACTAGACTTGTAGTTATATAACAAAATCTAAGACAAATTAGAAACTTTTACAGAGTTAATATGCCCTCAATATGGTGATTTTTACCTTCAAGGGAGAAAATTTAAAGGAATTGAGGGGGAAAATAAAAAGTAGGAGAGGAAAAGATTGGAAGCAAAGCTGGAGCATAAAGGAAGATCACTCAGACTTTGGGAAACTGGTGAAAGAGACAGGAGGGAAAAAGAAAAAGAAGAGATAAACACAAGAACAGAAAGGAACAATAATAAAAAAGAAATTGTGTTTACACTCATACAAACACAAGAAAAACACTCAAGAAAAAATGGACTTAAAAAGGAGAAAACAATGTCTACTTCAGGGCATATCTCTGCTGTCACTGACAGAGAGTGGGCAGACAGAGCCCAAATGCATGCTGATTAATTCCATCAAGACAGTGGTAGTTTTACAGTGGAGTAATGAATAATCCCACTAAGCCTGTACATTTAGTTTGACTTAAATTTAGGTTGATTTCTGGCAGTGAGGACAGAACCTGATTTGTTCAGCCTGCCACAGTCCATGTGCCTCCTGTTGCTTGAGCTCAGCTCCCTACCGCTTGGACTCAGCTCCTTGGCCTACTGCTGACTTGAGCCCAGTTCTGCCTCACCGTGACACTGGGAGATACTATACAGAGCCAGCAGACAGCTGCTATGAATTCTAAGCTCAGTTTCTCCTTCCAAGATGCTACTGACCAATAGCCCTGTCTTAGGAGACATCTGAGCATGAATGACCAACCAGACACTGCAGTGTGTTGTATCCACTTCTACATTGCACTGATGCATTTCTCCATGGAGGCCTCCAGTGTTACCAAGGGTCACTATGTGCCTGTAGGTTTGAAACCACCCCGCACCATACAGTGAATCAGGGATCAAGGAGGAATTTACCTTTTCTGCACTGAGGTCTCTCTCTTTGCTCTTCCCCAGGCTTTGGTTCTCACTTCAGATCTTTTCTAGGTCTCAGGGAACCACTTTCCTCCTTCTTTTCTTCTTACATTGCTATATTCCAGCATCTGGTCACCGGATCTCAAAGAAGCTATATCTCTGCTGTTCACCAGTCTTCCACCTTCCTGGAAGTCTGCTCAAGCCCTCTTTTCTGTGGTGAGCAAGTTTAGGCATTAGCAGTTTTGAAGCACAACAGCAGCCAACAAGCAGATTAAATCTTGCAGGTTAATGAGTATGATAGAGAGAGAATGGGGAATGGTGAAGGAGAGGATGAGTTTAGTCAGGCAAGGGAGATGGCAGGCCAATCACATAGGCACAGGGGAGTTTCTGGAGTTTCTGGTTCTGGGAAGCAGCAGGTAACTTTGTCTTTTGTAACAGAGCAGTGAATTTTATTTGTCTTAGTTTGGAACAGAGGTTGTCAGCCTGTCAGCCTGCTTACCCTTACAAGAGGTAAGAAGGGGCTGAATTTTATTTTGGCTGCCCCAATGCCAGCAGTAGCCGCTTTGATCCCTGCCAGGAGAGAATTAACTAAACACGTAAGTTGTTGGCTGGATTAATAGAAAGTAGAGGCAGACGGTGGAGAAGCTGGTTGTAAAACAATTGATTTTTAGTGTTGATTTTATAATCTGTTACACTTCTGAATTTATCTATCAGGTCAAAAAGTTTTTTCTGTGCCTTTAGAGTCTTCTAAAATACAGTATCATATCATCTGCAAACAGGAATAATTTGACTTCTTCCTTTCTTGTTTGCATACCATTTTTCCCTGTGGCCTAATCGCTTCAGCTAAAATTAAAGTAACTATACTAAATAAGTGGTGGTGAGACTGGAATCCTTGCTTTGTTACTGACTTGAGAGGAAATACTCTCAATTTTCTTTTCTTTTTTTTTTTTTTTAATTTTTTATTTAAAGAAAAGGAAACAAAAGAATACATGGAGATTTTAAAAAAGGGTACAAACTTACAGAAAAACAAACGGTAAGAAATTGCTGGTTGATAAGTTACACATTGTCATCTTAGAAGTAGCTGTTCATGTTATGGAATTAAAGCATTTAGAATGACATTCATAAAGTGACACTACAAACCCTTCTGCTCTATGATCGAACAAGAGCTCAGTAACATGGTTATCAGTCCTACACATTTGTTTTACTTCTCAAAGAGGGTAAGATTAAACATATCAAAACAGAACATAGCAGTTAAAAAAACAATTTAAAGAAATACAGATTTCATAGGAAGCCCACTGGAGATCTTGATTGTCTATCTAACTGTCTCTAGTTTTTTACAAATAGTTGTCCCCTTCTTCATCCACCTTATATACTTAGTGTATATTATAGAACTAATCAAATCATTGAAGACTTTTTAGGTCCTCAAGTACCAAATTAGGGAAGACAATAGTAACTACCAACTCATCTCTCCTTCTCTTTGTGATAGCTGTCCCCATCTCTACATATGCTGAAATTGAACTCAAGAAACCAGTCCAATGTCATTCTAATCAGCAAACATTAGTATTGCTAGAATTTCTATCATAATGCTACTAAATTAGCCTCGAGTTTCCTAGTGTCTCTTCCTCAGAGTATCTGTTCATTACATCTTACATTATATAATCTGTTCCCATAAATAATTAAAAAGAAAAAAAGAACCCATGTGTGAATTTCCACATATATATCTATCCTCTCTGTGTTATAGGGAATACCAAGTCATAGCAAGCCAGCAAAACAATTTCCTAGAAAAACATGCAATGGATAAAACATTTAAGACCACAATATAGATGATCTTCCATAGTTACTATGTTTCCTCTTGTTATTTTCAATAGATTTGACCACCACACTGGCTTATTATAGTTAAATATAGTATCACCTATTTTTATAAAAACTTAACTTTGGCAGCATTGTAGGGTTTGGAAGCTGTTACTAATTAATACCAGTATGGATATTCTTTACAACTTGTCATCCTCAGAGTAGTTGCCTCTACTTTTAGGGTTGATACTGACAAGCATACCATTTTCAAATAAAATCAGCCATGGCCAACCCATAGTCTTACGATTCAGATTCAATTAAGATCAGTCATAGTAAGACAATGTAAGTATTATAGGATTTCAGTTTAAGTTAATAGGAAAGTAAGGATAGTTACCATGGTATAGCCTGCTATTTTTGGGTCAAGATGTCTGTGTCCTCAAATCTGACATGAGCGGACAGACCAGAACAAATTAAATTCAATCTAAATATGGCACTAGGGCTACTGTGTCTTTTAAATCATTATACACCATTAGCCATGACCTCTGCTTTTTTTTTTTTAAATATAGTTTCAGAGCTGTCTATACTAAAGACTAGCTTACCGTCTCTGCCTCATGTCTGCTACTACACTTTTCTGCTATAATTTGTCCACCTTATTCCCTCATTCCATGGTCTGCCCCGTTCACTGAGGCCTCTCTGCCACTGTTGCTGGAATCCTGATATCTCTTCCTCTCTTTCTCTGTAATGTCCTTCAGCGCTCTCTGTAGGGTTGGATTGGTGGTCACGAACTCCCACAGTTCCTCCTTGTCTTGAAAGTATCTTATTTCTTCATTAATTTTTAGAGAGAGTTTTGATGGATATATGAACTTTGGTTGCATATTTTTTTCTTTCAGGACTTGGAATATTTCTCCCCACTCCCTTCTTGACTTAAGAGTTTGTGTTGATAAGTCTGCTGTTATTTTGATAGATTTCCCATTATAGGTAACCTGCATCTTTTCTCTGGCTGCTTTTAATATTCTGTTTTTTTGGTGGATTTCTGGGATCTCGATTATTATATGTCTAGGCGTAGATCTGTTTTGGTTGTAGGTAGCTGGTGTTCTGTATGCTTCTTTTATCTGGATATCATTTCTTTTTGCTATACATGGGAAATTTTGCTTTAATATCTCTGTGAATATTTTTTGTATTTCATTTTTGGATGTTCCTGCTTCCTCACTCACATTCTTTATTCTTAGGTTATGTATCTTTTTGTCATCTTCCAGTTTTAGAATTGCTTCTTTCTGGTTCCTTGTTATTTTTAAGAGGCTTTTTCTTTCACGTTCATATGTCCTACATCTTTCTTCAAGTTTCAGAAGGCTATCTTTAGTTTCTGTCAAGGCATTTTGCCAATGTTCAATGGAGTTTTTAGTTTCCTGATATTCTCTTTGGATCTGTTTCATGTATTCTAGGTTATGCTTAAATTCTTCTTCAGATGCTTCTCTTTCTTTTCTGATTTCCTCAGTTCTTCCATCTGTGTTCTCTTGGGCGGGGCTTGTCATTTCTTTAATTAATCTCTTTATATCTTGCCTCACTTGGATCAGGAGTACAGCTTTAAATTCCTCTATGAGATCATGTAGGTACTTTTTAATTTCAGCTGATGCTGTGTCAAGTAGTGGATGGTTACTGTGCTTGTTCTCTTCGGTGTTTACTTCTCCTGGGCTTATTTTCTCCTGTTGGGCAGCTGGAGATTTTTTTTTATTTTTATCTCTTGTCATGTTTCTGGTTTCTTTCAGACTGTCCTGGAGTTCTCTGGCCCTCTCCAAATTGCTTAGGGCCTTTCAGAAGCGTGCTGGCTTGAGTTTTTGCTGTCCTCCCCAATTTACTGTTATCTGGGGTAGACTGGGCTGCAGGGGCGGTACAGGCTAGTCTTTAGCCTCTGTGCCAGTTAGTTCCTAAATTAGGCTGTACTTTCTGGTTGTCACTGAGTTGTGACTATTTTGTATCCGCTCATTGGGCCCCAAGCAGAGGCTTGGGTTAGCCCCAGTATCTCCTGCCAGTTCTCTTTGTACCAGAAGCAGCTGACTAATGTCACTATGGCACAGGGTCCTGCCCAAATCTCAGCTGTTCTCTTCCAGACCTCTCTGTGTCAGGAGCACCAGCACAGCAGAACTGCCCAAACTCTGTATGAGGCTGAAGCCAACACGTACTCGGGCTCTGCCCAATTCCAAGATGCCTTCCACTAGCCCTCCCTACAGGGGGCTCAGTGACGCCACTGAGCTGTAGGTTCTGCCCAACTGTAAAATGGCTGCCACCAGACTCTGTGTTATTGATGTCCCCGTGGTGGCGGGCACTGTCCCGTTCCAAGATGTTTTCTGGCCAACCCCAGCAGTCGCAGGGTCTCTAGTACTCACCAGGGTCCACGCCGCCCACCTTTCCCACGTTCCCAGCACAGCACTGATCGGTCAGAGATCCGCGCAGCGTGCATTCCTGGTACAGGGTGGAACGGTCAGGAATCCGCGCTGCGTGCACTCCCGGCTCAGTGTGGAACCGTCGGAAACCCGCGCGGCGTGCCCTCGCGGCCCGGCGCGGAGCAGTCAGAAATCCGCGCTGCGTGCACTCCCTGTACGGGTGGAGGGGTCAGAAATCCGCGCTGCGTGCACTCCCGGCTCAGTGCGGAACCGTCGGAAACCCGCGCGGCGTGCACTCGCGGCCCGGCGCGGAGCAGTCAGAAATCCGCGCTGCGTGCACTCCCGGTACGGTGTGGAAGGGTCAGAAACCCGCGTGGCGTGCCCTCCCAGCACAGTGCGGAGCAGCGTTTGATACTCTCAATTTTCTCCAGTCAGGATGATTTTGGCTATGGATTATTGTATGTGGTGTTTTACTGTATTGAGGAATGTTCTTTCAGCACCCAGTTTTTTTAGGGCTTTTATCGTGAATCGATCTTGAATTTTTTGGAAGGTATTTTCTATTAGTTAAAAGAACTGTGTGGTTTTTTTTTAAAATAATCTTGGATTCAATTTATTGGGAGAATTTGCATTTATTGATTTGCGTATGTTGAACTACACTTGCATTCCTGGAATTGTACCAATTCTTTTTTTATTTTTTATTTTTGGTGCCAGGGATCGAACTCACGACTGCACACTTGCCAGGCAGGCACTTATGCCATTGAGCTAAATCCCTGGCTTGAACCAATTCATTATTGATGATGATCTTTTTTAATGTTGTGTTGAATTTCATTAGCCAGCATTTTATTTAAGACTTTTGCATTTGGAATGGGGCTAAAGATGACAGATAGGTAAGCAGCAGAATACAGAGGCTCCCTGATACAGACCACTCAGATGCCAGAATAAAATATGGTGGGAAGGTCCGGACAGAGGATCCTCTCGACCCAGGAAGAAACTAAAGGGAAAAGAACCGATCAGACATGCAGTCCTGGGGTTACCATTGGAGCAGCTAAGATTAATGGGCATGGTGTTCTCGCCAGAGTGCCCGAACTCGCATGGCCATGACTGGCTGAGCCGCCTGAATTGCTGCCACTGAAATTGAGTCACCCAAACTCCTGCCACTGAAACTTGCAAGAACCACAGCCATACTGAAGTCAGAGGCCTGTGAGCTTAACAGAGAATGGAACCTGCAAGGGACTGCATTGATCAGCGGTGAGTGCTGGGAATAAGACCCTCCCATGGAAAAGAGGTGACCAACTGGATGACATGTTAGAATAAGGCAGGACTGGCAGGAACAAGGAACAGCAGTGATTTCAGTCAGTTGTCCCCTTCCCAGACCAGACTGGTGGGATATGCTTGGCCTGGATCACACCTCTGGCTGGGATCCAATAAGTCATCCCAAACCAATTCTGCACACGTGACACACACTAATGAAGTGAAAGCCCCTGCAGGTTGACTTACCCAGAGGGGAGGGGCCACTATATGCCACTCCTGTTTGCACCTCAGTGACAAACTGGAGAGGGCAGAAATCCCTAGCCAGCGCATTTCAGAAGAACCATAACCAACAAGGAAAGGGGCTGGGACCTCCACTATACACCTGTATGGAAGAAACCAAAAACATGACAAGAGAAAGAAACAAGAAAAAGTCCCCGGCCCCCAGCCATGAGAACATTGATCCAGGAGAGGTAAATACAAAAAAGACTGAAGGCAGCAACATACAATATCAGACATGGCATCAGTGGACATAAAGAGATATCTCCAGGACCTCATACACAAGTTCAAAAGTGAAATATTTAATCAAGTAAAGCAAGATATAAGTAGATTAATAAAAGAAATGCTAAGGGCCTCTCAAGAAGACACAGACAGGAGAAAAGAGGAACACAAAAACAGTAGAGAAATGTTTCATGAGGAATATAAAGAAATCCTATAGTACATGAAGCAGGTTCAAAGAGATTACCAGGAAATTAAAAACTCCATTGAAAGCTGGCAAAACTGCTTGAAAGAAACTAAGAATAGACCATCAAAACTTGAAGACAGGTTTGCAGTGTGGGATCATGAAAGGAAAAACTTCTTAAAAATAACAAGGAAACAGGCAGTAACAATACAAAGGCTAGAAGACAACAAGAGGATCTATAACTTAAGAATAAAGAATGTGAATGAAGAATGTGAATGTGAATTTGTTTTGTCCGGAGTAAAAACAAAGGAAATACAAAGGCTATTCACAGAAATAATTAAGGAAAACTT
Organism: Cavia porcellus; assembly: GCF_034190915.1. Classification (NCBI taxonomy): domain Eukaryota; kingdom Metazoa; phylum Chordata; class Mammalia; order Rodentia; family Caviidae; genus Cavia; species Cavia porcellus. The sequence goes on from NW_026947503.1 coordinate 4,302,979, forward strand.
CCCAAGTGCAGGAAAAGGAAGTGATATTCAGATGTATGAGGCATACAGAACTCCAGCCACCTATAACCAAAACAGAGTGACACCCAGACATATAATAATCAAGATTCCAGAAATTCAATATAAGAATAGAATGTTAAAAGCCATCAGAGAAAAGAAACAAATCACCTATAAAGGAAAAACCATCAAAATCAGTCTTCTCAACACAGACCATCAAATCAAGAAGAGCTTGGAGCAAAGTATTCCAAGAGCTGAAAGAAAATAACCTTCAGCCCAGATTGATGTACCCTGAAAAATTATCTCTAGAACCTAATGGAGAAACAAGATGCTTCCAACACAAAAAGGAAGTTGGGGAATTTGCGACCACCAATCCAACCCTAAAGAGAATACTGAAGGACATTCTAGAGAGAGAAAAAAAGTACCAGGATTTCAGGAACAGTGGCAGAGAGGCCTCAACGAATGGAACAGAAAGTGGAATGAAGGAGAAAAACAGACAAATAATTGCAGAAAAATAACACAACAGAAATGAGGCAGAGAAGGTTGGCTATAATCTAATATAGATGGCCTTGATACACTAAAAAAAAAAAATAAAAGGAACACAAGGCAGAGTAGATCAGGAGGTAGAGTCCACTGAGATGCTCTATGTAGGAAATATAATTAACCTGAAAAAGGGTTTACAAACCAAAAATCAAATATGAGAAAACAATGCTCTATGTGACAGAACCAGAGAGTAATAGGGGCAACTCGATCAGCATCTGCAGATAGGCTGGACAGGTTTTGTAGGTAAAGGAATACAACTTGAGATCAAGTCCAGGAGTGAGAAGGTTTGATATAACTTAGGTAAATAGCAGGCTACCCCCCCCCAATCTAAAAACTGAGGAACTTGTTGGGACCCAAAATGTGCAGTGCATCCTGTGAGAGTGAAAGGGGAGGAACTGTTTAAAAAAAGAAGGCAGAGGATATTGTTAATAGTGTATCAGGATTTAAAACCCACATTGCTCACACCGCTCTGTTTAGATAGATCATATTCTGTCCCAGTGTGTCTACTTGCACTAGATCTGAGGGCACAGACAGCTTATACTCAAAATAGCAGGATATAGTATGGTAGTCATCCTTGATTTCCTATTAACTTAATCTAAAGCCCTGCATAACTTATACTGTTTTACCATGACTGATCTTAGTTGAATCTGGTTTGTTAGATTGCTGTTTGGTATAGACAGACTTTATTCAAATCTGTTATGATTGATAGTATCAAGTATGAAACTGTAGGCAACTACACTGAAGATAAAAAGATTCACTAGGATACCGATTCTAGTTTGCTTATTACCTGATTTTGAAGTTTTACACTATCTACAATGTTTTGTTTTTGTCAATATTATTATGTACTACTATATTCGATTATACTATGCTTGATGATATAGACAATTCTATTGAAGATAACAAGAGACAACACAGTAACCATTGTAGAACACCTTGTAATGTGGTTTTATATGACTTTTATGTTTCATGTTTTTATAGGAATATGTTTTGTTTTGTCTTGCTTTGTTTTGTTTCTTCCTCTAATATAGAAAGGATAGAAATACATGTAGAGACCCATACATGTATAGAACCTATAAACAGCTTGTGAGAACTGATCATATATTTCATGATGAAATGAACAGATACTTTGAAGAAAAAAGAGATACTATGGTACCCAGTGCTGATCCTGTAATGTCATGATGTGAAATCCAGCAATACTATTATTCTCTGTTCAGAGTGATTTTAGCCTGCTTTGTTTTGTTTAATTTTAATGTATATGAAGATATGGATAACTGCATGCATGTTTAAGTGTATAGGATTCATCACCATATTACTGTTTTGTTGAACAGTTGAGCAGAAGTGTTTGCAGTCTCACTGTTTGAATGTCCACTTTGTATGCTTCACTTTTATAACTTGAACAACTATTTGTAAGAGGACAATATGTAATTATCAACTAGTGATTTTTTACTGGTTTTTTTTGAAATTATGTGTTATTTCTACCCTTTTTATGTTTTATTTCTTTATTTAAATAAAAAAAGACTTTTGCATTTATATTCATCAAGGATATTGGTTTATATTTCTTTTGTTGTTATTATTTTGTCCTAGTTTTGGTGATGTTGCCACCATAAAAAGAGTTTAGAAACATCTTTTGTATTTTATGGAACAGTTTGAGCAGTATTGGTATATTGACATTAGGCTTTTTTTTTTTTTTTAGAAAGTCTTGCTTTGCAGTTCAGGTTGGCCTTGATCTAAATATATAGCCCAGGCTGGGCTTGAACTTGCCATGATTCTCCTACCTGAGTCTCCTAGTCCTGGGATCACAGGGACATGCCATCATGACTGACTGGTATTCCTTCTTTAAAGGTTTGGTAAAATTCAGTTGTAAATCTGTTATGGTCCTGGGCTTTTCTTTGTTGGGATACTTTTTATTACTGGTTTCATCTTACTGATTGCTGTTTTCCTGTTTGGGTTTTTTATATTGTCTTTGTTCAGTTTTGGCAGATCATATGTATCTAGGAAATTTTCCATTTTCTTTAGATTACCTGATTTATGAATTACTAACAGACATGAAAAATCAAATAAGTCCTAATACAATTGTATTAGGAGACCTCATTACCCCCACTGTCACAAAAAGACAGATCAACTAGACAAAAAATCAGTAATGAAATATTAAGACTAAATCAAATTTTGAAAAAGTGGACTTAGTAGATGTTTATAGAGTGTTCTACCTCACAACATCAGAATACACATTTTTCTCAGCTGCAAATGGGACATTCTCCAAAATAGACCATATACTGGCTCATAGAACATACTTAAGTAAATGCAAAGAAATCGACATTATCCCATGCATACTATCAATGCAATGAAATTGGTAATCCATGCCAGAGGAAACCACAAGATCTTCATTAACATATGGAAATTAAATAGCACCCTACTGAACAACCAGTGGGACACAGATGAAATTAAAGAAGAAATTAAACAGTTTTTAAAGCTGAATGATAACAACAGTACAACATACTAGAACTAGTGGCACCCAACAAAAACAGTCTTAAGAGGGAAATTTATAGAAGTAAATACCCAAATCAGGAAGACAGAGCAAGCACTATACACAACTTAATGTTGAACCTCAAACTTTTAAAAAAAGGAGAGCAGGCTAAACCAAAAGCTTGTACAAGGGAGGAAATTATAAATATCAGAGCAGAAATTAACATACTAGAGACTAAAAAACCAATGCAGAGAATCAATGAATCAAAGAGTTGGTTCTTTGAAAGATTAAATAAAATTGACAAACTCTTAGCCAACCTTATCAATGAAAGGAAAGAAAAGACTCAAATCTGTGCAATCAGGAATGAAAAGGGAAAAATTACAACAGAACTTGAAGAAATCCAGAAAACTGTCTATACGTATTTTGAAAATTTGTGTTCTAATAAGATGGAAAGTACAGAAGAAATGGACACAATTCTAGATACATATGAGTTACCAAAGCTGAGTCAAGAAGATATAAAAGTCCTACATAACCCAATATCAATAAATGAAATTGAAGATGTACTTAAAAACTTATCAACAAAGAAAATCTTAGGCTCTGATAGATTCTTTGGTGAATTCTACAAGAAATTTAGAGAAGATCTGACACCACTACTTCTCAAACTCTTTAATGAATTTGAAAGGTAAACAGTATTTCCAAACTCATTCCTGGAAGCAAGCATTACTGTGATACCAAAACCAAAGAAGGACCCAATTAAGAAAGAGAATCACAAGCCAATTAATGCAAAAATCTTCAATAAGATACTAGCAAACACACTTCAGCAAATTATCAAGAACATTGTACACCCTGGGATTCATCCCAGGGATCCAGGAATGGTTCAACATACCTAAATCCATAAATGTAATACACCATATCAACAGAGTCAAAGACAAAAATCCATGATCATCTTAATAGATGCAGAAAATATTTTGATAAAGTTCAACACTCATTCATGACTTGATTTTATCAACACTCAAAAACCCTAGAGAAAATTTGATTAGATGACATTTACCTCAATCTAATAAAAGCCATTTATGACAAACTAACAGCCAAAATCATACTAAGTGGACAAAAACTAAAATGTTTTAATCTAAAATCAGTCACAAGACAAGGATGCCCATTGTCTCCATTCTTATTCAACATAGTCCTGGAGCAATTAGACAAGAGAAAAAAATAAAAGGAATAAAGATAGGAAGGGAATAAGTTAAACTATTATTATTTGCAGATAACATAATATGCTCCTTAGAAGACCCCAAAAATTCCACCAAAATACTTCTAGATTTAGTAAACAAATTTAGTAATATTTCTGAGTACAAAGTCAACATTCAAAAATCAATAGCCTTCCTGCACATGAATAACAAACTCACTGAGAGAGAAATTAGGGTGAAAGCACCTTTAACAATAGCAACCAAAAAATGAAATATCTATAATTAGTCTAACAAAGGATGTAAAAGACCTCTACATTGAAAACTATAGTACTCTGAAAAAGGAGATTGAAAAGGATATTAGAGAATGGAGAGATCTCCCATGCTCTTGGGAGAACCAATATAGTGAAAATGGCCATACTTTCAAAAACTGTTATACAGAAAATCCCAATCAAAATCCCAGTAGCATATGTCATAGAATTAGAGAAAACAATCCTAAAATTTATCTGGAACCTGGTAAAGGCAATCCTGGGCAACAAAGACATGACAAGGTGCATCACAATCACTGACTTGAAATTATTCTATAAAATTATTGTGATAAAAATAGTGTTATTCTGGAAACAAAACAAAACAAAACAAAACAAAATAAAATAAAAAAGCAGACCTAAAGATTAATGGAACAGATCAGAAGATGCAGAAACAATTGCAGACACACTAAGCCACCTTATCTTTCACAAAGGTGCCAAACACATCCATTGGAAGAAAGATAGTCTCTTTAATAAATTGTGTTGGAAAAACTGGCTTTACACATGCTGAAGATTAAAACTGGACCCTTTCACTATGTACTAAGCTAAAATCAGAATGGAACAATTTTCTTAATATTAAAACAGAAACATCAAATCTTCTGGAAGATAGCGTAGGTCAAACTCTTAAAGACATTGGTATACACAAAGACTTTATGAACAAAATTCTGATTGCACAAGAACTGTCACAAAGAATCAATACCTGGGATCTCACCCTACTGAAAAGATTTTTCTCATCAAGAGAAACCAACAGAGTGAAGAAACAACCCACAAATTGGCAGAAAATGTTTTCCAGCTGTTCCTCAGATGAAAGATTACTATCAAGAACATATGAAGAACTAAAAAAAATTAGTCCTCCCAGATTTAAAGACCCAATCCAAAAATGGGCACCTGAGATGCATATATACTTCTCAGAGGAAGAAATGTGAACAGCAAATAAATATGTGAAAAGATGTTCAGCATCACTGGTCATTGAGAGATGCAAATTAAAACAATAGTGAGATTCCACCTCACCCCAGAAAGAGCAGCTACTATCAAGAAATCAAGCAATAACAAATGTTGAAGGAGTTGTGGGGGACAAAGGAATCCTCCACTGATGGTGGGAGTGTAGACTTGTGTAACCACTGTGGAAATCAGTGTGGAAATTCCTCAAAAAACTCGGACTAGAGGTCCCATCCAACCAGCTATTCCCTTCCTGGGTATCTTCTCAAGAGAATTAGAAACATCATACAGTGATGTATCTGCACCTATGTTTATAGCAGCACAGTTTATCATAGCCAGATCTTGGAAACAATGTAAGTGCCCACGAACTGAAGAATGGATAAAAAAGTTGTGGTATTTTTATACAATGGAGTACTAGTTGGCCATAAACAAGGATAAACTGGGGACATTTATAGGTAAATGGATGCAGCTTAAGAACATATTCACTAGTGAAATAATAAGACACACATGGGTAAACATTGTATTTTATTAGTATGAGACACTGAAAGAAAAAACATTTATATGTGTATGTATATAAAAATAGTTAAGATAGTTATACTACTGATTTCTCTGAGTTCACTGAAAAGAAAGATTTGTGCTGGTATTGTTTGGACAATTGAATGCAGATGTCTTGTGCTCTGGGTGAATGAATTGGGGATGGCAATAGTAATAACAACAATAATCAGAGATGGAAAAGGAAAAATAAAAGAATTAAAAATTTAAAAAGAAAGGAAGCTGAGCAGAGACAATTGAGATAAAACAATTTTAAAAAATAAATAAAATTAGGTAACCAGCAGAAAAGGAAAAAAAAGAGCAAAGTTAGCTAAAACAAAACAAAACAAAAAAACAAAAAAACAAAAAAAAAAAAGGGAAAGAGGAAAAAAAAAAAAACAATGAAAAAGAAATGAATTAAAAATCTTCCAGGCCAAGGTACCTGGTGGGTAGCTGGGTCTTGGTATTGAAGTCCACCAGCTAAGAGGACAGTGAGGGGACAGTGAGCCCCAGCCAGGCCTGTTACATTCCACCATCACTTGCCGCTGCAAACGCTGAGTCCTGCTGTACTGGACCAGGGGCAGGGTCAGTGCATGGTACGTTGTCTGCTTCGTGCTGTACTCACTCAGAGGCTCTGTGAACTCCAAGCCACCGCCATCCCTGACTAGCTCTGCCTCATTGGATTCATGGGGTGAGCCATTTTTCCTCATGCTCCTCCATTCATACAGCCTGCGATGTAACTCATGTCCAAGCAGAGGAGCATCACTGATCATGCTGGCGGATCAGGAAAGAAAGCAGATCTCTGTGTTCTACATTAGAAGAAAACTTCTGTGGAGTCGATCAACCCCCTTAACTCAGTCTCAGGGCTTTCAGACTGAGGCATCTCAGAAAACCACACGTAGCTGGCTCAGATTCTCATCAGAGAGAATGGGACCACTGTGTCCTCCACAGCTTGAGCTCAGCTCTCCTCCCAGGGCATCTGTAAGTAGCCCTCCACCTCTCCATGACCATCGCATCAGACCATCTCATACCTAGTCATTGTGTTTGTATGATCCTGGAGCC